>NC_065585.1:54401071-55032857 GCF_024542745.1 Macaca thibetana thibetana | reverse complement strand
AAGAGGTATAAGGGAAGCGCAAGGAGTCAGGGAATTCCCTTTCCTAGCAAAGGGAAGCCCTGACAGATGGTACCTGGAAAATTGGAACACTCCCACCCTAATACTGCACTTTTCCAATGGTCTTAGCAAACGGCCCACCAGGAGATTATATCCCGCACCTGGCTTGGACGGTCCTATGCCCACAGAACCTCACTCACTGCTGGCACAGCAGTCTGAGATCGAAATGCAAGGCCACAGCAAGACTGGGGGAGGAGCATCTGCCAATGCTGAGGCTTGAGTAGGTAAACAAAGTGGCCCAGAAGCTTGAACTGGGTGGAGCCCACCGAAGCTCAGAGAGGCCTGCCTGCCTCTGTAGACTCCACCTCTGAGGACAGGGCATAGCTGAACAAAAGGCAGCAGAAACTTCTGCAGACTTAAAGGCCCCTGTCTGACAGCTTTCAAGAGAGTAGTGGTTCTCCCAGCACGGAGTTTGAGATCTGAGAACGGACAGACTGCCCCCACAAGTGGGTCCCTGACCCCTGAGTAGCCTAACTGGGAGACACCTCCCAATAGGGGCCGACTGAAACCTCATAAAGCCGGGTCCGCTCTGAGTTGAAGCTTCCAGAGGAACGATCGGGCAGCAACATTTGCCGTTCTGCAATATTTGCTGTTCTATAGCCTCCACTGGTGATACCCAGGCAAACAGCATCTGGAGTGGACCTCCAGCACACTCCAGCAAACTCCAGCAAAACAGACCTGCAGCTGAGGGTCCTGACAGAAGGAAAACTAACAAACAGAAAGGACATCCACACCAAAACCCCATCTGTGTATCACCATCATTAAAGACCAAATGTAGACAAAACCTCAAAGGTGGGGAGAAACAAGAGCAGAAAAGCTGAAAATTCTAAAAATTAGAGCAGCTCTTCTCCTCCAAAGGAATGCAGCTCCTCGCCAGCAATGAAACAAAGCTGGATGCAGAATGACTTTGACGAGTTGAGAGAAGAAGGCATTAGACGATCAGTGATAACAAACTTCTCCAAGCTAAAGGAAGATGTTCAAACCCATTGCAAAGAAGCTAAAAACCTTGAAAAAATATTAGACAAATGGCAAGCTAGAATAAATAGCATAGAGAAGACCTTAAATGACCTGATGGAGCTGAAAACCATGGCATGAGAACTACGTGACACATGCACAAGCTTCAGTAGCTGATTTGATCAAGTGGAAGAAAGGGTATCAGTGATTAAAGATCAAATGAATGAAATGAAGCGAGAAGAGAAGTTTAGAGAAAAAAGAGTAAAACGAAATGAACAAAGCCTCCAAGAAATATGGGACTATGTGAAAAGACCAAATCTACATCTGATTGGTGTACCTGAAAGTGACGGGGAGAATGGAACCAAGTTGGAAAACACTCTTCAGGATATGACCCAGGATATGACCCCAACCTACCAAGGCAGGCCAACATTCAAATTCAGGAAATACCGAGAATGCCACAAAGATGCTCCTCGAGAAGAGCAACTCCAAGACACATAATTGCCAGATTCACCAAAGTTGAAATGAAGGAAAAAATGTTAAGGGCAGTCAGAAAGAAAGGTCGGATTACCCACAAAGGGAAGCCCATCAGACTAAGAGCGGATCTCTCAGCAGAAACTACAAGCTAGAAGAGAGTGGAGGCCAATATTCAACATTCTTAAAAGAATTTTCTACTCAGAATTTCATATCTAGCCAAACTAAGTTTCATAAGTGAAGGAGAAATGAAATCCTTTGCAGAGAAGCAAATGCTTAGAGATTTTGTCACTACCAGGCCTGCCTTACAAGAGCTCCTAAAGGAAGCATTAAACTTGGAAAGGAACAACTGGTACCAGCCACTGCAAAAACACGCCAAATTGTAAAGACCATCGATGCTGGGAAGAAACTGCATCAACTAATGAGCAAAATAACCAGCTAACATCATAATGACAGGATCAAGTTAACACATAGCAATATTAACCTTAACTGTAAATGGGCTAAATGCTCCAATTAAAAGACACAGACTGGCAAATTGGATAAAGAGTCAAGACCCATCAGTCTGCTGTATTCAGGAGACCCATCTCATGTGCAGAGACACACATAGTCTCAAAATAAAGGGATGGAGGAAGATCTACCAAGCAAATGGTAAACAACAAAAAAAGCAGGGGTTGCAATCCTAGTCTCTGATAAAACAGACTTTAAACCAACAAAGATCAAAAGAGACAAAGAAGGCCATTACATAACAGTAAAGGGATCAGTTCAGCAAGAAGAGCTAATTATCCTAAATATATATGCACCCAGTGCAGGAGCACCCAGATCCATAAAGCAAGTTCTTAGAGACCTACAAAGAGACTTAGACTCCCACACAATAATAATGGGAGACTTTAACACCCCACTGTCAACATTAGATAGATCAACGAGACAGAAAGTTAACAAGGATACCCAGGAATTGAACTCACCTCTGCACCAAGCAGACCTAATAGACATCTACAGAACTCCTACCCCAAATCAACAGAATATATATTCTTCTCAGCACCACATCACACTTATTCTAAAATTGACCACATAGTTGGAAGTAAAGCACTCCTCAGCAAATGTACAAGAACAGAAATTATAACAGACTGTCTCTCAGACCACAGTGCAATCAGACTAGAACTCAGGATTAAGAAACTCACTCAAAACCGCTCAACCACAAGGAAACTCAACAATCTGCTCCTGAATGACTACTGGGTACGTAACAAAATGAAAACAGAAATAAAGATGTTCTTTGAAGCCAATGAGAAAAAAGACACAACATACCAGACTCTCTGGGACACATTTAAAGCAGTGTGTAGAGGGAAATTTATAGCACTAAATGCCCACAAGAGAAAGCAGGAAAGATCTAAAATTGACACCCTAACATCACAATTAAAAGAACTAGAGAAGCAAGAGCAAACACGTTCAAAAGCCAGCAGAAGACAAGAAATTACTAAGATCAGAGCAGAACTGAAGGAGATAGAGACACCAACAACCCTTCAAAAAATCAATGAATCCAGGAGCTGGTTTTTTGAAAAGATCAACAAAATTGATAGATCACTATCAAGACTAATAAAGAAGGAAAGAGAGAAGAATCAAATAGACACAATAAAAAATGATAAAGGGGATATCACCACCAATCTCACAGAAATACAAACTCCCATCAGATAATACTATAAACACCTCTACACAAATAAACTAGAAAATCTAGAAGAAATGGATAAATTCCTGGACACATACACCCTCCCAAGACTAAACCAGGAAGAAGTTGAATCCCTGAATAGACCAATAACATGCTCCTTAATGAAGGCAATAATTAATAGCCTACCAACCAAAAAATGTCCAGGACCAGACAGATTCACAGCTGTATTCTACCAGAGGTACAAAGAGGAGCTGGTACCATTCCTTTTGAAACTACCCCAATCAATAGAAAAAGAGGGAATCCTCCCTAATTCATTTTATGAGGCCAGCATCATCCTGATACCAAAGCCTGTCAGAGACACAACAGAAAAAGAGAATTTCAGACCAATATCCCTGATGAACATTGATGCAAAAATCCTCAATAAAATACTGGCAAACCGAATTCAGCAGCACATCAAAAAGCTTATCCACCATGATCAAGTTGACTTCATCCCTGGGATGCAAGGCTGGTTCAACATATGCAGATCAATAAACATAATGCATCATATAAACAAAACCAAAGATAAAACCACATGAATATCTTAATAGATGCAGAAAATGCCTTCGACAAAATTCAACAGCCCTTCATGCTAGAAACTCTCAATAAACTAGGTATTGATGGGACATATCTCAAAATAATAAGAACTATTTATGATAAACCCACAGCCAATATCATACTGAATGGGCATAAACTGGAAGCATTCCCTTTGAAAACTGGCACAAGACAGGGATGCCCTCTCTCACCACTCCTATTCAACATAGTGTTGGAAGTTCTGGCCAGGGCAGTCAGGCAGGAGAAAGAAATCAAGGGTATTCAGTTAGGAAAAGAGGAAGTCAAATTGTCCCTGTTTGCAGATGACATGATTATATATTTAGAAAACCCCATCATCTCAGCCCAAAATCTCCTTAAGCTGATAAGCAACTTCAGCAAAGTCTCAGGATACAAAATCAATGTGAAAAAATCACAAGCATTCCTATACACCAATAACAGACAAACAGAGAGTCAAATCATGAGTGAACTCCCATTTACCATTGCTTCAAAGAGAATAAAATACCTAGGAATCTAACTTATAAGGGATGTGAAGGACCTCTTCAAGGAGAACTACAAACCACTGCTCAATGAAATAAAAGAGGACACAAACAAATGGAGGAACATTCCATACTCATGGATAGGAAGAATCAATGTTATGAAAGTGGCCACACTGCCCAAGGTAATTTATAGATTCAGTGCCATCCCCTTTAAGCTACCAATGACTTTCTTCACAGAATTGGAAAAAACTAAATTTCATATGGAACCAAAAAAGAGCCCGCATTGCCAAGACAATCCTAAGCCAAAAGAACAAAGCTGGAGGCATCATGCTACCTGACTTCAAACTATACTACAAGGCTACGGTAACCAAAACTGCATAGTACTGGTACCAAAACAGAGATATAGACCCATGGAACAGAACAGAGCCCTTGGAAATAATACCACACATCTACTACCATCTGATTTTTGACAAACCTGACAAAAAAAAAACAAGAAATGGGGAAAGGATTCCCTATTTATTAAATGGTGCTGGGAAAACTGGCTAGCCATATGTAGAAAGCTGAAACTGGGTCCCTTCCATCTTATGCAAAAATTAATTCAAGATGGATTAAAGACTTACATGTTAGACCTGAAACCATAAAAACCCTAGAAGAAAACTTAGGCAATACCATTCAGGACATAGGCATGGGCAAGGACTTCATGACTAAAACACCAAAAGCAATGGCAGCAAAAGCCAAAATAGACAAATGGGATCTTATTAAACTAAAGAGCTTCTGCACAGCAAAAGAAACTACCATCAGAGTGAACAGGCAACCTACGGAATGGGAGAAAATTTTTACAATCTACGCATCTGACAAAGGGCTAATATCCAAAATCTACTAAGAACTTAAAGAAATTTACAAGAAAAAATCCATCCCATCAAAAAGTGGGTGAAGGATATGAACAGACACCCCTCAAAAGAAGATATTTATGCAGCCAACAGACACATGAAAAAAATGCTCATCATCACTGGACATCAGAGAAATGCAAATCAAAACTACAATGAGATACCATCTCACACCAGTTAGAATGGCAATCATTAAAAAGTCAGGAAACAACAGGTGCTGGAGAGGATGTGGGGAAATAGGAACACTTTTACACTTTTGGTAGGACTGTAAACTAGTTCAGCCATTGTGGAAGACAGTGTGGCGATTCCTCAAGGATCCAGAACCAGAAATACCATTTGACCCAGCCATCCCATTACTGGGGATATACCCAAAGAATTATAAATCATGCTACTATAAAGACACATGCACACATATGTTTATTGCGGCACTATTCACAATAGCAAAGACTTGGAACCAACCCAAATGTCCATCAGTGACAGACTGGATTAAGAAAATGTGGCACATATACACCATGGAATACTATGCAGCCATAAAAACAGATGAGTTCACGTCCTTTGTAGGGACATGGATGAAGCTGGAAACCATCATTCTGAGCAAACTATCGCAAGAACAGAAAACCAAACACCACATGTTCTCATTCATAGGTGGGAATTGAACAATGAGAACACCTGGACACAGGGTGGGGAACACCACACACACGGGCCTATCATGGGGTGGGGGAGGGGGGAGGGATAGCATTAGCAGATATACCTAATGTAAATGACGAGTTAATGGGTGCAGCACACCAACATCACACATGTATACATATGTAAGAAACATGCACGTTGTGCACATGTACCCTAGAACTTCAAATATAATTAAAAAATAAAAAGAAAAGAGGTTTAATTGACTCACAGTTCTGCATGTCTGAGGAGGGCTCAGAAAACTTCCAATTATGGCTGAAGGGTAAAAGTCATAACTTTACATGGTGGCAGGCAATAGAAAGAGAGGGAGAGAGAGAGAAAAGGGAGACAGAGAGGTGTGTGTGTGTGTGTGTGTGACGGGGAAAGAGCCCCTTATAAAACCATCAGATCTTGTGAGAACTCACTGACTATAACAAGAACAGCATAGGGGAAACTGCCTAGTCCAATCACCTCTCACCGGGTCCCTCCCTCCACACCTGGGCATTATGAGGATTACAATTAAAGATGAGATTTTTGTGGGGACACAGCCAAACCATATCAAGTGATAAATTAATAGATGCAAGTTACCTTGATAGATATACCTTTAAGATGATCTTCAAGATTGGGTAGATTTTTGAAATTGTGGAGATGTTAGAAATAGAATTATGAACTGTGTAAATCAATTTAGGTTTAATCATGAGTTTTATCTTTAAAATTTGGGCTTGATTTAAAGTGCCAAAGAGATATTCCATCCAAAGTATGGGAAAATGGCTAGTGGTTCAGAAACTTTTTAAAAGGAGTAGTTTCAGAGTTTAAAAATTTGTTTTTTCCAGGTTGTTAAATTTGATGGTGGAGAGGAAGTACTTATTTCAGGAGAATTCAATGACCTGAGAAAGGTAATGCCATTTTGTGTGTATAATGTAATATTAGCAGCTCAGATACTAAGCTTTAAAAACATGTAAAAAGCACATTAAATTGACATCTTTTTGTGTTAGGTCACCAAGGAGCAGTGGGACACCATAGAAGGACTCATCAGGAAGACAAAAGGTTCCTAAGACCACTTTGGCCTTCATCTTCGTTACAAAAAAGGGAATAGAAATGAAACAAATGATCTCTCATCTTTTGACTATTTCAAGTCTAATAAATTGTTAATTAACAAACATGCATTGAATATGTATTCTGTGCCAAGCCAGTGATAGCCATTGTATATTCAAAGATGAATAAAATGAAATATAGTCCTTCAAAACATTAAAAAAAAAAAAAAAGGAGGCATGGGGAGAGTAGGTAGTAGGTAAAGATTCCTCTTTACCACTAAAAAGTGCTTAGAAGTGCAGAGAAAACAGATCTTTGTGGCTTGGAAAATCAGGAGAAACTCAATGGTGGGGGTAGTATTTGAGTTACATATTATACTATACCTATACTGATAGGGCCTAAAAGAAAGAAATTAGAGGATACACACTAAATATAATAGACTTTGCCTTTCCAGTATATTTTCTTTTCACTGGACTTGTGAATTACTTCTTTGGGTAACTCAGTATTAACTCATATCTTTAATTTTTACTAGGACCTATTTGTAGCCAGGCATTTCATTTAGTACTGAATAAGCTATAGCCCTTGCCCTTTTGAAATTCATTATCTAGCAAGATAGTCAAACTTATAAATAATTACTTATGGTACATTGTGATAAGTATTATTCCAGCAGTATTTGAGTGTGGAGGAGGAAGTAATTCATTCTGTCTCCAGAGTTTAGAGAATGTGATGCCTAGGAGATAGCATGCCATCCCAGCTGTAAAAGAAGAATAGATTTTTCTGGGTAAAAAAAGGTAAACAAAGTCTATAAAATATTTTTGTGTATCATTTGATTAAATTTCCTCTTTGGTTTGACTAATTTGTCATCCTGAAAATCAAATAATAATGAATCCAAAGTCTCAAGTCTACAGAGCTATACTTCTGAGCCTATATTTTTAAAATGTCCATTTTGCTTTCCCAGGAGTCACTTATAACATGTTCACTAGACTGACTATCGCCATTGCCCAAGTTGACAGGAGAGGAAACCAGCTTCCATATTACCTCATCTAAATAAATCTGCAAAGGAATCCAGTTTTCCTGTTTGAATATATATGCCACAAGCCCCATGGAAACCCCAATTACATTGACAGTTAATTGTGTACATAAATTACATTTATTACATTTAATTGTGTACATGTAGGGGAATGTTATAGGTTTGGAATAAGTGGCCTGACATTTCTAATTATACTGACTTTCACTGGGCTTTTTAGGCTGTTACACTTTTTCTCCACATGCTTGCAATACAATACTCTCAAAATAAAATGCAGACAGTTACCTAGTCTCCATTTTACCTTTTGTACTAATCGTGTCTATTAGTCTGTTCTCATGCTGCTAATAAAGACATAACCAAAACTGGGTAATTTATAAAGGAAAGAGGTTTCATTGACTCATAGTTCAGCATGGCTAGGGAGGCCTCACAATCATGGCAGAAGGTGAGTGAGGAGCAAAGTCATGTCTTACGTGGTGGCAGGCAAGAGAGCTTGTGCAGGGGAACTCCCATTTATAAAACCATCAGATCTTTTGATGCTTATTTACTATCACATTATTGTGTTGATATTGTGTCCACACACCATTAGTGATGGTTTATCACTCATTCCATTTCCAAACCCACCTTCCCACCTACCTCTCACCAAACACACAAAGACACTTTCCCTCCACTGATTCCACCAATATAGCCGTGTTTCTCTTTCTGGTTAAATTGATACTAAATGTTTACATTTATATAACTTAATACATTTTTTTTTCCAGTGTTATTTCAACCTTTTTTTTAAAAAAAAAATTCAGATTACATGATAAATCAGATCCTTTTTAAGATAAATATTATTTTTAGTATTCTGTTGTTTTGATGTATCATAATTTATTGGAAATAGGATTATTTATAATTTTATTATCTTTTTAAATTTTTATAAAGACAGTGTCTTGCTATATTTATCAGGCTGGTCTTGAACTCCTGACCTCAAGTGATCCTCCTACCTTGGCCTCCCAAAGTGCTGGTGTTACAGGCATGAGCCACTGAGCCTTTGTTTTAAAATTTTTTGTTTTTAAATGTTTTTCAAGAATGCTGATGCCTCCCTTGCCAATGCATTTTAAAATTAGTATTAATATTACTTTTGATTGGAAAATCATAATTGAATTCATTTATGGGGTACCCTGTACATTTTAGGGGTACAGTGTGATGTTTTGGTATATGTATACTGTTAGGCAGGAGTCTAGACCCAACATGGCGGCATTACCCGGTGTAGCAGGCCTTTTGTTAAAGACTCCCTTCACCCTTGTACATACCCGCAGACTTACATGCATCAGAGTTCCGGCTGGGCAACCACACTCCCCCATGACCTGCAGCTCACCTGCATTCCACAAGTTCGTAAACAGCAGTTTCAGTTAACAGTTTCCAAAGACCCCTTCCTCGTGACCCTTACTCAACTCCTGCCCTAGTAGTTTCAAGACCCCCCCAGGCCCTGTTTGCACAACCAGCTTCCCTACCTCTCAGGCTATAAGAAGCCCCTACCCTCCTCCCTCAGCGCAACTTCCTTGGCCCGCACCTTTGGACCGAGGAACCTCGCCCACGAGTCCTAATAAAAGCTATTCTCACTGCCATTTGCCTTGTGTCTTCGTTCCCAGTTCGGCTCCAGCCTCAGTTTACCTTTACATATACAATGTGGAATGATTAAATCAAGCTAATTAACATATCTATCACTTCTCTTACCTATTGGCCTTTATGGAGAGACATTTGAAATTTACTTTTATTAGTTATTTTTAAATATACAGTACGTTATTATTGACTATAGTCACCCTGCAGTAGATCCTAAAACCTGTTCTTTCTATCCGAAATTTTGTACGCTTTGATCAGAAACCCTCTTCTTTCCACTCCCTCAACCTCTAGTAAACCATCATTCTACTTTTTTTTTTTTGAGATGGTGTCTCGCTCTTGTTGCCCAAACTGGAGTGCAATGGCATGATCTCGGCTCACTGCAACCTCCACCTCCAGGGTTCAAGCAATTCTGCCTCAGCCTCCTGCGTAGCTGGGATTACAGGTGCATGTCACCATGCCCGGCTAATTTTTTATAGTTTTAGTAGAAACAGGGTTTCACCATGTTAGCCAGGCTGGTCTCGAACTCCTGACCTCAGGTGATCCGCCTGCCTAGGCCTCCCAAAGTGCTGGGATTATAGGCGTGAGCCACCATGCCCAGCCAATCATCATTCTACTTTCTACTTCCATGAGTTCAACTTTATTTGATTCCATACATAAGTGAGATCACAGGTTACTTTTATTTTTCAGTATTATAAATAAAACAACATTTTTGTGTATAACACATTTTTAGAATTTGGAATTTTTTTCTCATTTTTAGAAGTGGTATTATTAATCAAAGTTATGAAGCTTTTAAAGTTTTTTTGATATACATATCCAATTGTTATTCCAAAGATTTGTATGGGTTTAAACCCCCCTGAGTAATGTGTGACAGTGCCCATTTCAACAAATACCTGCCAACAATTAAAAGTATTCACCAATTTTACATGTATCAAATGATAGTACCATTAAAAACTTACTATTAGTGAGATTGAATACTTTTATACACTTGTGAATTTCCTGTTTGTCGTTTTACCTATTGGTATCTTAATGGGGTATTGTAAAATTTTTGATTTGTATGAGTTTGTATGCAATTTTTTTCCTCTGTTAAAGACAAAAATAGTTCTTTTAATAGTTTCTTAGTCATCTATTGCATCATCATTATGTGTTATTACAAATGGTTGATGAGAAAGCAAAGCTTGCCAGCATGGCAGAGAGGATCAGAGTTGAGAGATCATGGAGATACTGACTAACAGATATTTTTTCCTGAGTCTGAAAGAAAAGCATTGTTTATGGGTAATTCTATGACAGACCACATGTGGGCTGTAACCACATCAGTATTCACCTTAAGAGTTACTTTGTCACTCAATACCTTCTGTAAGAGTCCTGCTTCTATTGTAGTAGTGGAAGAGTTAATACTCAGTAAATTAAAGATTATTGGTAACAGTTTCACTCATCTTACCATTAACATGTGAAACCACCTCCGGGAAATGTTTCAGGTATAGAGTGACAGCCATTGTTTCCTTATTGTTCTTGTGGAAACTAAAACAATGAGAATTTAATGACTTTGAATAATAGAATTTTAGAGCTGGTAAAGCCTTAGAAAATGCTAATTCTCAATGTTTTTGTTTTACAGTTAAGGAAACTGCAGACCTAGAAAGTTATGTGACTTGCCCTCGGTCACACAGTAAGTCAGGCTCATGTCTCTCACCCAGTTGGATATTTCTTGGGATCATAACTTAAGAGACAATAACAAGGTTTTTAGGAGTTAACAGTTACATTACAAAAACCTTGGAGAAAACCCATCAATGTCTTTAGCTTGTTAGTTGAAGTATGACTTCTAAAAATGCACAAATCATGAAATATTACAAATGAATGCACTCGGGTAACCTTTCCCCAGGTCAAGAAACAGAAGAAACAGAACATTACCAGGAACCCAGAGGCCTCCCTTGTGCCCACCATCGTGACTCCTTTCCTCCTCCTCACAGCTAAACACTGTCTTGACTTCTAACCCCATCGTTAAGCTGTTTTGAGATTTATATAAATAGAATGACACAGTATGTATTCTTCTGTTTTTTGGCTTTCTTTCTGTGTAGTAATTGCTTATGCATGCTCATTGTTATATTCCATAGAATATAAGGTATATATGAATATACCACAATTTATTTGTTAGTTCTGGTGTTAGTGGACATTTGAATTATTTCTAGTTTGAGGCTATGCCAAATACAAAGCTGCCGTGAACATTCTATTCTTTTGGCGAAAATATATACACCTTTATCTGTTAGACTGGTAATACCTAGAAGTGAAATTGCTGGGTTTTAGGGTATGCTTGTGTTCAAATTGAGTAGATACTGTCAAATGGCTTCCAAGACTATTGACAATTTAACCTCCCACCAAGCTGTTTGGGAACTTCCACCGTGCGGCATCCTAACCAGTAGTGAGCATTCAAATTCTCTTTACTTTGAGCCATTCTGTAAGTGTGCGGTGGCATCTCGTGTGTTTAATTTGCTTTTTTTTTTTTTTTTTTTTTTTTTTTTTTTTTATGAGAGAGGGTCTCCTGTTGCTTAGGCTGGAGTGGAGTGACACGATCTCGGCTCACTACAGCTTTGACTTCCTGGGCTCAGGTGATTCTCCCACCCGAGTTCCCTAGTAGCTGAGACTACAGGTGCACGCTACCGTGCCTAGCTCACTTTTTGTAGAGACAGTTTTGCCATGTTGCCAGGCTGGTCTCAAACTCCTGGGTTCAAATGGTCCTTCTGCCTCAGCCTCCCAAAATGCTGGGATTACAGGCGTGAGCCACTGCACCTGGCCAATTTGCATTTATTCTGATTACTAATAAAATTGATTACTTGTATATGTTATTGGATATCATTTGGGTATCCTCTAGTGAAAAATTTGTTCAGCTTTCTTACACATTTTTCTATTGGGTTATATTTTTAAATGTTGGTTTCTAGGAGTAATGTTAATATATTTTGGGTATGTGCCTTTGTCAAGTATGTGTTGCAAATATCTTCTCCCACTCTGAAATTTGATTTTTCACTCTCTTTAATAGTTTTTTGTTGAAGTGTATAGTCTTTCTGAACAGAAATTCTTAACTTTAATAGAGTACAATTTTTCAATTTGTTTCTTCATAATTGGATGTGAAGTATTTTCATGCATGAAGTTTTGAAGTTATTCTCCTGTGTTTACATATGTTTCATATTTATATTGATAATAAACTTGGAATGAATTTTGTTTGTGGTATGAGGTAGGCATTATGCCTGTAATTTTATATTTGCCTATCTAGATTCATTTTTTTCATTCTTCATCCTGTTCTGTGCTCAAGGAAGCAGACCTGTCATTTATAGGTAAGTGCGACTGATGTAGCTGAGGTGTAGGAATTTCTTTGTGTGATAGTGCTCAGGAATTAAAGCCTACTGTGCTAGTCCTGCTTCTAGATTCATGACAGTTATTGCTGACAGCCCTCTAGGAAGTCTCTTCAGAAATTTCCCTATCATAATTTGTTGTTGTTTTTCTTTCTTTGCTCATGCTGTTACTGTAAGAATGCCAAATCTGGTAGAGTTTTGGTGCATACTTGGTAGTGAATAGTTATTTTTCTATGAATGAAATATAGGAAAATTCTGTATGTTCCTGTTATTCCTTTGGAGATATTTCAAGAAGAAATATTTGACTATGGGCTGGGCACAGTGACTTATGCCTATAATCCCAGCTCTTTGGGAGGCGACGGCGGGTAGATCATGAGGTCAGGAGTTCGAGATCAGCCTGGCCAAGATGGTTAAACCCCATCTCTACTAAAAATACAAAAATTAGCCGGGCGTCGTGGCGGGCACCTGTAGTCCCAGCTACTCAGAAGGCTGAGGCAGAAGAATCACTTGAACCCAGGAGGCAGAGGTGGCAGTGAGCCGAGATCATGCCATTGCACTCCAGCCTGGGCGACAGAGTGAAACTACGTCTTAAAAAAAAAAAAAATTAAATATTTGACTATGTCAGTTGGGCAGAAAACTTCAAATATTTGGAAATTTTGAGATTTCTTTGTAAATTTTAATGTTAGAGACACCCCTCAATTCAACGAAGTATCCAGTAGTTCACTGAGTCACATTTATGTTTATTTAGATTCCTTAGACCATAATAATTTCATCCTACATTTCCACCTGGATCCATCATGGATTGCATGTCAGCTGACATTTTGAAGAAAAAAACAAATACAAGAGATTAAGGTTATTTTCTTCTTTCTTTATTCTTAGTAGTTAAACTCAGTCTAATGGCAGTGCTTCCATTTACACGCTAAAGGCAAAGCCAGTCTCCTACTCAACATCATTTGATGAATTTTAGTTTTTGGCAGATCTTGTTTCTGTTTGTTCTTGAGGGAAACATTATAGTTCACATTTTTTTTTGTTATTTTTATGAATTCAGAAAATAAGTGTTGTATTTATAGAACAGGGACATTCAAGCTGACCCAGAACGATCATTAACTCCTAGGCAGTAACTGTAAATTTCACATGGACACATCTTTCATAGCTCCCTGTTTCACAATCAAAGAAATCTAAAATCACCAACTGTTACATGTCAACTATAACCAGTATAGCATATTCTAGCTACAAGTATGTGAAACTGTGACTTAGATGTGTGTTAAAGAATGTTTTAGAATCTTCTTGCTAGATAAGATAAATGATTACGTTAGCATTTCTTTTCAGATGTTATTTTTTAAACTCATTTGAAACTATTTGCAGATAGAAATAGAACTATTTTGAATGCTGATCTCAATATGAAATATAGAATCCACAGAATACACAAAAGTATTGATGATATGACATTCAATAATCAAGATGCTATGAATTTTACATTAAAATTTAATTATGTAGTAAAAAATAGAGTTGTTATAGCTAGAAAAAAATATTTTCAGAGGCAGCAGATACCCTTGGTGGAAATGAACAGTTCTACATAGAAAGAAAATCCAGGAAGTATGCAAACTAGACACCAGGATACGCAGTATATTAGATTTAATCAGAGATTACACAGAATATGACATGAAACAGCAGTTGACTAGAATAATTATTATCTGCAACACGTGAAAACAGTTTAGAAAATGTCAACAAGCCTGACAGTAGGCTTGTTGGAAATACAGGCATAGAATCAGACAGATTTATGTGTCATCTGGTGCTCCCTTCCCTTGTCACCGTATCAACTTGAACTGATAGTTTTGTATGGATCCAAGCAGTAGACATGCTGTTGATTGGTAAACTAAATCTGTAATGAGACTGTTAACTTCATAAAGCCACAATTAACTATTTATTTATATTTTGGTGAGTATTTTAGATGCAAAAGCACATTCTTCCTAATAGTTGGAAATAAGCTTAGAAATATTTTGTGGGACAGTTCTATGATTGTCTAAAATAAGAATGTTTGGCTTGTCATACATAATTCCATTATTCAGTGACAAATGTGCATTTGCACATCAGAGACTAGAATTTTAGAAATTAATCCTGGTGGAATTTTTAGGGAAATCTTGTTCAACTATATTTATGAAAGCAAGAATATGTTATTTTTTAAAACTGGTTGTACTGACGGGCCTAAGCATAGACTTTCTTCTTTTCAATCATATGGTTACAAAAACTGTATATTACAAACAGTATAGAAACAAGCTGAAAAGAATGAGCCACACATCCTGGATAATTATCTATATGCAGTTAAATTTACAGATATAAAACAAAATACAGCCTACTCCCTTATAGTGCACAGTTATTTTTTAGATACAGTGTATCACTAGCAAGTGGTTGCGACCACCAACTCTAGTTATCCCCAGCACAGAGAATAAGAGCAAGATCCGTTCGGTACAGCTTCCCTCCATCCGACAAAGCCATTATGTTCTTCTTGTATGTTGTAATATTATTAATATCCAGCTCCTGTATAAACATAAATGGCATTGTAATCCAGTTAAATATGGAAGTTAATTAACCACTGTCAAATGATAAAATTCGAGATGAAACTACTTGTTACATCAATCCATTAACAAAAGAGCTGGATTAAATTCTTATACAAATGTGAATAATCACAAGGTTGTTTTAAAAATCTATTTATTACAGTTACCCTGATTTAGGCCAGAACCAAATTGAGTTAAGAATTGAATTCTATTTCTGCTCCTCTATAAATTTTTAAAGTAGATTATGTGCGGTTGGTTTTGGATGGATCCATAGAGTCTGCTTAAAGGAGTAAGTGCCATGGTAAGTAAGTTACCTGTTTATTCTTCTCGCACAGATCCTTCAGTAAAGCATCCAGTTCATTTTCATCTATGTATCCATTGCCGTCCTGGGGGAGGAGAAATAAAATATTATACAACCAACTCCATCGACAGTAGTGGGAAATGAAGTAAAATGGAAATAATAGGAATCCTTAGAAAGTCTCCCAACTGCATATTTGGCAGATAATCTGTTAGGTCAGACCACCCAAGTTTTTAGCTGCTCCAAAGTTGTAAAATATGCAAGGTATTAGTTACCTCTCATTCAACACCTTACATTTGTAAAAGATCTTGAACTTTTCAAAGTACTTACACATGTAATTCACTTAATGTTAACAATATCATATCTTCTTCTAGGACAAGTGAGGAAACTGAGGGCTGGGGAAAGTATGTGGCTCCATGTCACACCGGGTGGTGGCAGAGTTCTATTAGAGCCCACAGTCCAGGAGTAAACAAATTAGAAGCAAAGGATGTGACCTAGTGACATCACAAATAACCTTTATCTTGCTGGATATTTTCACCTAGCTTAATCCTCATTTAATCCTGCAAAGTGGTGTTATTATTATCTCTTGTTTACAAATGAAAAAATTGAGGCTCACATGAGTTTCGTATCTTGTTCAAAGTCTCAAAGCAGGTAAATCATAATGTGGGATTCGAATCAGGGGTTTGTGTAGTTTGGGCATACCATAATACTTTTCCTATGAAAAGAATGAGTTGGTTGTGTAATTTTCATAATCATTTTTTCCAAATTCTTCTCAAGAATCAAATTATAGATAAGACAATTTTAAGGCATCCAAATCGGAAAGAAATAAGTTAAATCATCCCTGTTTGCAGATATTATTTTTATAGAGAGAAAACCCTAAAGACCTCACAAAAACTGTTGGAATTAATAAACAAATTCCATAAAGTTGTAGGATGCAAAATTAACAATGAAAAATTAGTTATGATGATAAACCATCTGAAATGAAAATTAGAAAACCCCATTTACGATAGCACCAAAAAAATAAAATACTTAGGAATAAAGTTAACTGAGATGAAAAACTTATACACTAAAAATCACAAAACACTGATGAAAGAAGTTAACAGAGACACAAACAAATGGAAGGACATCCTGTGTTTATGGATTGGAAGGCTTAATATTGTTAAAATGTCTATGCTACTCAAACACATCTACAGATTCAGTGCAATCACTTCCAAAATCCCAATGGCATTTTTACAGAAATAAAAAACCCTGGCCGGGCGCGGTGGCTCACACCTGTAATCCCAGCACTTTGGGAGGCCGAGGCAGGTGGATCACGAGGTCAGGAGATCGAGACCATCCTGGCCCACACAGTGAAACCCCGTCTCTACTAAAAATACAAAAATTAGCTCGGCGTGGTGGCGGGCGCCTGTGGTCCCAGCTACTCGGGAGGCTGAGGCAGGAGAATGGCGTGAACCCAGGAGGTGGAGCTTGCAGTGAGCCAAGATTGCACCACTGCACTCC
The DNA here is from genome assembly GCF_024542745.1 of Macaca thibetana thibetana. Classification (NCBI taxonomy): domain Eukaryota; kingdom Metazoa; phylum Chordata; class Mammalia; order Primates; family Cercopithecidae; genus Macaca; species Macaca thibetana. The sequence continues at coordinate 55,015,743 of NC_065585.1, read as the reverse complement.
AGCCTGGGTGAGAGCAAGACTCCGTCTCAAAAAAAGAAGTAAATAAAAAAGAAATAAAAAACCCTAAAATTCATGTGAAACCAGAAAAGATCCCAAATAGCCAAAAACCATCTTGAGAAAGAACCAACCTGGAGACATCACACTTCTTGATTTCAAAATATGTTTCAAAGCTACAGTGATTAAAACAGTATAGCACTGAAACAAAAATAGAAACATAGACTAATGAGCTCTCAGTTTGACATGTTATGGTCAACTGATCTTTGATAAGGGTGCCAAAAACACAAAATGGGACAAGGATAGCTTTTTTCAACAAATGGTGTTAGGTAAACTATACAGCCCCATGCGTAAGAATGAAATTGGACCCTTAGCTTACACTATATAAAAAAATAAATTTGAGATAGATTAAAAAATATAAGATCTGAAACTGTAAAACTCCTAGAAGCAAACAAACATAAGGTATAAAACCTTTATGACATTGTTCTTAGCAATGATATCGTGGATATGAAACCATAAGCAAAGACAACACAAGCAAAAATAGACAAGCGAGACTACATCAAACTAAAAAGCTGCACAGCAAAGGAAACAATCAACAGAGTGCAAAAGCAGCCTACAGAATACAGAAATATTTGTAAACCACATCCCAAAAAGGGTTAATTTCCAAAATTTATAAAGAACGCCTATAACTCAATAGCAAAAAATGAATAATCCAATTTAAAAAATGGGTTAATGACTTGAGTAGACACTTACCCAAAGAAGATATATAAATGGCCAACAGGTAAATGAAAAAATGCTTAACATCACTAATCAAGAGAAATAAAAATTAAACTAACAATAAGATATCTCCTCACACCTGTTAGAATGGCCATTATCAAAAATATAAAAGACAAGTGTTAGTGACAATGAAGAAAAATTGGAACTCTTGTGTACATTGGTGGGAATGCAAAAATGGTGCATCCACTATGAAAAACAGTGTGGAGAGTCCTCAAAAAATTAAAAATAGAACTGCATATGATCAATCTCAGCACAAGACAAATACTGCATGATGCCACTTGTATGAGGTATCTAAAATATTAACACTCATAAAATAGAATGTTATTGCCAGGGCTGGGGGGAGGAGAAATGAGGAGTTACTAATCAATGGGCATAAAGTCTTAAGATGAATAAATTCTAAAGATTTGCTGTCAAAATTGTCTCTATAGTTTACAGTACTGTATTTTATACTTAAAAATTTGTTAAGAGGATAGATCTTATATATTAAGAGGTCTTACTGCAATAAAAAAGAAAGGAAAAAAGTAACAAACTTTTACCTGATCATACAGCTCAAAAGCCTTATTGAACTCTTTCCCACACATTTTGATTCCCTAAAGACAGAGAAGAGAGTAAATGTTAAAATGTTATTACTATGTTTCCGTATGTTTCCCTTGACAAGTCTCCCACAGTCTAGCTTTTCAAGGAAAAATTATTTAAGGTAGTAAAAAGTTAAGTACCTGGAATTTAAGAAGAAAATTCTCCTGCACTGGTAGTAACCTTTTGAGAGAAAAACATTATATTAATATATTACATTTTTTGAAAAGGATCCACTTATAACATTTTTCATGGTTCCTAAACTCACCTGGCCATCTCAGTTAATTCCAGCTTCCCATCATTATTTGAATCAAATAGTTTCAGCTGAAAGACAGAATGCCATTATTCTAGCTATTTGAGGAATAATTTATTGCATGAAGGAGATGAACTTCAAAATAAAGCTGTTTGAGTTATCAACTACTTGTATATATATATAGTAAAATTTTAAAAACTAACGTTTTTAAAACTTTCAATGCAAATTTCCAATTCTGTAATGTGTCAATTGCTAGAGTTTATCAGAATAATATAGAATAGTCAAAAAGAGAAATAGTGGTTTTAGCTATGTTTCTAGAATACTGTCACTTTTTTATTGCAAATACGTTTATATGTGTATCAAGATATGGGAGGGATGGTGTCTGACAGTTTTTGCACTTCTGGAGTGTCTCCAATAAGAAAATAAATATTTATTTCACCCTTTTAGAGCATAGAATAGCACAAACAGAAGCAGAAAACAGATAACAAATAAATCCTTAGAGAATATAATTTTTGAATAATTTTGAATTGTTTTATTTTCTATTGGGCATTAGAAACTCCATAAAGCTCTCCAACTCTCCATTGCACTTATGTATACATCATTCACAAAGACACATCCAGATGTAAACACTCATACCCGTATTTGGGAAGCTTTCATCTTTTTAGACAGTAGCAACTATTGCTATAATGTGTTATACCAAAGTAGTATATATGAATTACATTAAATATATAAAATGTGTATACTAAATGAACATTAAATATGTGAAAAATTAGCATTATTTTTGTTTTAAAAGAACAGAATGTGTCCAGTGCTATAATGGATACAGATTTAGTGACATCTTTTTAAGGAGGAAAGGAAAGGCATTCTATGGTTTGAGATGTTCTAAGAATCTTTTGTAGGAGGCAGATTTTTTCAGGGTCCCATGCTGACAAAACATTTTATAATCCATTGACCATAAATTCTGATATTGTCACACTATCAAGATGCTGGACAGCTCAATCACTTAGTTTTGTGCCCATGGGGAAATATTTCCCAACATATATATTTAAATTTTAATTAGCTCTTGATTAATTTGCTTCCTGGATTTGAACTGGTTTATGACATTTAATCAGATATGTCAGGCCAATCCAACAGAGGAAAACTCCCATCTGAGTGGATTTTGAAAGGCTGCTTCAATATTGTACCTGGAAAGGAGCCTTTCTTTAAATAGGTATCCCTTAAGATTGGAACAAAATAGAAAATTGATAAATGTAGGTTATTGTCCATTACCCAAAAGTTATTCAGAGCTTAGACCTGCTGATTGTGACACATAGCAAGATACTCTCCTCCATTTGTTTGCTAATGCTATTGTAAGTGGAGATGTAATGAGGAATTAAAGATGACCATGAAAACCTTTTTGGTTGTTTTGAAACTAAAGCTTAGCTCCACTTTATAATAAATAACACTAGTTGGTGAATAAGGCAATAGTAAAGTTCTAGTAGTTCCCCACTCCAACCCAGATAAAAGTAAGCTGAGATGCTGAAAGCAAACCTCAGTTACATCAAGTATAATCAAACCCTTTATTAGATTGTTTCTCAGAGTAATTAAAAAGTCTAACTCCTTCTTCCATCTAATATAACAGTAGCTTTTATAGTATAGAGCTATGTTTATGGTTTATTGATTTAAACTCATGGAGTAAGAATTCACAGTACTGAAAGCATGTATAAATATATGTATCTCCTGGTAATCCAAATTCTGTGATGAGTCAAAATGAGCAAACTTCGTCCAATAGAAACAAACTAACTTCATAGACATTGGTTTATTTTATCTGGAACCTTATTTATTTGCTTTTTTTTTCTCTCTCTCTCTCAAACAGTAGGTGCCTTTGTGTAAAGCAGTTTTCTTGGCTCTATTATCAACATTCTATAATTGATCTTAGTTATCACTGTTTAGCATAGCATTAGCCTCAGGGCATATTTAGATTTCCTTATTCAAAGCACCAATACAAAACCCCAAAACAACAAAAATCAAAAGAAAGAAGGAGACCCCTTTTAAGTTGCTTAATTAATAAAGTAGCTAGACAGTCCTTTAAACTCTTAACAAAGTGTGATTTCCCAAAGTATGATAAAAATGGATTTAGGACCTCTATAATAAGTGAGTTTTTGGTGATATAATTTATAAATATAGTGTACCTTATATATGTGTAAGTTATATAATTTAGTGATATAATTACACTGGCTTTGGAAGAAAAACAAGTCATCTTTTGATAGATAAAAATTACATAGCTCTACAATGAAGAAAATGCTCATATGTTGAGTCTTAAAGCCAATGCCTGCAGAACTCAAAATGACAAGATGTAAGCATCCCTAAGTATTTCACTTTTCAAATGAAATGACACCTATATGCATATGATGCCCACACCACCGTTTATTTGTTTCATCCTGTGTAGCCTTGGGAGTTAGCAAGAACATCATACTACTTCATGAGCTCTTGGGTACAATCTTTTCAAGATCAGTCTTACCATTAGGTCTGTATACTCGGCTAATTTTGTGTCATCAACAGTCTTGTTTGCTTTTTCTAGTAGGTCCTTTAGAAAGTTCTGTTAAAACAAAGAACACTTAGATTAATTTCATTAATAATATATCATCTACTTTCATTTCAGAATGCCTTGGAACAGGACATACCAGGAATGCCAAGAAAGTCTCTTTTTGAGGGTAGAAGCAGGTGAGTAGAGGGACTTATAATAGAAGAAAGACTAAACCAGGTGGTCCTCCTGGCATTCCAGCAACGAATCTACCTTTGACAGGAAAATACCTGCTTTTTACTGAGACTTGATTGGTCATTGTCTGTGCATTACCATGATTTTATGATTTCAGTTTATCTGAATAAACCCTTTTAAAACCAGCCAGCCCAATGGATGTATTTCTTCTTGCTGATATCTTCACAAGTACTCATGGGATTGTTCTGCAAGAAACACAAGGGCCTTTATACCTTTGGAATATGTGTGAAAAAATATCAGTAAACCTGATAGAGATCTATTTCTAATTTCAAATCCATTTTCTGCCCCCCAGGCTGTATTTACACATCAGTTTATAGCCAGCATGATGCTTGTTTCTCCAGAGGGCCAGTTGGATAGTTTTTGGCTTGATGCAGTCCAAAGCGCTTTAGTTAAAATGCTTCCACTGACTATTTAAATTAACAAAATTGGCCACAGATGATGTCATTGAATCTTTGAAAGATATATGAATCATATTAAAATAGAGATTAATGTGGGAAGATGAAAAAAAGATGATTATTATCTTGACAGCTGGAGCTTAGGAGTGAATTTATTTTTTTTTAACAGAAACGTAAATCAAATAAAAGCTTTACAAAGATTTGCAATATAAGTGACAGTGTAAGCACTTAAGCATATAATAGTCATTCATTTTGTTTAGTGCTATTCATTCGTAACTCCTTTATTTTCTCAGAAAATGAATTAACGCAATTAGGTAAAACTAGGCAGATACTGTGCCCAGATATTATTGAAGGATTAGATTTCTTCGATTCAGCAATGACTTATCTCCCTCCTAAATGTTCCAGTTCTGGGCTGATTTGATGTCACCTTTTTAAAGGAAAGAGACTCTTTTCTTAGTTTGACAAATTTTTTTACATCAAATATTCCACTTCAAATCCAAAGTGAAGCATGGAAAATTCAAAGTTATCTGTTGGGGTTGAATTTTATTTTTGAGCCTTATGGGGCTTTTGTCAGAGATTAATTGGGTTAAAAAGCCTCATCAGAGACTAAAATGGTGGTCACAAAAATAGCCTGGGAGAAACCTTGGGACGCAGAGATTGAAAGTCGTGTCTGAGAGCAAGTGATGTTTTACTCCATTATGGATCTTAAAATTAGCTTTCTTGAAAGATCCATTAAAAAAGAATGCCAACTTATCTTCAAAATTCCCCAGGGAAGAGGACTTCTATTTAGAATCTCTTTCAGAGAATAAAATTTAGAACAAAGAAGGAGACTTTTAGAATATTTAGAGGTCAGTATTGGAAATGAGCTAAGGTTTTCATTATTAACTAAAAAGGATCTTTAAAAGAATATTTTTGGTCTAATAAAATAAAAACACAGTAGCTTAACTGTCACCTTGTGGGTTGTTGAGCTGCAGGTTTGTAAAATACATTGTTTTTAGTGACTTCACATTAAAAACGTTTACATTTTCAAGAGGATACAACTGAATATGGGTTAGCCATTTTGCCATGGCCCAAATGTCCCAGTTTCATCTTTAAAATTGTATGCTACTCAAACCATGTTGAACTATGACTAGAACTGTTTGATATTCATATTTCCCCACATAGCAAAAAAGCAGCTCTTAATAAATGAAGTCTGAAAGCATGTAGTGCTGTGGGGGGTGGGAGGGAATCATTCTTAGCATTACCAGATATTCTAGGTCCAAATCTAGGTTCTGTTCCTAGGCAGCTGTGTAATCTTGAAAAATCATCAAATCTGTCTGCATTCCAATCTCACTGTTTTTATATTAGGAGTGATAATACCTGCCTTGCATATTTTTCTGTGAGGATTAAATTTTAAAATACATTCCAAGCACCTTGTACTCTGCCTGGCACATAGCAAATATTAACTCACTTATATTTTAGTCACTCTGTGTTCTAAAAATAGAAAAAGTAGGGTCTTTAAGATGGAGATGTTTTGGAGTCGGTTTGAGGAAATGAGAAGAATACTTCCATATTCCTGAAAGGCTAGTAAATTGAGTTCATGAATAATACAATTTATACGTTGCATGTCACAAAAGCTTTCATGTGCAGAATCTTACTGGAGCTTCACAATAAGCATGAGAGGAAGGATTTATTACCCTCATTTTAAAGATTAAAGAAAATTGGAAAGATGTAGTAATTAATGAGGTAAGACTTGATTTCAGATCTCTGTCTTTTCCTTTATATCCTCCTCTGTGATATCTGAAGTGATAAATTCATTTTCTAAGTTGCAGTTTTTCAAAAGTTTAATTATAGAAGAATTTTTATTTTTTATCATTGTTGAGAGACAGTAGGTTGTATAGAATGTTTACAGGCCTTGGAGGCAGACAAGCCTGGATTTGCACATCAAGGCTCTGTCTGATTTCTGTGTGGCCTTCAGTATATCACTTAACTTCTCTCAACTCTTCCTCACTGGGGTAATACAATCTCATACAACTTATGCATTATGATTAAATAAGACATTATGTGTAAAGTAGTTAGCATACAGTAGCTATTCAGTAACTTTTTCTTCTTTCTTTTGTAAGGAAATTTATTTATATGTGTTTATTTTGATAACTAAAACTACAAATTTCAATACAATGAATGGATTTTTCGGCTTATCTATAATTCTATCTGTCTGTCTGTCTTATATTTTTGTATGCCATAGAAAATGTTAATTTCTTGCATTACTTTACAGAATTTCAAGAAGCAATTGAAGTTGCTTTTTTGATCTGGTACTTCATTAACAATGTCGAAGAGTAGGTGAAAATGTGACACTGTTCAACATTAGTTTCTTTTGTGGGAGGTTTTTTAAGAAGCTAGGAAACTCTTAGTTCATAATTGCATTTGAAAGGAAAAACTTAGCACAAGTTTTTATTTGCTTACCTTAAGCTCCTCAGTTTCTATGAAGCCACTGTGGTCAGTATCATATTTTCTCCATGTCTGCAAGTAATTTTGGGTAAGGAAAACAAACACATTGTTAATAAAAGGAACAATTTCCTACTTTAAGCAGCTTTCTTAAAGGGGCGGCTTTCTTATACCTTCATGAATTCTTCACAGGACTTCAGCTGCTGGCATCGGAAGAGCAGCAGGAAATTCTCTTCTGTGGGTAATATGTGAGCCAACTGGAAAAGATGTAAAAAGAGAGAAACATGTTGTAAGTTGCTCAAAAACAAGTCTCTGCCATTACCTGCTGCTTAGTTTCTCTTCAACCTGTTCCCTCACAGGCTAGAAAAGTAGGAGAGGAAAAACACTAGAGTCGGCTTTCCCTTTCTGGTACTTTCCTATGGAGTGCCATCGATTCTCCAATGCTCCTGTGCCCTTGTGTGCTTGGTTCTTGGGCCAGTGAGGTGGCTGCAGCAAACCTGTGCTCAGGTAGAACTAGCGCAGCCACTTCTTGTCTGCTGGACATTCAGGCAGATTCATCCTGTTGGCTTGAACCCTTCATGTGTTCTATGCCACAGATTAGGGCTCTCTCCTCTCAGGGTACACAGAAAGGCACATGTGGGGGCCATAAATTTCATGTGAAGTGAAAGAAACCATGAGAAACATAAATGTTGGGGAGGGGAGTGAAGGGGTAAAATGCATTCCCAAGCCCGAGGAGAAAGCCTACTGTGAGATACAAGAGAAGATAAACCAAAGACAATTTTAAGGCAATGGAAAAGAAATTCACCAGGAATGGTGGGGGCATTAAACAGGAATAGGAAAAGCCAGTTCTCAAATTGTTGCTTTCTACTGAAAGGACATCCATTGCTTGAATCCAGGGCTGGGGTTTATTTTCTGATCTCCACGGCATGCCTCTATGACATTTTCCCTTAGATCTCATTTCATAACTTCAATCCTCCTCTCTTTTTTTTTTTTTTGTGGAAGAAAAAAGGATTCCATATCCCATTTTATGACTAATCTATTGCGTGCGGAGAAGGAAGAGCTGGATTGATGGCCCCACTGCAGATGTGAGATCTATTTCTGGCACAGTAGCTAATTAGCTGTGGTCCCCAGCAACCCCGAGCCATTTCTGGACTTCAGTACCCTCATCACTAAAACAAGGACTTGAAATAGAAGCCAGTGTTTCTTGAATATATTGGGTTCAAAACGCCTTCTGTTGGAAGCACTGCATTTTCACCATTAAAGAAAGAATCTACACACACTATATTTCACCTGATTTCCAAGATTTGATGAATTCCCTAGATCACAGGCCTGACCCTCATCCATGGATTTTAGGCCAAGAGCCTGTAGTCTAGATTAGCCTTAAAGTCAAAGTCTACCAAATTATAGAAAAGACTGTAATAACTTTTTTAAAAAATTCATCCTTTTAGGTTCATTTAAAAATTAAAAATTTAATATAAAATGCACTATTCTACTTTATATGCAAGGAATCTCATTTTTCTTGTGGCTGTGTATGCCCTTTAGCTTATCTTATTTTTAGATTTTTGAAATAATATTTCAAATTAAAACCACTTGGTTTATAGGCACTACACGTGTGGATGAGACTAAGGGAAAGGGTCAGACCTCATATCAACATGTTTAATATGACCTAGTCATAAAACATTTTCTTATTTATTTATTTATTTATCTATTTTGAGACAGAGTCTCACTCTGTTGCCCAGGCTGGAGTGCCGGGGTGTGATCTCGGCTCACTGCAAGTTCTGCCTCCTGGGTTCACACCATTCTCCCACCTCAGCCTCCTGAGTAGCTGGGACTACAGGTGCCCACCACCACACCCGGCTAATTTTTTGTATTTTTAGTAGAGACGAGGTTTCACTATTCACAGGATGGTCTCAAACTCCTGACCTCGTGATCCACCTGCCTCGGCCTCCCAAAGTGCTGGGATTACAGGCGTGCCCCACCACGCTCAGCCTTCTTATTTATTTTTAAAGGAAGGTCACTAGTGTGGATAGATGATAATATATCTAAAAAGTAAAAATCGGGGTTTATAATCTGCCAGTACTTTTAAAAAAATGTAATTAGCTTTTGGTACACAAACACATTTGCATCATTGCAGTGTGTGTGTGTGTGTGTGTGTGTGTGTGTGTGTGTGTGTGTGTGTTATCCAGGTCCCTTATTAAGTGCAGGACATACTTCTGTGACCTTTGCGTTCTTTCAATTCCTTTGAATACTTGAATCAGAAAATTCTACATCTCAGAAATAATGTAATTTAATTCTATTCAAAGACCAAACTTTTCAATTGAGGAAGCTAAGGCCCAAAGAAGTTGAATGACTTGACTTGATGATTGGCAGACTGAAAATCACTTTAATTTGGTGATTATTAATAGATTAAGTCAACAACATGCTTATTGAAGACAGTAATAGAATGGTTTGGTTGCTTCTTTGCTCTTGGACTGCAAATAATGAATTTGTTGGTGATTTTTACACGTGACAATAAGACAGTTTGAATATGATAGGCTGTTTCTACTAATTGAAATCTAGGACGCCATTTTCCTTATAAAAATCCCTTTTTTTCCTCATCTGTAAGTGGGCTTCTAGTGGAAAGTAGATATAAATGATTTTCATTATTAAAGTATCCAGATATCTGGTAAGTTAGACCTAGAATGTAGGTCTCCCCCCAGAGCTAATGGGGAAGAGGAGAAGGGTGGGAGAATGGCAGTGGGTGGGCTCGGGATGTAGAGGGACTCTGGAGGAGGGAAAAGCACCCACGCCCCTCTAGTCTTTTGTTGAGCCTGACCTCTTCTATAATAATACTTCGCTGGAGGGATTCTGAAGAATGTCTTCTTAAGGATTTTAAAGAAGATAGGAAGAGAAGATAAAGTAACCCAAGAAAGAAGAGGGAACAAAGACGGAAGACAATAAAACACATCAAAGAGGAAGAAAATATGTCAGAGGCAGACATTTAAAGGGAAGATTGAACAATGGAAATGGATGTTATGTATACATTTTGGAGGGTTCTGCATGATATAGAAGGTCTAGCCACATTTTATTATGGTTTTTCATGAATATAAGTGTTCATTTAGGAAAAAGGAGATAGCTAACACCAACTCATCCTTTATTTATTGGTATGCAACTTGTTACATACTTCTTACAGTTTTTGCGTGACCTTCCTCTAGACCATTAATTTCAAGAGGGCAGGGAATAATACTTTTCTGCATCCCCTGAATGTCCAGCATGGTATCTAGTGTGTTATATGCCTGAAATAAATGCTTGTGGATTGGTTGATAATTTTACTTTATTAAAAACACCTACTTAAAAGGATTTAGAATATTTTTTGCTTATTTTCATCATAATTCTCTATTTTATTTGGATTTGTATAATTAATGTGTGTTGCTTTGAACAAAAATGAATAATTTTTCTTTAAATATTTTACATCTCCAAATCCACTGAATACATAAAAACAGAAAAAACAAACGAATGAGCTAGTAAGCAATCACTAAATGTAAAATTAGGGAAATTGCCATCTTTGTTTCAACATAAAAGTTCATGTAACTCACATAAAGTTCAGAGGTCTCCTAAATGTCAGATACAGAGATAGTAAAAATGGTCTTTATGTCTACTATAAATGTGTATTTCTTGCCCATACTGCTTTGGTCTTATTCTTAAATTATTAAAAAATGCAGATTATGTCTATGTGCAACATATTCAATCTGTTTTAATTTCACTGAACTGTTGTTACACTCAACATGATACCATCCTATTTTACAGATGTTAGAAAGGAGTCTTAAGCATATAAAAGATTATTATGTATATATAGGATGTGGCTATAGTGAATGTAAAGAAATCTTTCTTAAGACACGTTTCACAATGTGGTGGTCCTGTGTTGCCTCTCAGTTTTTCTGTCAATGTGTATGAATCAATATTCAAGTTTCAGAGCTGGGCACAGTAATTCTCCAGTTGTAGCCTTTATGACCATGTCTACAAGGTGCCAAAGGTCTTTCATATTGGAGGTGTTAAGCAGAGTTGCTTTATTCTCAGATATGCTAAGTCACTGTTGTTTATAGAAGTACCCAATACTACTTATTCCAGTAGTAGTGGTGATTCCGTAATCTTTGGGCTGCCTGCCTGCTCTTTTATGAACTCCCAAAACTTTTTTTATGAGTTGGAGAAGAGAGTGAAGAATATCAAGGGGTTGAGTGGAAGGCAGGTAGCTATGGAAATAAGTAGAATCCCTCAGAGCTTAATTTCTGAGAACTGGTTGCCTGTCATCAAGAGTAGGAAAAAAAAACCCAACAACTTTCTACTTGCTTGTCTCCCCTACTAGTCTACATGCTCCTTGATGATGGGGTCTGTGTCTTATTTACTGTTTCTTTGGCCAGCAACTGCACAAATTGTAGTAAATATTTTATTGAAGCAATACAGAAAGGCAATTAACTATTTGTCTAGCGTCAGGATAGGCTGTAAATAAATGTAGGTAAAGTTCCTTTGGAGATAATTGCAATAATTTATTACTGAGCTGTGAATAGGGGTTGGGGTGGACATTGTGATATGCTACCCAGAACTCCCTTCAAGTGCTGGGCGTGTTGCTGCAGCCTCACCTGTGAGGCCCCATTGAAAGAATACCTGGGCTGAAGAGAGCTGTGTCCCCAAGGAGGTGGCATCCTGTGACTGATTAACATGGGGATATAAAGGCCCAACCGTCTCACTCAAAACTAGAGACATTCCTGAAGGGTCATCCCAGCTTCAGAACTCACTGTAGGGTCAGCTGATGTCCCCGTTGAGACTGAGACACAGCCCAGCTTCTCCCTCTGCCCAGATCTATTCTCTTCACTTCCATCCCAGGGATATTGATCCCAAGAGCACTTCCTAATAAACCTGCCCATTGCTACTCTTCCACTCAGATCTGCTTCCCAGGGAACTCTACCCATAACAGGGGTCTTTATCTCTCTCTTTTATTTCTAGCATAATACAGAGCCTTTGCCTGATGTTTTGGAGTAAGTTGAATTCTCTTGCTGTGGTTCATTTGGCTACTAAATACTAGGCACTGTGCTGGTGACCACAGTCACCACTGGTGAGAACCGTATAGGGAGGCAGATACTTTCAAAGAACTTTTCCCCTGACAATTTCAAAGCGGGAGATAAAAACAACAATAAAGCTAAATACCAGTTGTGAGGAGAGTGTACATGAAAGGCAACTTCATTAGTGATATAAATTATATCACAGTGCATATGAGGCAGAATTCCTAACTTTTAAAGACAATCATGGTATGTTAACATTCTTGAACATGTATTAGACAAGCATTCAATTCTTTTTTCACTTGAGAACTAGAAAGATGTTTTCCCTAGCCAGTGAGAAGTGAGTCCAGGAAATTTGAAAGGTAAATAACTTTATCAAAAATGTAACGCTCTTTCAGTTTAATAATTTGAATTTGACAAATGATATAATAAGTTGGGGGAAAGGCTTGGCATTCAGAAGATGGGGTCGATTTTGTAGTAAGTTATTTTTATATGTAACAATAACTGCAAATACATTTGTTGAGTTTTTATAGTGTGCCAGGGTCGATGTATTTGTTCAACACGTATTATTTGATACTGATGATCATAACAACCTTATGAAGTTAATACATTGTCATTCCTGTTCACTGCCAAGGAAACAGAGGCTCAAAGAGGGTAAATGGCCTGCTCTCACGTAGATTGTAGTTGGAGCCAGATTTGAAGGCAGAGTCTGACTTTCTTGGCTTTGAGACTCTGTCCCTTACCTTCATCACCCTCCATTAAAATCCTCAATCAAAAAAGTATTCCTAATAAATCATTTAGAAAAATATATGCAGAGGGAATTTTAAAATCAGATTTCATTGTCAGTCATTTCCCAAAATTCTGTGGTGGAAAAGTAGTCTTCCATGAAAAAGTATATTCACTATGGCTAAACTCACAGGCTCAAATCCCACTGCAGATGAAAAGAGGGAAAGGCTGGAGAACACCTTGCTTCCCTGGGAGGGTTGTTATAGTTTTAGGATTAAAATAGCTTTTAGGTGCATTTTTCAGTGGATGCACTGACCTGGACGGATAGAAACAGTAAGGATGGAGAGGATGGTGGGTTCTCACACATTGCCAAAAGGATGAGGTGAAAAACTTGTAGATTTGGCATCCACTTAAGAGAAATACCTATATTTCATGTGAACACCAGAGAAGAAAGCTCTATTATCTGCTAAATCATTCAGTCTTCCTTTTTTTAAAATTATTTTAATCAGCTTTCTTTGCAGTAGAGTTATTAGTCTGAATAAATTTGGAACATTTTTTTGACCACATTTTTTGTTAAATTATCTCAGAATTTCGATGCTCCTGTCTTGAGTTTGTGTTAACAATCTCTTTATTTCTAAACTGTATTTGTGTGAATTTTTAAATCTATTTTAAGGCAAGAAATTAGAAAGTTAAGAAAGAAACATATTTGTTTCTAGGTAGCAAATGCGTGTTGTTAGAAAGTGTCAGTTAACTTTATCAGGTCAGAACTTTGAAAGTTAACCATTACATATTCTCATCTTTTGAATGACATCTTTCAGGGACAAACCAATTTGACCTATTCCATCAGGGAAGCAGACCACTGCATGTGTATAATTTGGTTTACTTTGATTAGATTTTGATGAGTTTGTGAGTGTAACTATTAAGTGAGCATAACATATAAGTAAATCCATCTTCCTTTCCCTTTGAACACCAAAGTTAATGTGTGCTTGATGTCAGTAGGTAGGTTATCATAAATTATAGAAAACATAGGATTTTGCATTCCTTTATAGCTGGCTAGAATTTTTATGTTCTATATTATTTATAGGATTTCTAAGCAAGTGATATATGTCAAATAGGGAAAAGAAAGGATGAACTTCATTTAATACAGCTTTCTGGTTACACTAGAGAGCAAAATATAAGTTCAGACATTTCCTACTCTCCCTCTCCCCATTTCCTACATGTAACCTGTAACTTTTAATTTCTATTTCCCAAATATTTTCAGAATTTCTCTTTTCTTCACTCTTAATCATCACAGAGTGAACCAACATGCATGTGAACTATTGAAGCAATCTCCTATTTTTCCTCCCATTCTCCAATTCTCTTCTCTCAACCTAATGCCCTCTTCCAGATCCCTTACTCCTATGTCTTGGCTGATAACTGAGGTTAATGAAAAGAGTTCTAAAATCAGAGTGAGATCTAAGTTTGTATATAGACTTTGTCACTCCCTGCAAGTGGGACCTTGGATACATTATTCGACCTTTTCGGGCTTCAGTTTCTTCATCTTTAAAATGAGGAATGTTGACTAGTTCTTCCCAAGAGTCCCATCTAGCAAAAAGTTCCATGTCCTGGAACACTAAAACCTTCCAATCAGTTTATATATATCTCATTTGTCTCCCTTTAAATTATTTCTTCTTCAGCTGATCAAAAGTTCTGCTGAAATCATGTTTCGAGGGCTTTGCCCAAGTAACTTCTCTGCAGAACACTTTCTGCATCCCTATCCAACCCGGCTAAACTTAGAAACTTGCCATAAGTAATCAACCAACTGAAGCTTGAAAACCTTTCCTTTTAATGCAGAAAATGTACAGATTATTTATTATTTAAAAAAAGGCAGAATAGTTTGGGGGAACATGTCTGGGTTCTGACTGTTCTACCATTTATTTCTTACTTTTTCTGTGACCTTAGGCAAATTCTATTGAAGCTTCACATTCCACAACTATAAAATAGATCTTCATTTTATATTTAAATTTACTTAATTTTCTTGTTATGAGGATCAAATGAGATAACATATTTGAAAACACTTTGTCAACTTTATTTTATACAAATGTGAATTCTTTTATTTTTATTGCTATAAAAGCTTCTCACTTCTTTATTTCAGACTTCATTGCCTTCTCCATCCTCTTCTGTTATGTATACTTCTATATCTTTCCTTACACAGAAAGCCTTTTATTTCCTGCAACAGTTTCTTATCTAAAACTTCTGAGGAAATTTCCTTCATTAAACCTCTAGGACAATGCATCTGCTAAACAGCCTCTAACCTCTCATTCAAAATAAAGCTTAAATAATAAGTCACAATGATTAGACTGTATCACATAAAGTAAAACCTGGATTCAAAACATCCTCATCCATTTTATCCTTTTAAAAATGTAAAATCCATGTGAATCAGACCAATGCTTTTTACTGCACAATCTAGTATCACTGAAGAAATGAAATTGAATAAATAGCTGAGTCCATTGAAGTCCTTCAAGGTGAAGTATGTTAAATGTAAGGTGACAGGCTTTCCTTTACTAGGATTATAAAGTATGTCAAACTCTAAAAGAACCAATTCGTAATTTCGCTGATGTCATATTTCCAAACTAGTTTTGAATAATTAGAGTACCTCATCTCATGTTTAATTTAAAAGTTATTTTCTTATCCTTGATGGTTTCATATCTTGATTAGTTGGCCTATATGTCAATCTGTAAGTCCCATTACTATTATCTATTTATATAGTAATGAGTTACACATAGGTAAAGGGGAAAGTATGTACTCCAGGGAAAAATTTTAATTACAAAGATAATAATAGTGTGTCCTCTCTTAACTCTATTTGTATCAGCTGTTTAAAAATAAGTGTATTTCATATTGGCATCACAAGTGTCCTATAAGATCAATTATTTGAAAACCAGGTTATTTCTCTGAATCAAAGGTAAATTATTACTAAATGTTGTTGAGAGCCAGAATACTTCACAATCTAATACACTGAGAAACACTATATAAATAACATAATTATGTTATGAGTTGGCATAATTTAAATTACGACCTTATTAATTTTTCAGGACAAAGGCTTCCACCCAATTTCTCTAATAGGCTGCTGAGACAAAGAAAGAGGCTAAGACACCACAGGCTGGAAACGTAGACAGCTTTTTCACAAATCTGAGAATGCAGAAGAATTGATGCATAATCGGTTTTGCTTCCTTGATTCACAGACAAAAATAAGTTGCCCTTAATAGGAAAAGTCAGTGTGAAAGGATAAAATTTGACACCCACAGTTTTAACTTTCAGAGACTCACACGAAATCTGTACCTATAACAGATCATAAAATATTCACTCACTCTAGTTGAATTCTTCCGTTTTTACTAAGGCCAATTGTCAAACAGGATGCAGCTTTTTGCCATGAAAAACAAGGACTGTAAATATTTCACAGGGACTACAAACATTTTATTTTATATTTTAAAAGTCAAGTCTACACTGTTAAGTGGTAAGAGATACTGATGGACCATATGCTTAGATACTGCATTGAAGTGAGGCTGGGTAATGGAATGTGATTGATTCTCATCTAGAAGTCAGGAACTTGTTCCTCTAACTGCACCTGTGCCAGCAGACAGCTGTATGACCAGAGGCAAACCATTTTATTTCTCCAGGGTCTCAATTTCGTAATATATGAAATTTAGGCCCTGGGTTAGGAATACTCTTAGATGTCTTTCATTTGTGAACATTTTTTAACTTTGTACTTCTGAATAGAAGATAATGTATTACTTAGGTAAAATAAACCTCTCTGAATGGGTCTTGCTATATCGTACTTGAATACAATTTCAGAAATGAAACTCATTTATTAAAATTAAATCAGAAAAATGCATAAATTCCTTACCTCTACAATTCCTATTTTCCCATCATCTCTTTGCCCATACTGATCCACAAAAGTCTTCATTTCAGGTGATAACTCCTAAAATTATATAAAAGCAGGTAAGAGGTTTGTAAAAAAAATACCCAGTTATGCTTGTGACGGTGTTAATAACTTACTGCAAAGAAAAACCAAAGTTAGAACCATATAGAAATATGCATAATGATTAATTATTCTCATAAAAATTAAAGGCATAACTGATACACAGTATTTATTAGTTCCAAATGAAAGAGTTATAATCATGTTGATTATTTCTCAATATGATTTATCTTATTATTAATTTTGAGAATATGCTATCCTTTGAAAGTGTAGTCAGAATCATTCCATTCATAACTTTTAGTGAATTTTAACATAATCATCACTGTCAATATACTTTAAACATTGCTTACTTCACTAAAGATTACCTTATATTGATACACTATCTTGTCTTACAACATTTTTCTCATTCTAACATAATGTTTTATCTATGGAAAGTAATGTATGTTTTCAGTTTGAATAAGCAAAAATTATGAATGTTAAAGAGTAACTCACTTTGTAAGCAAAGATTGTTTTAAGCATAAAAGAGGCATTCATCAATTAAATAAATTTTAAAATTAAACATATTAGAGAGCTATGAACTATAAACTAGTGATCTGAACATAGAACTGGTATTCAGGAGGTTTAATTTTTACCCTTGGGTCTCCAACATAGCCCATTTAAAATAGTCCTGTTGCATTAGCTGAAGCCTATTTAAAATAGGTCAGCCCTTACTAATGTTCTATTCTACGTCCTTGGGAAAGCAAATTAAGGTCTCAGTTTTCATCGTAGCTAACAAGATGGTGGTATTATCTACCACACAAGTTTTCTCTGGGGATAGATAGGTTAATATAATTTAAGGGCTATATTGAGACTAAATATCATTTTTACTAGTATTTACAAAATCTGTTTGGAACCAGTGTAGACATCTTTAGTAGAACTAAGATAATAAGTAATAACAAAGCAATATAATTATATTTTAGTCTTTATAAAACTTACAATGGATAAATTACAATTTGTATTTATTTAATTTTGTTATAGAAACAATTGTAAGAAAATGAAAGTGTCCAACCACGGCAATAGTGGGAATATCAGGTCCTACAGTTTTTTTAAATTTTTACATATACCTTAACATAAACAAAAACCAAAGCATCTGTCCTTAAATTTTAAAATGGTGTAATACCACCACTTTAACTAGCAGACTTGACATTTACTTTGTGAAGTTTCTGACAAGTATGTCAAAATCTATTTTTTAAACAGTGCAAAAGATATACTCATCATCACCACCAATTAAAAATGTATAAAAATGAGTCCAAATACAAAGACCAAACACTATGTTTAGTATAAAAGGATAGTTTTTGAAAATACATTGCACTGCTATATTTCATTAATGTTATATTCACGTAGTGAAAATTTTGAAATTTCATGTTATTAACATGAAAAGCCAAACAATGTTTCCATTAATGCAATGAAATTTGTTATCCTATGGCTAGAAATGCAAAAAGCCTGGTTTATAAGGGCAATTTTTGTGTTCTAAAGAAAGAGAAGAAATATATACAAGTAAGTTTAATGCAATGAAGTTGGTAGTATAGTGAAACATGTATCTATTATATGAATCTCTGAATCCAGATCTTGATTTAGATTTTAACTACCCAAATCAAGAAAAATACTCAATTCAGAAAAACCCAGATTGTATTTACATTCCAGAAAAATGGCCAAGAATCAAGGTATTAAGCAACTTGATATAATCCTATGACTATGCTTGTTTAGTATCATTACATTATAGTCTAATAATTGGAGCTTTGACTATTCGAAAACAGAGAAAAATAATTAAATTCTAAATCTCCAACATGAAGATATTGCTTACAAAATGGTACAGATATTAAAATCAGAGGAAGAAAAATACATTTTTAAATTTCGTGAATATTTAAATTTCCAAACTGAAAATAGATTTCAATATTAAAATTACTTCTGGACAAATTAAAATATAATTATTTAGCTGCCAGAAGCATCTTCCAAGATTTTAATTCTAAAATTTATGGAAAGTAAGACTTTTCCAACCAGATTTTAAAATATGTATTTTTAAATGAGAAAGATAATTGCTTTTATTAGATTAGCCAAAGATACATAGAGCTGTAAAGACAGTATTGCATAAATTTATTTACATGGCAATATATAAGATCTGGGGAGGGTGAAGAGTATATAAAATATTTTTATGCTATTTTATTCCATTCTATTATACTTTTAGATTATATAATGTTAAATCTGGGTAAAACAATCCCTAGAGCACAATCTGGTTTAAAATCAATTTGGTCAATGATTTTTGTAACTGATAGTTTTGTAATGCATTATAACACATTTAGAACCCTCTGTGATTCTTTCGAATATGCTATACAGAGATGTATATTACACAATTTTCAATTTAGATAGGGCAAAAAGATAGTTCTATTATTAAATTTTATATATATCACTCAATATTAGAGGTGGTGATCTGCTATATAATATATACATCATTGGTAGTGTAAATCTCTTTCTAAACATAGTCAAGAAGGCCAAAGACCATTAACGTGTAACCCATTCCAATTCAACACGGCCTTCTGAAAGACAGTGTTACATAAACCTCAATAGAGTAGTACAATTTTTAACCCATTTTCCTCTGGACAACCATGTCATCTATGTTTAAAAGCTGATTATATTTTATATTTGTGCTGACAACATACTTTCTTAACAGGTTAATCTATGCCCAAAGGGAGTCATTTATAATTAATAAGAATTGTCATTTGTTTAATTAACTAATGGCTTAAATAACAAACATAGCCATTTTCAAAGCACCATCAATTGCTGCCCATCAGAGTATCACTTTGCTTTTTTTACAATACATGAAATTCTTAAAATTGTTTTACTTTTTACTTCTCTACCTTTTGGGTTTCTTGCTTTCAACAGAAATGAAGACCTTTTCTTGCTAAATTCCTGCTCATTGTTAGGTTGCAAGTTGGGCAACTTTCCCTTAGTGAGGACAAGATGTTTTCTCATCTCCCCAACGACATCAACATCACAACAATAATAATTGGTGATAGAGTAAGAGATCCATAATCTGCAGATCTGTTTCTTGACCACCAAGGGGCAGAAAAGCATTTCCACCCCCTTATTTCTCACACAATAAAACAGAAGTTAAAAATTACCTAATCAAACTCAGTAGTAGAAGTGGTGATCCGCTAAAGAATCTCATGCACCCACAGTTTCCTTTTAAGACCTATTAAAGCAAGGACTAGTATAGAATATATATATTTAAAACTGCGATTTCAGATAGCAAGGTTTTTCCCTTTAGAAAATCTCTCTCTCTCTCTCTGTCTTCCCTTCTCCCTTCTTCCCTCCCTTCTCTGTCCCTCCCTTCCCCCTCTTCCTCTCTCTCTCTCTCTCTCTCCCCCCCTCTCTGTGTCTCTCTTTCTCAGTCTGTCTCTTTCCCCTTTCCCCTTTCTCTGTATGCGAATTGGAAAAGTGTTCTTTCTTGCCTTTCGCAGTCAATAAACGTTTACATTACCCAGAAAGAGCTTTACCCTGCTGACTTTTTGTGAAAACACAAGAATGTTTTAATTTGGGGGTTGGAAGTCTTTTTTTCTTTTTCGCAAACTTGAACCTACCAATCCAGCCTTCTTTCGCGCCTGCTGGAGCTCCTGGATCAAGTTCTGCAGCTCCTTTCCTTCCAGGTAACCACTTCCTGCAAAGACAAAGAGGCACCTTGGTGACAGATATCTCATTCCGAGTTGTCTTCCCGTTCACTTTCCAAGACAGTTATCTTTCTGGCGACCCGACAGGCTCTCTCTTGCCTGGACATTGATTAACCAGCAAAGCGTACAGACGCGGCAGCGCTCCCCTCCTGGGGTATCAAACTTTAGATCCACTGAGGAGGACAAAGGAGGATGGTTGGGGTGCTGAGCGCAGCCACAGAAACTTTGGGGGAGCAGTGTCCCCCAATCCCTGCTCTCTCTCTCTCCTTCTACCATTACCGTTCCTGGAAAGACAAAAGTTTAAGGTTTTGGGATTACGGTGGAAACAATATAAACTTTCAGGTTGACGGTTTGGCAGCCAGTCGGGAGATAAGAAGATAAGATTAGGCAGAAGGGGGAAGAAGTAAAGAATAGAAAGGAGGGATAATGGGATCAGGAGGCTCAGAAAAGGGCAAAGAATGGGAAGGGGCATGGAAACGGGTCTTGAAACAGTTAAAAAGAGAAGATAATCACCGTCAGCATCGAAATGAAGCCAGATCTCGAAAAACTGTGAGGCTGTGATGAGGGACGATTGCAGGTGGAATTCTGCCATTGTACAGCGGGGTGTGTGTCTGGGTGTGTGAAATGCGTGTGTGTCTGTGTCCGCGCGAGAAGGGGGTAAGCAAAAGCTCAGCGTGTGCGCGAGTCAGTGCTGCGGAGGGAGACCTGGGCGCGGGCGCTGCCGGGCGCTGTCCTCGGTGCTGCTCAGCTCAGCGTTCCTCCAGACTTCTCTCCCTACACCCCGCACCCAGTTCTCAGTATTTATCCCGACGGCCCAAAGCCGGGCCACGCCTCCTCCAGCCTCCCATTCCTCACTCCCCGCCTCTTGCTCTCACCAACCTTCTTCCCCTCCCTTCCAGTTTTCTGCTCGGTTCCCAGGAAAGCTAGTGGAGCGGGAGTTTGGGCTTGTTGGAAGCAGCAGGTGGTGGGAGATCCTTTTCTCGGAGATTGGATGCTGAAAACAGAGGCTCATTTCCCCCTACATCCTCCTAGTCCAGGAAGAATCTTATTCCTGAATATTATAGTAAAACTCTTGTTACCTAGAGAGGTTTTAATGTTCAGATAGAAGGGAAAAGGTGATGACGGGTAGAATCACATAAATGATTATTATATTTATGTGTGATTTCTCCAAGACTTTTCAGTATTTGTTTGAAAAAAAGAAAAAAAAGCACATGAAAACTTGGCACACATTAGAATAATTTGATTAATGTATACAACGAGTTCAGTGCTATCAATAATCACTCTATTTTGTGCCATCATATCAATGTTTCTTAAGATGGTTTCTATGAACTAACCTTGCCAGTATGGAAAAGTGAGATTATGATTTTCTTTTCAGCATGAAGTAGAATTATAATTGGAAAGTAACATAGTTAAATTATAAAACCTTAAAATCTTAGAGAAGGAAGTCATCTTACAGATACTAGAGTTTACTGCCTTTCAGTTTAGAAAGAGTGAGTAAACTAAAAGAGAAAGGAAGGATCTTACCCAGGTTCATAAGCAAGTACGTTAGTGCAACAACCACAGCCCCATTGAGTGGCCTTAACACACATACATCTCCTTCTTTCTATGCTGAGCAACCCCTACTGGAGAATTTTTCAGAAATTGGAAGTCACCATCAGAGCTGGAAAAACTATCTAACTAAATGTATGCTATGTTATGTGTATATATATGTGTAATATATGTGTGTGTATACACATATGTATATATGTTCTGTTATATACATATGTATATGTGTTATGTATTTTAATATAATTAATGATATATTTAGATTATTTCTTATTTAGATAAATACTTCTGGAGTATTTGGCTTTGAGTCTTTTGGACCTTGAAGTCCACTAGAAATGTATTCCAAATGTCTAATTACAATTGAACTAAAACAAAATGAAGGAACAAGAGAAAATCTACACATAGCCCATATAAGCTTAAAGTGAATTAAAATGAATTTACCGGCCAGGCGCGATGGCTCACGCCTGTAATCCCAGCACTCCGGGAGGCCGAGGCAGGTGGATCACGAGTTCAGGAGACCCAGACCATCCTGGCCAACATGGTGAAACTCATCTCTACTAAAAATACAAAAATTAGCTGGGCATGGTGGTGGGCACCTGTAACCCCAGCTACTTGGGAGGCTGAGGCAGGAGAATGACTTGAACCCGGGAGGCGGAGGTTGCAGCGAGCTAAGATCACACCACAGAACTCCAGCCTGGTGACAGAGCAAGACTCTGTCTCAAAAAAAAAAAAAAAAAAAAAAAAAAGATTTTACTAAGCTCTATATTCTTAACCTTGTGTAATTGAGTTTGGGACTCCTCAGATTTATTTTTTCGAGATTATGGCTCTATCCAGTACTATATTTGTGGAGTTTTTTTATAAGTATCCTTTTCAGAGACCCATCAATTTGTAGCTAGCCTATTTCAATAATCTTCTCAATGAAATCCTCACTTTCATAGTACTTTCCAGTTCATACATTATTTTTACTTCTGACACCTCATCTGATTCTCACTGATGGTCCTATTGGTCATTATATTAGTGACCAGGGTCGCTGTGTGAAAAATATAGTGTGTGAACTTCGAGACCAGTGCTAGAGAATAAACTTTGAAGAGAGGGTGAGAACGCAGTGACTAAGGAATGACTTGAAGAAGCACTCTGATCATTGCGAGTCTTGACAGAGCTAACAATGCCTAGACTTTGGATACAGTTCTCAGACAAAGAAAAATGCTAGAAAAAGTATGTAGGAATATGGACTGAACAAATTGATGAAAAAAGAGCAACATTTCTACTATTTTAAAAAATAATTAAAATTAATTTTTTTTCCTAAAAAGAGACCACACACTGTGGTATAAATTCCTAAACATTTTCACCATAATCTGCTCGGTTTTTAGAATTTTATCTTAACTTCCAAAATTATTACAAGACAATTTATAAAAGTTAAAAATATTTATATGAAAGTAATCTTTTTTCTTATTCACTTTCCTGAAGCTATGGCAACTTCCAAATTTCCATTTAGGAATGTATAGGTGTTGTGACTTGAGAGAGAGTGAGAAATAAATGGGAGACTTCCTTGGAACTATGTCTAAACAGCAAGCACACTTTTTTTGTGTGTGTTCTTTTTATGTTTATATGAAGTGACTTTTGAGGGAACTAATGTAGATTATGGAGATCTAAAGCATCGCTTAGTGCTGCCCCTACCATGAAGTAATCAACATTAAAAGATCCATGCTTATGGAAATATACAAATCCATATCTAAAGGGTTTTTTTTGTTGTTGTTATTTGTTTTACAGAAAAGGGACTATATATTGTGTATTATCCTTCAACTTTTTATAATTAATTCAAGGGCATCCCTCCAGTATTAACATCAACATCTAATGTATACTTTTTACAGTTTAATATTTTATTAACTATAATTATAGATATGCAGATTTATTTATAGTAGTACACTGTGACACACAATGCTGCAATAAACACCTTTATACATTTATATTAGTTATACATGTTTCTGATTACAACAGGGCAGAGTCCCAAAAGTAGTATTTTTAGTTAATAGAATGCATATTTTAGATTTTAATACACATTTCCAAATTATTTGCTCCAATTTGTAGCAATTTATACTCAAATGTCCAAAGTCTGAGGATGACTTATCCTCATTAACTATGAATGCTATTGCTTTTTAAACTTTATGCTAATGTAATAAGTAAAAAAAGATTGTTATTCTTCCTTTAATTTTCATTCAATATTAATTTGTTAAAATTTACCTTTTGGTTTTCTAAGGTGAACTTGTTATTCTTCAGAAATTTTTTCTAATGGAAGAAACCTAATTTCATAAAAACTGTTTTTCCTTAAAATTGTTATTGGTCCTAGACTGTCACTTCAAATCAATATCTATTTTCAGATGTATATTTTGGGCCATTTCTAGATTAAATTATACTTTATGGTACTAGTAAAGAACTGTACGATCCAGATCTACAGATTTGAGGTAACTTGAGGAATACTTCTTCCCTCATTCATTAACTAGGTAGTAAGGACCTTGCACTCAGGAATCTTTTAATTTCTAGGATTCTGGGGGAACTACAAATGCTTTCAATAATGAGAAGATTTTTCCATAAGATTGGAGTTTCTAAAAACAGCATTGCAAACAAAGCATTTTTATGACTTGCTTTATAGGCTTCATTACACAACATTAAGGTGAATGGGTTCATAATCCAATATTGTCACAAAAGTAGAAGCAATTTATGTTCCAAAAAAAATCTCTGGGGTAATTAAACTGCATTTCCCATTTCATGTTACTGAATTACCACATCTCCATTCATATTCAGGCTACCACAATTCCAATTCACTATGCAAACTGGAAGACTCAGAACTTCCCAGGTTTAATGAATGCTTTCTTAGCCTCCATTCAGGAAAGAAAACTCCCCAAAATATTTTCCTATGGGTTTAATTGCATGAGGAGTATAATGCATCACTCTCTCTTGTGCAACTATTTGCAAGGCTAACATAAGAAGAGGGGACAGATTTTCTTAGAGACACCAGAGGTGACTTTTGCTGCCCTTTAAAAATACTTCTTAAATTTGAGCTCTTCTACAGGAATGGATACTGCATGAATGGTACAATTCCCCCATAAGAACACTCATTCAGTCACTCAGAAATATTTAATGACTCCAGTATGTTATTCAGGATGCTACCATAGTAAGCAAGACAGAGTCTCAGACCTCATGGGATTACAGTTTGCAGGGAAGAATGTAGAGTAGAAGCTGAATGGCCAGCTTCTACTGGGAGTGTCTTGGAGGGGATATGCGCACTGAGGGTGTTTTGACTTTATAAATTTTGTGATCTCTTCCACCTCTTTAATTCTATAATTTTGTGACTGTGCCTACTCTGGTAGTTTTGTGATAAGTAGTATGCATTTGCAAAATTGATTTCTAGAAAGGAATGTAGACTGTTGCCTTGAGCAAAAATGATTTTCCTGGTTATTAACTGGCACATTTGGGATAATTTTGAAGTCCTTGGCCTCATTAAATTCATCTAACCACCTGAATTACAAAAGCCAGCAAATACTGTTACAAATATTTTAATTTACATTAATTATATTTTCACTTTTCAAAGAGAATCTCCTGATATATAAAGAAAAAAGGATACAAAAATGATATTTTATAAAATTTTTATATGGTTATCTAAAGTCATCAGGCTTCTGCCATTGATACCGATTTTCATCAATTTTAAACTCCACTTTTTACATTTTATCTCTGATATGTGATGCATCTTATAGCTAATGCTCTATAATTGGCAAATTGATAAATGATAATCATGCATCTTAAATCAATTGTATTTTAAACTTGAGCAAATTTGTTAATCTCCTTCAAAAATTTCAGTGGGTACCATTTGCATGAAGAATAGATTTTAAGTCCATAAGCCTAGACTCCAAAGAACTCTGCAATATATTTTCTGCCTTATTTGCAACACTGTTCTATAATATCCAACTCTCTAGTCACAAAAAATAAAATTTAAAAAACCCTATATATTTTGAGAATGTCTTTGCTTATGTTATTCTCTTTTTTTGGAAATTTCCTTTCCTTCCTCCTTCAGCATTTTTCTGTTGGAGTATTATCCATCAGCAGCCTTGTGCAGGTATAGACTGTGCCAGCTTGTTCTCTCTTGGCCTCTCGTCAAGGGTAATACTTCTGTCTGCAGAGTATCTTTGAGTAGTTTGCTATTCTCTGTCTTGCCTGCTTGGCCTCTCAACTATTGGACAGTTATTTATAAAGTGGTTTCAAAGGCCCAACTTTAAATGCTTCCTTAGACAACCGGTTGGTCCCCTGCTCCGGGAGGTAACCATACTGATACTGAATTTAGTGCAGACACCCAGTTAGCATAGCACACTATCGCCCAGAACTCCTGAGCTGAAATGATTCTCTGTCTCAGACTCCCAAGTAGCTGTGACTACCAGCACATGCCAACACATCTGGTGAGTGTGCTCTTTCTAAGAGACATACATGACCATGTCCTTTCATTCAGTGGTTTCCCATGGTATGGCATATGAAATGCCCTCTAATTTCACTTTGCCCTCTGACATTAGGTTTCTCAATATTCTCTCCCACCTCAATTTTTTTTAAAGCTGTGCTGAATTACTTGCTTTTCTCCGAATATTCAGTTCTTTGAATATTTTTGTCTGCCATTTCCTCTCCCTCTAATCTTCCAGGATTAAGAATCACTACATCTTAAGCTTTTCTTGACCTTTTCTTTTGTTGCTCAAAACTGATCATTCCTTTATTTGTACTTCCACTAACCCTGTACTTACTTTTATTACAAAATGTATTGTATTGATATGCCTTTTGGACTGTGCTTCTCTCTTGTCCATGAGTCCATAAAGACAGAAATTGAGGTGTTCCTAATTTGTTGTCTCCTTTGTGTCAAATATTGTGCCTAGTACATAATGAATGTTTAACAAGATGTTGAATAAATTAATGGAGAGTTAGAATAGTAAGATTAGCATACCATATATTAATGACTTCAAGGAAGGACAAGACTTTATTGCAGTGGTTCTCCAATATGGCTGCGTATTAGAATCACTCAGCTTAAAAAAACTCAATGCCAGATTGTAAGAATATTAAATCAAAATATCAAAGAATGGGACACAGACAAATTTTAAAATCATCCACGTGGTCCAAATGTGCTAACATCATTGAGAAATACTGCTTAAATACTTAGTAATTTTAATAGATTTATTGGAAGTTCACCCATTTTAAGTGTATAATTCTTTGATTTTTAATAAGTTTGAAGAGTGGGAAACCACCACCAAAATATAGTTTAGAACTTTTCCTTCACCTCCTGCATTTATATTAGGCCTGCTGCTTGTGAATCTCTACTCACACTCCTCCAGCCCCAGGCATCCACTGATTCACTTCTGTTTCTATAAATTTTACTTTTCTGGACATTCTATATAAATGGAATCATCCATTGTGTAGTCTTTTGCATTTAGCTTCTAATGTTGTTAAGGGTTATCTACAATGTAACATGTATCAACATTTCCTTACTTTTAAAAAAAAATTTCCATAAGTTATTGTGGTACAGGTGGTATTTGGTTACATGAGTAAGTTCTTTAGTGGTGATTTGTGAGTCTTTGGTGCATCCATCACCCAAGCAGTATACACTGCACCATATTTGTAGTTTTCTATCCCTCCCCACCCCCCACACTTCCCCCAAAGTCCATTTTATCATTCTTAAGTCTTTACGTCCTCATAGCTTAGTTCCCACATATCAGTGAGAACATACGATGTTTGGTTTTCCATTCTGAGTTACTTCACTTAGAATAATAGTCTCCAATCTCATCCAAGTCACTGCAAATGCTGTTAATACATTCCTTTTTATGGCTGTGCAGTATTCTATCGTATATCCCTTACATTTTTATTACTATTTATGTGCTGTATCTATACAATAGTATTCCATTTTATAGATACAGAACATTTTGTTTATTCATTTATCAGTTAGCAGACATTTGGATTGTTTCCTGTTATGCATTATTATAAATAATGCAGCTAGGAACATTCACATACAAAACTGTGGGCAAATGTTATAATTATTAGAAATAGAATTGTTAAACCACAAGAATTTAGATTTAACTTTCAAAAAATTTTTCAAACTTTTTGCCACTGTGGCTTTATGATTTACAATCCCACTAACAATTCTTGGAAATGTTAGTTTCTCCACATTCTCACCAGCAGTTGTTATTTTCTGTGTTTTTGAGTAGAGCCATTGCAGTCAATGTGTAATGGTATCTCATTATGGCTCTAATTAACATTTTTCTTATGATTAATGATTTTGAGCACTTCTCATGTTCTTATTAGTCAATCATATGCCTACTTTGGTGAAATGTCTATTCAAGTCTTGGTTCTTTTGTACATCGGGTTGTTTTTCTTCTTGTGACTATTAGGAGCTCTTTATTTATAATATATGTAAGTATTACACCAAATATATGATGTGCAAATATTTCACCCCAGTCTGTTACTAGTCTTTTAATTTTGTTAACAGTGGTGTCTTTTAAAGTGCAAAAGTTTTGTTTTAATAAAATTTATCTTTTTTCTTCTTTTTATGGCTTATGTTTCAGTGCTGCATCTAAGAGATCTTTAATTCCATGCCACAAATTTGTTTTTCTAAATTATTTTTTAGTTTTTACATTCTAGTTCTTACTTTTAGGTCTACAATCCATTTTGAGTTAATTTTTGTGTATGATGTGACGTAAGGGTCTAAGATTACTCATTTGCATATGGATCTCAAAATTTCCTACCATCATTTGTTGAAAAGATTGTTCTCTTTATACTTATTTGTCTTGATATATTTGTTGAAAATTAATTGATTATAAATACAAGGATTTATTTCTGGACACTCATTCCTGTCCTATTGATGTTAATGCCTATCCTTATAATGATACTACACGGTCCTGATTAACTTTATTGTATGTTTTGACCTTGAGTTGTATACATTTTCCATTCTTCTTCTTCTTTTTCAAAAATTGCTTTGACATTGTTAGGTCCTTTCCATTTCCTTAAAATTTTGGGTCACGTTGGCAATTCCACACAAAAGCCTGCTATAATTCGACAGAGTTTGTGTTGAATCTGTAGATCAATTTGTTAGAGAATTTCCATCTTAAAAATATTTAATCTATATGTGATTATGAAATATCTTTTCATTTACTTAGACCTTTAATTTCTCTCAGAAATATTTTGCAGTTTTTAGTCTATAAATCTTGCATTCTTTTGTTAAATTTCTGAATATTGAATTAATTTGATACTATTTAAAATAAAATTATTTTTAAATTTCACATTTAGACTGGCAGTATGGTAGAAGTACAACTGATTTTTATGTTGACTTCATATTCTGTGACATTGCAAAACTCATTCGAATTCTTAGTAATTTTGTGTGTGTGTGTGTGTCTTCCTTAGGATTTTCTACATATTGGATCATTTCACCTGCAATAAAGACATTTTGACTTCTTCATTTTAAACCAGAATTTCTTTTCTTCTTTTCCTCCTCTTCCTCTTTTTCCTCTTCCTCCTCCTCTTCCTTCTTCTTATTCCCCTTCCTCTTCTTTTCCTTATCCTCCATTTCCTGCCACTAGTTTTCCTCAGACTCCTCCGGGACAATTTGAATAGAAGAGGTGGGAGGGGACATCTCTGCCTTGTTCTTGTTCTTAGGAAGAAAATGTTCCGGGATCTCTGGGGTGTCAATTTTTCTGGCCAGAAACCTCTGTGGCCACTGCGCCTTTGCCCAAGTCCTTGTCCTGCACCCAGGAAGAATGAGGTGTGAGGACAAGTGAGGAGTGAAGAATAAGAGTTTTACTTAGTGTTTGAACAGCTCTGAGGAGTGGGTAGCTCCTCTCTGTGAACAGGTCGTCCCGTCGAGTGTTCATCTCTCAGCAGAGAGGAGGTTCTGGAGAGGGTGGCTCCTCTCCGCAGGCATCTCTGCAGGTCTTCGAAGCTCTCAATCGACAGGGTAGCTCCTCTCTGCCAGCAAGTCGTCCCTGCAGCTCTTGGCAGAGAAGGCACTCCTCTCTCAGCTGAGGCGGCCCTGGAGAGGTTGTCTCCGCAGCTCTCAGCAGAGAGAAGGCCCTGGAGAGGACGGCTTCTCTCCACAGGTGTCTCTAGAGGTCTCTGAAGCTCTCAGTAGAGAGGGTAGATCCTGTCTGCCGGCAGGTGATTTCTGTAGCTCTCATCCCAGAGGGTACTCCTCTCTCAGTGGAGAGGAGGTCCTAGAGAGGTGGCTCCTCTCCGCGGGCATCTCTCCGGGTCTGTGAAGCTCTCAGAGGAGAGGGTAGCGCCTCTCTGCCTGCAGGTCGTCTCTGCAGCTCTCAGCGGAGAGCGGAGAGGGTGCTCTTCTCTGCAGTTGGTCGTCCCATTGTCTCCAGCTATCAGCACAGAAGGTACGTCTCACTGCAGCTGGTCATCCAGTCCCACCAACTCTCTCTACTCTCTTGGTTCTCTGGCCATCCTCCGCACTGCTCTGGCTGAGCCCAGGGCCCTTATAGACCTCATAGGGGAGGAAGTGCGTGGGGATTGGCCCATGGGTGGCCATGGGCGGGCCCAGAAGAGGCACCATGAGTTCCTGCTCCGGTGCCGGACTGGTCGCCTGGCCCTCAGCCTTCAGGCCCTCAGTGTCCTGAAGGTGGGGCCTTACTGGGGACCTGCCCCTTCCACCCAGGACTCTTTCTGCCTCCCACTGCCATTCAAGGCCCCGGGTCTCGGCCCCAACCCCACTTAGAGATCGGAGCCGCCACCAGAAGCAGAGAGAGGCCAGGCAGTGGGAGCGGACACCCCCGAACCTGAAGAAATGGCCGCGGGCTAGGGTCCTTCCTGCAGCCCCCGACGGTGCAGGCTGCAGGCTGCAGAGACGCCCAGGTACTGAGCCAAAGAGCGTGGCCGCCGCAGCACCTGGGAAGGCAGATTCGGCCTGCTACAGGCCCTCCCCAAGAGCACAGGGAGGCTCCCATCCAGGGCTGCAGTTTGGGCAGCTGTAGTCCCATCCAGGAGGAAGGGGCTTCTGCTTACTCCATGGAGCAGGAGGCCTGGGTCTGCAGCTGGGTTTGGGCAGCTGGCAGTGGCACCGGAAGAGCTCCCGCTCCAGCTCAGAAGGGGCGGGGCTGCCGCCGACACCATGGTGTGTGCAGCCGAGCCATGCCTCCTTGCTGCAGCCCCCGTGATGGCCAGAGCCATCACAAACATTTGGTGTTCCCGTTAAGTGTGATATTAACTGTCGTGTTTTTTTCATAGCTGTCCTTTATCAGTTTAGGTAGGTTCTTTTCCCAGTTTAAGAGTTTTTGAAATTATCAAACACTGTGTGTCACTTGAAGTGACACACAGATACACAGATCATATATGTGGTTTGTTGTCCTTTATTCTGTTAATACAGTGTATTACATTACTTGATTTTTTAATGTTAAACCATCTTGCATTCCTGGGATCAAATTCACTTGGTCATATGGTTTGATCTTTTAATATATTGTTGAATTCAGGTTGTCAATATTTTATTAAATTTTAATATTTAATATTTATTTGATTTGTTGTTAATTTTTTTGCATCTGTATTCATAAGGGATATTGGTGTCTAGTTTTCTTATTACGTCTTTGTCTGATGGAAGTATCAGGATAATACTAACTTCATAGGATAAATTGGAACGTGTTATCTCCTCTGTTTCCTGAAAGAGTATGTGAATTATTTCTTATTGAAATGTTTGATAAAATTCACTGGTAAAGCTACTTAGGACTGGGCATTCCTTTCTGGGAAGATTTTAAATTACTTGTTGAATTTTGTTACTTGTTACAGGCCAATTCAGATTTTTTATTTCTTCTTGAATATGTTTCTTGTAATTTGCATCTTTCTGGGAATTTGTGCACTTTATCTAAGTTG
Organism: Macaca thibetana thibetana; assembly: GCF_024542745.1. Taxonomy (NCBI): domain Eukaryota; kingdom Metazoa; phylum Chordata; class Mammalia; order Primates; family Cercopithecidae; genus Macaca; species Macaca thibetana. The sequence continues at coordinate 54,983,724 of NC_065585.1, read as the reverse complement.
TCTAATATGCTGGCATAAAATTGCTCATAATAGTCTATTATAGTGCTTTAAATTTAGGTGGGGATGTAAGTAATGTTCTCTTTTTATCCCTGAACTTTCCTACTTTTTTCCAGGTTAGTCTGGCTAAGAGTTTGTCAATTTTGTTGATATTCTCAAAGGACCAACCTTGCAATTTATTATTTTTTCTCTTTTGGTTTTTCAGTTTCTAGTTTATTCATTTCTAATTTAATCTTTATTATTTTCCACCTTCTGCTTGCTTTGAGTTTAGTTTGACCTTTTTCTGGTTCTTATGGCATAAGTTTAGGTTTTTGGTTTGAGATTTTTTATCTTTCCTGATATGTGTTAAAGCTATAAATTTCCCTCTAAGCATTGCTTTAGCTGCATTACATGCATTCTTATATATTATGCTTTTGTTTTCATTAAGTTCAAAATATTTAAAAAATCTTCTTTGAGATGCCTTTCTATCCCATGCATTCTTAGAAGTGTATTGTTTTATTTAAAATTATTATCCGTGTAACCTAATTTATTTTGTGATATTTAATTTAATTTTCTTGAGGACATAGTATGTATATTCTATGATTTCAGACATTTTACATTTATTGAGACTAATTTAATGGCCCATTCTGTAGTTGGTTGTGAATAATGTTTCTTCTGCATTTGAAAAAAAATGTATATTCTGCAGTCTTTGGGTGGTCTGTTTTAGGATTGTAAAGTTAGTCAAGTAGGTAGATACAGTTATTCTTACCTTCAATGTACTTAGCTGCATTTCTGTCAAGATGGTCTCTCAATTATTGAGAGTGAGTTATTAAAACATTCAATTATTGTTTTCAGTTATTTATTTCTCCTTTCAATTGTGTCAGTTTTTGCTTCATGTATTCAATCTGTTTTTAACTGTTTATACATTTATAATGGTTTTATACATTCCTGATGCATTGATGCTTTTATCATTAGAAATGATCACTCTGTCTCTTGTAATAGTTCTTGTTTTAATATCTATTTGTTCAACATTTACATACCCACTCTAGCTCTCTTATGGTTACTTTTAACATTTCATGTGTGTTTCCATCCATTTTCTTTGAACCTATTTGTAGTTTTTGAATCTAAGGAGTCTATCTTCTGGATAGCGTGCTGTTGGGGTTTTTCCTTCTTGTTTAACAACATCTGCTTTTTTGAATGAGATATTTAGTTCATTTATATTTAATGTAATTATTGATATGGTTGTATTTACAGCTATCATTTTGTTCTTTATTTTTTATTTGTCCCATGTCTCTTTAGTTTATCTCTTCCTCTCTTTCTTACTTTTGTCCAGTAAGACAAAATAAATATATTTAGCAAACTATTTTAGTAACTCTTTTAATTTTTTACTACTTTTGAGTCATCTTTCTAGTCATTGTTGTAGGTGTTAAATATACATTTAAACCCCTCAATGTACTCTAGAATAGTTCTCCTGAGTTTTGCTTTCACTGTCTTTTCTTTCTCTTCACTTTTATATGTGTTATATGTGTGTGTTATATAATTATACATTATATTATTTAATTATATCATATATAATGTATATATTTTATACACTCAAGAAGTGTCAAAATTACTATATTATACATTCTTATTCTTTTAAAGAAGTGAAAATGAGAAAATATATTTATGGTTTTTATATTTATATATATATTTACCATCTATCACTCTTTATATTTCCATATTTTGATTCAAATTTTCATCTGGTTTCACTTCCTTTTAGTCTGATGAACATCTTTTAATTTTTTTTTGTATGACAGTTCTGCTAGCAATGAATTCTGCTGGGCTTTGTTTGTGTGGGAATGTCTTAATTTCATGTTAATTTTCAGAAGAGTTTTGCTGCATATGAAATCCCTGATTGACTACATTTTAATTTTAACCCTTTGAATATGTCATTCCATTGCCTTCTGGCCTCTATTGTTTTTGGTGAGAAGTTAGCAATTGATTGTTTTGCCTTTTTTTTTCTTTTCTTTTCTTCTTTCTAACTGCATATGATGAGTAATTTTACTCTTACTACTTTCAAGATTTTTTTCTTTGTCTTTCTCTTTCATCAGTTTAACTATGAGACATCTGGGTGTAGAAACTTTATCCTGCTTAAAGTTCATTGAGCTTCTTGAATATGCAGATTAATATTTTTCATTAAACTTTGGAATTTTTGGTCATTATTAAATTTTTTTTCCCATTTTTTTCTCTGTTTGCTCTCTACCTTGGACTCTAATTACACATGGTTAGTATGGTTCATGTTGCTCCAAAGGCCTTTGAAGTTCTGTTGACTTTTCTTCAATCTTTTTTTCTCTGCTATTCAGACTGGATTATAACTACAGTTCTATTGTCAAGTCATTGATTCTCCCTTCTGTCATCTCATATTTGCTGTTGAGCCTCTTGAGTGAATTTTTCGTTTTAGTTATTGTAATTTTCAACCCCAAATTTCTATTTCATCCTTTCCTTTTTAAAAATAATTTCTATCTCTCTAAGATTATTTTTATAAGCACATTTATTTTATATATGGTAAATAGTATGTTTTGATATGTATATGCAGGTATACATCAGAGATACGAGTTCAGTTCCAGACTACAGCAATACAGCCAATCTCACAATAAAGTCATGCAAAGTTTTTGTTTTTCCAACACATACAAAATTATATTTCCAATATACTGTAGTCTCTTGTACACAATAGCACTATGTACAAAAAAAAACCCGTGTGCATGCCTTAATTTAAAAATATTTTATTGTTAAAAATGCCAATGATCACCTGAGCCTTTAGTGAGTCATCACCTTTTTGCCAGTGGAGGGGTTTTGCCTTGATATTGATGACTGCTGACTGATCAGGGTGGTGGTTGCTGAAGTTTAGGATGACTGTGGCAATTTCTTAAAATAAGACAACTATTAAGTTTGCTATATTTATTGACCATTTCTTTCATAAAAGATTTCTCTATAGCACGAGATGCTATTTGATAGCATCTTATGCACAGTAGAACTTCTATCAAAATTGAAGGCAATCCTCTCAAACCCTGCAACTTGTCAACTAAGTTGATGTAATCTTCTAAATTCTTTGGTGTCATTTCAACAATGTTCACAGCATCGTTACCAGGAGTAGACTGATCTCAAGAAACTACTTTCTTTGCTCAACCATAAGAAGCAACTCCACGTCTATTACAGTTTAATCAAGCAATTCAGTCACATCTTCAGGTTCTACTACTTTTTTTTTTGAGACAGGATCTTACTCTGTCACCCAGACTGGAGTGCAGTGACATGAATACAGCTCACTGCAGCCTCAGCCTCCTGGGCTCAAACAATCCTTCTGCCTCAGCCTCCTGAGCAGCTGGTACCATAGGCATGTGCCATTATGCATGCCTAATTTTTTGATTTTTGTAGAGATAGGGTGTCACTATGTTGCTCAAGCTGGTCTTGAACTCCTGCCCTCAAGCAATCCTCCTGCCTAGGCCTCCCAAAGTGCTGGGATTATAGGTGTGAGCCACTGCATCTGGCTGGGCTCCACTTCTAATTCTAGTTCTCTTTTTATTGTCATTATGTCTGCAGTTACTTCCTGCACTAGTCTTGAATCCCTCAAAGTCATCCACAGAGGTGGGAATCAAATTCTTTCAAAATCCTGTTAATGTGGATATTTTGACCTTCTACCATGAATCACAAATGTTTTTAATGGCATTTAGAATGGTGAATTCTTTCCAGAAAATTTCAATTTGCCCAGATTCATCAGACGAATTACTGTCTTTGGTAGTTATAGTATCACGAAATGTATTTCTTAAATAATAAGACTGAAATTAGAAATTACTCCTTCATCCATGGGCTACAGAATTGTTGTTGTGTTAGCAGATATGAAAACAAAATTAATCTCCAGGTACATCTCCATCAGAGCTCTTGAGAGACCAGATGCATTGCCAATGAGCAGGAATTTTGAAAGGAATCATTTTTTTCCAAAGGAGTTGGTCTCAACAGTGGGCTTAAAATATTCAGTAAACCATGGTGTAAACAGATGTGCTGTCATCCAGCTTTGTTTTTCATTTATTGAGCATAGGCAGAGTAGATTTAGGGCAATTCTTGAGGGCTCTAGGATTTTTGAAATCATAAAAGATGTAAACTTCAGTTTAAAGCCACCAGATGCATTAGCCCTCAACAAGAGATTCAGACTGTTCTTTAAAGATTTGAAGCCAGTCATTGACTTCTCTAGCTATGAAAGTCCTAGATGGAATTTTCTCCCAATACTAGGCTGTTTTGTCTACATTTAAAAAATCTGTTGTTGGCTGGTCATGGTGCCTCACGCCTGTAATCCCAGCACTTTGGGAGGCTGAGGTGGGAGGATTGCCTGAGGTCAGGAGTTCGTGACCAGTCTGGCCAACATGGTGAAACCCCATCTCTACTAAATATAAAAAAAAAAAATTAGCAGGGTGTGGTGGCGTGTACCTGTAATCCCAGCTACTCGGGAGGCTGAGGCAGGGAAATTGCTTGAACCAGGTAGGTGGAGGTTGCAGTGAGCTGAGATCATGCCACTGCACTCCAGCCTGGGCAAAAGAGCAAGACTCTGTCTCAAAAAAAAAAAAAAAAAATTCTGTTGTTTAGTGTAGCCACCTTTATCAATTATTTTAGTCATATCTTCTGGATGACATTCTGCAGCTTGTATCTCAGCACTTGCTGCTTCACCTTATACTTTTATGTTATGATGATAGCTTCTTTCCTTAAACCTTATGAACCAACCTCTGTTATCCTCAGTCATTTCTTCTGCAGCTTCCTCACCTCTATCAGCCTTTGTAGAAATGAAGAGAGTGAAGGCTTTCCTCTGTATTAGGCCTTGGCTTGAGGAAATGTTGTGGTTGGTTTGATCTTTTTATCCTGACCACCAAAATTTTTCCCATATCAGCAACAAGGCTATTTAGATTTCTCATTGTTTGTGTTTTCCATGGGAGTACCTCTTTCAGTTTTCTTGAAAGGCTTTTCCTTTGTATTCACTACTTGACTACCTGGCGCAAGCAGCCTGGCTTTCATCTTGTCTTAGCTTTTGAGGTGCCTTCCTCACCAGGCTCACCGATTTTTAGATTATGTTTTGAAGTGAGAGATGTGCAACTTTTTCTTTCACTTGAACACTTAGAGGCCATTATAGGGGTATTTTAATTGGCCTGATTTCAATATTCTTGCGTCTCAGTGAATACGAAAGTATGAGGAGAGGTAGAGAGATGGAGAAATAGCTGGTTGGTAGAGCAGTCAGAAGTCACACATTTATTAATGAAGTTTGCCATCTCAATCGCTTCTTGGCCTTTTGGCTAAGATCAAGTGTGAAGTTTACCATCTCATATGCTATGGTTTATGGTGCCCCCGAACAACTATGCTAATAACAGTAAAGATCACGGATCACCATAACGGACATAATAATAATAAAGTTTGAAACACAGCAAGAGTTACCAAAATGTGACACAGAGACACAAAGCTAGCACATGCTATTAGAAAAATGGTGCCAATAGACTTGCTTGGAGCAAAGTTGTCACAAACGTTTAATTAGTAAAAAGTGCAGGATCTGAGGCATGCAATAAATGCAATAAAACAAGATATGCCTATACATACTAAAATGATTACTACAGTGAAACAAATTAACATATCTTTTTTTCACATAATTACCTTGTTGTGTGTATATATGTGTGGTAAGAACACCTGAAATTTACTCTTTTGGTAAATTTTATTATACAATACAGTATTTATTAATTACAGTAATCATAGTTTACATTAGATTTCTAGACTTATTTATCCAACATAACTGTAACTTTGGACCCTTTGACCAACATCTCCCCATCCCCTTCCACCTGTAACCACCATTATACTCTATTCTATGTATTCAACATTTTTAGATTCCACATATAAGTGAGATCATGCAGTAGTTTTCTTTCTGTGTCTGACTTATGTCCCTTAACATAATGTCTTTCAGTTTCACTCACGTTGTTGCAAAGGGCAGGATCTTCTTTTTTTTTTTTTTTTTTTTTTTTTAGTCTGAATAATATTCCATTGTGTGTGTATACATTATATTATATTTTATTATATTCAACAATTTGTTTGTCCATTCACCCATCAGTGGACACTTAGGTTGTTTCCATATCCTGGCTATTGTGAATAATACTCCAATAAACATGCAAGTGCAAATACCTCTACAGAAAATTTCATTTCTTTTGGTTATATATTCACACCCTTTCTAACACTTATCTCTTGTCTGTTTGATAATATTCATTCTGATAGGTATGAGGTGGTATTTCAGTGTGGTTTTTATTTGCATTTTCTTCATGATTAGTGGTGATGGGAATCTTCTCATATCCCTCTGGGCCATTTGTATTTCTTCTGTCTATTCAGGTTGTCTATTTTTTAATTGAATTATTTATTTATTTTTTGTTGTTGAGTCGTATGTAGTCCTTATATTATCCTGGATATTATTCTTTTACTGGATGTGTGGTTTGTAAATATTTTCTTCAAATATGTAGGTTGCCTTTTCATTTTGTCAGTTTTTTTCATTGATGAGCAGAAGATTTTCAGTTTGACATAGTCCCACTTACTTATTTTTTGCTTTCGTGGCCTTAAGGTTTTTTGTGATACCTAAAAAATCATTGCTGAGACCAATGTCTGGAAGCTTTATTCCTGTGCTTTCTTTTGGAAATTTTACAGTTTTAGGTCTTCTGTTTAAGTTTTTAATTCATTTTGAGTTAATTTTTGTGTATGGTATAAGATAAAGGTTCAAATTCATTCTTTTGCATGTGGCTATTCAATGTAACCAACATCATTCTTTGAAAGATTATCCTTTCCCCATTACTTATGTGTGGTGCCCTTGTTGAAAATTAGCTAAACATATATGGTTGTTTTTTTTTTTTTTTTGTCTTTCTGTGCCTGATTTATTTCACTTAGCATAATATCTTCCAGTTTCATCCAAGTTGCTGCACATGATGGGATTTCATTCTTTTTTATGTCTGAAAAATAGTCACATTTTCTTTTTTCATTCATCCATTGAAGGACACTTAGGTTGTTTCCATATCTTGGCTACTGTGAATAATGCTGCAATGAACATGGGAGTGCAGCGGTCTCTTTGAGATCCCAGTTTTAATTTCTTTGGATATACACCCAGAACAGGGATTGCTGGATCATGGGGGTAGTTCTATTTTTAGTTTTTTGAAAAACTTCCATACTGTTTTCCATAATGTCTGCGCTAATTCACATTCCCACCATCCAGTTTACAAAGGTGTCCTTTTGTTGACATCCTTATCAATACTTATCATTTGACTTTTTCATAATCACCATTCTTTTTTTTTTTTTGATAATTGCCATTCTAACAGGTAAGAGATGATATCTCATTGTGGTTTTGATTTGCATTTCCCTGATGATTAGTGATGTTGATGACTTTTTTATATACCTCTTGACCTTCTTTAGAGAAATGTCCATTCAGATCTTTTGCCCATTAAAAAATATATTTATCTTTCAACTTTTAGGTTTTGGGGTAGATGTGCAGGATGTGCAGATTTGTGTTACCTTGGTAAACGTATGCCTTGTGATTCACTACATACATCAACCCATATGGTTGGGTTTTTTTAGCTCTCTTTTCTGTTTCATTGATCTAAGTGTCTGTTTCTATATTGTTTTGATTACTTAAAGCTTTGTCATACAATTTGAAATGAGAAAATGTGATGATTCTTAGTTCTTTCTCAAGATTATTTTGACTAAAAAGGTATTTTATAGTTCATATTAATTTTAGAATTCTTTTTCTATTTTTGTGAAAAAATACTATTGGAATTTTGATAGAGATTATGTTTTATTTGTATATTGCTTTGAGTTGTGTGGATATTTTAACAATATTCATTCTTCCAATCCATAAACCTGGGATATGTTTCCATTTACTTGTGCCTTCCTTAATTTCTTTTATCAAGGTTTTATAGTTTTCAGTGTACAGATATTTCACTGCTTTGATTTAATTTATTTCAAAACATTTTATTTTTAATGTATTTTAAGTGGAATTGTTTTCTGGATTTCTTTTTTGATTAGATCATTATTGGTGTAAAGAAAAGCAACTAATTTTTGTATACTGATTTTGCATTTTGCAACTTTACTGAATTTGTTTATTAGTTTCTATAGATTTTTTTTTTTGTAGAGTCTTTAGCATTTTCTACATATAAGATCATCTGCAAATGGGTAATTTTACTTCTTCCTTTCTGATTTGGATGCCTTTATCTTTTGACACTGATTGCTCTTACAGTTCATTACTGTGTTGACTAGAAGTGGTGATAGTAGGCATCCTTGCCTTTTACCAGATATTGGAGGAAAAACTTTTAAGTTTTTCCTCATTGATTATGACATCTCTGGCCTTTTCATAAATAGCATTTATTGTGTTGCAGAAGTTCCCTTCTACATATATTTTGTTTAGAGTTTTTGTTACAAATGGGTGTTCAACTTTGTCAAATGTTTTTCTATTATCTATAAAGATGATCACGTGTTTTTTATGTTTCATTCTGTTAATGCAGTGTATCACTTTGATTCATTTGTGTATGTTCAACCAAACTTGCACCTTAGGGATGAATCCCACTTAGTTGTGGAGTATTATCTTTTTGATGTGTTCTTTTTTGTTTTTTGAGGTGGCATCTTTGCTCCGTTGCCCCGGCTGGAGTGCAGTGACGCCATTTCCACTCACTGCAAGCTCCGCCTCCAGGGATCATGCCATCCTCCTGCCTCAGCTTCCTGAGTACCTGGGACCACAGGCACAGGCCACCAGGACCAGCTAATTTTTTTTTTATTTTTAGTAGAGACGAGGTTTCACTGTGTTTGCCAGGATGGTCTCCATCTCCTGACCTCGTGATCCGCCCACCTCGGCCTCCCAAAGTGCTGGGATTACAGGCGTGAGCCACCACGCCTGGCTTGATGTGTTCTTAAATTCAGTTTGCTGGTATTTTATTGAGAATTTTTGCATCCATGTTCACCAGATATATTGGTCTGTAGTTTTCTTCTTCTCTTACAATGTTGTTGTCTGGTTTTGGTGTTAGGGTAATGCTGGTCTCATAAAAGGAGTTAAGAAATACTCTTTTTGCTTCAATCCTCTGAAAGAGATTGTAGAGAATTCATAAAATTTTTTTTTTTCCTTAATGTTCCACAGAATTCACCAGTGAACTCATCTGGGCTTGGTGCTTTTTGCTTTGGAAGGTTATTAATTATTGGTTCAATTTCTTTAATAAAAGTCAATTCAGATTGTCTTTTTCCTGCATGAGTTTTGTCAAATTGTGTCTTTTAAGGAATTGGTTCATTGGCTCAATCTAGATTACAAATTTATGAACATACAGTTGTTCATAGAATTCCCTTATTATCGGCCGGGTGCGGTGGCTCACGCCTGTAATCCCAGCACTTTGGGAGGCCGAGGCGGGCGGCTCATAAGGTCAGCAGATGGAGACCATCCTGGATAACACAGTGAAACCCAGTCTCCACTAAAAATACAAAAAATTAGCCAGGTGAGGTGGCGGGTGCCTGTAGTCCCAGCTACTCAGGAGGCTGAGGCAGGAGAATGTCGTCGACCAGGGAGATGGAGGTTGCAGTGAGCCAAGATCGCGCCACTGCACTCCAGCCTGGGCGACAGAGTGTGACTCAGAAAAAAAAAATAAGAAAAAAAAGTATTCCCTTATTATCCTTTTACTGTCCACAGGATCTGTTGTCATGTCCCCTCTTTTATTTCTGATATTAGTAATTTGTGTTCTCTATTTTTGTTTCTTAGTTAACCTGGCAAGAGTCATATTGATCTTTTCAAAGATAGCTTTTTGTTTCGTTGAGCTTCTTTATGGATTTCCTCTTTTCAGTTCATTGATTTCTGCTCTCATTCTTATTGTTTATTTTCTTCCACTTTAGATCTAATTTGCTCTTTTCCTAATTTCATAGGGTGAAAACTTAGATTATTTATTTTATATATTTCTTGCTTTTTACTATATGCATTGAATGCTATAAATTTTCCTCTAAGCACTACTTTCATTGCATCTTAAAAATTTTGTTGTGTTTTCATTTTTATTTAGTTCCAAATATTTTAGATTTTTCTTGAGATTTCATCTGTGACCTATGTGTTATTAAAAAGTACAGTAGCTCAGGCATAATAGCACACACCTGTAATCCCAGCAATTTGGTAGGCCAAGGCAGAAGGATTGCTTGAACTCAGGAGTTCAGGACCAGCTTAAGCAACATGGTAAAACCCTGTCTGTACAAAAAACGCAAAAAAATTAGCTGGGCATGGTGGTGTGCACCAGTTGTTCCAACTACTTGGGAGGCTGAGGTGAGAGAATTGCTTGAGCCCAGGAGGTCAAGGCTGCAATGAGCCATGTTTGCACCAGTGCACTCCAGCCTGGGCCACTGATGAGATCCTGTCTCATAAATAAATAAATACTTAATAAAAGAGGAGTATGTTAATTTCCACACTTTTTTATTTTCCTGTTATCTTTCTGTTATTGATTTCTAATTTAATTTTACTGTGGTCTGAGAGCAGACATTTCATGATTTCTGTTCCTTTACATTTGTTAAGATATGTTTCATGGTGCAGAATGTGCTTTATCTTGGTGAATGTTCCATGTGAGCTTCAGAGGAATGTGTATTTTGCTACTGTTAAATGAAGTCATCTATAAATGTTGATTACATCAATTAATTGATGATGGTGTTGAGTTCCACTATGTCCTTAATAATTTTTTGTCTGCTGAATCTGTCCACTTCAAATAGAAGAATGTTGAACTTTCCAACTATAATAGTAGATTCATTTAGTTTTCCTTTCCTTACATTTTCATCATTTTTTGCCTCATGTAGTTTGATGCTATGTTGTTTGGCACATACATATTTAAGATTGCTTGCAGAATGACCCCTTGATCATTGTGTACTGCTCTTTATCCATGATAATTGTCCTTGCTTTGAAGTTTGTTCTGTCTTAATACAGCTATTCCTGATTTCTTTTGATTAGTGCTACATGATATATTTTTCTTCATCCACTTACTTTTAATCTATATGTGTCTTTATATTCAAAGTGGGTTTCTTCCAGACAACATAGAGTTGGGTCTTTTTTTTTTTAATCCACTCTGACAACATCTGTCTCTTAAACCATTGATGTTAAAGTGATTATTGGTATAGTTGGATTAATATCTACCATATTTGTTATTGTTTTCTATTTGTTGCCCTCGTTATTTGTTCCTTCTTTGCCTTCCATTCTTTTTCTGCCTTCTATAATTTTGAGAATTTTATATGACTTCACTTTTCTCTCCTTCCTTAGCATATTAGTTATACTTCTTTTTAAACTTTTTTTTTAGTGGTTGCCCTAGAGTTTTCAATATATATTGACAACTAATCCACATCCAGTTTCAATATACATTGACAACTAATCCACATCCACTTTCAAATAACACCATAGTGCTTTATAGATAGTGTGAGTACTTTATAGTAACAAAATAATCCTAATTCCTCCATTTGATCCCCAGATTCATTGTAGTCATTCAGTTCACATATATTAGCATGCATAAGTGTATATATATATATATATAAAGCATATATAATTGAACACATGTTGCCATTGTTATTTTGAACAAACATTTGTTAGATTAAGAAAATAACATTTATTTTACATTACTTATTCCTTTTTCAATGCTCTTCTATTCTATATGTAGATCTGAGTTTCTGACTTGTATCATTTTCCTTCCCTCTGAAGAACTTAACATTTTTTGCAAGGCAGAGGTACTGGCAACAAATTTCCTCATTTTTGGTTGTCAGAGAAAGTCTTTTCTCCTTTACTTTTAAAGGATAATTTCAAAGGACAAAAAAATTTCTAGGTTGGTGTTTTTTCTCTCAACACTTTAAATATTTCATTCAAATTTTTCCATGCTTGCATGATGTCTGAGGAAAAGCTGAATACAAGTTTTACTTTTGTTCCTTTTACAGGTAAGGTGCTTTTTTCCTGTGGCTTCTTTCAGGGTTTTTTTCATTATCTTTGATTTTCTGTAATTTGAAAATGATATACCTAGGTGTAGTTTGTTTTTCGTTTGTTTGCTTGTGTTTTTGGCATTTAGCCTGCCTAGTGTTCTCTGATCTTCCTGAATCTGTGGTTTTATGTCTGACATTAATTTGGAGGAAATTCTCAAACATTATTGTTTCAAATATTTCTTATGTTCTTTTCTCTGTTTTCTTCTTCTTCTCTATTCCCATTATGAGTACATTACATCTTTTATGATCATCCCATAGTCCTGGGATAGTCTATTTTTTTTTCACTTTTTTTCTCTTTGCTTTTCAGTTTTAAAAGTTTCTGTTAATATATCCTCAAACTCAGAGATTCTTTCCTCAGTCATGTCTATTTGATAAGCCTGCCAAAGGCATACTTTAATTCTGTCACAGTGTTTTTGATCTATAGCATTTCTTTTTGTTTCTTCTTAGTTCTATTTCTCTGCTTATGTTGTCCATCAGTTTTTGCAAGCCGTCTATCCATTAGAACTTATACATATTCATTTATGTTGTTTTAGATTACTGGTCTGATAATTCCAATATCCCAGTCATGTCTGGCTTTGGTAACTTGCTCTGTCTCTTTGAATTGTGTTTTTTACCTTTTGGTGTGCCCTATAATTTTTTTTTTGATAGCTGGACATGATGTAGTGGGTAGAAAAAACTGCTATAAATAGGCCTTTAATAATGTGGTGGCAAGGTGTGTGGTGAGGGGAAGCATTCTATAATTCCATGAATATGTCTCAGTCTTTTAGTGAGCCTGTGCTTCTGGCCTGTGAACTTCACAAATGTTTCTCAGGTTTTTTCCTCCTCCCTTAGGTTGGATAGGATGGTTAGAGTGGGCTGGAGAAGTTGGGTGTTTCTCTTCCTTCACATAGAAGGCTAGAGTGGGTTGGAGTTAGAGATTTGTTTTTCCCCAGGTCAACTGGGCTCTGATAATACCCCAGCAAGTTAGTGTCTGGTTAACTAGTTTCCCCTGAGGGCAGGCTTTGTCAAGAAGAGCAGAGTGCTCTGGCATATTTCAGAATGGTTCAATTTCCCCCACTCCTGCCAAAAGCAAGAAGGGATTTTTCTCAGATATTTACTTAGAAATCTGGGAGCTCTTAGAGGTGAATCTGACAATATTGTGTGCGTGTGTGTTGTAGGGGGTTCCCATTGATGGTGTCTCTCTGGAGTTTTTAACTCTCAGACTTGTCTGCACTGAGTCTCCAGCAACTTGTCAATTACAGTTCAGGTTTTCCTGCCTTTCCACAGTTTCTACTTTTGATTCTCTGCTCCAGAAACTTGTGACTCCCTGTTTTAGCCTGCCTGTTTCTCCAGTTTTGGAATCAGCAGTTTAATCTAGTGACCTTACTGCTCTTACGTATCCAAAAAGAGTTGTTTGTTCAATCTATTTAACTGTTTACGTGTTGTTTGGATGGAGTGGTCATTTCCAAGCTCCTTACATGCAAAACCAGAAAACCCATCGTTAGAATTTTGAAAGAGAGGAAACTTTGTTTTTACTTTTAAATTTCTTCAGTAACTATAATCAAGTTTCTGGGGCTTTTACAACCCCCAGTACCTAATTCTTAGTGTGCTTGCTATTCAGTCAAGTTTTAAGTCAAGCTTCCCAGTCGCTGCATCCAATCAGATTCTCCTATGTAAAAAAATTTAATGAGCCTGTTTATGCTGTTGTAGTTTTTGAATGTACTTTTGGTTTACATGTTAGTGGACATTTAACTCTGCCTTCTTTTTACATTTTCCCACGAACCCTATAAGAGAAAAGAGTTTATAGCTGTGTCAATAAAAGAAAAAAAATGCTGACGTCTTACTGTCACTTATGGTAACAGACAATTCATCTGTTTTCATGATTACAAATTTTTTTACTAGGGATGACAGTCTGTAAATGTGGGCATGAAGCAGGCTGGTATGCCAACTAACTGTTCTTGTACATGAGAAAGCGAGGATATCAGAATATAAAAAATATTTTATATATTTTTTGACTTTCAATTTTCTTTAAAATAAATTTTTAGTCATCCAGCCCAAAATGTCATCTTTTTTTGTTTTGTTTAGGGAAAGAAAAATAGTAGATTCCAAATGCATTTATTTCCAGTTTACCTAGTGTCAGAGAGGATGTGGGTTGAAGTTGAATATGTAGAAAGGGAGATAGAACAGCATACATGGGTAAAATTTGTAACAATATCAATAGTGGACTTACATCTTTTTTTGAGAGTTTGGGGAGTTTAAACAATTCAGCATTTTTTAATGTTATCCTATTTTGCATTAAAAGATAATTTTTATCCCTGATTAAGCACTACAGGGTAATAGGAAAAGCACAGGCTTTGCAGTTAGGAAAACCTACTTAAAATCTTGATTTTGCTACTTGCAAATTGTGTGACCTTGGTCAAGAGTAGCTCTAAAATCTGAAAAATTGTAGTTTCTACCTCATTTTGTTCTAAGAATTAAAAAAGAACCATATGTAAAGTGCTTGGTGGGATGCTAGCCAGTTCATGTAGTTGGTGATTCATGCAGTTATAATAAGCATCTATTAAGGTTAACATATTAAAGTGCTCAGTTTAGACTTAAGATTCTTATCTTAAGATGCATCTAATCCTGATACATTATAATTGACTAGGGTAACCATTCCCATGCCCTTTATGTTAGAAAAATTCCAGGGTGATTTTACTGGTGCGTGATTATTGGATGGTTATTGTTAATTTCCATTCCTGGGTCATAATTCATTAACCACAGGTGCCATTTTGAATGACCTTTTGACTTCAACATTGCAAACAATGCCAGCATGAAGCAAAGTGAGGTCTGTTGATCATAAGAGATAAGTACATTTTTGAGGTACTTTGTGATTGCTAAAGCTGAGTGCAGTCTCAGTGACTCTTAGGTTACCAAAACCCCTTTCAATTAGCCATGGCACAAAATCAATAAATATCCAGGGAAAAATGTCTTCGAGGGAGATGAAAAAAGGAGTATTTTAAGGTCCCAACAAAAATGAGGATAAAATATGCTAATCAATAACAAATTTAAAAAAGAGAAACAAAGAAAATCCTTCTGACACAAAAAAATTTTATTCCAAGATCTTTGTGTGTGCGTTTTCAGGAAACAAAACATTAAGAATGTTCCCTGGCCATTAGGGAGCATTGGAAAGTTGGATTCTTCTCTATTTTGTTTCTGGGAATAATGAAGTTTTAGTATACTCAGAGCTGAATCAGATTGAAAGATTTAATTCCTCTAGGAAAATGTTGTTTTTCATTGTTTTTTCTTTTTATCACGTATGTGCCCAGGGAGAGCCGTGATGAGCACTAAACAAATAACTTGTTAGTTAGATGGAAAGCAATTAGAATGTTCTTACATGCACAGCACTCAGCATCGTGGTGTTTGGTGTCACGGAAATGCAAATTAACTAAAGCACCAATAATTATAATGCTAATGATGATAAGCATTGTTTAAAAATTATTTGAAGATAAGCAGAGTGTTATCTATGAGTAGATAAACATGCAATAAATATATATGTAGATATGCAAGCATTTGTAGAGCCATTTTTCACTTTGTGAAGTATATTTACGTTAATGAAGTTGAATTTCAACTGACTTTCCAAAAGCAAATCATATTTTCTAACCCATTCCACTTACATAATTGGAAATGTTTCTCATGGGCAATAATGAAACTGAAAAGCAAATACTGGTCTGGAATTTGTTAATAAAGTTTTTATTCAGAAACAGTTTTGCAACAATCATTATGTGCCCTCCACTATGTATAAGTTGGGGATGTGATACTAAATCAGGTGCTCCTTGTTTTCAAGGATTTTTTTCTTTAGCTGGAAACACAGAGAAGTAAACAAGGAATTTTAACACAATGCGATATGTGTTGTAGAAAGATAATATAGAGTACTATGGCAGAACACAGAGGGTACCTAATCCAGTCAGCTGTGACGGGAAGAGGTTCCTGGATGTGATGGTATCTAAGCACAATTAGGAATTATCTAGGCAAAAGTAGAGTCTAAGGTAGGTTTTGGGGTTAGTGCTGATGGTGGATGTAGTGATGATGGTGGTTGTGGTAAAGAGAACAACAGGTACAAAAGCACAGAGCCTAGAGGGAGCATAACGTGCTTCTGGGCCTGCATCTTTTAAGTATTGCTGAGAGAATTTAATGTGGGGGAATGGAGAGAGGTTGATAGTGAGATATGAGTTTGGAGAGGTAGGCAGGGGACAAAATATGAATAAATCTATAGCCTGTGGAAGAAGAATTGCTGTTCAGTGGTATACTAGTAAACTGCTCTTGGAATAAAATGATCTATTTTGTAGTACTTGCCCATTTCTGTGGTGTAAATACTCCCACCATGGCTGTATGCTACCAATCGTTGAACAACTGGCTTGCAAAATTTTTTTCTGAATATTTAACAAGTGGCTTTTGAGAGCCAGTTTGAACTGGTTCTATTGATCCCAGAACTCACTACTGGAGACTAGATCAACATAGATCTGATACTGGGATGGAGATATAGATAAAAAGACAAGCAGATGTACTAGTTATTGTAACCCACCACTAACTTTTTATAACCTTTCCTTTTGTAGGTTGCAACTGAACCTTACCTCCTCAACTCCAATGCATGCTTCTATACTCACACAATCTGCAGCTCATTTTACTATGGGATACTTTCAGTCTTGTGTGAGTAGAACTTAGAATCTTAGTATTACTATAGAAGAGATCTTTGAAATTTTCTAGCACGACTCTTTTAGAGTTTAGGAAACAGAAGCTCATGTTACAGCTAATATTTGCAGAACCAGGTATATATCCTGTATGACTTTTCCAGCCTTTCCCACCTCAGCCATTAGCCATCCTCATAATCTCCCTAACCCTACAATTTCTTTACACTATCAGTCACTTAATTTTAGTTCTTTGCTCCTTATCTAAATATTTTTCATTCAACTAAGCTGCAAGATCATACTTTGCTGGTTTCAGACTTAGAGTTCCCTTATTTTAACACTGCAGATGTCATTCTAATTATTTTTCCACTATAGATAAGATATCGTGTCTGGCTGTTCTTAACTGTTTTGTCTTTTGGTTGTTAAAAGCTTAAGTATGATATATGTTAGCGTAAATTACTTTGAGTTTATCTTGTTTGTGATCCTGTTTAACTTTTTAAATATGTAGGTTTATATCTTTTGCCAAATTTGAGAAGTTTTCGACTATAATATTGTTTCGTTCATTATTTTTCTAGGCCTACCTTTTTTCTCCTCTGCTTCTGGGACTTCAATGGCATGAATGTTAAATCTTTTGTTATAGTACCATTTGAAACCCTGTTTAACATTTTTTTCAGTCTATTTTCTCTCCATTCCTTAATTTGGGTCATCTTAATTATTCTATTTTCAAGTTCACCAATACTTTCCTCTGTTCTCTCCATTCTGATATTATGGCTGTTGCTGAGATTTAAAAAAATTTTTTTTTGTCTTATGAGATTTCACTTGGTTCTATTTCATACTTTATATTTTATACTTCCTATTTCTTTGCTAAGACCTATTTCTTTGCATTTTTGTGATGGCTGCTTTAAAAATCTTTGCTAGATAACTTTACCCTCTGTGTCATCTTTGTGTTGGTGTTGTTGATAGTCTTTTCTCATTCAAGTTGTGATTTTCCTGATTCTTGGTATGATGGGAGATTTTTTATTGTATCCTGCATATTTTTGGCATGATGTAGTGACACTGTGGATTTTATTTAAATCTTATGATGTAGTAGGTCTTTTCTGATGCTGTACCTGTGGGCAAACATGGCTGCAGCCTCATTACTATCTCTGGAAGGTAGAAGTGCAAGTTTCCCCTAAGCCTCCACTGAGACCCTAGAGTAGGGGTAGCGTGTCTCACTTTGGTGGCTATGGGTGGGAATCAAAGCTCCTCGCGGGCTGCATTGACACCACTCTGGTTGGGAGGGAAAGGGAGGCTGTTAACTGCCCACATGTGGCCACTGACATCATGGGGGTGGGAGTTGCTGTCAGGTGGGATGGAAGTCCTGCTCCCCAACTCCAACTTCTCTGATTAACCTCCCACCCCGCAGCGGGAGGGGAACCTTGTTATAGCTGGGTGAGAGTGGAAGTCTATGTTCCTCACTTAGCTTTTGCTGGCAGGCCTGGGGTGTGCCATAGTTTTCTCTCTTTGGTTGTAGTAAGTCTTCTGTTTTGTTAGGCTGCCATTGTTTTTGATCCTTTGGCTACAAAAAGTTGGCTGTTCTTGTTTTTTTTTTTTTTTTTTTTTTTTTTTTTTTTAACCTGTTACAGGCTTTCTGGGTTGTTGGCTTCTTTAGCACTTAAAATGTTCTAAAAAATCTGTATGTCTTTTTACCTTTTATTAAAAAGTTATCTTGAAGGCCAATGGATAAACATTTAGAGATTTTAATTTCAAAATTTGAGAAAGAGAGTGAAAGTCAGAACTGTCCAGAAATGGAATCTTAGTAGGTGGGATATTCTGTATCATTAGCTGTTGTACATGAAATTAAAAAATCAGAAAAGGAATTGCATTAACATTTAAAAGGTCTCCTTCAACTCTATCTGTGATATTTGGAAACCAGCAGCTTCAGAAAGTCTTCCCTAGTGAAGAGAGTTGTGACATTGAGGCATCACAAGTTGAAGATGCATTCCATGATCCTTCCATTATGCAGTGTTTTCTTATCTACACAGTAAAGATTAAGAATAGCAGAGGGAGGATGTGAAGTTGTAAAGGAGTGTGAAGTAGCTTATAAGAGTCCAGGAGGCTGGGCTGTGTTTTCACGATGTTTATATTGTGTTTGGCCTGCTAAAAACTTCATGATCAGTTATAAAAATGTTTCTAATATTTAGCGCACATAATTTTTCTGTATCCTGGACAGGAAAAAAGAAAGCATTGGCCTTTATGTAAAATAAGTGTGTGTGTGAATATATAACAAAGTATTTGGAGTGATTCATGAACATTTGGATCTCAATTAATGAAATATAAATTTTTGCCTACATGTATGTAAAACAATATTCCATTATGCCCTTGTCTGTATCTGAGAGGTCATAATTATCCTTTGAGAATATATTCATTTTAGCCACATGTTGGAGCTAGGGAGATCCATAGGTAGTAGCATTCTTAAATACTGGAGATTCTGGATTGTGTAATTCCAAATGCTCTTTATTATGGAAATAATATAACATGATTCAAAAGCAAATACATTATATGATGGGCATCTCAATAAAGTGTTATATGGAAAAAACCCCCAAAACTAAGGTGCACACCCTTAAAAGGTTAACTAGTTCATCTCTTGATTCCTGTGAACTTGAAAAAGGTCTGTATTGCCATAAGGGATGATAAGGAAATTAGTCAGTGTAATTAGAATTTGCTAATGCAAATTTGTTGTTATTGAGCTGTGGAATTACCCCAGTGAGACTTATTTGCCATGTCATCAGCTATGCATATTTTCAGCTAGTCACATTGGCGGCTCCGTAACCCTAAAGACCAGTTTGGCATTTGTTCCCAAGTGTCATTTTCATTAACATTGGTGGATGTAAAGTATAAACAGTGAAGGAAAAATTATTTCCCTTTGCAGTTATCATGAATTGCAAAATGATAGAAGTGGCAAAGCAGTGGATTTTTATTTATTTATTTTTTTACATTTAAGGATTTACTGAGCAATATCGCTGCAGGGCTTTTTGTTTGTTAATGGCCAGAAGATTAGATTTTTCAATATTCTTTTATGTTCAAATTGTGATCCTTATATGATTTTTATTAATAATGTTTTATGCTGGCAAAGATTAAGCAACTAAAAGTCATAGCGTAGTTAGGAACTTTGTTGGCTAACAGTCTTAAAAATGTAAAATTCAGGATGTAGTGAGAAAGGATTGACATGTGATGAGAATTAGAATGAAGAGGATTGATTTACCTATTTAGTCTGTATGCATACACATATCATGTATATTTATGTACAAAAATGTATGTATGTATACATATATAGTCTACATATATATGTATACCCATATATCTACATGCATACCTATGTGTGTATACATATATGAATTGATGTATATATAAACTTTTTAGCCAGTTTACTTCCTGTTAATGTCTTCCTTTTTAAGTGAAGGCACTATTTTCTTACCTTGCTATTATTATTATTACTACCGTGATTATTATTGTCCTCTTGCACTTTAAAATACCTTCAAGTTTCTCTTTCTAAAGTTTGCCATAAAATAAGTGCACGTTTTTAGATTTTATTTCTCCATTATATGTTTTCCCATTTTTATTGCTGTGAACTTTACTTGTGTTAAAAGAAAAACTTAAGACAAATTAAGTTTAACAGAATTTAAATGAACAAAGGATGATTCTTGAATCGGGCAGCCTGCTGGACTAGATGGGTTCAGAGCAACTCTAGTGCTGTTGCATAGTTGAGAAAGACTTAGGGACAGGAAAAGGAAAGTGATGTCCAGAAAACAGAAGTGAGGCACGGAAGCAGCTGGATTGGTTACAGCTTCGCATTTGCCATATTCAAATAGTATTTGAACAGTTGGCTGCCTGTCAGTGGTTGAAGTATGACTGCTGTGATAGGTTGGTACTCAGCTACATGTTACCAGAATAAATTACAGACGTTTTACACATTCAATTAGGTTACAGTTCACTGTGTGAAACCTTCAGGCTGGACTTAACATAGGAAAGGAGGCTAAACTTACTTTAACACTTAACTTAAAAAGTCCTGGCCGAGCGCGGTGGCTCACGGCTGTAGTCTCAGCAATTTGGGAGGCCAAAGCGGGCAGATCACAAGGTCAGGAGATCGAGACCATCCTGGCGGTGAAACTCCTTCTCTACTAAAAATACAAAAAATTAGCCAGGCATGGCGGCGTGCACCTGTAGTCCCAGCTACTTGGGAGACTGAGGCAGGAGAATGACGTGAATCCGGGAGGCGGAGCGGGCAGTGAGCGGAGATTGAGCCACTGCACTCCAGCCTGGGTGACAGAGCGAGACTGTCTCAAAAAAAAAAAAAAAAAAAAAAAAAGTCCTTTTTGGGTGAATCCGTTGATAGCAACTTCAGTTATCTTTATTCCAAATAATAGCGGGAATTCAAATTTATATTAGGTGAATATGATTGCTAACTCTTTGAGAAACCTGTTTATCAAATTGGAGACAAAATTAACTCCTTGGTCTTACTAAAAGTCATAGTACTTTCAAAACTTGATGTTGTACAAATTGGAAACTTGTGCTTCTTTCATATTATCTTTACATTTGGAACTCAAAGTCCTTTTTCTTTAGTACAAACTCACAAATCCAAGCAAACTGTGCCAGTGACTGTATAATCAGGCCTCTGAAGAGGAAAGAGTCTTAGAGTGATATAAAATTTGTGTAAAGAGAAAAGGGTGAAAACAAAACCATAGCTCCAATATTTTTTGGAGTGGTACAGCATTGTGATTTGAGTTTTCATCAGTTCTGCTACCCATGTTCCCCAAACCACAAGCACCATTTATTTATTTAGTTAGACAACGGTGATAGTGAAAAGTACGTTTTCCAAGGTGGAAAAATATAGGTCTGACTCCTGAAATTCCAATTTTAGTGATTCCCAAATTCATGGTATGGTGTTGAGCAGTCATTTTATCCTGCTGTGTCTTTTCCTTGACTGTAAATTGAAGAGATAGGTAAGGCCCATCTTTTAATGTGTTAATGTGGACTAAGCCTTCTTAGATTTGTAGGAATTGATGTCTTTGAATGGTAACTGAATCCTTCCAGGAAACAGAAAGTCTATTCTCTACTTAAAACCCATCTTTAGGCCGGGCGCGGTGGCTCAAGCCTGTAATCCCAGCACTTTGGGAGGCCGAGACGGGCGGATCACGAGGTCAGGAGATCGAGACCATCCTGGCTAACACCGTGAAACCCCGTCTCTACTAAAAATACAAAAAACTAGCCGGGCGAGGTGGCGGGCGCCTGTAGTCCCAGCTACTCCGGAGGCTGAGGCAGGAGAATGGCCTAAACCCGGGAGGCGGAGCTTGCAGTGAGCTGAGATCCGGCCACTGCACTCCAGCCCGGGCTACAGAGCAAGACTCTGTCTCAAAAAAAAAAAAAAAAAAAAAAAAACCCATCTTTGTTGTTGTTTTTTTTTTTTACCTTTCGCTATCCTTATTCCAGCATTTAATAGCCATTTAAAATGAGTTTTTCCTTATTAATAGAATTTAAGCCTCTTTCTCTTGTTTTTGCTCTGCTGGAGAAAATAAATGTGCAGACTTGGATTTTTTTTTTCTCAGAAAAATTGGAGTGTCTCATCCCATTGCTTAGAAAAGATTTATTGATTGAAAGTGTTACATACTAACACTTGTTGATATTTGACGATCTTGGTACAGTTTAGATCAAAGGATGTTTATGTAAATAATTCCTACCAAGCAATTGTTGAGAAAATGTATATTTAATTGGGCAGTATCTTTAATTTTTATCATGTTTATTTACCTTCTAATCCACAAAATGTGATAATTTTTAATGGTCCTCATCATGAGTAGTGTAAATTAGCAAGTAAGTTTCTCTGGTCTGTGATTTCTTATTGATAGAAAAAAGTCGAGATTGCATTGTTTAATGAAAACTAAGCAGGTAGCACAACCAATAGGAAGCCAGAATACTATAGAATACCATGCTTTATTCAAGGAGTTCAAAACAAACCAATGTACTAGAGTAATCAGGATGATGGAAAAATTTTTCCCTGTAAGAAGATGCAGTAAGTCTTTTATGCTACTGCGGTATTGATATTAGGGGGAAAGAAGCAACTGTTCAGAATCCCAGAACAGCTGTTAAATCCCAGGAAAGAATCAGGTAGGTTTAGCCAGTCATTGTACCTTCTTTCCTTTTATTCTATCAAGTTATGGTAACTTTGGAGCAACATAATAGCTATGTTTATTTATTTTTTAACTCTTGAGAGGAAGATATTTTATTTAAAATGTCATAATTTCTTCTGAATGTCTAAATTAATTCAAGTTTCCTTTTATTATCTCCTTAGCAAAAACAGAGATAGCAATAAAATATTCATTATCTAGCATCCTTTCCTGTTTAGGAAACTGAGTCTGGGATAGGCAAAGCAATTCTCCCCAGGGTACTCTGAATTTGAATAAACTACCTGACCCTGGAAAGAGAGTTTCATTCTCTTAATATTTTGTTATTTTTCCATCACTGTACAGAATTAAAAAGATTAGCCAAATGCATGGAAGAGGTACGCTAATGTTTTCATATTTTCAATTCCAGTCTGAACCCTTTTGCTTGTTAACCAAGGAAACTTGGGCTCCATCTACTTGTACTAGTTTGTAAATACAATTATTCATATGTAACAGTCAAATAAATATAAAGATAATATAAATTCATATTGTCAAAAACATCTACATTACCTACTGGCTTGAGTCTTGTGGAGGCAGCATGAAGAGGTTTGGGGTCGTGGTTTTAAAATTGAATCTAACATTTATCACGTTTGTGAGTTTGGAAAAATTATTCCATTTTTCATATGCTGGTTTCCTCCTTTGTAGTACAGAATAGTAAGACTTATCTCCATCGTTGAATGACTTAAATGAAAAGGTGCATGTGCTCTCTTGGTGTTCTCTTTCTTCTTCGGCTATTTGTTTTGTCATAATTGACTAACCTCACGTTTATTGTGTGCATCTACTCTTCCACAATACCTTTCAATACACCCACCCTAAGTAACAACTTTATCCTGAAACGATTAGAGAGAGTTAACCAATGTCAGAGAATTTGACAGTGGAAATGTACTCAATCACCCACTTGCTTTTGCTTTTAAAATCAAATAAATGTTTAACCTATTTTATAAAAATCAAATTGGCTGCTTTTTTCATTATTTAATTGGAATAATTGATCGGCACTTTGGCTATTTGGTAGGCATAGGTGCAAAAAATATTGCTTATGAAAATTATATTGTGACTGGGTTACATCCACAAATTAATTTACTAAATAAAGGAAAACCATCAACAAAGAATTTGTTTGTACAACTTAATTGTTTATAATTCAAAATGAATTCAAACGTAGAGTCCTGTACCTTCCAGATAAAAATATTCCACTCAGTATTTCTGCTCTTGGAGAACTTGTTATAAATAAACAGTTTTAAATGAACATTTCTTATATTTTTCATACAAACTCCTTTGTTAGCCTACGATGACAAAACCTGAGATTGCTTTAAAGGATAATTATATAACTATGAACTTTCAAAGACTATACACATTATTTACACAGCAGAGAGTGCTGTTTTTACAAACTGTTGCATTTGAGGGGGTAAATATATGTTTGAAACATAAAAAGCTTTTACACCTCTAGACTTAGAATATTTATTTTAAAAGTTCATTTGGTTGGCTGGCTGATTTGATTTCATAGAATTACATTGTATCTAGGCTAATATGCACTGTGTTAGAAGTACTCCTTTGTGTATGAAAAAATATTCTGCATGTCTTTTTGTGGTGTCAGTAAAATTTTAGTACAAGTAAAAATATTGTAGTACTTTCATGTTAGTTCTATCAGACTAACAAAGAAAATATATTTATTTGGCATAAGCGTGTTCTTTTCATTCAAGCTAATGGGTGTCTGTGAAAGAACGTACATACACGGCATCTTTGATCAATCTAATGAAACTCAGATCCTTTGATCTTGTAAATTACCTCCTTGGGTAGCTAGGAAATGTAAGTGGGACAATGACTTGCTATGTCCAAACTGGTTGAAATGCCTAATATTAAAATCAGTCATTCTCTTATCTATAAACTATTGTCATTTATTGTATCATCTGCTGACTTTTACTAAACATTAACCTTTAAAAATGAAAAAAAATAATAACCTTGATTATTTTTTCTATCGTATGCATAGTCTCTTTGCTAAGAATTTCAGATATCTTGGAATTATAGATGTTTTGTTAGTAGATATTGTTTCTCAAAACTGTTAAAACTCAGCTATATTCTGGATCAGTATCAAATATGCGCTTTCTTTTAAGTCACAACTGTATTCACAAGCTCTAAAAAAAAAATTCCCTATTTTACACTGCTTATGGATAATGTAAACATTTATTCAGACCAGCTATTTCACTGGAAGGACAGTTAAGAATAAAGATGCCAGTCAGATGGTTTTTTTTAAAAAATTACAATTTTAGACTCAGTATGGTGGCTTAAGCCTGTAACCCCAGCACTTTGGGAGGCTGAGGGGGCAGATCACTTGAGACCAGGATTTCGAGACTAGCCTGGCCAACATGGCGAAACCTCATCTCTACCAAGAAAACACAAAAATTAGATGGGGGTGGTGGTGGTCACCTGTAGTCTCAGCTACTCAGGAGGCTGAGGCACAAGAATTGCTTGTACTCGGGAGGCAGAGGCTGCCTTGAGCCCAGATTGCACCATTGCACTCCAGCTTGGGTGACAGAGCAAGCCTCTGTCTCAAAAAAATGAAAAAGAAAAAATATATAAAATTTGGAATTTCTTATTCATTTTTGTTTCAAAATGGAATTTTTTTGTAATACAAATTATGGTAAAAATTAAAAACATAAAAATTTAAAATCCCCCAATAATTCCACTTCATCAAGTTATTTGCCATTAATTTTTTAGGGTACTTACTTCCATCCTTTAAAATTATTCATATATTTTTATGTGTGTATAATCACAGTGATACAAAATGAATGTAAGATGCTTCTTCGACTTAGAGGCATTTTGTAGGCTGCTTACCATCTTAAAACAAAAGGGTGCTGGATCTTTTTGAGAACTCATTTCATGTTTTTCCACAAACAACATCCCAGTTAATGTTCTTTGCTATTATGTCTCAATAAACATCTTTGTGCATATACCTTTGTCCGATTATTTTTGTAGTATATTTTCAGAAATAAACTGCTCAATTAAATAGTATGTAATTTTGAAAGATATTGAGATGGCTGTCCTGAAAGTTATTTTCAAACTACATTTCCATCAAAAATATATATGTCTGTTTTCTTGCATCCTTGCTAGCACTTTACCTTAAAATATATTAAAACATTTTCAAACTTTTTAAAACTGCAAATTTGTGAGGTTGAAAAACAATAGAATCTTGATATTTTTATAATAACTAATGAACAATTTTTCCTGCAGTCATTTGTTTTTCTTACTCGGTAAATTGCTTGTTTTTAATCTCTGCCTATTTTCCTAATAGGGTATTATATATTATGATCATATTGCTAAATAATATAATATTAGGGTTTTGTTATAGGACATTATTCATTCATTATATACTATGAATGTTGTCTATTGTATATATTGTGAAATTTTTCTGTTTACTTGTTTTTAAATTTTATTCATAATGTTTTTGTCTTATAAAAGTTTAAATATCTAGTTACATTACTTTATAGTTTCTGTATTTTTTATTAACTAAGAAATAACTTTTTGCTTTTCTTCAATATTAAAAATACTATTCTCCTTTGTTTTATTATAATAATTTTATGTTAAAAATCATTTAAATATTCATATACCTAGATTTTATCTGAGACACACAAAACTTTAATTCCAAGTGTTCAGCCAGCTGTTTCAAAATTGTTATACGTATCTATCCTTTTTCCCTCACTGATCTGAAGTGCCGCATTTATAATACAAAAGTTTTCATATGTTTATGGATCTCTATTTTA
This sequence comes from Macaca thibetana thibetana, assembly GCF_024542745.1. NCBI lineage: Eukaryota > Metazoa > Chordata > Mammalia > Primates > Cercopithecidae > Macaca > Macaca thibetana. The sequence goes on along the minus strand of NC_065585.1, from coordinate 54,957,153 downwards.
TCTTTTTCATCTATTTGTCTTTTTTTATGCCAATGACATATTGTTTTAATTACTACAGCTTTTTATAAATCTTGCTGTTCAGTAGAACAAATTCTCACTTATTTTTCTTTCTCTACAATGTCTTGGTCATTCTCATAAATATATTCTTCCTTAGGAAATTAATAATCAGTTTGGTAAGTTCCATTCTCCCCATTATTTCTATAGGGAACTACAGTGCATTAAATTTATAAATTATGTTGGGAAAAATCTGACATCTTTACAAAATTGAGTCTTCCCATCTTAAGAATCTGCATATCATGAACTTTATTTAGAAAGTCTTTTTACGCCCTTCAGTAAACTTTTATAGTGTTTTTCACGATATTTTATAGTGGTATAGATTTTTTTTAGGTTCATGTTTAGGAATACTATAGTTTTTATTTTTATAGGACTATGAATAGGGCTGTTCCATTCAAACATTATTGCTGACAGGATTTACTAATTTTGTGTATTAGTATTGTAATTTAGTCATCTACTACACTTGTTATTGCTAAGTTCTTCATTTGGTGCTCTCACCTTTCTTGGATAGATAATTATATCATTTGCACATCCTGATAATTTGCTTACTTGCTTTCCTATGTTTACCTCTCTTCTTTTGCTTGACTCATTGTGTTGACTGGAAACTTCAGAGCAATGTCAGGTAATGGAAGTGACAGCAAATATTCTTGTTTTCTCTTTGACTTGAATAGAAGTGCCTCATTTTCACCATTAGAAATGATGATGCTTTCTTTTTTTCTGTTAGTCTGAATCACATTAAGGAAGCTCTATTCATAATATAGGGATAGATATATTTTATGACTTTCTATCTATAGAAACAAATGTATGGTTTTAATTTATTGACATATCAATATAACAAACTACAGTATTAGATTTCCTAAATTGTTTAATCCTTGTTTTCTTGGAATAAAGTCAGCTTGGTCATGTGGTAGTATGTTCTTGATATAATTCTGGATTTGATTTTCTAGTATTTTCATTAGAATGTTTTTCATTGCACTCTCAAATGATATTGCTTTATAGTTAGCTTGTGAGTGGGTGCATGCTCACAGGTAGACATGCAAATTTGACTAGTTTTTAGAATTAAGGTTTAGGTGCTTCATAAAATTAACAGTGAAAACTTCCTTCTTCTCTGTAATAGTTTAAATGAGGTAGAAATGATCTGTTCTTTGAATTTTTCTGAAGTTGTCTTGGTTTGCTGCTGTATGGGAAAAGCAGATCTTTGATAATATTCTCCTATATTCAAGTCATTATATCAAACTTGCCATTTGTTACTTATGTCTCCTTTTTCTATCAAATTCTCAGGTAGATCTGCTAAAATTTCCAGTTGTGCTTGTGGTTTTCTTTCTTGCATTGATAATAGTTTTTTCTTATACATTTTAACTAATTGTTTGGAGCAGAAGTGTAATCTCAGCTTGGCTTCCAGGATTTCAAGGGCAAGTCATTTCTAGGAACTGTAGGTAGATAGGGGCATGGGGAATTGGTAAAGAGAAGTAGGAAAGCCAGTAAAGGATGCCTTAGCAAGCATTTGTCGTTTTGAGCAACTGCAGCTTAATCTCTCTGGGACAGTTGTGGCAGCCAGTGTAGAAAACACATTTCAGAGTTATACTGTCCAAAGAATGAGAGAGCTGGTGGATTTATGGACCTTCTCTTATTAATTAACTTGTTGAAGGCTACCAGGGGTAGGGCCTGCTTCATCTGTAGTCAGAATGGGCTCTGGCAGGGAAAGATAGCATTAATTTTTTTTTTTTTTTAAATTTCAGTTGAAGTCAGGCCGACATAGGGGAGAAACAACATCTGCTACCAGCTTTCACAATCTTAATAGGTTTGTAATGCTTTGTATACCTATAATTCATTCATTCATTTCTTGAGTAAATGTTCACTTTCACACAAGAGTGATAGTTTGACATATCATACATAATTCTAGGATCATAATCCTTTTCTTGTAGAATTTCTCAAGGTTTGATTCATAGACTTGGCTTTCAGAGCAATACTCTTAATCATTTCTTTTATTAATTTATCTAATCTGTCAATCAATTTTCTAATTATTAAAAAGTGTTTGTTCTCCTTTTGCGCTCTATTTTTTTAGCAGTTTACTCTCAAAAAAACAATATATATATTTTTCAAATCTCATTGAGAATTCTAATTAGAACTTTTTTAAGGTTCTGTCCTGTTTCCAGAATTAGCATATTCACTAGTAGTTATTTATTCTGATCACCCAGTGTGCTCAACTTCTTTTTTGCCTTCTGTTTTTTTGCCCCCACATTTTTGGGAAACTGCTGTTGTCTGGTCATATTAATAATGATTAAAGTGATGAATTTAGATTAATTGATAGTAAATGTTAGCAGGCATGCTCTCCCTTGGTAGCTATGTGGATTAGTAGTTATAGACTGTGTGTTTTCAAAGAGAATAAGATTTTTAAAAATTGCGGAAAGACATAATATTGTCAATTTTTAAATTTGCAGTATAAGTTAATTGAGAAACTTCTGTCTACTATTATCATAGATTTATGAAAGAAAGAACATTTTAATTTCTCTGAAGTAGGAAAATATAAAGTACAGTCTCAAATAGAAATTTGGCAGTATGCATACGTAAGGGCATTGATCTTTATTTTCTTGCTTCCATACAGATTAATGGCAGCTTTTTCTCTGGTGGGCATTGGGAGCCAATGTAGTCTAATTTTTGCCCTCAGGTCTCATCTTACACTTGCCCACTTCATGAATAGTTGTGGATGTTTTCAGGTGGCAAAACTCCACTTTATTTTGTGTGCTGCCCATACCAAGGGAATCCTGGGTGCAACACTGTGGCCACACCCTTTATCTAAGGGGCCCTAGTGAGTGTCCTGAAATCCTTCAATTTACTGTCTCCAGTTGCATCCCAAAGCCAGTTTTGGTCAGGAAAAGTACTCTCTTGACTTCATAATTTTGTTCTGCAGTCTTTTCCACCAGGTAGGGAATACTACCCTTGAAAATGTTTTCCATTTCCCTTTTGTGACTCAGCCTTAGGCTTATAAATGACAGTTTACTCTCTAGGTTCGGTCAAATATTTATTGCTATTTGTTAATAGTTTTTAGGGTTGTCACATGAATGGGGCCTTCTGTGGCTTTAGCATTGTTGAAAGAATATTAAGTTCCCTTTGTTTATTTTGGAGGATACTGTTGAGATGTTTTTACATCCTGTAGCCACTTTTACAAGTTACCTAGCTTTGGCCTTCATGGTTACCAGGAATGAATGTAGTAGATATTTTAGGTAATCATGAGGAGCATTTATTCAATAGGAAAGAAAGGAGAAAGGAAAGTTACTGTTATTGAATTACTACTGGGCACAGGAACTGTTAGAATTTTTAATTTCTCTGAAACTCTGTAAGGTAGTCATTGTTGAGGTAGGAATTATTACCTTTGACAGAGGGAGAAATAGTGGCTCAGAATGTGTAAGTACCTTGTTTGTCATGTAGTTAATTAGAGGCAGAACTTGGATAGAACATAGGTCTCTCTGGCTCCGCAATCCATGTATTTTTTCAATACTTCACTACTTTTTCTAATGAATTTATTGAACAGCCCTAATTCTTTACTGCACATTTAATGAGGACCTGGCCAAATAATTATTAATGACTTACTTGAAAGCTATTTTTTAAATAAGGTTTGGTTATCTTAGGTTCTTAATCAGAAATACTGATCAAATTCTTTCTTTCATTACAGCTCCTAGCACAATAATGATTTAAAACCAATTGGATGTTTTCAATTATTTAAAAAAAAATCATGGAAACTGTAAGCTCTGTTCTTAGAAAAATTTACATATACACAAAATTTTATCCATACTTTCAGGGACTTCAGGAATTCAGGATGTCTGTCAATGCATCCCAGGATAAAGTCTTGTCTTAGAAGAAAGGGATGATCACATTTGGTCAGTTTTTTTTATGACACAATATCATCCTTGAGACTAAATGTTTAACGATATACAAGGCTCTCTCTGAATTTAAGAGAAGATATTCTTGGATCCTGGTAGCTAACAGGAAATGTAACTTTCAAGACCTTTTTTTTTTCTTTTTTTTTTTTTTTAAAAAAAAGTACAGTACATAATATGCTTTGTCTTTTGGAGACAAACTGTGTATGTGTGTAAAACATTTTTGATATGTTATATAGTTATAATATTTCATCAAATGTATTTTTTTACTCTCTACCTTTGGGTTCTCCAAGATGAATACCTGGCCTTTCCTTAAGGCTTTATCTCCTGGGCCTTATTGGCCCTGAATGTTTACATGTTCAGTGGTAGTTGAATTTGAAGACCATACAGAGAGTTCATTATGATTCAATAATTTACTTTCTAGTTTGTCTCCCTATTTGGAGAAGAATGTCAGAAAGCCAGTCCTCGCACATTGTTTCTCATGGAATGAAATAGTCTGATATTTTTTGTGCATGTATCTGGATTTGTAAAAACTATTGTGTAGGATTTGTAAAACAAGCTCTCTTCAGACTGTTTTTGGCTATGTGATGAAAAAAATTGTTCATTTTAATGGACAAGAATAATGTTTTGATCTTGATTCTATTAATTTGTGAGGCAGGTTATATAGGCCATGATTGACAGATTGTTCTTGATTAAAATTCCTTTAACACATTGAAATATTTCAGTGTATGCTAATGATAGTATGTTAATGTAACATTGATAAGTTATTGGATAAATTCATTTTTTTCACTATTTCTTTGAATGTCACGCAGTACTTTTGATGGATAATGGCCACACATAACTGATTTACTTAAGAATTTATGAAATCAGGCTGTGCGGCCCAATCTGAGGTGAGATGTAGGGAAGTTGGACAAGGGGCTGAATTTATGTGACATAAAAACATGACCCACCATAAGCCAGCCATGGGCTGAATGTTGTTCTGACTTTTGTTTAGACTGAACAATATTTTAAACATAATAGGAATTAGTTCTCAACTTGGAAAAGTTGGGTGGTTTTATGGAAAATTCAGGGTTTGCCTTTCATTGGAGAATCAGAAGACCTGACATCATTAGGCTCAAATTCAGCAGTAGAGTGAACTGTAGTTTCCTTTTTGCCCTCCTAATAAAGAGACTGAATTTCAGTTGCCATATATTATTGCATTTGTATTGTCATGTTCTTTTGCAGAAAGAAAGATGATTTTTTTACAAATACCTTATCAAAAGAGAGGAAACAAATAATAATCTAAGAGGAGAGCATATGGCATAGAGCATATTTCTTTCCAAAAGTGAGATTATTCCTATCTGTTTCATATGCAAAATGTGTTTTTTTTTTTTTTTAAATACAGCTCTTAAACTATCATGTAAGCAATCACAATAAGAAATATGATTGATGAATGGAAACCTTTTTGATGAGAAACATAATGATTTGAGAAAAGGTTCTGAAAGTTTTTTTACTTGGTTTGTTTTTGAATTTTAAAATATCTGAGTAATGTTGCTATAAATTTTTCTAGTATTACCTACAAAAACTGCTTTGGCCATCAGAAATTCTTTTATAGATGGGGAGTTTATCAAAGAGTATAAAGACACAAGAAATTGTGTCTTAAACATAAATAATTGTTTAAATTGGCAAGTTCATTCCAACTTGAAATATGAGCTCAAGGTGTTGAAGAAACAGCTAAGAAGCTAATGGATAATTTGAGGGAAGAAGTTAAAATATTTGTGTCATGTTTTATTGCAGCCAATGAAAACCCAGATAAAACAAATATCACCTGGTTAGATACATTTATATGTATTATAAATGAGAATATAAATGAAACTTAATAACTTTCGGAAATAAAGCCCACGAGAGGCACAACATCAGAAAACAGAAGACTTGTTGAAACAAGTCTTGCAATGCTTAATGAAGATTAGGCAAGAAATACCAGGGAGTGACTCTAGCTGGAACCTCTGTGGAAGTCTATGTTAACATCAAACTCCTGGGATAAAAATCTCAGTGGGGAAACTTTGGAGGAATACATTCCAATTTGCCAGGAATTACTTTGTACTAAATGGTGGGGGGAAAAAAACAGAGCTTGCCTTGGTTGGGGTAAGTGACACTCAAGCTGAAAATGCTTCTGTGACTTGAAATGTAGATAACTCAATGTCTTACTTTATGTGCTAGAAGCGGCATTCACTAAGTCTTCTGTTGTATTATGCAGAGGCTAGTGACTCAGTTGTACCACTTTAGTTGTGCCTGTTGAAGATACTTTTGTGTTTTTAAGAGTGAAAGAAATTGACTGACTCAGGCCATCTTGGGAAAATCCTTGCTTCATCTTCAGAGACTAATGGGTACATCTCAGGCTTTTGGGTTGATGTTAAAATGTATCTATATGCCATGAAAGGACCTTCACAAGTGTTTACAAATGACTTAATGTGCCCCTTTTAGGCAAAATTGAATCTTAGGGAAACCCATCTGACAAGGAATATTGGTTTATATTCTGATGAAAGTGGTTTCCACAGGTGAAAGTTACGGCTTAAACTACATTCCCTCTGATATTGAAGTTGAGACTGAATTCTAGAAAATACTCTCTGTTTTCAAAGTTTATAAAAATAAGCTAACACTTAGTTTTAATTAACTTAAGTTTTCTCAATTAATTTTAATCATGCAAACAAAGGATCTTGTGAATTGCAGAAATATGTCACTGAAAACTAAATAGAAGGTCTAAAATATTAAAATTCTACAAATATCTCTGTGCAGCAGTTTTCTTAATGGTAAAAGACATTGTACAAAGATGTCATACATGTTGAGATATGTTTATGTTTGTGAATAGCTATTTGTTGAATAAAAATCAAACTCTCTACTAAAAGATTCAAGGCTAAATTCTGTACTGTATGTACCAAGTAAACTATGCAAGCAGGTATGGTCATTTTGGTGTGAAAGAAAGGAGCAAGAATTAGAAAAAAGAAAATTAATACTTAGCAACTTCTGTCTTTTCATGTGCATGTCTAATGCACAATTTAAAATATAATCTCCACTATAACACATGTTTGCATTATTTTATTTTTGAGCCATAATTTAGTAAAAATTAAAAAAATTGTTATTGTTTTAGCAGCTGATACTTTAAAAACAAACACCTGGTTTACTTTCCTTTTCTACTTCCTTCCTGTACTATAGGCATTTGGATATGAGACCCTCAACTCAGTGACTTGCCTTAGCAAATGACAGGAAGAAATCTGGCTTTGCTCTCTACATGCTTTTAAAATAATGAGTGGAAGCTGATGACGACTGACTTCTCTGGCTGGCTATAGACCGATTACTATATTTGGCACGACAGTAGCCTTTGGCTAGGTAGTGACTATTTATTTTTTCATTCACCTTTTCTCAGAATTCTAAAATTGTTGGTGCTTCTTTCAAGAGGCTACTCATTTTAAATAATTTAGAGCAAGACTTGAATAAAATGTAAATAAGTATTATGTTCCCAGCTAAGATAAGCATATTCTAATTTTGTGTTTTATAAAAAAGTGCATGTAGTCATGTTCTTAATATTATGAAAATATCAACTGTCAAAGTTGTTTGTGCTTGTCACAATTATTGATAGCAATTATGATTTTCTTGATTAGAATATAAACTTCAGAAGACAGCATTTTTAAAAACATTAACTGACTTAGAATACCTAATGGAGGGCCTGGTACATAATAGCCACTCAATAAATGTCTGTTGAAATATTATTTCAAGGATGACTGAAGCAAAATCCAATGTTTGAGTAATATATATTAGTCATGCTAGGGTAAGTTGTGTTATTGGTAACAACCAACCTCCAAATTTTAGTGACTTGATGTACAAAAGTTTATTTCTTGCTCTGCAATGTGTCATCATGGTTGACAGAGGGCTCTGCACCAGGATTGATGGAGACTAAGACCTTGTAGCAGTATTATTTAGATTAGCGGTCTCCACTAATCTCCACTCACTGTAATTTTCTCTCTGCCCTAACTCCAGCCATTACAAATTCAATTGCTGTTGTTTTAATTCAGAGCTTCGTCATGTCTTACCTATTGTAATAACATCCCAGTTGCTCTCCCTTTCATTCCAGCCTCTTTGTTGTAAAACAAAAACCTGACCTATATTATACTCCTGTTTAAATTTCTTCAATGGCTTATCATAACCTTCAGATTAAATATTTAGATTCCTTTACATGCATGGTCTAATACTATTTATACTCTCTTACCCATTGTTTAATAACTTGTGGTTTTCTAAATAAGCAATGCTTACTCTGCTATTGCAACTGATGCACATGTTGTTGTCTTGGCCTGAAAGGCCTTCTCTCATTTGTCTTCCTAGAAAAAAGTTACACATACTTCAGGATAGAGTCAAATGCATACATGCATACATTTTCCTCCAATAACTCCAGATGAGATGGATCATTCTCTCTTTTTTGTATCATACTACCACTGTCCATTGCATATCACTCTAATATCATAACACTTGTCACATATGTTGATATGCTGTTTTTTCTTCTAGATTGTGAACTTCTTGAGAGCAAAGGATTTGATCTTTTTTACCTTTGGGTACTCAGCTCTTTAATTTGTAATACATAGTAGATACTCGATAAATATTTCTTGAGTAATGCCTTTGTGTGTAGAACATAGAAAAATCACTGAGTATTTTATGGAAAGGAATTCTTAAAAAATTAATTCAGGCATTAGTGTGAAAGAGGGAAGAAATAAAGGCAAGTTTATCCCTTTCTTAAACTATTTAACTACTTTAGTGGTCAAGGTGAGACAGGAGGATGGCTGGAACTAAGGCAGCAGGAATAGAAGAGGGGATGGTCTTAAAAAAGGTGAAATGGGCATGACATAGCAGAATCTCTAAATAGGGAGGAAGAATGAACAATTATAAGATTTTTTTATGTTTAGCTTGGACAAATGAGTAAATGGTGATACCACTAACAGATATAGAAAATACCAAAAGAGCAGGTTTTGTGGCGAAAAAAAGGAGTAAAAGGAAATGATCATCAACATTATGCCTATCCACGGTGAATTTCAAGGATATGGCAGCTCTCTCTGGTTAGGGAAACTAACTGTTTCTAATGTCATACTAATGAGGGTTACTTTTAGAAGGAGGGTAAAAATCATTGTGGCACTAGAAAATCCCTGTGAAGGATGGCCTGAATGAACTAGTTCAAATTTGATTTGGAACTCATAAGAAAGGTAAATGAACCTAGACTGGCAAATAATATGCTGAATAATCTTTAAACTTCTCCTGGGAGGTATCTGATACACAATCAAACAGTTGTGTTTTATGCTACAGTCTACAGTTGTAAATTCTTCAAGAAAATGAGGTACCTAAAGAGACAGTAATAGTCCCATTTTAGTGATGCTACTACTAAGGTAATTATTATCATACAGAATAACAGCAGTCACTGACATAACGGAGTGAATTTGGTAGCTCCTGCTGCAGGAATGGCATCATAGAAATGATTCTCCGGAAATTTCATCCATGTGTTACAAAATTGCAAGAGTCTTCTCTTTGACTCTTCTTCAATTATTTATTGTCCAACAACAATTATCCAACAGCTGGTATACCAAATTAGTGCCTTTTCTTCTGACTAGAAGAAGTCTTAATGTGTCTGACAAGACTTCATTTCTGTGTTTCTTACACCAGATGAAGAGTTTCAAATAACACAGCAGTCCCCAACCTTTTTGGCACTAGGGACCAACTTCGTGAAAGACGATTTTTCCATGGACAGCAACGGGGCTGAGGAGAGAGGGATGGTTTCGGGATTGAAACTGTTCCACTTCAGATCATCAGGTATTGAATTCTCATAAGAAGTGCACAACCTAGATTCCTCGCATGTGCAATTCAGAGTAGGGTTCCTGCTCCTTTGAGAAATCTATTACTGCCGCTGATCTATCTGACAGGAGGTGGAGCTCAGGCGGGTAGTTGCTCACCAGCCACTCACCTGCTGTGTGGCCTGGTTCCCAACAGGCCACAGACTGGTACTGGTCCCAGGGATTGGGGACCCCTGAAATAACACATTGCCTATGACAATACCCTCTCATTATGCTAGTTGCTCTGGGCAAGTTGAACTTCCTGTTTCAATTTTTCTCAGAGATAAATTCATGAGAAATAGCTTGCTAGAGAGACGAGTTAAGAAATTAAGCCATATATTATTTTCCTCAGAGTATTCCTTAATAAGAAGAAGAGACAAAGTCAAATTTTGTGGGATATTAAAAAACTCCATAAAACTAACACTTCAAAGCCTTGAATTTTGAGATAATTAGGGCAGCAAAGAAATACTTTATGCATCTACAAAGCAGAAATTAAATGGGGCAGTTGAGGGGATCAAAACAAAATGGAAGAAGCTGAAGTTCAAACTTGGAGTGTGGATTTTATCTAGACTCCCAACTAAATTGTTGTAAGAACAAAAAAGAGATCAGAGATAAGTTCTCATGTAGTTTAAAATATACCAAGAAGCAGTAATAGTTGGTAACTGCTACTTGTGGTTCTCTTTCATTGTTTTGCTTAAAGCAAAAAACGTCAAGTGACATAGTAGAGCTTCACAATAGATTTATTTCCCCTCTTCTAGTCACTACACCAGCGAGACAGCTCATGACATTCTTCTGATAACTATAATGGGTTAATGCTTCTCTGAACTCTAGAGGCCAAGTGAGTTAGCTCCCAGAAGACACGAATGTCATCAACCAAATAAAACCTTATACAGCACCACGTATAATCCTGATGTAGCTATAAGTCTATGCCTTACTTAGGAGGATGCATCTGTCCTCATCCCTCCTGCAAAGACTGCACTTGGGATATTGTACACCACAATATCCTTCTACTGTATCAGCAAGATGGAGCAGATCCTGTAACTGGAGCCTGAGCTGATACCTGTGGTAACTCAGGAACATATAACATCTACTCTCTTTGTAATTTGGGCAGTGCTATCTTGGAGGCTGCTTGATAAGTTAGGTGATAATGAAATTAAGTCCTTTAGATGCATTGTCAGTTTGTTGTGAAGCCGAGTTTATTTGCAAGGGAAGTAGTTCTGCCTGTGCAATTGCCAGCAAGTTAAATCAAGACAGAAATCTACCCCTTAAAGGAGTTGCTTTTTTTAAGAAGAGCATATCACACTGGCTGTGATGGATACAGACACTATATTTCCAAAGAATAGCAAAGAGCACAGGGCCCTTACCATAGCTGATGCTTGTGAAATATTCTTCTTTTGTTTTGGCCACAGTATTAACTACATGCTTTTGCTTTTTAAATTTTTTCTAATTTGATTCTCTTGTTTTAAAAATGTATTTTCCAAGAGTAGCCATGAATTGATCATTACAGTTTGACAGTGGGCTCATTTTTCACTTTGTCCTACTTTTGTGACTGTTTAAATTTTTCTATTAATAAAATATTTTAAAAATATGTCTTCTAACCAAGTTTTTCAGTAGCTTTTTAAAAGTAGCTTTTCTTTTTCTGCTGCAATTTCAAATTTGAAACTGTAAGTTTTATTAATTATGCAATCTCTAAGTGGTTGTACAATTTTCATTTTCTTTCCATTTGCCTATTTACTTGTCAACACTTATCACTGCTTTTGTCCTTTAGTTTATTCAGTCTTTAATATATTTAAGGAAGAAGAACTCATTTAATAAATGCATGATACTGACCTGGATATTTAAGATCATGATGAGCAAATTTTAGTTCTTACTTTCAAGGAATCTATTTTTTGAAGACAGATATGTGCCACACATCTGATTTTGATAACATTTTAGTAAAGGTTGTCCTGTGAGGATTAATTCCAGCAGATCTGGAATTAGTCATAGCTCATTTGCTTCAGTCTATATGACACTGACTGTTAGCCAGTTAAGAGTAGTGCTGTGTAACCATGAGTCTGATGATCTGTGTTTATCCCTTGGCAGAGAAAAACCAAAGAAGATAGAATTTCATGAGATCTTTAATATCTCATGAAGATATTAAGTAGATTAGAGAGTTTGAGAAGAGTGAGTATTGTAACGAGATTTTTAAATTTGTTAAACCCTTTTCAGAGGGCAACTGTCTGAAAAGAGGTTTCAATTCAAGAGGGAACAGGAACAGAAATTTGGTGGCAAAAGAGAAAAAGAGAAATGAGGGTAGAGTTTGAAGAAGAAAATGGTTGACAGGAAATTTATTTAGGGTTGGTGAGGAAATAAAATACCTGGAGACTAAGGACAAAGATTGGAGTAGGGGGCAAGTTGAAATGCAAGAGATGAGAAGAATTGTTGGGTGATGCCCTGGACAAGGGGATGAGGATGAAATCAAGAGAGTGCTGTTTCTGGCTGGGCACATTGGCTCACGTCTGTAATCTCAGCACTTTGGAAGACCAAGGCACATGGACTGCTTGAGGTCAGGAGTTCAAGACCAGCCTGTCCAACATGGTGAAACCCAGCCTCTATTAAAAATATAAAAATTAATTGGGTGTGGTGGCGGGCACCTGTAATCCTACCAACTTGGGAGGTTGAGGCAGGAGAATCACTTGAACTCTGCTTGTGCCATTGCACAGGGAGAGAGAGTGCTGTTTCTTTTGTGAAAGAGAAAGAAGGAAATATTAATTGTATAAAAATAAAGCAGAACATATATTTCACAGGCCCATGTTCGGAATCTTAGGATAGCCATTTTACCATTTAAAAATGAATAGCACATAGTATGTAGGTGCATTGTTTCAAAGCAAAATATGTGAGAGGGGTACAGGATGTCCTGGAGCAAAAATCTTCTACCAATCTTAACCTGTCTATATTTACACCTTCAGAGCAATAAGCATTTTCTTATGGATTCAGGCTTTTCTTTGGCCATCTGGCTTTGCTCTCCTGTTTTCTACCGTGGCTTTTAAGGCCCTCAATACCATCTGTCTCCATGTATAAATGTTCTGCGGCACACAACTGGGACGAAGAATGGCGTATTTTTAACAAAGCATTCCATTAAAGTTGACAGGCCTCCAAACTGACCCAGTCTGTATTATAATATTTTCTTTAACTTCTTCCCCAAATGAACTGATTCTTCTAAAATAATCTTGACTATTACATTTATTAATTTTCCATTTAAAAATTTGTCCCCTAATATTTTACACATAGAATTTTAGTTAGCTTTACAAACAGTATACTCTCTAAAAATGGAGTAACAGGAACTAGATTACCCTCCTTCTGGAAACATTAACAAATGAACAAATTATAAGGAACTACAAATTTCAAGTCACTGAAGAAAAGGGAATGAAGGATAGTGATCTATGAGAGATGAGAAAAATGAGATGATTCCTATGATTGCTCTAGTTTTTTGCCTTAAGAGAGTTTCCAGGCCATGATGCAAGGAGGAGGAACCCAGGCAAAGATTGACTGACTCCCTGAGTTAAGGATACATTGCTGAGTGGCCAGGGAAATCAAAGGGGCTATAATTTACAAGACAAAGTACCAGAAAGGAGAGATCTGCACAGAGAGAATTCTGAAGATCTGCAGATCATCATCCTGAAGTACTCAGGTGATTACTGATCAACATATATGTGTTCGGAGACAAGCTGAGTCTGAGGAAAGAGCTGCCCCACAGTATGGAGGTAACAGTGCCCAATGCTCACTCGCATGTCAGTTACCACCAGCCAGCATGGAAAACCTCATGATTCATGAAACCCTGGGTAGATTACACAGTGGGTCCTTGGTACTTAGGAATAATTAACCCCAGACTGAGCTCCAGTCTTGCCTAGCAAATTCTAAAAGCAAGATATGAAAGGATCAAACTGTTTCTAATAATTTATAATTTGTGTCTCAGAAAAAAGCTCAAGAATATGTACAGGAATACAAAAATATCCAGAACCTAACAAGGTAAAATTCAAAATGTCTGCTTTCCAATAAAAAAGTACCAGTCATGTAAAGAAATAAGAAAATATAAGCCACAATGAGGAGATAATCAATAAAAACTAACCTGGATCTGATACAGATATTAGAATTAGCAGATAAGAACATTAAAAGTACTTATTATAATTGTATTCTGTTTGTTCAGAAAGTTAAGTTGAGACATGGAAGATATAACCAGACCTAACTTGAACTTCTAGAGATGAAAACTACAATGCAAGAAGTATAAAATACTTTGGATAGGACGAATTGCAAATTAGACATTTCAGAATAAAAGATTAATGAACTTCAAGCCAGAGCACTGGAAACTATCCAAAATCAAAAACAGAGAGGAAAGAGAGTTTGAAATAAACAAAACTTAAAAGAGCATGAATGATCTGGGCAAAAACTTCAGGTGGCCTAATGTACATGTAATTGATGTCCCCAAAGGATAGGACAAAAGTGAGGACAATAATATTTAGAGAAATGATGACCAAATTTTTCTAAATGTAATGCAAATAAAAAATTTAACTTAATAAAAATTTTCTAAATTTAATTCTGTTGTGTCACATATCTGAGGCTTTGCCCACAGATCCAAGAAGCCAACAAACCCCAAGTTCGGGAGGGATAAAGAATACTCAACCAAGGCCCATTGTAACCAGATTGCTCAAAACAAGTGATAAAGATCTTAACAAGATCCTGAGAAAAAATGACATCACATACAGTGGAATAAATATAAGATGGCAGCATATTTCTAATCAGAAACAATGCAAGTAAGAAGACAATGAAGCAGCATCTTTAAAGTATTGAGAAAAATAAAAGATTGAACAAGAGTTTATAACCAGTGAAATGTCTGGTTTTCAGCAGTTTGACCTAGACATGGTTTACTTTGTATTTATCTTTCTGAGGATTTGCTGAACTTCTTGTAAATATATATTTATGCTTTTCTCCAAATTTGGGGAATTTATGGCCATTATTCTGTTTTCTTCATTACAGTTTTTTTCTTCATTTTCTCCTTCTTCTGGGATTTCAATCATACTATGTTACACCATTTTCTATTGTCTCACAGATCTCTGAGGCTTTGTGCATTTTCCCCCGGTTTCTCTTTATCTCTCTCTCACTCCTTAATTGTATTGATCTATATTAAAGTTTAGTGATTTTTTTCTTTTTCTGTCTCTAATCTAGTGTCTAGCCCACCCATGCATATTTTATTTCATGTATTTGTAATTTTCAGTTCTGCCATTTTCATTTGGTTCTTTTTTATAGTTCCCTTTTTTCTTTTTTTATTTTTTTTTGAGACAGGGTCTTGCTCCCTTGCCCAGGCTGGAGTGTAATAGCATGATCTCGCCTCACTGCAACCTTTGCTTTTCAGGTTGAAGCGATCCTGCCACCTCAGTGTCCTGAGTAGCTGGGACTATAGGCATGTGCCAGCACCCCCAGCTAATTTTTGTAATTTTACTAGAGACCGGGTGGTTGCGCTATGTTGTCCAGGCTGGTCTTGAAGTCCTAGGCTCAAGTGATCCACTCACCTCGCCCTTCCAAAATGCTGGGATTATAGGCATTAGCCATGGCACCTGGCCATAGGTTCCATTTTAAAATGGACATTCTCCATTTGTGCATTCATTATGACTATCTTTTAAGTCTTTGACCATATTTATTCTACATAAATTTTTATCTGAAAATTTAATATCTGGGTCATCTCAAGTTTCATTTATATTGACTATTCTTTTGTTTTCCAGGGTAAGTATTATACTTTGTGAACTTTTCACATGTCTAGTAATTTTTACTGCCTACGGACATAATGATTACTACATTGCCTAGAGTCTGGGCCTTTTGTTGCTGCTGTTTTGTCTTTTCTTTTTTTTTTCTTTTTATTTTGAGTATTGCTTTTTGTTCTGGTAAACAGTAAATTTACTAGTGGATTACTCTCCTTTTTGTGATGGCCATTTTTAAGCTCAGTTCAGGCAACTCTAAAGCAGTCTCTACACTAGTAATAGACTTGGCATAATCTAAGGCATACCTTTTCTGTAGCCTATGTATCCTAATACTGGGAGACTTCCAGGATCTTCACTCAGCTCTCAGCTCCCCAGAACACTTCAGAGCCTCACTCTAACAGCTTAATAATCAGCCAAAGACTGAAGGAGAACCCCATGCAGATTTCTGGAGTGTCTACTCTGTGCAGTTCTCTTTTTCTAGTATCCTGCTCTGAAACATTTTGCCATTCTGCCACTCAGCAACACCAAACTCTTATTTTTCTTTCCTTTGGATTTTTTTTTTCTGACTTGGACTCCAATTATCCAGGCCATACTCTAGAAGTGCTTTTAGATAGAAAGCTGCATTGATCTCGGGGCTTGCTTCGTGTTTCCTTTCTCTCAGGGATCACAGTCCTGTACCATCTTTTGTTAAAAAATAGGTAAGTGTCAACTCATATATTTTTAAATTTCTAGTGTTGTTTATCATCGCTGTGTTGCTCTGGTATAAGCTAATCCATCATGACTGAAGACAGAAATCCTACTCGATTTGACTTCTACATTTAGGACTGTAATCTATTGCATTTTTTTAATGTTGTGAGGTAAACAACAACTTTCATTTTTTTCTTATAATAGCCAATTAGCTCAGCATAATTTATTTAAAAGATGATCCTTCTGCATTGAACTACCATAGAGCCTTTGCATGCTACCATTAAAAAAACTGATACTAAGTACTTCAAAATTTAATATCAGTTAAATATAACCTGTTGACTTTCACTGTTGTGAGAGAAGATACATTTTTTTGAACATCATGATAGAAGCCGTATTAGGTGATGACACCAATCATAGAACCAAAACTTAAGAACTTTCCGTTATCTAAGGTTACAATGCAAAGCAATAGCAATATTGGCCTATCAGTGCTTTTAGAATTAACCATTTTATTTTTCCTTTTTTTCACAGCTGCTAATTATGAGAATGTAAAATCTTTCATTAGAAATAAATCTAGTTCTTTCTATAATACTTAGCCCTTTTTTAATGGACAAATTAAAGATTATAATACTATTACTAGTAACAAGAACAACAACAAAAAGATTAATTGATCTTATTGTCTCTTATTACTGTGGTGACTGATCTTTACAGATGGCCTCTCAATGAACCAGGCCTCTTGATGTTCGCCCCTCTTTCCGTATTGTATAGCGTATATACTATAGTGTATATATATGTATATATACACACATATATAGTATACTATATATAGTACTGCATATATAGTATACTATGTACATAGTACTATATACATATACATAGTATATGTAAATAGTATGTATACTATGTACATAGTACTATATACATATACTATGTACATAGTACATATACTATATACATAGTATACTATATATAATGTATACTATATATAATATATATATTATATATATACTGTATACATAATAGTATATATAACATATATTATATATAGTATATATACATAATTATGTATATAGTATATACATAAAAGTATATACTAAAAGTATATACATAAAAGTATATACTATATAGTATATATTTCCTCATAGTATATGCGCTTGCCATGTGTAACCAATATGCAGTGAAAGTGACACTACAGAGCTGTGAGACTGGATTATAAGAGGATTTGCATCCTCCACATTTTATTGGAACACGTGCTTTGGGGAAAGCCACCCACCACATAAGAAACCCTCTACTCTTGAGACTGTCATATTGTAAGAATTCTCACAGTGCCATAAGGAGAGGTTGCATGAAAAGAGGGTGAGAGGAAGAGAGGAAAGAGAGAGAGAGAAGGGAAGGGCAATGAAGAGAGAAAAGAATACTGGGCTTGGCTATTCCTCAGATGTTCCAGGTATATCAGCTGGGGTGGCAGATATATGAGTGAAGGAGCCATGTTGAACATCTAGCCTAAGTGAGCCTTCAGCCCCAGAGAGAAAATGATTGCAGTCACATAAGAAATCCAGCAAGAACTGCCTATCTAAGCCCATTCAACTCATGGAACCATGAAATATAATAAAAAACTGTTCTTTTAAGCCACTCAGTTTATGGGTAATTTGTTGAGCAGCCATAGATAACCAGACAATCACAGTAATGACTGCTGCAATTGAAACAAGCTGTTTATGTCTAAATGATTGTTGCTTTCGATGAGCTTTTGTCTACTCCAAAATGACAGACTCTACAAATTACTTTTACTATTAAAGAGTTGTTATTAATTTAAAATTTTGAAACAAAATTTAATTGTGCTCAGTGCTTATCAGGATGCACTCACATAATTTGAGGGTTGAAATGACCTGCTGTTTTAGCTAAAGTTATTGAATAATTTACCGTGACTTTATTGTAGAACTTAAAAACTTGCTTTTATTGGGCAGGTGTAAAACAAATTCCATGGTTTGACTTGAAGAATCGGATGATTGCTCCTTTTTAAAAAAAGTAATGTCTTTATTTCTATTTATGTACAGATTTTTAAAATCAATAATTTGTTGTTATCTGTGCTTGATTATACCAAAAAAGAACAATGAAAGTGTTAACTTCTAATTGTACCTATAAAGACTATTGCTTTAGGGATATGGTTGCTATTAATATTTGGGCACTCACTTGTTTATCCAATGCCTTGTTGATAGAACTATTTTTTTCTGTTCAAATGGAGCCCATTCTATTGATTTTTGTGTGGAAGGTTTGTCTGCCTGCTGCGGATGTTTTCAGGAACCTCTCAGTACTTATGTCTTCTATGTTGAAGTTTTGATTCAGTGCGTTCTTACCAGTGTTTCCTATTCTTTCTGCCTTACTCTTTAATGTTATCAGATAAGAGCCACTTAAATATTTTTTGTTACCTGTATGCCTGATATGTTCTAAACAGCTGAGCAGAATTATGTCTTTCATTCTAGTAAAGTAGCTTTGTTGTATAATATTGTTATGGTTTTAAAAATATATCAGTTATTAACAACTCAAAAAAGGAAAATGTGATAAAAATATGGATTTTTCAAGTAATATTCCTGTACCTATATGTATACAAATACTATATAATAATATGTGAAACAAAATAAAATTTTGACTTATGTCGTTTATCATTTCTCCCTTCTACTTTTAAATTACGACAGACACTAGTT
Organism: Macaca thibetana thibetana; assembly: GCF_024542745.1. Lineage (NCBI taxonomy): Eukaryota > Metazoa > Chordata > Mammalia > Primates > Cercopithecidae > Macaca > Macaca thibetana. The sequence goes on along the minus strand of NC_065585.1, from coordinate 54,938,257 downwards.
TACTGAGCAAACTAGAGTATAGTCCAGCTAATAGATGCACACTGTTACTGTCAGTTGGGTAGGCTGTTATTTAAGTAGTATAAACTCCAAGGCTGGATTTCAATTGCGGTCATATATAATCAGAAACCTGAAGATACTTTATTTACGTAGAAATCTAAAATGCCACTCAGTAGCTGAGCAAGTGATCACTCATCCAATGAATAAGTTTTCTAAAAATTTTAAAGAGCAAAAAGAAAGCAATTGACAACACTGATCTATTTTGTGTTGGAAAACACACAACTTCCTTCATTCAAAATAGTAAATAGAAAGTCATGCAGGATGTGGTTCAGATGAGATGAAAAGCAATCTCTGAGAGACTATTTACAGTTACTTTTAAAAACAATGGTATTGTTGTGGATCAAATACTAAACTTGGGTGTCAAATAACCTGTGGTTTATTACTGGCTCTCCATTCATGCTTGCATTTATATAGAATTATTCACCCAGAAAGTCTTCTGAATTATTAACCTGGAATCCTCTTCATTACGTCTACCTGAGATAGATGGGACTGATTATTTTCCTCATTGTATAGGTGAGGAAAGTTGAAGCAGGGAAGGAGGGTTACTTTCCCTAGGCACACAACAATACTACAGCCAGAAATCACTAAGTCTTCTGATTCAAATACTGAACATGAACAAATTCAGACTTAATGTTAAAGCAATATTTAATAAAAACTTAGAAATCAATCAGTGAATAGCCCCAGTGAGTAGAGCAATCCGTGTACTTACTATTCTTACCTCTCTACCTTTGGTTGCTAACTAGAGTCCCCAAAGCATATCTTTTGTAGTGTACTTACTGATTCCAGGGAATAGACTGTTAGAGATGGTCCAGAGTCTCCATGTTTAAGTCATGCTTGTGTACATCTTCTTGCAGTCTTTTGGTGCCCTCCTATTTCTTGTTATCCACCATGGGGTTTTATTTTTTTCTTTTTTTTTTTTAATTTTTATTTTTTGTGGGTGCATAGCAGGTGTATATATTTATGGGGTACATGAGATATTTTAATGCAGTTGGGCAATGTGTAATAGTCACATCAGGGTAAATGGGGTATCCATCACCTCAAGCATTTATCCTTTCTTTGTGTTACAAACAATCCAGTTCTACTCTTTTAATTTTTTTACGTGCAAGATTAAATTATTATTGACTATAGTCATCATGTTGTGCTATTAAATACTAGATCTTATTCAATGTTTTGAACGATTTTTTGTATACATTAACCATTTTAACTTTTCCCCTACTGCCACCCCCCCTCAACTATCCTTGCCAACCTCTGGTAACCATCATTCTACTCTCTAATTCCATGAGTTTTAATTTTTAGCGTGTACAAATAAATGAGAACATGGAAAGTTTGTCTTTCTATGCCTGGCTTATTTCACCTAACATAACGACCAACAGTTCCATCCATGTTGCAAATGACAAGATCTCATTAAAATCTCTTTATTTTTATGGCTGAATAGTACTCCATTGTGTATATGTACCACATTTTCTTTATCTATCATATTTCTGTTGATGGACACTTACATTGTTTCCAAATCTCAACTATTGTGAATAGTTCTGTAATACACATAGGGGTACAGATGTCTCTTTCATGTAGTGATTTTCTTTCTTTTGGTGTGGGATTGCTGGATCATATGATAGCTCTATTTTTAGTTTTTTGAGGAAGCTCCATAGTGTTCTCCACAGTGGTTTTACTACTTTACATTCCCACCAACAGGGGATTCTCTTTTCTCCACATCCTCTCCAGCATTTGTTATTGCCTGTCTTTTGGATAAAAGCCAGTTTAACTAGGGTGAGATGATATCTCATTGTAGTTTTGATTGGCATTGCTCTGTTGATCAATGATTTGAGTGCCTTTTCATATACTTGTTTGCCATTTGTATGTTTTCTTTTGAGGAATGTCTATTCTGATCTTTTGCCCATTTTAAAATCAGATTAGATTTTTTCCTATAGAGTTAGTTGTCCGAGTTCCTTATATATTCTGGTTGTTAATCCCTTATCAGATAGATAGTTTATATATATTTTATTCCATTCTTTGGGTTGTCTCTTAACTTTGTTGATTGTTTCCTTTTGTGCAGAAGCATTTTTAGTTGATGTGATCCCATGTGTCCATTTTGTTTTGGTTGCCTGTGCTTGTGGGATATTACTCAAGAAATCTTTGTGCACTCCAACTTCCTGGAGAGTTTCCCAAAACATTTTCTTGTAGTAGTTTTGTAGTTTGAGGTCTTAGACTTAAATCTTTAATTCATCTTGATCTGATTTTTGTGTATGGCAAAAGACAGTGTTCTAGTTTCATTCTTCTGCATATGGATATTCAATTTTCCCAACACCTTATATTGAAGAGACTGTCATGGTGTCTTATTTCTTAGCACTTCTGGGATTAAGAAGATGTAGGAAGCATCATTTCCACTTTGCTCCATACATTCAGAACCTCGAGGCCAAAATTATTATCCTTCTTTTGTGGTCAACAATGAGATTTTTCAGTGGTTTTATCTTTTTTTGATTACTCAGATTCCCAGTAAAGTAAACATTCCCAGGTGCAATGCTTTTATGCTGCTGCCAATAGGTAACGGGAGCCAGGAGGCGATTTCATCCTCAGGCACTCAGTGGAATGTATACCTTGTAGTTGGCTGATACTAATCAATGAAGCTTTAGTTTCAATGTGACACAGTTGTTTCAGAATTCACCTTGGGTTTAATGTTCCTGGAGCTTTATTCAAATATCTGAAATTTTATCTAGGCGTATTGAAAAAAAGTTTGTCAACTAGACTTTTTTAGACAACTGAATAGGAAAAATGCCTAGTTCTATATATTTGCTTAATTTGATTGCCTTGTTTTAAGAGAGAAACATCTTTTTGGCTTTAAAAAAGGGCAAAATGAACCCAAAGTATATAACCAACTACAATAACCTTAATGTAGGCAGCAGTGTCTCTGGTCAAGGAAAACTCTAGCTGATGTAGAAGTTGCATTTTGGATCTTTGCATGAGTCATTGTGAGTAAGCAAAGTGAAAAAATACATAATAGACAATTAAAATCTTGATTTGCAGTACTTTCCAGTAATGACTGACAATTCCTTGGTCTGCAATATTTAAAATAGTTAAGATTTATTTAAATAATTTTATGAAGAATTTACATTCACTGTGATAGTTAAACTATCTCAAGTTATTTGTAATTTTCATATATTTTGGTGTAGACTTCTAATCTTAGTGAGGAGGGACCCATTAAATAGCTTTAAGGTTTGTGCCTTGATTTCTAAACTGTTGGTAGTTATGACTCAATAGCCCATAGATCAGACTTTCAGTATCTGAATTATTTACTTGAAATGACTGGTTAGACTTGCTCGTGGATTTTTCTCTCATTAGCCTGCAGTTCTAGTGTCCTTGAAGAGAATAATGATAATAATAATAATAACAAAAGGAGAACAGAAAAGGGAGGACACATTTCTTGAAATGGCTTCTTGGCTTTCTATCCTAGACTTTTTCTTAGCTAAGTTTCTAAAAGTGGATTGACTAGCAATAGAAGAATATCAGTCATGTGTGTATTTATGATGTGAAATTTCTAAGTGGAGTATCCTAGCTATGCTTTGGGAGGAATAATACCTGAGGGTGGGTTCTAATACCCTTCTTCTGAAGCATGTTTGATGACTCGTTTATAAAGCTTTGGGGATGGGCAAGGGGGTTGAGTAGTGACTGATTTCTTGTCTGTTGCCATGTCATGGTGCCCAGAGTAGCAGAAATGTATGCTGTAGAGCCACAGCGCAGAGGACTTCTAAGTTCTTTCTTAAAACACCTCTTTTTTTTTTTCATTCTCTTTCTTTCATACCTATCATAATCACCCTTAAGTACTTGTTGAATAAAATTCTGTAACCTGGCATTGATACAATGTGATATAGTCAAATGAGAGTTTATCACTTTGAAGTCCTCTTTGTGGTCATATAATGGTTTGATCACTTATAGCTGAGCAATCCAGGATAGTTGCTTACCCCCCTGCATCTCATTTTTCTCATCGTTAAAATGGAAACTATAATATTAAGTAAGATTGTCATGAAGATTAGATGAGATAATATGTGCCAAGTACATGTCATACTGCCTGACATATAATAGGTCTTTAATAAATCGTAGCTACTTTGGGGCATTGTTATTGCTATTACTATTAGTATTGTAACAGGGATGTTGAATAAGGAAAATTCATGGGATTTAATCAGAAAATATAGATGCTTTCCATTGTCCCCTTGGAATATACTTACTGGTGGAACTGCTGCAGCCTCTTTTTGAAACGTAAACAGTAACATGAATTTTCTGGTCATTATTAGTAATTACAAAGTGTTATGTTCACTCCAAGTCACATAACACAATATTAATTTAAAACTGTATAGATCATGAAGTAATCACATTGTTAAACATTTTCTTCTCCTTCCAGCTGGAATGTGCTGCAGATGAGAAATCTGGTTTATGAAGGGGGCAAGTAGAAGGATGTTCTCCTTAGAAATTTCACATAATAAATGCACACATAAAAATACTCTTCTAGACTGGGCACAGTGGCTCATGCCTGTAATTCCAGCACTTTGGGAGGCTGAGGCGGGTGGATCACCTGAGGTCAGAAGTTTGAGAGCAGCCTGGCTGATATGGTAAAACCCTGTTTCTACTAAAAATACAAAAAATTAGCCGGATGTGGTGGTGCGCCCCTGTAATCCCAGCTACTCGCGATGCTGAGGCAAGAGAATCGCTTGAACCTAGGAGGCGGAGGTTGCAGTGAGCCAATATCGCGCCACTGCACTCCAGCTTGGGCAATCAATCCACTTTTAGAACTCAGCTAAGAAAGAATCTACAACAGAAGCCCAAGAACGATTTATTCTCCTTCTCCTCCTCTATCTTTCTAATCGAGGTAATCCCTATTGGTTGAAGGTGGGAAAAGAACAGGAAAGGTCTTATAGGCTGGTACTGCCGGAAAGTGACTTTCTATATCCCACTGAAAAGAGGTCAACCTGGTGCCTTATCTTGTGTGCTTTGTAAAAGTCTCTCATTGAGAATATTTGAACTTACTTCCTATGACAAGGGCAATATATTTTCCTCCAGCTGCTTCTCTCTAAATTGCTCTTGTTCCCCCACGTCCCCCACCCCGTGTTCCCAGGAAGTCTTCTAGGGAAGAATTTAAAGTGGCTTTAGGCTAGCTCTTTCTCTTGTGTGGCATTCTTTTGCCCTGAAAAATGTTGGGATTCCAGGCAGATGTCAATGAATGTGCTACTTCCCTTTCTCTGCTTCTCAAGCGGCCAGGGAGCCCATCGCTGCTTCTGAGAATTTCCAAACAGGAGTCCAATGCCGGCCACCTTGTGTCCTGCTCCTGGAGATATGTAAGACCCTCTCTGAGTGCTCCTGCTGAAGCTCTTCTCACAAGGCTTGTAGTGGAGCAGCCTGTACCCCACCAGTCACTGGCTTCCTCCAAAGACAACCTTCTCACAGATTTTCTCCTCATCTGCTTTCTCTGCACGCTGCTATATCCGCTTTGTGGCTGAGGGGTCTTCAAAACCACCAAACAAGTTTTTTGGTCATTTCTTTGGAAATTTGCATTTTTGTGGGATATCTTGTGTTAGGTTTCTTTTCTATTGTATTTTTCTGCCCAGTGAAAACATTCAATATTGTGTCATCTTTGAGACCTATCTTTTAGAACTTTTCCAAAGTCTGCTGTGGTCAGTTTACTGTCTTCCTCTTAGTTCTACATTGAGATTTTCTCCTCCATGTCTTGACTTTGGCGGATCCCTCTCTCCTGATTTTCTAAACACTTTCTCTCTCTCTCTCTTCCTTGCCCCTAAAGTATTATGTGTCTCTGTCCAACCCATAAGTTCTTGGGTAACTTAGTGTAGAAAATGTGTTCACATGAGAGTGTTAAAAGTTCCTAGGTAACATTTACTTTAACTGAAAAGAGTGAGCAATGTGGGAATTACAAGTGCCTTGGAAGAAACAGTGGAAAACACTTCAAACTCTTCATACCGCACCAGTCAGCTGCCTCTTCAGCTTGTGCCAAAGGCTGGTTTTGCCAATACCCTGACTACATGAGGCTACATCAAGACTAACTTTTCTTTCCCTGTAGGCCTATTCTAATACTCCAAGACAAACCACAATTAGAATGAATGCTCTTGGCCTTCTATCAATCATTGTTACATTTGTTGAAATAATCCCCATTTAACTGGATGTTGCAATCCTATAGCGTTAGAGTTGGGTTAAGGTTGAATAATAAGTGATCTTATTATTTTTGCTTGGAGAATGAGAAAAGAGGCTTCGACTGGTTGAATCAGTAGCAGAAAGTGGAAATCATCCTCTTTTACTCGTAAATGAGAGAGGGAGACAGAGTGAGTATTTTGTACCTTTTAACAAGAAAGTAAGTGAAAGGAAACTACCTGTGTGTTGTAATGAGAAATGAGGGCTACAAGAAACTTGAAGTCAAATATATTTTTCTTTAACACCGAAATAACTTGAATACAGAATATTTCATCTAAGTTTATTTTTGATGACATGTTGTGAACAAAGGAAATCAAAGTACAGAGCTGAAGCCTAGTAATTTTTAGTACTTATTTTGATAAAATACATTCAGGCTTTTGAATATAATTGTTCTATAAGTTCATAGCTTGCATATATGGCTTAGTATATGAAAACAAAATCACTGAGAAATTAAATTTTACAGTTTATAATCAAATAATAAAGTTTATAATAAAATAATACATTTTAAGAAATTCAACATTTGTGTATAGGCCAAATTTCAGTAAGGTTGAAGCATGAAATGCTATCAAGTGAATTTAGGACCATTCAAAATCTGTCTATTTAATAACAAACAAATATTTTTGAGATGTCATTAGTGTTGCTTTGGACATAAAAAAGGAAAAACTATATTAAATGCCTAGAGACAGATACTCTCCAATTTCTACTTTCTTTTCCTTTCATTTCAAACTTCTTTTTCCCTATGACAAAAGTCTTCCACCATCAAGTCTTCTTGATTGGATCCTACTAGATCAGGTTAATCTGTTTTATAATTAATAATTTCTGTTGTTCCAACATGTGATACTATAAGCACTAGCTATTGTCTGGAGCAGGGGAAAAATGAGGTATAGAATAAACAAATTCCTATTAGCAAATGAGAGCTGCAGGAAACTTGAAGCCCTCGTTTTGTATCTGGAAATGGATCTGGGTCACTGACATAATATTCAGAACTCTGAATTTCAAACATAGGCTGTGAAATTAAAAAGGGTGTTTTTTAATCTATGTGGCTCAGATAGCAGTAATTTGGAAAGGACCAACAAATACAAATCTCTCTCTCTCTGTGTGTGTGTGTGTGTGTGTGTGTGTGTGTTTCGAAAAGGAAAAGAAAAAGAACAAGAACAAAGCAAATCTCAGTGGCATATCAACTGGTACAATGAGTAACTAAGGAAGGCTATAAAAGTTACTAGCAAGTCATTCAATCATAGACTCCGGGAGAGAGAAGGGCTCTCAAGTGGTCATATAATCTAGTTCTTTGCCCTGGAGAAATAGGATATTTCAGCCTCTTTCAATTCTAGCCCTCTGGCTTCTCTTAAAGATTTCAAAATGGATTATACAGTTTTTTAGGTCGACAACAATTTACTGAGTTCCTACTATGTGGCAAAGACTAAGGATAGGAGCAGGGCCACAAAGATTAATTATATATGTCCTCTTATCTGAAGAAGTTTAGACCATAGACCAAATGAGAAGGCAGATAATTATGGCCACATAATATGAGTAGCTTGGTCAAGTATGCAATATGTTCTGGTAGAAAAAATTCTTTCAGTGTCATTTAAGCTTATGACTTCTTATTCTGTGTTCTATTAAAAAAAAAAGGAAAAATTTCTATCAAATGGCAAGAAGGGAAAGAATGTAGTAGCTGTATCTGGTACATCTACAAAATATCTATTTGGATATTTAAATGATTTCTAGGGAAAAAAAAATTGACCTAAGGAGAAGGGAAGAAACAAAGGTAAGTAGGTGAAAAAGAAAATAGTTGACCAGTAAAGAATAAAGCTCTTCTCTTTTTTTTGTATTTCTTAATTAAAGCTTAGCATAAATATAGAAAAGTGCCCCAATAAGATCTATAAACTTTAACAAAGTAAGACACTCTGGTAAGAAATAGAACATCTCCAACACTCTCATAGCTTTCCTTGTTCTTCCTCCCAGTTATCACACACCCTCAAATGTAACTGCTATTTGACTTCTAGCTCCAAAGATTAGTTTTGCCTGCTTTTGGACTTTATGTGAATTAAGTCATGTATTCTTTTATGTCTGGTCTCTTTCATTTCACATTATATCTATCATTCATCTATATCATTTTGGATAACCGTAGTCTGAAGATATGACTATATCACAAATTATTTTTTCATACTAAATAAATTTGGGTTGTTTCTATCTCTAGGCTATTACACATAATATTTTATAAATATCCTACTATGTTGTTTGGTACATATATGTAAGCATTTATTTTGGCTTTAATCTGAGTAGAATAAGGGGCCACAAGTAATGCTTTAATGGATACCCTCGGTAAGTTTTCTAATGTGTTTCTACCAATTTCCAGTTGCTCCACATTTGTGGTATCAGTGTTTCAGTCCTTTTTATTTTAGCTGTTCTTGTGGGTGTGTAGTAGTAGCTCACTGCTTTTAATTTGCACTCACTGAAAATTATGAGTTGATTACCTTTTCTTATGCATACTTGGAATTCACATATCCTCTTTTGTGAAGTGCTTTTTCAGGTCTTTTGTCTCTTTTTTAAAAAGTTATCATCTGTCAGTTCTTATTGTAAGAGTTGTGTATTGAATCCAAGTCCTACCTCATACATATGTATTGTAAATACTTTCTCCTATTCTATATGTTGCATTTTCACCTTTTAACTTTTTTAAATAAAAATAGGATTTTAATTTGAATGCAGCTCAGTTTATTAAGCTCTTCTTAGGATTAGTGCTTGTCATGGTTAGTGCCCCATTTCAGAAACCTTTGCTTAATCCAAGGTCATGAAGATTTTTTTTTGGATGTTTTCTCTAAAAGCTTTACTATTTGACCTTTCACATTTAGGACTATGGTCCACTGATCCATCTGACTTCTTCTTTTATTTTAGAGATAGGGTCTCACTCTGATTCCCAGACTGTAGCATAGTAGCCTGATAAAAGCTCAGGAACTTTTGGGCAGTCTTGAACTTTTGGGCTCCAAAGATCCTCTTGCTTTAGCCTCCAGAGTAGCTGGGATTACAAGTGACTGCTACCAGGCCCAGCTAATTAAAAACAAATATTAGAGATGGGGGTTTTGCTATGTTGTCCAGGCTGGTCTTGAACTCCTGACTTCAAGATATCCTCTTGCCTCAGCCTCCCAAGTAGCTGGGTTTACAGGCACAAGCTACTACACTTGGTAGATTTGATTTTTATGTGTTGTGTGTGGTGGTTTTTAACATTTGTTATTTTTTGAAATGGATAGGCACTTAAGCATCATTTATTTTGAAGACCCTGTTTCATTGCAATAATTATACCTTAAATTAGGTTATTATGTGTGTGTAAATAAAAATATAGACTTTTTTTGTTCCATTGGTGTTTTTGCCTGTCCTGTCTCACTGCTGTAATTACTAGTGGTTCATACTTAGTCTTTACCTCTAATAGTATACATCTTTTAATTTAGTCCTTAATTTTCTTGGCTATTCTTGGTTCTTTGAAATTCCACACCTTTTAGTATCAGCTTTACAATTTCTAGAAAAAGCCTATTAAGCTTTTGATTGGAATTGTGTAAAATCTAGAGATCAATTTGGGGAGAACTGACATCTTTATAATACTGAGTGTTCCAGCCCATGAATAAGGTACATCTTTTTATTTTATTGATGCTATTATACATTGTATTTAAACATTGTTTTTAATGCATTTTGCTGAATATAGAAATATAGTTTATTTTTATTTGTTGACCTTGGATCCTGGGACCCTGATAAATTCGCTTAGTTCTAATAGCTTATCAGTTGATTTTATTGTATCTTTTAGGTACATAATTGTATCATTCACAAATAATGAAGGTTTTATTTATTGCTTTTCAATCTTTAAACTTTTTATTACCTTTTCTTCACTTATTGCTCTGGCTAGATCCTGTAGTGCAATGTTGAAGAGCAGTGGTGACAGCAGCCATTGTTTCCTTGGTCTAATCTCAGGGGAAATTTTTTTCACTGTTTCACAATTAAGTGTGGTATTTGCTGTGGCTTTTTTTTATTATATTGGAGATAAAAGTTCTTTTCTATTTCTACCTTGCTTAAACATTTTAAACATGAATAGATATTTTTATTAAATTTTATCTGCATCTAAGTGGATCATAAAATGTTTCCTGTATTTTGCTAATGGAGTTTGAATATTAAACCAAATTTGCATTCCTGGAATAAATTCAATTTAGTTGTGATATGTTATTCCTTTAAATATTTTATTAGATTCAATTTCCTGATATTTTAATTTTTAAAATATATATTAATGAATGTTTATATTAATGAGAGCCACTGGTCTGTAGGTTTTCTATATCATAATATTTATCATGCCTTGGTATCAAATTTATGTTAGCCTTTTAAAACAAGAAGTCTTAGGCCAGGCCTGGTTGCTCATGCCTATAATCCCAGCACTTTGGGAGGCTGAGGCAGGCAGATCACTTCAGGTCAGGAGTTTGAGACCAGCCTGGCCAACATGGTTAAACCCTGTCTCTACTAAAAAAAACCCAAAAATACAAAAAAAAAAAGAGCTGGGCATGGTGGTTCATGCCTGTAATCCCAGCTACTCAGGAGGCTGAGGCATGAGAATCACTTGAACCTGGAAAGCAGATGTTGCAGTGAGCTGAGATTGTACCACTGCATTCCAGCTTGGGTGACGTGAGACCCTATCTCCAACCAACCAACCAACCAACCAACCAACCAACGAACCAACAACAAACAAACAAACCCATCTTTCCTTTTTTTCCTGTGCTCTGTCTGGAGTTCTGGAGTCAGTTTCTGTAAGATGGCTATTCTTTCCTCCTTAAATATTTAAAATAATTCATTAGTGACGCTACCTGGGCCTAACATTCCCTTTTGGGGAAGATTTTTAAATTGTCATTATAATTTGTTCAATTGATATAGTATTTTGTGTTTTCCCTATCTTATGAGTCAGTTGCATTTTTCAAGGATTTGCCCTTTCACGTAAATTTTAAAAAGAAACAAATTAACATAGAATTGTTCAGTTCAATGAAGATTTTTATTTTGGAAGAAGTGCTCATGAGTCTTGGTCAGGAGTAAGTGGACCTAAACTGTTCAGAGAATTTTATGGTGATTTCACAGATTATGCCAAAGACAGACTTTTTTTCCACTTTGAAATAAAGCAATATCAATGAAAATAATGTCAGTTGGTTGAAAGTATGTTTAATCACTTCTTTTTTTTTTTTAAACTAAGGAATTACTCCAAAATTTAATGGCTCACAACAGCGATCATTTATTTAGCTCTCCATTCAGAGGGTGGGAAGCCTGCTCTGGGCTGGCTTTGGCTCACTGTGGCTAGATACACTCAGAGCCTGTGGCTAGTTGGTGGCTTCGACAGGCCTGAGGATGGCTGATGATGGCAATAGTAGAATTGAGGCTGGGCGTGGCAGTGGCTCATGCCTGTAGTTCCAGCACTTTGGGAGGCTGAGGCGGGCGTGTCATTTGAGGTCAGGAGATAGAGACCAGCCTCTCCTACATGGTGAAACCCCATCTCTACTAAAAAACACCCAAAATTAGCTGGGTGTGGTGGTACACTCCTATAGTTTCAGCTACTCAGAGGGTGAGGTAAGAGAATCACTTGAACCCGGAAGGCAAAGGTTGCAGTGAGCTGAGATAGTGCCACTGCACTCCAGCCTGGATGACAGAGAGAGTCTCCATCTCAAAAAATTAAAATAATGATAATAATAATAAGTAGAAATGGCTGAGAGGTTAGTGGTGTTTTCATCAATGGCTATGCAATCTTTGTGACCTCATTCTCTAGAAGGTTTACCTGGACTTGTTCTCATATCCCTCAGAGTTCCAAGAGAAGCAGCAAAACAAATCCCTAATGTGTAAGCACTTTTCAATTCTTTGCTTGTGTCACAGTTTCTACTAACCATTTGACCAAAAGCTAGGTGATCAAACCCAGCCTCAGTGTGAGAGTAGAACATGAAAGGCAATGGATATAGAAGTATCAACAAAACAAGCCTAGAACAATCAGTCCACCAGAATGTATGATATATTTGCAGCGCCAGTTATGGTGAAAGACTTCTTTTGAGTACATGTAAAACAAAACCCTGCTAAATAATCATGATGGTGTTTTTTCATTCAGAGGTGAAGATAAATTATAACGGGTAGAGGGGAAAATCCCAAATAACCTAAATTCTGCTCAGAAAATTGATTTATACAATTATTGTGACTCTAAAGGACATGTTTTGGATGTATGTGAAAGAACCCAATAATCTGTGCCTGGGTAAAAGATGAAATTCAATATATGTGGTGAGAGGTGCATTTTTTTTTTTTTTTTTGAGACGGAGTCTCGCTCAGTTGCCCAGGCTGGAGTGCAGTGGCGGATCTCAGCTCTCTGCAAGCTCCGCCTCCCGGGTTTACGCCATTCTCCTGCCTCAGCCTCCCGAGTAGCTGGGACTACAGGCGCCCGCCACCTCGCCCGGCTAGTTTTTTGTATTTTTTAGTAGAGATGGGGTTTCACCGGTCTCGATCTCCTGACCTCGTGATCCACCCGTCTCGGCCTCCCAAAGTGCTGGGATTACAGGCTTGAGCCACCGCGCCCGGCCTGAGAGGTGCATTATTATGCAAACTGCCCAACAACATGTTTTAATAAAGGGAGATAGTTAACCTGGGTCTGCTCTGGGGCCTGGAAAGAAAGAGGAAATGAAATATCTTAGCAGGACACGGGGAGGCTGTGAAAAAGGTGGGGAGGACTTCGTGATGGAATAGGAAAAAAGCAAGAAGAATTTAAGGCATTGTTAGGGAAATAAATACGATGTCTGGGGAGAATAATATTAATAACTAACATTTGAGAGCTAAGGGCTTTGTATTATTTATTTTAGTCCTTATAATAACCCTATGTTTACATAAAACTGTCAGGATAGAAAATATATACAGCACTAAATTAGCCAAGAAGAGGAGACAAGGAAGATTTCCCATGGAAAAGGGCATGTTGTCTAAGACCTACAGGGAAAGAAAACAAGATGGGAAGAAGTTTTAGAAAAAACCTACAGTGAAGGAGACGATATAGATGGAAAGATGTGGCTGTGCATTGCATTTAAGGTGATTAAAATATTCAGACAGAGGAAAATTAAAAGGGAGAGAAATAGAAGTTCAAAGGAAGTATCTATGATAGTTGAATTCTACACAAGTGTAGAAAATATGTAATCTCAGGTAGGAACATGTAGCACAGACAGCACACAAGAAAGCTAGAAGAACTTCTAGAGTCTCTCACAGAAGTAAGAAACTGGCAAGGTCTCATTATAGAAAAGAGGAAATCTGTTTAATGCAAACAAATTTGAGAAAGAGGTCATGACTTTCCTTCCCTGATTTACAAAGCAGAAGAAAGGCACACTGGAATGGGAACTGCATACACACACATACACATAGGCACACACGTGCAGACATACAAATGTAGATGTCTAAAATGTTGTGTAATGCCTGTGTTAGAAGGCATGTGACTGAAATGGGAGTAGATTTGTTACTTTAAAAATGTATTTGCACTTTTCCAAAGCCCAAAAGCAAAAAGACAAAAAAGAATATTAAAAAAAAGAATTTACAGACAATTGAAGGAAGAGAGATCCAATTTTTTCTTTTTGAATAAGAAAACTATGATGTTAGGAGACTTCAGCTCTCCCTGTAATGTACTAAAAGTTATCAGAAAGTGGTTATCAGTCTTATGAATACTCTGAAAGGATATTCATAAAGAATCTGAAAGAAGTCATTTAGAAAGAATTGATGGCTGCTTCCCCTTCCAAACAAGTAGAATATTTACCAGGTTAAGGGAGACAAAAGGGTCAAAGAACAGTGGCTTGATTCAGAAGCAGCGTGTTCTCTTCTGCAGGTTGGGGGAAGTCTCCAGAAGAACAGGGTGAACTGCCTAGTCATGTGTGGGCCATGAACCTGCAGTAGCAGCATCACCTGGGAGCTTATGAGAAAAGTGGAGTCTCAGGCCCCACCTCAAAACTAATGAATCAGAAACTCTGTGGTTGGTGTCTAGTTATCTGTGTTTTTAAAGCCCTCAAGGTGATGCTATTACTCGCTGAAGTTTGAGAGTGCTGGATTAGAGGGCAGTGGGATGATATCACAAAAATAAAGTGAAACTAAAAGGGAAGAAAACAACTTTCTTCCTTAAATATAGAGGTTCGTGTATCCAATAGAAAGTTATTGATTGTTTACTGTACCATAGTTAAACAAGATTAATGGAACTCAACATTTTCGTCACAAAGAATCGTTTTTGTTATTCCCATCATCCAGTTAACTTATGAAGCATGCATAGAGCAGGATTTCTCAACAGCAGCACTGCTGACACTTTGGGCCAGTTGTGGGAAGCTGTCTTCTTCACTGCTGGAGATTTAAAAGCATCCCTGGCCTCTACCCACTTGATACTAACAGAATCCTCATTTGTGACCCCCAAAAATGTCTCCAGGCTCTGCCAAATGTCCTCTGGGGAGCAAAATCATCTCTGGTTGAGAACCAGAGGTTTAAAGGAAAACAAAAAGTAAGCAATATATATTTGTTAATATTATAGTTATCTATTTTTATTATGTAACTGACATAATGTTAACCAAACACATGTAACTGATAGAACATGAGGCAAATAAAAATCTTTCACTTCATAGACCAACTGCATTTGCAGATCAAATCCTGGCTGTCTGGTATGTTTGACCAGGCTGTCTGGTATGTTTGACCAGGGGCAAAGGTAGGGATTCTTTTAAAAAACCTCAGTTCCATCATATAAAAAACAATCATAAAATATTTGCTATTCAATGATTAAATATAATAAAGTACAGAAAGTGCTTGAAATAGATCAGTACTCCTATTTCTCTTTTCACAGAACTCCAAATGTCTGTAACTCAATAGGGGCACCAAACTAAAATTCTCTTTAAAAATCTCTCCCTGGCTCAACATTCTCTGGTTCTACTTACATCTATATCTAAAAGTTCAGATTTTGTTATTGTTTAAAGATTCTTCTGTGATCTCACGAGAGCTATACATACTCACATTAGAGAAATACACATGCACACACACACACGCGCCATTTTTCCAGGTTCAGGATGTTTTCCAAGCTTGTGAAACTCAAGTCTCAGGTTGAAATCCTCTGATAAGTATGTTGACAGCCCGGGAGTGGGCAGGTAGGGGTGACAAAATCTATGGAAAAGACAGAACTGAGGTCGATGTGGGGAAAGTAAAAGATACCACTCTTCTAACCTGAAAGTAGTAAAAGCTGGAATGAACATTTTAGCACTAGTTTGAGGTGGCAATAAAAGAGAGGAACTGTGACAGAATCCTATTAGAACAGCAAGAAATAGAAAACATGTCAAGAGGGACAACCAGGAGGAGGGAGCTTTTTCCTGCTGAGGACAAGCTAAGATAAAAGTGGGTGTTATTGAACTTGGGGCATGAAAAATTTAAGGCATGTGGGAAGACAAGGAAGGGATCAACGCTGAGAATGTACTGTAGGGGAAGCGTTCTGCAAACATTTGTGTAAGCAATGTGTGTTGATTGTCAGAGAGAGACAACTACTCCTTAACCAGTTGTTTTTGCTGATGATGAATGGAGATGTTTGAAGAACTATTTCAAAAGCAACAACAGATTTAGCAAGGAGACAAAGGCATGTGCATTAGTGCTAGGGTGCCAGCCCAAAATGGGAGAATTTCCTAATAGATATCACAGCCCAATGAATAAACAGTGTAAAGTGACCGTGGATGTGGAGAGTTGCCTGTGGCTATGGAAACCTCTGCTGACCTCTTACAACTTTTGAAGATTCAAATAAAGTCTTAACCATTATTTTACCTAATACAGTGAGAAAAACATATTTCACAGAATGGAACATATGATATTAAGTTTATATTTAAGAGAACGGTAGATTTAAAGCTGAGAGCCTCTACAATTACCGATACTGCTTACTAGGTATGTATACATAGAAATTCTGATGCAAAATTGAAGAGAGAGACCATGCTTTTAGATGCAGAACATAGCCCACTGACTGTAGAAAGGGTGGTGAGAGAGGAAAAATAATGAACTGGTTAAGTAGAGGAGTTTAGAATCAGACAGAAGTGAATTCAAATTATAGTTTGGTGTGAGGTTTGCAAGGTACTTATTTTCTAAGTTTTATGTTTCTTATCCATAAAATGGGTATAAGTATACATATCTCTAAGGACTGTCCTGGACATTAGGTAACATATGAAAAGATAATGTATTAAAAATACCTGAGGCAGTCAGGCATAGTGGCTTATGCTTGTAATCCCAGCACTTTGGGAGGCCGAGGCAAAGGGATCACTTGAGGTCAGGAGTTTGAGACCAGCCTGGCCAACATGGTGAAACCCCATCTCTACTAAAAATACAAAAATTAGCCAGGCATGGTGGCACATGCCTGTAGTCCCAGTTACTTGGGACGCTGAGGCAGGATAATGGCATGAATCCGGGAGGCAGGGCTAGCAGTGAGCCGAGATCACGCCATTGCACTCCAGCCAGGGCAACAGAGCAAGACTCCGTCTCAAAAAAAAAAAAAAAAAAGAAAAAAAGAAAAAAAAAAAACCCTGATGAATAGAAAATTCTTAACATATGGTAGTTATTGTTTTATTCAATGTTCACTGTGTTCTAGGTGCTTTCCCGTATTTGTTTAACCCTGACAGCCACATTGTGAAGTCCATATAATTGTGTCATATACACTATATATATTTTTATAAGAAGTATGAGGACATGAGATAATGATTGAAATGTTAAATCACAGTAATACTTTTTAACTTTGTAATTTTAGTATTCCTAATGGCTCTTAAGGTAAAGCAACTCTCTGTGGAGAGGGGACATGGTTTACCTGTTTCTGCATCCCTCATCTCATAGTACAGTGCCTTACACCCTGTGTGGATTTACGCCTATGTGTTAGAATGACATCTTATAAAATCATGCATTTAAAGTAGGAAAAGCCTCAGTGATCACATAGTTCTGTTCTTTTCATACAGACAGTGGGATTTTAAAAAGAATGAATTTCTAAAGGTCACATGCTAATTAGTTGAAGAGTACAGACTAGAATGTAGATTGTCCAATTCAGTTTCTAGAGTTGTTGAATGCTTTTTCTTTGTATGAGAAGTCTTAGTTCCTGGAGTGGATGATGAGGGCCTTGAGGAATGTATAGATACTCCTATAGAATGACTACCGCGGCTTCCCAGAACCATTGACCTCCCTTTGCAGCGCACCCTCTGTAGACAAGTACTTGGCAGAGGGTCCATGCTCAGCAGCTGCTTCCACAGTTGTTCACTCTAAGACAAGCTTTTTAAAAGATAGTTCCTGTGTTATAAATGATAAAGATAATCGCTTCCTGCAATTTAGTGCCCCAAATGTGTCTGTTGTGTAAGGAGGGAGAATTGGGCCTTTGCCTATTATAAGTCTAATGTGAACTGGTCCTGGAATTTCTTAGGTGGAAGAATAAATTGAATTTTAAGCCTCTTCAAAGTATGTGGGGAGGTGTGTTGGAGTTTGGGGAGGCATCAAGAAGGGTGAATGTAATAGGATCACACTTACTAAAGCCTGGGTAAGATTCACTCATCAAAATTTGCAAAAAGATATAGTTTTATTGAGGCCCTCCTAATCCCGTAGCACTTTGACTTTTTTTTTTTAAGGAAATATTTTTGTATCAGTCATTTCCACCCCATCTTCACTCATGCCAGCTGGGCCTGGTTGCTCTGATGTAGAATAGTCTTGGATCTGCACCCTGACTCAGGCTGTGAGGCTCAGAGAGGTTCCTCTATTTCTCTGAGTCACCCATTTGTTACAACGGTGAAGGGGGAAGAATACTAATGCCTATCCACCCAATTGTGAGGATTAAATGAAAATTACACAAAAATGTTTAGTGCAGTGCCTTCCAAGGTAGGCCCTTCTTGTGTCTTTTTATTATGATTAGTACTCTCAGGAGGGCTTACATTTACATTTTCTGTCTCTAACGGTGTACTATAAGACACTATTTTCCATTAAAGGGGTTTCATATTCTGAAAACAGGCTGGAGAGGGCTAATGGAAAAAAGGGGCCCTCTGAATTTGTTCTTCACTTCTATTCTGTCAAAACCTATTGTTAGCCTGTATAAAGACAACCATGATGCTGACAGAACAGTCATCATGTCAGTATCTATGTGTGGAATTACAAAATTACAGCATCTGTGAAGACTGTCTTCATTTCAGGACCATTTACGATTATGTGTCATTTTTCTAGCTGTTGTGAATCTGGTGCTCCATTGGAAAGTATACCCTCGATTTTAACTACATGCTGCAGATCCCTACTATCGCATAGAACAAGAAGCCTTGAACCTGCAAGTTGCTGTAAATGCCACTTCACTGTGCTCACAGGGCCCCTCTGACCCTCTCTCTCACTCAGGCTGTTTCTGTGGACATAGTATGACGTGTAATAGTCTCTCTCCCGAGTCAGACAACTCCTGAGCATAAAACATTTATTTTTCTAGCCCCAGCAACTACCATAGTGCACGGTCCCATAGTTCTCAAGTAATATTTGTTGAGCTGGGTTAAAATATCCAACCTGTTATTTGGCTAGTTTGGTGTGACAATTTCTGTACCTGTGAAAATACAAACTGGCGGTTAGTGTGAAAGGTACCAATTGTATCTTTCATTTATAAATATGAGCATTTCTCCTTGTTCAGTGTGTCTGAAGAGGCACTGTTTAAATCACAGTGGTGATAATGGCAGGTTATGTGGCAGCAAGCCAAGTACAGCTGAGAGGACTGAGACAGGGGAACAAACCTGCAATCAGGGGAATTTGATGAGGGTCATTGAAAACCAAAGTTTGATGTCAGAATCTGAGCTGGAGAATAATTATACCTCCTTATAAGAAAATCAAGAACAACAAGGGGTTGATAAGGACTTGTCTTCCCCAATGTCTGAATCCCACCTGCTCAGGTATGTTTATTTGAAAATGTCTGGGCCTATCAACAGACCAGTTACCTTAATCAAAGGTGGCGCCCCACCATCCAGAATAAAGAAAAACATGGTATTTAGGTAGCAATTACTGTTCGTACAGCATAATTATTGTCTTATCTTTGTGCTGTAATAAAACCAGCCCCCAACCCAAGCCATATCATATGTTCCTGTGCTCCTTAAATGGAGAGAGTTTTATAAAATTGTCTTCAAGCCATGGGGTAGGGCCTCAAGGGGATAGGGTTGTGTGGTGAATAGGAGCATGAGATACAGCATTAGGCAGGTCACCTAAACTCTCTAAACCTTAGTAACCCATAGAGTTACAGTGAGGATAATTTATATAGAGAGCCTATCACACTACCTGGCATCAGCACTCAATAAATGGTGGTAGCTATTATTTTATCAGTAGTAGCAGCGGTAACACTATAAATAAGAGTAATGGTAGACACATAGGAACAGTAGGACCCATCCTCAATGGGTCAGGCATTACGTCAATCACTTGGAGAGGAGGCCAGACCCTCAGATAGAAAACCAGAACTCAGGAGACCTGGGTCTTAGGCTGGAAAAGTAGCTCCTTCCTCTCTTGAAGATCTGGACTTGAAAGTGTCCAGATGATTTTTTGGGTGAGGAAAAGCTAGTTGGGGAGCCATACAGGGATATAGACAAGGAGGTAATTCTGTGGAGACTATCTGAAGATATATGAAGTATAGCTGGTAGGTCAGATGATCAAATTAAAGATCATTTCCCTTTTGTTCCTCCAGTCTTTTCAGTTTAGTTTGATTTTCATCTCATTTCAGATTTGCCATGGGCCATGAAAGAAACTATGATTTTCCCTATTTGAACTTGATGTTTATTGGGTTTTACCCCACCTAAACCCCCTACTCAGACCCTCTTCTCCCTTCAAGTGGGGTCAGTGAAGCTAGGACAAGGGTCATTAGCAATAACTTCCAAAGGAAAGGTAAAGTTGGGGACACAAGTTTCCCACAAGGAGATCTTCCTTTCCTTGACAATCTTGTGGTTCCCATTGTTAATTTTATCACAAATGTTTGCAGGTGTTTCAACTGGCACTTAATCATATACTATACTTCAATGTTTAGTATGTTTAATATAATCTTATTTTTTCCATTAGGTTATAAACTCCCTAAAGGCAGTGATTTTGTTATGTTTTATAAAAATCACCCATAGCATTTCACACAATGATCTCTAAGTGAATATTCAGTAAATATATTAACTGTTTATCTAAAATGTTATATTAACCTGGACCTTGGGAATACCCTAAGATCTTAGCAAAACAGCATTGTATTTCCCTATTCTGTTGGCTCTTTTGGAGCTACAGATTTCTGTATGTGGTTAAAATTGGAAATCACTTTGTTTTTAACAAAACTAGAGCATTCCTTGTAGTATAATTAAATATCTGTGTTCTCAATTCCCCAAAATCATACAACTGGGGGCCATCTCTAGTACTCACCCCTCAAAGGTAGCTGCCACAAAACTTAACTAAGGCATCTTGCTACACAGGAAAGAGCACTTTAATTTGCCACTTGAGAAACTAAATTTCTGGGAATTTGTGATAATAAGCTGGATGTGGGAAACTAGAAGGGCCTATAAACATGAGGCCCTTAAAACAAGTCATCCAAAAAACCCAGGAGGTGGCATGTACACAGTTCTCAGTTAACCATCCTAACAGCTGAGCAGGGACACAGAAAATTCAAAATGTGATCCCAAACCTATTTCTTGATGAATAACAATGCCACTCTGGCAGTAGTTCTTTCCCCAGTAGGTTGTTAAGTAGTATTAAAATGTACTTTGATTTCCTAAACCTGATGATGAGAATTGTGGCCCCTTTTAACACTCGAGAGGATAACATTTATGTTGGATAAATAAGAACCTCTTGTATGTACACAAAGAATCTTCTGTCAGTAGAGTGCAGAGCATATTTCTTTTCTCATGAGGTAGAAAGCAGCAGCTTTGACTCAGCATGGAACCAGGCAGTGCAGACCCAGAGCAGCTTCCAGCTCTCCAGCAGGTGCAGGGTGCAGAGTGCAGAGTGAGGGTGATGAGAGATGAGGCCAGCAGTCATCCAGTTAAGTCTCTTGTTTGAATTAGTTCCAATTCCAAAGAACTTTACAGGCAAAATAAAGAAACTTTTCAGCTCATAGGAGGTGACTGAACTAACTTGACAAAAATGCGACTCATTAATTGAATTCTGATTACATAGGTATTGGGGCAATTTGCTTTGTATGCATTATCTCATTTCATCTTCTCAACCATCTCATGTTTAGTAAGATGAGGTGAGTGAGATCCTTCATTAAGGAGGTACAGAATCTGGGGCTTAAACTCAGGTTTGTCTGACTCCAAGCCCATGTTCTCCAGTCTTGTTATTTGGTCTGTGTTCCAGGAATGTACTCAATGGCAGGCGTAATCTTAGCACCCAGAACAACCTCAGACCATCTGTTGAGGATGGTGTTGTGATACTGTCCAGGCTGAAAGTTCAGCCAGACAAAAGCAGTGATGAACTTGTCACAAGCAGGAAATTCACGCACCAAACGATTCTGAAACATACTGAGTATTGTTGAAGCCTACATCTGAATGGCCAGGACTACTTATTAACTTAGTGTGTGAATGGGCACCACTTACCCTGTGCCTCACCGCCACTGCTTGGCATTTCTGCCTTCCAGAGGCAGCCCTTTGGATTCGTCATATAGGTAAGTTCTGTCATATTGATGTCTTTCTCTTCTCAGTTGTCAGAAGATTACAAGGAATAGAGGAGTTTTCCCGACATTATGATAACTGGATCCTAACTTGTTAATCATACCTCCTTTGTGTGGGGCCTCAAAGGAAATACCACAAATAAGGAATCTAGCAACATATGAGGCAAAGTTCACCTTAGTTGTAGTTGGGCATAAATCTTATAGCCTATACTGGAGCTCTGGTAAAAGACTGACTTGAAACCTGAGGCTTATCACTGAGGCTTAAGCAAGGCCTTATCATCTGTTCCCTATGTCCTGCCTCTCAAAATGGAAAGTTTGGGACCAATAGGCCCTGGTAAACTTGCCTGGCCTGTTGGCCCCCAGGGATGACCAGACTTCACTTTGAGCATACCTACACATGCACATGTTCACAGAAGCTAGCAGTACCCCACCCATGCCCTCTCAGCACTTAACCCTCTTGATATATACCAAAGGGATCCTATGGCACACACCCAGGACTCTCTGCACGAGGGTTTATGCTCAGCAAGGCCTGCTGCAAATGTTGGGTAGTTAACAGCTCTGAAACAGCCCTAGCTGATGGGAGTTGAAGGATTAATACCCCAGCGCCTTCATTGCCCAGGTGGGATGAGTCTGGGAGCATATTCTGCACTTTCTCCTAGAGTTCCATCAGAGGTGAAACTCAATTGCCTAGAGTGGCTGCCCTGCTTAACAATTGTAATAGGGAGAATGATATTCCCCAAGAGGGTCATACCCTAATTCTTGGCACCTGTGAAGTTGTGGGAGCACACGGGGGAAAAGAGGCTTTGCAGATGTAATTAAAGTTATATATTTTAAGATAGGGAGAGTAGCCTAGTTTATCCAGGTGGGCCCAGTCTAATTATATGGGACCTAAAAACAGAACTTTCTCTAGTTGGAGAAATGCAGCAGACGAGATGCAGCAGAAGGAGAAGTCCAGAGAGGTTTGAAACAGGAGGAGGAGTTGATGCAACTTTGCTGGCATTGAGATATAAGGACCAGTGTTCAAGGATCAGAGAAAGGTTTAGGAGTTACAGATGATCTGCAGCTAACAGCCAGCAAGGAAACGGGACCTCAGTTTTACAGCCACAAGAAACTGGATTCTGCTAACCATCTGAATGAGCTTCTGCTCCAGGGAGGAGATTCTTCCCCAGGACCTCTAGACAGGAGTCCAGACCTGAAAATCCCTTGGTTCTGGTGTTGTGACACCCTTGGCAGAGAGCCAGATCAGCCATGCTGTACCCAGACCTCTGACCTACAAAAACTATGGGATAAAAAAAAAATGTTTGTTGTTTAAAGCCCCTAAGTTTGTGGTAACTTGCTATGACAGCAACAGAACATCAATACCAGAAGGCATACATTCTTGGTTCCCTTCCCATCCCCCTACTGGTGTTTTCTGGGTTCCCCTCCCCCCAAAAAACCACTTGCGCTTACATCCCAGATGGAACTGCGTTGAGGCCATCGAGAATGTGCGCTCCTCAGTTCTCTAGCTGTAGGCCTTTGGTATCTGCCACAGCGTTAGAGCTGAGGACATGCTTCTTTTGGGAGCGCACAACAAATGACCGAGCTCCGGGGAGCACACAGTCTGACCATTCTGCCCAACTCAGGACTCCTCCACAGACAACTCTGTGCTGATGTTCCATTGTGCTGTCCCAGGCTGTTGAGAGCTGCACCGCAGTTTCCTACTACTCACCTTTTAGCTTCTCTCCTTTAGAACATGAGGCCCATATTGCTATCTGAAGGCTTTGTCTACTCCTGATCCCCTTTATCTTTCATAGGTGTTACCCCCTGTAAATCTCCTGTGCTTCTAATTCCATCATGACATCTGCTTCGCTAAGGATCAAACTGACACACCCACCAAATAACATATGCTAAGCCTTGTCCAAGAAGGTGGACCAACCTCATCACAGTAAAATCAATCAGATATATAAGAGGGAGTGGAGAGTGGCTACATGTCTGTTAAGGTATACTAATATCACCCATTAAAAACCGTGGTCCAGGCTGGACATGGTGGCTTATGCCTGTAATCCCGGCAATTTGGGGGGTCAAAGCAGGTGGATAGCTTGGGCCCAGGAGTTTGAGGCCAGCCTGGGCAACATGGCGAAACCCTGTCTCTACAATTAAAAAAAATTGGCCAGGAGTTCAAGACCAGCCTGGGCAACATGGTGAAACCCATCTCTACAAAAACAAAACAAAACAAAACAACAAAAAAAAAATCCAGGCATGGTGGCACATGCCTGTAGGCCCAGCTAGTCAGGAGACTAAGGTGGGAGGATCTCTTGAGCTGAGGAGTTTGAGGCTGCAGTGAGCCAAGATTGCATCATTGGACTCCAGCCCAGCCTACAGAGCAAGACCCTGTCTGAAAAAAAGAGCTGTGGTTCAATAAATGATCTGAAAAAACGTGACATTAATTAAATTCTAATTACATCAGAGATTATGGCAATTTGTATGCATTATCTCATTTTATCTTCTCAAGCATCTTATAGTTAGTAAGATGACGTGAGCAGGAACTTACATTAAGGATCTGGAATCTAAGAGTTCTGATGAACAATTCTACAGGAAAGCAAGAAGAGATAAGCTTGTGGTTGAGGGTACCCAGCTTGAGATGGAGAAACACTAAAATTCTCTGCCTTGCTTGTCTGTTT
This sequence comes from Macaca thibetana thibetana, assembly GCF_024542745.1. Classification (NCBI taxonomy): domain Eukaryota; kingdom Metazoa; phylum Chordata; class Mammalia; order Primates; family Cercopithecidae; genus Macaca; species Macaca thibetana. Next base: position 54,913,711 of record NC_065585.1, on the reverse strand, counting down.
CTTCGGGGGCCTGAGTTCCTACATAGTTTAGCAGTGGGAGCCTGTGAGGCTGCCAAAGTCATAAAAGTTCAGGAAACAGTAAAGAAGGCTGTGACAGGATGATATGATATTCTACAGTGTCCACATAGAGATGATGCATGGCTAGCCAATAAATTCTTCCTAGAAAAATTAGCTATGTAGTCCTACTTCTTTAGGCAAAAGACTCATCAGAAGACCATATTCAAAGGGCAAATCTGAACCAAAAGCTGATGCTGCAAAAGGCAAAATCTCAAGCCTAGCAAACATAACTCTATATATGAGAATTTGAGCTTCAAAGGCCCTCTACTATTTGAAAGCTAGTTATATTATTGGCTTTAATGCTGGTAATGAAATTTATATTATAGCAAAACAAGCAGCTGCCTTAATTAAAAATGGAGAAACTTCAATGTAAGTTGTATCTGAAGAGTGATTTAAAGAAATTACTTATAGATGTATCTATGTGTTGTTGTATCCACTGATGGGGGCATTTATTTTACTAAACCCAGCAAATTAAAATGTTCTTAATAGCTTTCATCCCAAGACTGTTATACAAGGAAACTCAAATACAGACCACAGTTAGTATCACATTCAAGGTTCTTGTGTCCAGTGTATTTATACTCAAATCATTCTCTAAAGAGCATAAAATATGCAATATCTGATGAGGGCATTACTACTTATGAAAATTTCTTGCACAGTAGAGGTCAGGTTTGGGGATGTCAAACCCTGAGTTATGTTCCATGGTTATTTAATCTTTAGGATCACTTACCATTGATTACTTGCTTCATGTAGGTGTATACTTAGTCTCTGTCATCTCCCCACAAAGTCAAAATTTGTACTGTTGACCTTTATTTGTAACCCCCAACTCCTAATCCAGTTTATTGATGTGCATAGAATAAGACACAGGGTCTATTGATTTATGGGGCTTCATAGCATAGAAGTGAGTATAAAAGTGTTCTGGTGGGTATCAACGACTTATCCTAGACAGAACACTTACCACTTTCAGTCACTTTGCAACATACCTGTTAGAATTCACACTAGACACAAATCAGAATTTTTAGCACAAAGGGACCTGCATCCTTTAACATCAGTTCTGATGTAGCAATTGCATTTGGAGGTATCCCTTAAAGATACAGTGTCTGGCCAAGACAGCATAGTTCAGTGGATGGGCCCATGGATTTTGCTTATGTTTGTTTACTGCTACAATACTTCTTAGCTGTGTGACTCTGGACCAATTTCTTAATTTCCCAAAGCCTCTATTTTGTTATTAGTAAAATGGAGAAATAGCAGTACTTACCTCGTAGGGCTATTGGGAGGATAAGATAGTAAATATAAAATACTTAATGATGCCTGACACATCAGAGTTCCAAACTAGATTGAAAAATATAGTATTTAATAATGTCTTAGAAATGGAAATGGAATGGAAATGTCTCTCTAGCCTCTTGCCTAACAGTGAGGAGGCACTCAATAAGTCCTATCTATTTTAATTAGGATAGGCTAAAGTTATTACAGATTGACTCAAGATATAATTGACTCAAACTCAGTAGAAGTTTAGTTTTTCTTTACAAAACAGCCCAAAGTGGATGTTACACGTCAGTAAAGGGGACTCTGCTCCACACAACCATTCAGGGACCCAAGATAAAAGTGGTCGTGCCATCTTTAGCTTGTAATGTTCTGGATGTCATCATCCCTGTAAGCTGGAATGGTGAAGGCAACTTCCTGAGAGGGTTTTTGTGGGCCAGATCTGAAAGAGACACTCCACTTCCCCTCACATTCCATCAGAGAGAACTTAGTTTCATGGCCATACCCAATTGCAATGGAGATTGGGAAATATAATTAGGTTGGGGAGGATGAATTTTGGTAGGCAACTAACAACTAACGGTTTCTACTAATGCTATCTTTTCTGGAGCAATAAGCTCAACACTTATTCATTTATAATATTAGATACAACTTTTCTTTAATTTAAAAACCTTAAAAACCTAGCAAGTTAGAGTCAAAATGTTCCTGTAAATCTATAGGTAAGAGTATGCAGATCATGTAGTGTTTTTAGTCTAACATTTTATTTCATGCATAGCAGAACTCCTAACAGGAATCAGCCACAGAAGGCATGAAAATTACATGCTACAACGTTAACAATTATTCAGACGTTTATTAAAACAATCAATATTTATTGAATATTTAGATTTCTGTAGGAACTGTGCATTTCTGTGGGTGATAGAAAAATAAAAAACAGATCTAGTCCTTAAAGAGAGTGCAATTTGATAGTGGCATGATGAGATGTCCACAAGTTATCATAAAGTTAGAAAATGAAATTATTATGGCAAAAGAGCTAACGAAGTGCTAGAAACTGATTAAAAACCCAATTTTGATTAGGCCAGAGCTACATTTTAATTTCCTTGGCCTTTTGAAGTTTTCTAAATGGAGCCTCTATTACATCGAGCCATAAGTTTCTCTCCTGGTCTTTAGTTGACCAGGGCATCATGAAGTCCTGCAACTCCTCTCCCTCAACCATCACACACATACAATTTTTAATGTTTTACTTCCAAGAGGGAAAACTTTTAAGGGACATCTTTCATCAAAATTAAGGTTAAATATTGTTGGGGGTTTTGGTGGAAGTCATTTCTAAGGAAATTATTAGAACAGTAAAAACAGTTTATATCATAAGTTTTAAAGTCCTTTATACTTTTTTTTTTTTGCTTTAGAGATATTGTACGATACTATTTATTTACAAAATACTTTACTTTTCAAGAATATCCTGTCAAGAGGTTTTGAAAAATATCTATTTCACCAGTATGTATTTAAAGATAAGTCTGGAAATAAGACAATTTCAAAATTAATTACATGGATATCTCATTGAATCCTCTTTTTAAAAAACTAAAGACAAACTAATTTTCTTTTTACAGAAGTAAAATATAAGCACGCTTTGATTATGATTCTGCTGTTAGTGATTATTAAAAGATATTACTAGAACCAAAATTAAACTTTCTGAAAAATGTCACTGCCTATTTCTAAAATATTTATTTTGTTTCTAATAAAAGAAGTGTGAACATGCTGTCTCCGTTCTTTTTTATAAGACATTTCTGCCCTGGAATTCTTAAGGCACAGAGTGTGTGTTTTCTGCTTTGAAGAAGTGGGGGCGACTTTCTCGATTTTGTGGGTGCCTCAGCTGCTCTTCAAAGGTCTCTGCTAGTAAACCACAATGCTGAATGATTTTCCATTGCGTCGCATTTCCATTTTCTCTATTATAAGTAATGATGCAATGTGCAGCTTTGGATATTTAGCTTTTTCTTCTTTTGAAACATTTCCTCCCATTTTCTGAAGATAAAAGGATACTTTTTAAACCCGCATCCAAGTCGTATGACATGGTTGAAATATGATCACGATTGGTCATATTCTCCATTTCATCTGACAACATATCACCTTTATTCTTGCCAATATTTAAGGTTGCAGCACCTTTGTGTCAAGAACACAGGATTCCTAGTAAATACTGCCACAGCTCAACTTGCTCCTTTAGACATGTCATTTCCTTTCCCTAAGTCCTAGTTCCTTGTCTCTCATCTTGGATCTTTTCAGCACTAACAGTTTTCTTCACATGGTAAAATCCTAGACTAACATCAATAATTATTCCACTTCCGAAATCTGTTTCAGTCAGTCAACTCTCTTTGTCTCTTGACTTCCCTTATTATATTATATTCATGTGCCATATGACATTTTGGTCAATGACAGACCACCTATATGATGGTGGTCCTATAAGATTATGATACTATATTTTTGCTGTACCTTTTCTATGTTTAAATATGTTTAGATATGTAAATACTTGCCATTGTGTTACAGCACCGAATGCTTACAGCATTCGGTACAGTAACATGCTGTGCAGGTTTGTAGCCTAGGAGAAACAGCTATACCTTATAGCCTATGTGTGTGGTAGGCGATCCCATCTAGGTTTGTGTAAGCACACTCTGTGATGTTTGCACAGCCACAAAATTGCCTAACAACACGTTTCTCAGGATGTGTCCCTGTCATTAAGTGATGCATCACTGTCATTCTATTCCACCATTTCTCCACGTTCATTGAGACTTACTACTTTCTCACTATTGAGGTCACTGATTATCTATACTTAGCACCTCAATGCTTACAGCTCTGAATACTCATCTATAGAATGGACACAGCCGCAGATGTGCTCGAGTTTTTGAGATGGTTTCTTTTCTAGGCTTCTGGGACATGCTTCTGGATTTTCTTCTATCTCACCTGTCCCTCCTTCTCAGTTTCCTTTCTGATCGTTCTGTCCACTCCGTCACACCTCTTGATACTGGATATCCTCATGACTCAATCCTTGGCCTTCTTTCTTCTATTGACGCTCACCTCTTAGTTGTTTCCATCTAATCCCATAACTCAAAAAATTCACATTTCTACTCTTCTCTTGGGATTTAGACCCATATGTTCATGCCCATTTGGATATCTAATAGATACCTCCAACTAGCAGAACCATTGGTTTCCTGTTCTCATATGCTCACAGGCTTCAGAGCACCAGCCTCCATTTTGTTCTCAGGAAAAATAATAAAAGCATGGGAGTCAAACTGGACTTTCCTTCATACTACACTTTCTCTCTGTTAGTAAGTCCTATTGGCAGACTTTTAAAATAGATTCTGATTTTAACTACTCCCTGTTTCCACCATTTCAAACCTAATCTAAGTGTCTATAATTTGTCACCTAGACATGGCAACAGACTCCTAATTGGCTTCTCTGTCTTCACCCTTGCCTATCACAGTCCATCCTTACAGAGCTGTCAGAATGATTTCTCTAAACATAATAACAATAATATTTGCTGAGTACTTATTATTTATAATACCAGATTCCATTCTAAGCTCTTTACCTGAATTTGTTCCTTTGAATCCTTTGAGATGTATATTATATCTGTTTCCATTTTATAGATGAGAAAACTGAGGCATAAGAAAGATAAAAACTTGTACAGGGATATATTGCTAATAATTGATAGAAGCAGGATTTGAATGTGGGAAGTCTGTTGAGCTCTTAAATGCTGTATTTTATTATTTTTATGTCACTCATCTGGTTAAAATATTCTAAAGTCTCCTTCTGGGGGATGCAAGGCCTGGCCCCTACCTACCTGTTTGATTTAATCTCGAATCCTACTTCTCTCTCTCCTCCCTACCTTATTCACTATACCCCAGTCATGCTGGCCTCCAGTTTATTGCTCATTTCTGTTTTTAGGCTTTTGAGTTTGCTGTTTTTTTTCTTGGCATGCACCTTGCCAGGTCTTTGTATGGCTGCCTCCTTCTTGTCCCCTAAATCTCACTTCAGGTGTCACCACCTCCATAGCCCTCCTCAACCCCTCTACCCCATCTTTTCCCTTTGAAGCCCTTACAATCACCAGAATGCATCTTATTTACTTATTTGTATTTGTCCTCTTTCCATTACAATGTAAACTTATTTGGGCTTTCAGTCTTCTCTCTGTAACCCGATGCTTTGAAGAACGCCAAGCACATACAAACCTCATGTCTGAAATGGGTATGACAGGGGTATTGTTAAGAGCAAGTGGAATTATATCCAGGAAAACCTTTTGTAAAATATGAATTTCTTAATATAAATGGGGTATTATTGTTTGAAACTGGAAACCCTGATGGGACAGAGGCCAGGACTGATGCTGAGGTCTTGTCTGCTGTGAAGGCAAGAATCTATACCTTAAAATAAAAAAAAAATCAATGAGAAAGGAAAATAAATAACTAATACACATTATTTGTTATTGAAACAAGGAATAGAGCATTTATCCAAGATTTATGTCAAATCAAGAAAGTGTAGCTGGGCATGTTGGCTCATGCTTGTAATCTCAGCACTTTGGGAGGCCAAGGTGAAAGGACTGCTTGAGCCCAGAAGTTAGAGACCAGCCAGGGCAACATAGTGAGACCCTATCAGTACAAAAAATTTAAAAATTTGCTAGGTGTGGTGGTGCATATCTGTGGTCCCAGCTACTTGGGAGGCTGGAGCCCAGGAGGTAGAGAAGCTGCAGTGATTGCTCCATGATTGTGCCACTGCACTCCAGCCCAGGTGACTGAGTGAGAAAGAAAGAAATAAAGAAAGAAAGAAAGAAAGAAAGAAAGAAAGAAAGAAAGAAAGAAAGAAAGAAAGAAAGAAAGAAAGAAAGAAAAAAAAGAAAGGAAGGAAGGAGAAAGGAAGGAAGGAGAAAGAGAGAAGGAAGGAAGGAAGCAAGGAAGGGAGGGAGGAAGGAAGGAAGGGGAAACAGTGACATGAAATCCCTGGAAAGAAGTAGTGTTCTGTTGTCTCAAGTGTGGGTGCACATTTGCACATCTATTTCCTTGTGCTTATACATTATATTTTATCTATTAAGGAGTTTGCTTTCTAACAGGAAAGTCTGGCATGTCTGGACAGGGCTATTAGAGCTAATTGTTTCCCAGGGCTCCTGCTGCACAGGCAGCAGGAATATTTTTACAATTCTGCTTTATGAGCTCCTGGAGCCATAAGCATCTCCACAGGTTTCAGAGCTCCATCCTGGGGCAATTAGCAACTGGTCGTGACAGGTACTACAAGTAGTGGCTACACTGACAAATTCGATTACACAGAAACTATGTGTTTCTAGTGGATATTATGGGCACCCCTGACTGCACTATAATTCAAAAACGTCAATTCACCTAGTATCCAGAGGTTCAAATTCTGGGCCAAACGCAACAATTGTGTGCATTTTCTGTTCTACTCAGCATTTGCATAAACCATTGTTATTATCCCTATGGTGTTCCATGGCTTTTATTTTAGATGTTCAGATTTAAGTTCATTTCCATCCTGCAAAGCATACTGGGATTGGATGTGTCCAAGAAATGGGGACTCTGAGACCTAGAAAAGTTCAGAGGAGAGCTTGAGAGAAGAGTACATTGTCTTCTAAAGGGCGTTGTTAGAGGATGGGCATATTTTTTCTGGTGGCCAACAATACTTCTCTTTTCTGTTCCAGAAGCACCACTGTAAGGCCAACCTCCAAGTCAGTGACTCTCGCCAGGCGGCAGGAGTAGAGTGAGTCCAGAGAGAGTACCCCTGGTCGGGGGCAGGGGCACTACTTTGATAACCTCTGGCCTTTATCACTGCCTGTGGTCTTGGGTTTACAGACAGGAGACTAGGGATAGTCCTCAACAGAGAATCTGATTTTATTTGGTTTCATTTAACATGTGGTGTGTGCTTAGTGAAGGTGAGTCATGAAGAAACCAGATTTCAGTCTCCTGTGCTCTTAGTTCCCTTACTAAACTTTGTTAGTTTTCATTTTTCCCTCTGAAGAAAAACAGAACAATAAGAATCAAATTCAATGGAAGCCAATTTATAAGTGTTGTTATCACTGCACCCTCTTGAGACCTTTTCCTCTTGGGATCATCTCTTCAAATCCAGGCTGCAATGCTTGCAGGCACAGCTGTCTAATGATAGATTAAATTGATACCACAATACTGGCATAAACTTCCACATTACAAAAGGCAAACAGCAGCGTCTTTTGAAAACAGCACTGAACCAGATAATCAGGGGACTGAGGTCCTTGCATCCACATACCGTCTACCTTCTACTGTCTGAGCTTTCATATGGTCTTTATATTCTTTCTGTAATCAAAGTAGACTTATTTCTCTCAGAGGAGTACGGTCAAGCTGATGTGAGAAAGTAGACTTAATATCCTGGAGGGAAGTGTGTGTGTGTGTGTGTGTGTGTGTGTGTGTGTGTGTGTGCCGTCCTTATTTTTCAGTACAGTTGGCTCTCTGGAATGTTGAATAGGTATTTTGTGTTGTAATTAGCTACTGTGCTTTACACTTTGCTGCTAGGGCCACTGAACTTCCAAATGTAAGTCAAGCCCCACTCCGGATTCAGGATCAGCTTTGACCTGGCAAATAAGGGATTTAAAGAGCCATAGATACATGCTCTTGAGATCAGCATCATCTCCCTGGTTCCCATTCTGGTTCTGACTTGGTCCATCAATTACAGTCATTGGGTTTCTTTCCCACTCCTGAGCCTTGACATACTGCATAGTTTGAACCCCTAGATCCCGACCTTACTCCTGTGTCCAAGTTAGAATCTGGTGAACTACCTGCTCGTTTCCCCAGACTTACCTGACATTTCTCTTCGCTGTCTTATTCTTCATGTGTTTCTGAGAGTGGGCTCTGTCGTTCCCCACCCTGTGATGAAGCTCCCCGATGGTGACTGCTTGAGGGGATAGTGGAATTCCCTGTCAGATCCTGCAGCAGGGTCTGTCCCCTTGCTGGAGTTGGAGGATCTGGTTCTAAATCTGCATTTTTCACCCATCTGTCTCAGGCATCATAGTTAGTCATTTAGAGAGGTAATGCCCTGATGTAGGACAAGTAGTAAAGAGGGATTGAGGCACTAAGCGGACACCCTGCCTCCAAAGATGAAATACATGAATACCAGCATATTTACTGGGCATCTAGTGTGTGCCAGGCCTGGTGCTGGGCACTGGGGATAAAACGATATGGAAACAGATATGATCACTGCCTCATAGGGTGTGCATTTTAGTGAAAGAAAAGTAAAACATGTGTAAGGTGACAAAAAAATTTGTAAATTACGACGAAAGGGGCTAAAATAGAGGCTGAGAGAATTGTGGCAAAGACACAAAAACTATTTGTTTGGATGCTCATGCTACAGCTATCTTAAGAATGGAAAGAAGATCCTCACCTCCCCTGTTCTCTCTGGATATTTTTCACCAGAACTAAAGTAATTTCAAAGAAATGACTACACACATGAACAGTTATCTTGTGAAGTCAGGATATGCTGCACTGTCCCTTATGCTCTGCAACTCTGAAAATCAACTTCATTTTCTAAACAAATTTAATAGCCTGACATTGGGGCTTGCTACATGCTGTTCATTAGGGCGTGGGATGTTAATTGGAGCTTATTTTTTTCTATAGATTTACCCAGACTTAAGAAAGTGAAAGAATGAGAAGATACCCAATTTCTTAAATTCCAAAGGGGATGCCTGATGATATATGATAGAATTTGTTTATAGAGTGTCAGTAAACTGGAAATATAGATCCTTGGACTAGCCCTGCTCAGGTTTTTTTGTTTTCTTCCCACAATTAAAAGAATTTCGGAGCAGAATGGTTGCAATGGAGGCACACACAGAACTGGGTCCATCTGTCTGCAGCCACAAATAGAAAGCTTGTCACAATTGAGACAATATTAGTTAATCTTTGCCCAGGAAACCACGGAGTGGCAAGTGTTGATGGCATGTCTTCAGAAGTAGACTGATGCTTAGCTGTGCAGGACAATTATATTAAAAAAGAAAATACACTCCTTGGGAATATATATGATCTGTAAGGATTTCATTATTTAAATTCTCCTTATTTCTATTGGTCAATTTTATATAACCCCAAGTATGGGCAGAACTGTGAAGAGGCGGAATGAAATTACTTTGCTGGTCTCTTTAAACACCCCCACCTTCTTCCAATGATAGACCAGTGGGGTGACAGCTGTGGATTTAACAGTGTGGTCAATGGGAACGAGGAGGCGTGGGAAACCAAGATAGAACCAGCACCTACTCCTCAGTTACTTTTTTCACTGCTATAGCTAGTGTCAGTGTATGACTGAATGTGCAATGAAACGACAGCAGCCAGCATGAAGTATTTTCTTTCTGATGGGGCATTCCATGAACTTCTCAAACTTGCAAACTCACCCTATGTCAAGGACTTGCACTGCCCCAAAGATAACTTAGAGATGAGGGAATTGGATGCTTTGTTATTTATATCTCTTCTTTGGCAGTTGGTTGGGGGGCGGGGTGTTTAGACTGATAACCACTTCAGCTCTAATTCTGGGGAAGGGGGCAATTAATTAGTTTACAGGTAACACCAGCAATATGCTGGCATTGGCTGGTACTGGCTTGCATCTTTGCATTTAGTAACATCCTGTTAGATGCTTGGCCATAGTGGGAGTATTTATACCAAGGAATTTGGCAAATGCTATTAATTAGAGCTTTTTTTTCTCCCAGAGAATAATGTTACCCACATACCACTCGATAAATCTCAGATGTCTTGTAATATTCACAGTGGAGACTGGCTTTCATCTTACTTTGTCCATATGAGAAATCTTCCTTAATGGATAAAGTGACAACATTTATTTACGTACATTTAGTAGTTTGCCCCTGAGAACAGCAGCAAATCCAATATTTACTCTAAGTGAAAGCATCCCTGTCACTATAAGCCTTCAGGGGAGATTTGCACAAAGTTCTGGCATCATGAGTGTAACTTGGGTAGGACAATTGCTGATGGCAGCTATTGTTTTGGTTTCCTGGTAAACCAAAGACTTCCCTTAGATTGTTCACATGCATGGTTAGTGGAAACTTTTTCAGGCATTCACATCTTCCTCCATCTTGAATAGTTACCTTTAAGTGCTATAGTTCTTTTATCCTTTTTTTAAAAAAAAAATTCTTGCTTTTATTAATGTGGCTATTAAGTTTATTGATTTCTTAAGTATCTTTGTTAAAAGGTAGTTCCTCAAATTTGGAGCCTAGGGAGTCTTTTTTGGGAGGCATACTTGTACCAAACTGACTTTGTCAAAAGAAGTAGGGGGTATATGGTATTGTACTTGGAATTTTGGTGTTTTGTGGAAAAGAAAGACAACAATAGGGAGAAAGAAAAAGATGTGGAGAGTTAAGATGTTTCTTACTCTGTCAATTTTATTTACCCTCAAACACCCTCTAGGTGGAATTTTGACCTGTTATTGGTAAATCATTCTAATATCTCCCCTTAATTCCAGGTGGATATTTATTTTAATTCAACTTGTCAGGTAGTAAAAATTATGTTATAAATGGCCAGGTTTAAAAAGCAGAGACATTATCACGCGGTAGGAGGAAAAGTTCCCAGTCCATGCCAAGGCAAGTTGTGAAATACGAACACTTTACATTTCTTGCCTTTCTACCTCTCTTAGTGTAGATTTTTTCTAGGATTGTCCCCACCTTGAGACACTCAGGACCTTCATTACTTCCTCTGAGGAACCCAGTTTATCAACCAAATATAGTACTGTACCAAGCCTGTTCAATTTAATTCAAAAAACATACATTGAGTACATTCTGCATGCCAGGAGCTGTCCCAGGCCCAGCGAATTAAACATTGAATAAAGCACAATCCATGCTTCAAAGAAGTCTCGCAATTTAGTGAGACCCCTTCCCCTACATTACTCTAAAGCCATTCAGAGTCGGTATATAGTGGTCTATTGATATAAGCCAACTTCTACATGGATACTAGGGGATTAAGGAAGTCTTCAAAGGTTGAAAAGGAGAGAGGAGGGGAAGGATATACCAATTGTACAGTTAACATTCATTGAGCATTTACCAGCTGCTAGCTTTTCTAAGGACTTTGCATATATTAAACTTATTTCATCTTTACAACAGTCCTATTAACAGTAGCAATACTATTGCCATTTTCCTACTGTATCCACTGGGGCACAATGAGGTTAAGTTGTCAAATGCAAGCAGTAAGTAGTAAAAGCGGTTTTGAACCTAGTCGAGCCATCATGGTTACCACTGGGCTGTATGCAAAGATACATTTTTTATTCAGTCATACATAAGTACAAGTGTACGTATGTGTTAGCTCTAATGATATAAAGAAAAGTTGAAAATGGCTTGTTCCTTCAAGTATCCCAAAATCTAATGGAGTTGACGTCTCAGCAAACAAAACATGACAAATTTGATTTAAACAAAATACAAAGGTTGATGAAAGAACATACAAGGGACTCCTACTCTAGACAACAGGAGTCTTGTACAATGAATATTAGTTTAATTAATTTTATATGCTATGCCCACTTATAAAAAATATTTAAGAGGACTTTCAAAGATGTAGGAAAGATAGAGTCTTTGATACGCCAACAGCTTTTTGGCTGGGAACTTCAGTCCACTTATTTTACTATAATATCTTTTCAGTCTGTCAGCTCTCTGGGTGACTTCCTAAACCAGGTGGAATGCAACCCATGTCTTCTCTGCATCTAGGCCTGCAAGGTGAAATTACGCTGGAGGAAAACACACACCTCACATATGTGGTCACTAAGATCAAGTAAACTCTTCTTTTTCTTTTTTTGTAATTATAATTTTAAAAATTTCAATTTTGGGGGGGTACAGGGAGTTTTTGGTTACATGAATGAGTTGTTTTGTAGTGAATTCTGAGATTTTAGTGCACCTGTCACCCAAGCAGTGTATACTCTACCCAATATGTTGTCTTTTATCCCTCAACTTTTCCTTCCTTCCTTCCTTCCTTCCTTCCTTCCTTCCTTCCTTCCTTCCTTCCTTCCTTCCTTCCTTCCTTCCTCCTTCCTTCCTTCCTTCCTTCCTTCCTTCCTTCCTTCCTTCCTTCCTTCCTTCCTTCCTTCCTTCCTTCCTTCCTTCCTTCCTTCTACTTTCTCTTGACAGAGCCTCTCTCCATTGTTCAGTCTGGAGTGCAGTGGCACCATGACTGTTCACTGCAGCCTTGATTCCCTGGATTCAAGATATCCTCCCACCTCAGCCTCCCAACTACAGGTCACCACGTGTGGCTAATTTTTGTATTTTTTGTAGATACGGGGTTTTGCCATGTTGCACAGGTTAGTCTCAAACTCCTGGATTCAAGCAATCTGCAGCCTTGGTCTCCCAAAATGCTGGCATCACAGGCATAAGCCACCATGCCCAGTCTCAAGTGAACTCATAATGCTACTCAGAAAGTATACTGTATTTCCCTGGCCCAATCATTCTCTTTGTCTCTCACCACCTCTTCCATATATTCACTTTTCTCAAACCTCACAGACTTTCTTGCACATCATTGCTTGCTACTCACGGTTTTCCATTGTCTTTTACTGAGAAAATAGAGGCAGATAGAAGAAAACTTTCGCTAGCTCTCAACGCTGCATCATCCTCCCATCTGCATCAGTTCCAAGTGACTTTTCTCCTGGGTTACTCTGATCTGCCTCTGCTCCTAGCAAAAGACAACACCTACGCATGCACACTAGATTCCAACCCTTCTTGCCTCACCGATTTTTCTTTCTCGAATAGATCAAACTTACTCTTATTTCTTGTATCTTAAAACCACAGTCTCTTTTCCTTCCGGCTATTTATGTCTTCCTTTTTATTCATGCCCTCCTGTTTCATGTCCTCAAAAGAGTTACCTATACTCACTGTCTCCAAATATACATATCCCCTTATCTCTTGTGCAGTCAGGATTTTGCTTCTGTGCCTTCACTGAAAGTACACTTATCAAATATAACAATAAATCTTCATTTTACTAAATTATATGGTCTTCTTCAGTTCCCATCTTTTTTGACATCAGTTGCACATTCGTTTACTCAATCATTCAGCAAGTGCTTTTTTTAGGACCTACCATTGCCTGGGATGTTCTAGGTACTGAAGAAAGACACTCTCCTTGTTCTGCTTCTACTTTTCTGGCTCCTCTCCTCAGTATCAATCTTTGCTAGTTCTTCCTCATCTTCTCCTAAACCTTAAACATGGAGTGCCCCCAGGGAAGTCCATGGACCTCTCTCTTTCTACATGTGCCACATATCTGTCCATCCTGGACCTCTCCGAAGTATATTCAATTGTGTATTTGACATCCCCACTTGGATACATATAAAAGGGTTATGCTTAATATGACTAAAATTGAACTCCTGTTATCCCTAACCCCTCTATAATCTGCTCTGTTCACAGTGTTCCCCACCTTAGCTAATGGCAAGTCCATTTTTCCAATTGTGTACACCTAAAATCCTTGACATTATTCTTGACTTCTCTTTTTATCTGACATCCAGCATTCAATTCATTGACTAATAATGTAGGTTTATCTTAAAACATATTTCCGGAATTTGACGACTTCACATTCACTGCTGTCTTCCTGGTCTAAGACACAATCATCTTTTGCTTGGATTATAAAATTAAAATGATCTCTTAACAGGTCACCTTGCTTGCACTATTATGTCTTAAGGTCTATTCTCAACAGAGAAGCCAGCGTGATTCTGTGAAAACATAAGTTAGATCACATCAGCTTTCTACTCAAAAATTTCCAGTGCCTTTTCATCTCACTCAGAGTAGAAGTCAACATTCTTAAAACAATCTTCAAGGCTCTGCATACTCTGGACCCCATTAGCTCTCTGACTTTCCTTTTACCAGATATCCTCATGGATCACTGTCTCACCTGCTTCAAATCTTTAATCAAATCTTACTTTCCTGATGAGTCCTTCCCTTTATAACATTGCTGTTCTTCACCATTCCAGCTGCTAAAACTTTCTAGTCTTATTTAGGATAATTTTTCTCCTTTGCAATTATTATTACCAAGCACACTCCATATTTTAATTATTTACTTTATTTGTTGCCTATCTCTTCGACTAGAATATAAACCTCACAGGCATTTTATTATTTAGTTTGTTTCATTCACTTCTGCATTATTCTCAGTACCTAGAAAAGCTACTGGCTCAGAATACGTGATCTACAATTATGTGTTGAATGAATGAATGAACAACATAATTAATCCTATGAGAACACTTCAGACATATGGATTTGTTAAATAATGAATAAACAACACACTATATAACATGAATGCAGTTGAGAATAATTAGGCAAATGGAAAAAAATTGTAGAGTTATAAAATGAAGTTAACATTTAGGCTAAATGATGTACCCTGAACATCAATAATTTTGCTTAGGGTAAATCAGAAATTTGACTCTAAGGCATACAGTAGACAATGTGAGAGGGGGAAAAAATAATAGTGTCATGGTTCAAAATGCTGACTCAAAGTTAAGGCATAATAGTTTCTCAGGCAAAGCAAATTAATTCCAGAGAGCCACTTCCCCCAAGGGTTCTAAAAAGGAAAAGCACAGTGCAAGGTAATGGAGTATCTTTAGCAGCTCCCAGGGTGTCCTTCAATAGGCCATGACATCTCACAGCATAATTCTTTATTAGCAATTCTAAAATGATCTAATATATTATTTAGGTATTAGTGCTCTGCCAGTGTTTCTTAACATAGTCTATTTTAATAATCTAGAGGAAAAAGTAAACCACAAATTTTGTTAGGAGTTGGTCTTCCACTTGTTCACTCCACAAATATTTATTATCTATAATGAACAATTAATGGGCTCAGTACTTGATATACAGCAGCATATAAAAACATGTTATCCCTTATGTCATGCATGTCACATTTCCAAAAATACCTCTTCTTTCAGTCAAATTTTGAGAATTTTGACTGTTTGAATTGTGTTTCCATTCCAGAACCTAGGATTAGCTGTTGAGTTGATATATTTGACATATTTCTATGTGTTTAGTAATCATGATGTCATGGTTGTTAGCTTGTGTTTTAACCCAAACAGACCTGAGTTTGAGGTTTACTTCTACCACTTAGCAGCAACTTGGACAAGTTACTTAACCACTGCAAGCTTCATTTTCCTCATGCAAAAAAAAAAAAAAAAAAAAAAAAAGGTCATATTACAAAGATGTACATATAGGAGTGTTAAATGAGATATTTAAATAACTTAGAACAGAGCCTGGAATTTTGTAAGGGATCACAAACTTTTAATTATTAATATTGTCAACTGAGCTGTTAAAAAAAAAAAAAATCTTGAAAGGCCTAACAAGGTGTAGTGGAAGGCCACTCCTGTCTCACTTGTAAATGGTTAACAAAAGCATCTTGGTACTCATGAGAGTAGGAGAAGATGTATCTTGAAAAGCAGGCAAGAAGCAGACCATTTTATTTATATGCTAAGGAGTTTGGATTTCAGTTTTAGGAATGGGGAACTACACATGAATTTTAAATATGAGAATGACACAATCAGATTTATGCTTACATATATCACTCTGTTGGCAGCCAGAGGATAAATTGGAAGTTTGGAAATTTGAAGAGACCAGAGCCAGGGAACTAATTAATAATCAAGAAAAAAGTTGATGAAAGAAAGTAGGACTGAGAATAGAGAAAAAAATGAACCATTTGTAATTGTTCCCCCTAAACTTCCCTGTTTTGTATCTCATTCTTTGACAGTACTGTCACATGACTTATTAACTTTTCTGATATTTTAATTTGTCCCAGTTGTTCTTTGCCTTATGATGCTATTTTGTGATGTCCTCACCAAAGATCACTGATGTTTTAACAGTGTTTTCAATGCCTAAATCCAAGGCTTTATTAATATGAGCATTTCAAGCACCATAGCAGGGACCATGGAGACAATATCTTGGGGAAGGAAAATCTTCTTTATTTTTCTTATGCTCAGATAAAGCCTTGAATAATTCCGTACTCAGTTATCACAGTTGATATTGGCACCTGCTTTCATCCCATAGCCCATATTTTAGAAAACACTGTAACCGTTCTATATAGTCAGAAAAACGGAAATTCTTTTATTAAAACAACACCAGTGCTACTGCAGAGGGTGTTAGATATTTTTGTCTGGCTCTACTTCTGATATTTTTACCAGAGTGATCCAAAGTTAAATAGAAAGCTTAAAAAAAAAAAAAAAAAAAACCAAAAAAAAACAAAAACAGGATAGGATTTAACCAAAGGCATATTGTACCAGCTCATTACCCTGAAGGAAAGGGAGGCAGCATGGTGAGTCACAAGCCTGAAAGGGTCAGATTGTTAAACCAAGCCCTTCATTGGTGTAGTTTTCAGAGGTGGTATCCATAAGCCTTCGTGATCAATGGATCCAGTGGTTGTGAGAGGTTGGGTATAACAGAGAGAAGACAGTGTGGGCGGACAGGGGGAAGGAAGAAAAAAACATCCTCCTTGCCATTTCCTCATTAAGTTCCTAGGATGGTGGGAGAAATTGGGTAGAAACTTGAAGGAGCCAGGAGACTTTTGTTCTCTCTTGTCTCTTCCACATACTTTTAAATAGCTGGTTTACTACGGGTGGGTCACTTAACTCTTGTTTTCTCAAATGTAAAATTCATTAAACTTTCATTCAAACAATAGATGCCGAGTGTCCACTGTGTGCTTTGCTTTACTCTAACATGGGCATATAACAATGGAAAAAACAGAGAAGACTTCTAAGAGTTTAATTTTAATGGGATAGGTAGATATTAAACAATCAAAATGCAAACATACGTTATGAATGAATAACACATTATTGTTCACATATGATAAATGTGTGCTTCATATATTTGGGATATATTAATACATAGCCTGTTAAGTAATTATAAGATGTATAAAGCTGTTATATAATATATGATACATTTCAGATAATAAGCATATAATGAAAAGAGCTTTAACGTCTTTCCCCTAAACATCACAAAAGGCATAAGACTTAAAATTTCTAAAAGTGTTTTGAAAAATACAATGAGCTATGTAAATTTAAACCACAATTTCACAGTGTTATAAAGGTGGTGTTGGATTCAATTTCACGGTCCTCTGTGTCTAATAGAGGAAGGTTTCTGGCTTAGAATGCCACTGAGCTCTTGGACCTGAGGCTTAGATCCATATCCTCAAAGGGTCTTAAAGACCACACGTGCAATCCAGTTTGGAGATGCAGGCTGAGGTAGCCCCTGTGTGAGGGTTCTGGTTGGCATAAATGCTGTGACCTTGGGGCAACTTCCTTCTTAATATGCTTTATGGTGTTGGATAGTAGCTGCCCTAGCAGCTGGTAAAAATCTTATAGCACTTATTATGCTGCATGTAATTATTTGTTATGTCAACATGGGGGTAGGAGAGATGCTGGATGTATCTTTATGTCCCCTCTGCCTAGGAAAATGTCTTGACTCCTAGTAGCTGCTCAGAAATGAAACAATGATTACTTGGTACATGCTACACATGATAGCTAATAATTATGTACCAACTTAACTGCGCTAAGGGATGCCTAGATAGCTGGTAAGACAAATTTTCAGGTGTACCTGAGAGGGTGTTTCCAGAAGAAATTAGTGTTTGAATCAGTAGACTGAATAAGGAAGACGGACCTCACTAATGTGGGTGGATACCATCCAAACTGTTGAAGGGCTGAATAGAACGAAAAAGACAGGAAGGGCAAATTTGTTCTTTTTGTTTGAACTGGGACTTCTACCTTCTGCTCCTGGAAATCAGCACTCTTGGTTCTTGCACATTTGGGCTTCATTTGGGACTCACACAAGTAGTCCCCTGGTTCTCAGGCCTTATGACTTGTGAATTACAACACTGGCTTTTCTGGTTCTCCAGCTTGCAGACAGCAGATCCTGGGACTTCTTGGCCTCCATAATAACATGAACCTATTCTCATAATAAATCTATATGTATATGTCTGTGTCTACATACATCTCCATATCTATATACATCTCTATATCCATCTATATCTGTATTTCTATCTACATAGAAATATAGAAATGTTTGTATATCTAGATAGATAGATATCTACCTATAGATATATAGAGATATATCTTTATCTAGATAGATCTACATCTCTATATAGATGTATAGATAGATATAGAGATGTATATCTATATAGACATTTATCTATAGATATATAGAGATATATCTACGTATAGATATATAGAGATGTATCTAGGTATAGATATATCTAGCTACACCTATATCTATATATCAATCTATCCATATCTATATCTATTCATATCTATCTCTATCTCTATCTCTCTCTAATCTATATCTGTATCTCCTGTTTGTTCTGTTTCTCTGGAGAAGCCCTTAGAGGGACTGGTGAATGTCGCAGAGCCACCGTTGCAGCAGTGCCTGGGAAATGTCCTTGCTCCTGGATGAGGCTCCTTGCTGCCTTCCACCTCATGTTGTTCCATGCCAGGTGTGCTACCTTTAGTGCAGACCTCTTTTTCTTTCTCAAAGTAACTCAGGGAGAAAAGAAACAAAGCAAGAGGGTAGTTTGGCACCCTTGGAGACTGTTCTTCTTACTTGTTAAATTCTTTTCTTTTTCTTTCTTTCTTTTTTTTTTTTTTTGAGACAGGGTCTTGCTCTGTTGTCCAGGCTGGAGTGTAGTGGACCAATCCTAGCTCACTGTAATCTTGAAGTCCTGGGCTCAAGGAGTCCTTCTGCCTCAGTGTCCTGAGTAGCTGGGACTGCAGGCTTTTGTCACTATGCCTGGTTCATTTTTAATTTTTTGTGGAGATGGGGTCTTTCTATGTTGCCCAGGCTGGCCTGGAATGCCTGGTCTTAAGCAATCCTCCTAACCTGGCCTCCCGACATGCTGGGATTACAGGCATGAGCCACTGTTCTTGGACTAAGTTATTTTCCATTCTTTCTTGGGAACATCTTGCATTGATTCAAAAGGTTTATGTATTTTTTTGCATGACAATGAAGCTAATAATGGGCTTACTTACTTTAAAGTAGTTTAAAATGTTATTTTTGTTTCTCATGGATATATCACTCCATGGTTCGGAAATTCATAGAAATGCTGGTATTATTTTAGCTTAGAAATAGATGGATCTGGAGGTATTGTCTATTTTAGTTTTTAGAATTCTAGTGTAATGTTACCAAAATGAAGATAGTTTTAGCTGAGACTGAAAAGTTGACAAACTATGTCAATAGCAAATTTATTTCCATAGTTTGTCAAGCCACTTTTTTCTTCCTAGGAAGTCTGGATTTTAAAGCAAAACTGAAACTGCTCTGGCTCAGTGTATAATTGTACTTTTGTTTTTTAAGAAATTGTTACTATGGTCATCTATGATTGAGATCCAATTACTCCAGAGTTAGACTTTTCCTATTTCTGTTCTTTGAAACTGCATAAAATTCAGCTGACATCAGCTGTGCAAATGCAGATAACTGCCTGTCTTCCAAGAAGATGACTCATTAACATGAGTAACTAAGATAAGTAAGATTTTCTTGTCAAATTCCTGGCGAATGCATTTTTTTCTCCCCATGGTCTACTCCCATGAAAATCTGAAGAAACAGCAAATATAAATTACCTAAACTGAGTGGTGATACTGACTGATACAGATTTTTGAAAAGCAAAATGGTGGTTATGAGAACAAGAAGATTTGGGTAAAATGAGTGCACCTGTAACATAGTCTCTAACTTTACAGTAAAAAAAAAAAAAGTGAACTAATTGAGCCTCAGAAAGGCTAATAGTTGCTTGAATTTCTATGATTTTTGGTCAAACCAGCTTTATCTAATTTTGCTGTAAATAAAGAAGGGTTAAAGTGGAAATACAACTGGGGGTCATTACCTTCATTTGTGTTTCTAGAAGCAGAAGGCAACCAGGAAACAAATGAAAAATAATGCAGAGACTGAGGTAACGGATGCTGATAATTCAAACACAAATGGAATAAACTTATTGATTTAAATGTAGAAGCAGTAGAGTCAGGAGATCCACATAAGATGCTTTTGCTGCCATAGTACCTGAGAATCATTGGTAGACAGCAGTTTTGAAATCTGGGAAAGAAACATCATAAAAAAGTGATTTTCTTGGAAAAGAATGGGTAATTCTGAAATTCTTGAAAAAAACAGGGGATTCTGAAGTAAGGTCCATAGAGAGTTCATGAATGGGCTCCATTTTGTTCTTGAGCTCTTAAAAATACAGGCAAACATTCGAATGGTTTGCAGATATGCATTTTTTTTTTCAGTGGGGGGAGAGGAAATGGCTCACAGTTTTTATAAAATTCTCTGAAGGGGCAGATGTAGTGGTTCACACCTGCAACCCCAGCGTTTTGGGAGGCCAACATGGGAAGGTTGCTTCAGGCCAGGAGTTCTAGACCAGCCTGGGAAAACCTATCTATCCAAAAAAAAAAAAAAATTAGCTGGGCATGGTGGTGTTGGTGGTGCATACCTGTACTCCCAGCTACTTGGGAGGCTGAAGTGGGATGATGGATTGAGCCCAGGAGTTCAAGGCTTCAGTGAGCTATGATCATGCTACTACATTCCAGCAAGACCCTGACTAAAAAGAAATTCTCAAAGGGTCTATGATCCAATAAAGTTTATGAACCAAAGGTCAAAGGAAAGAGCACCATTCCACTTCACATCTTACTCTATGTGAATCAGTCACTTAACCTCTATGAAACTTTGTTTCCAATATGTGTAAAGTTAACTGTCCTGCCTCCTCCACAGGTGCTATCATATGGATCAAATAAGATAATGTGTGTGAAAACATTAACCAACACTGCTATAGGGAGAACTCACTGTGTGCCCCAGGCACATTTTAGAGAACTTTATGAATTTTATCTCAATCTTTATAATAACTCTATGAAATGAGAATTACTTTTGGTATTTTACATATAAGGCCACTAAAGTATAGAGACCAAGTGATTTGCTCAAAGTCACACAGTAAGTGATACCTCTGGCACTTGAAACTACTCAGTATGATTCCTGAGTATAGGTTCTCTGTTGCAATGCTCAAATGCTTCTCTAACATCAAACATGAACTAATTTATGAATGATGGTCGATGGAGATATTTTAAGGATAGAGAGGTTAAAATTTACTGATAATTTTGTTAAGGTGGTGATTACAGTAGGCGCTAGGGAACACCAGCTTGGGGAACCTTAGGGAGCACTAGAGAGACAATAAAATGCAAGCAGAAAGTCTGCTAGTTTTACCTGTGCTCAAACTTGCTGCTCCATACTCATATTGTTAAGGCGAATTGGGTTCAAGCTCAACCACACTTTCAGAACCCTTTCAGCCACACCAGTCTTAATATGCTTGGTAAGCCGATTGAGGAGAGCTTAATGGCCTCTCCCTTGGGCAGAAGCATTTGTTCAGTGTGGCAGCTCTGGCTGACTCCTGATGAAGGGCATATGGAGTGTGGGCATGGCCATGGTTTCCTGCTTTGAGGATTGGAACATCAGAGAGCCATGGAACATGTTTGCTGGAAGAGTAAAGATCTATATTTGCTTTAACAAGAGTATTTTTTTCCTTTTCCCACCCAAGCAGCATGCACCATTTCATCTGTAGCCTACAGGTGTCTAGATGAGATACAGAGCAAGAAGAAAGACATTTTAGGAATTCCAACCTTATCCCAGAAGTCATAGATCATTGGAAATCTCTTATTTCTCTTATATCCACACCCGTGTGATATTTAGAACAGAGGGTTCCTTTCTCATGAGCATCTCAGAGCTTCCTGCAAAATCTCACAGTGGGGAGGAATCTGAAGATGTCGTCCTACCCAGAGGTTGTTAAAGAGCTTCAGGATCTGTATGACTGTATGCATTTTTCTGAGATGATCTGTAGGTTTCATAAGATTCCTAAAGAGATTTATGACCCTTGCAAACAATAAGAACCACCGATTTAGTCTAAAACCTAGGCTTAGAAAAAATAAAATTAACTATGATCCATGTAGAATAGATGATTGCTTTTAAAAGCTCTTCAGAAGGAAATGTACTAGTCGCAACAACTCTTTTCAGCTATTCTTGTTTCTCAGAAAGGTCCTCCATTTATCAACTGTAATTTCTAAGGCACTTTAAAGTCATTTATTTTAGTTATAATCTCTGTGATGATGGATGGAAAATAACTGGTCAGCAACACTTTTAAAGTAAGTCTTGCAGAAAGTCACTAAGCTTCCAAGTTTTCTTGTTTCTGGATTAATAGCTACAGCTGCTTTGGTTTCTCTATTTGTCTCAGTCCCCACTTATTGAATTTTTGATTCTTGGTGTCTATGATTAAGACATTAGAACTTGGAAGGACTGTTATAATCAAAGTTCACATTAATAATTAGTTGAGCACATTTTCATGCAGTGACTGAATAGTTTGAATGAGGTTGGAGACACTATGTATCTTTTTGTGCCTCTATTTCCTCACATATAAAACAAAAAATTGAAGAATATCAAAGAATGATCTTTTTTCTTTTCTTTGAGACAGGGCCTCACTCTGTTAGCCAGGCTGGAGAGCAGTGGCATGATCACAGCTTACTGCAGCCTCGACCTCCTGGGCTCAAGTGATCCTCCCAGCTCAGCCTCCTGAGTAACTGGGACTACAGGTGCATGCCACTACACCTGGTTAGTTTTGTGTGTGTTTGTTTGTTTTTTTTAATTTTTGGCCGGGCATTCCAGGCATGGTGGTGCACACCTGTCATCCCAGCTACTTGTGAGGCTGAGGCAGGAGAATCCCTTGAACTTGGGAAGTGGAGGTTGTAGTAAGCCAAGATAGTGCCACTGCACTCCAGCCTTGGTGAGAGAGCTTGACCCTGTCTCAAAACGAAACAAAAAATTTTGTGGAGACGGAGTCTCGTTATGTTGCCCAGAATGGTCTCTAACTCCTGGGCTCAAGCTCTCTTCCTGCCTTGGCCTCCTGAAATGTTGGGATTAGAAGCATGAGCCAGAGCACCCAGCCTCAGAGAGTGATCTTAATGGTGCCTTGAGGAGGTTGTGGACAACTGATAGATGTCCTTACATTCTGAATGTTGTCCGAGGACTCAAAGATGAAATAAGGACTAAGGAAGTACAGTTACACACTCAACTGAAAAATCTCTGTGATCCAGCTTGTCCCGGGTGATTGCACACAGGACAAGTGCTTCTCATGATTCATGGAAGCACTAGCGGGCCACTAGCACTCTGCTGGATGGTTAGATGTGAAAACTGGAGCTTCTTTGCCAGGTTCCTTATAAAAGTTAAAGAAGTTGTTGTCCCCAACATAGCTCAATGGAGAAAAAAAATTCTGGGACATAGATGTACTGTAGGGCAGTCTGCTTAAACTTTTGGGCCTAAGTGATTTTTATGACATCTTCATATTGGCCAACACAGCCTATGGTCAAATCAGCTGTTTGGCAAATCATATTAAAATGTCACTAAAGTTGAGGGTTCTTTTAAGGAGTATAAATATTTAGAGTTATTACCCAGTGGGAGGCCGGGCATGGTGGCTCACGCCTGTAATCCCAGCAGTTTGGGATGCTGAGGCAGGTGGATCACGAGGTCAGGAGATTGAGACCATCCTGGCTAACACAGTGAAACCCTGTTTCTATTAAAAATACAAAAAATTAGCTGGGTGTGGTAGCACGTGCCTGTAATTCCAGCTACTTGGGAGGCTGATGCAGGAGAGTCCGTTGAACCCGGGAGGCCAAGGTTGCAGTGAGCCGGGATCATACCACTGCACTCCAGCCTGGGTGACAGAGTGAGATTCTGTCTCAACAACATAAATAAAATAAATAAATAGAATTATTACCCAGTGGGAACAGCTCATTACTGTACGTTCTTAGAATAATAAGCATTTTTTTCTTGGATCATTCACTTACTAGTCATATGACTTTGTCCAAATTACTTAAATCTCTGTGTATTTCAGTTTTCTTATGTGAAAAATGGGGTAAATAATTGCAGATATTTCAAAAGTTTATTAAGAGGAATAAATGAGTTGATACACATAAAACATTTAGAACAGTACATGTCCTTGTTAAAGATTCAATAAATATTGGGTATTATTATTTTTCATCATTTGGGTGGTTTTTCTACATATATGAAAGCCAGACTTTTAATCATCACACTTATTAGAAATGACCAGTCTATTTAGGGTTAAAGTTTAGAAATATTCGATAAAACCACTTTATAACATTTACTAATGTAATCACTTTTTAATTTGTACACTTTGTATAATCATCATTATATATTAATTTATACAGTGTATACTGTTAAATATCCTAGGCAATGTTTTCAGCACTGTGTGCCTGGAAAGGAAACATCTTCCCCAGGACTCTTTAAAATAGATTACTGAGCAGCTATCCCTGATGGGGAGGTGAAATTCACACGAGAGACACTGACTCTTTAGACTTTGTTTCGCTGGCCTGGTGGAAGATGGACCTCTGTATATGAAGAGAGGTCAACTGATTCACTGAAGGTCAGAGACAGAGGGGCTGGGCTGAGACCAACTTACGGTTTTCCTGACTTCTAGTATGTTTCTTCTGCTTTTCTTAAGAGGAACAGAGAATCTTATAACAAACAATTTAAAAAGAAGCATTTCAAATAACCTGCTTCATACTGTTTAAAAATGGCTATACCTTAAATATAAATCTCTCACAATTTGCACTTTCTATTCAGAGTACCTGGGAGAAGGAAGTTAAATAGTGAACTTACCTGCTTATGTTCAGTGATTAGGCTCATTTCTGAGTACCAGAGGCTTGAAATTATGAATTCTATAAAATTGTCTGAATTTCTGTTTGAAACTAGATACCCAATTGCCTTTCACAGTAGAAATAATAACCCTTTACCCTGGTCTTGGTTAAGGAGCACTTTGCCCATTTACCCTGGTCTTGGTTAAGGAGGACTTTGCCCAAGCTATATATTACAAGGAAATGGAGCATTCATTACATGGTGTTCTGAACTTCTTCTAGTTCAGCAGGCTCCCAAAGAAGAGCTCTCAGTAAGCATTAAAAATTTGAACTGCACAGGTGTCTGAGAGCCAAGTCATTTTTAGCTTATTGGCTTTTTGTTTATAGCTTGTAAAATGATTTAAGTAGAAACTCTGAGTCTGTGTGGAAGTCCTGTTTGAGAAGCTGCTTTCCAAAAGTGTAGGTACCGATATATGTTGCCTAATGTGATTATGCAAATTGCACAACAGTTGGTCCAGTCATTTACCTAGAGTCTTTATCAGATTTGCTAAAATGGCAAGCAGACTAGCTAAATGTGGTCCCTGGGATCTGAAAGATGGAAATCTAGCTTATAACAGGATAAGGACCTTCCATTGGCCATATTTCAAACTTACAGGTATCATAGCATAGAAACCTCAACCTTCATATTTGGTTATTGAGACAAATTATCAAACACACTTTAAATTCCACTGATTTCTATGAAGAAATCCCAATCTTCACATCAGCCGAAAGCAGACTCCTTCATACCCAGAGTGGATCAGGCCTCCATGAACTGCTATATTCTTCTGAACACAATTGTTCAGTTTGTATTCACACAGCTCAACCACTCAGGTTAAATAACGTCTTTTAACCTGAGGTCATTTTGTAGGCTATATTTGTTTGTTGAAACAACCAGGTATTAAGTAGTTACTTATTTTATGCAAGATGGTTTTGGTGTGTAGGTATGGTTGACTGTCTCTGGCTCTTTATGTAGGTGACCTACTGTCTTGGTACTGTCAACGATTCAGTATTGAAAGCTTTGAGTCCTAAGAAATGCCTCCTTAGAATATGAGAAGTCCCAGTTTTCAGGGATGAGTGAGGAAGTTTCTGGGGAGAGTACAAAATACACATAGTGGCTCCAAAAGTAGGGCCTGGAAACAACACTATTTTGAGTGTTAAATGAATACAGCATAGATTATCTACCTTTTATAGTTGCTGTCACTATTTTTTCTTCCTTCCGTTTTCCCTGCTCACTGATGTTGACAACCATGATTTGTGGTTCATAGAAACGGATGTGATGGAAATGTGCAACTTCCATGTGTTGCAGTCCTGAGTGTGAATGTTAACAGTGACACTGCTTGTGGATTAATCACTGTTTTTTGTATTGAGAGAGTACTATCTTAACTTTTAAGATGGCAAGATGCTATTGCTTTTTCTGCATAACCATATCTGATTTGATTTTTTTTTTCTCTTTTGAGACAGGGTGTTGCTCTATTGCCCAGGCTAGAGTGCAGTGGTGCAATTATGACTGACTGCAGCCTTGATCTCCTGGGCTCAAGTGATAGCCCCACTCAGCCTCCTGAGTAGCTGGAACTACAGGTGTGTGACAGCATGCCTGGCTAATTTTTTGACTTTTTTTTTTTTTTTGTAGAGATGAGGTCTGGTCTGTTGCCCAGTCTGGTCTCAAACTCCTGGGCTCAAGCAATCCTCCCACTTCGGCCTCCTAAAGTGTTGGGAATACAAGTGATCCACAGTGCCTGGCCCACAGTTTCTAATAGTTCAGAAAATGACAATTAGAAAGATTACAGTGCCAATTCCAATTACAGTGCCAATTACAGTGCCAATGACCCAAACATTATAAAAATGAAGTTGAAATGACTAAACTATTTTAATGATAGGTGGAAGGACAAATAGTACTGGATTATGTGGGCAAACACCCTAAATAGGACTGTATAATATGCAGAAAAATATTGGTGACTGGGCATGGTAGAGAAGATGATATAAAAGCATATGCAGACACTCCTTGACTTACAGTGGGATTCTGTCCCGATAACCCTAACTTGAATATGCATGGCTGACTGGGAGTTGCAGCTCACTACTGCTACCCAGCATTGCAAAAGAAGTATGGTCTGTACTGAATAGGTATTGATTTTGCACCATTGTAAAGTAGAAAAATCGTTAAGTCAAACCATCATAAGTTGGGGACCTTCCTAATGGAGAATGGGTCTCAGAAGTCAGGATGAGATAAATAATTCTAAGTCAATCAAAAGTTGTTTTGGCTAGCAAAAAGAAATCAATGCTCAATCAAAAATAGTAGCTCCTGAATTAGCTTGTACAAAGTACACGAAAGAACACACACAATTTTATTGTTCCCATGATTGCTCTATAAAACTGAGTAAAGTTAGTTTCTGGGGTTGCCCCTAAACTCAGAATGGCTTATGCAACTAACCTCAGAAAAGAGAAATTTTGCTAACAAATGATTGAAGTGATTCTATCAGACTTAACATTTATTCTCTCATTCTTTCTATAGTATTAATATATCAAGTGATGCTTCAAATCAAAGTAACACAAAATATTCCTCCTAGCTCTGAAGCACTTTAATCCGAAAAATGGAGTTGCAAAACATCTTGAATTCTATGAAGATTTTAGTAAAGTCTCAGAAAACATAAAACAAAAGATGGTTTGTATCTTGTCTGAGTAGAAATTAGACTTTACTTATGTGTCTACGTATTCCATAGACAGTGCAAATTAAAATTTTGGGAAATTCTGTTCCATCTATAAACTTCTTCCCCAAAATAATCAGGAAGAACTTACCAGTGAAATGTCCTGAATATTTTGTACAGAATACTGCTAAAAAAGAGTATGATATGACTACATGTAGTATTGAAATATTTATAATAAAAGTTTTTGGTTACTTTTTAGTTTTCTCAAAATGTGAAGAAGCACTTAATGAGATATTTGACTTTACAGAAATGAAAGAAGACCGCTTCCTAAAATATGTACCTACAAGATGAATGTAATTTTTGCTTCCCATTGGAAAGGTTTTTAAATTCTGACTTGACATCAAATCGTGTTTTCAAAGTGTGAGACAAGACGAATGAGTTTTTCTAATTTGGAATTATGTTGAGGGTGAAAATGGAGAAGAGGATTAGAGTAAAAGAGAAATTTATATGCAGTTTTCTCAAAACTGTTTGATAATTTTTCAAGAGGACATAAGGTGCCTAGAAAAGGATGAACTAACTGCACTTCAGTTCCTGAATGTCATGAACAGGGAAGCCAACCAGAAATGATTTCTTCAATTTCTTTACTAGAACTAATTCATTTGGAATTCAAATTATTTGAACTTCAAAGCCTCAAGTACAAATGAACCTGTTTCCTGAGAAAAGGAGGTTATACGGTAGGATGATGTGTACTGTGCTTTAAAGATTTAATGATGATGGGCATTTTAGACATAGATAGTCATTATAATAAATTTATAGATGCAAATAACCTGATTAACAAATAACTACTCTATCAAAACCAGCCTGAGGATACAAGTGGATGGAAAGTTTTGGAGTGCTGGAAACTAATTCCTACAAATCTAAAAACTTGCTCTTGCAAGTAAGCAAAATTCTAAGTATTCCATGATTAAACACTTGTGCGGAAAGGATATTTAACTTGATACTATACACCAAGAGTCAGTGCAATGTGGGCTTGATATGAGAAGAGCTGCAAGTCAAAGTGAATTTTATGTTGGACTGTATTCAATTTTACCACTGCGTAAAAGAAGAAAAGGATGCCTAAAGACTGGGTCAGTTCAGAGAGGTATTAATGGAAAAGAAACTACAAAGAGAAAAAATATCCTGGAACAAAGATAAACATGTCGACTTTTTTTTTCATTAAATACAGGCAATATTTGTTTAGTAATGCTTACATTCTTCTTTTAAAGTCACATTTATATATGTAAGGAGTACACAGTAATAATGCCTACAAAATTTAAATGTCCAATAAAGTTAAAAATTTAAATTATTCTTTTAAAGAAACATTGTAAAAGAATTAAAAAATTCTTTTAAAGAAACATTGTAAAAATATCAATATATATTTTGCTCATATATTATTTAATTTGTCCTACTATAAGTAACTATTGTTTATTGCCTATTAACTATTTCTACTATTGTTTTGCTTAAATTATAGCAGTTACATAAAAGAAAAATAAATAATACAGAATAACCTATAGTTTTGATAAACACCTATTATTCATATTTTAATGTTAAAGTAATAGCACATATGAGTGTTATTTATTATATAGTCTATTATTGTGGGTTATTTGGTTTGGTTTGACTGTGTCCCAGGCTGGCTTTCTAAAAAGTTGGTCATCCTACCTTCAAGCCAGGCTGACATACTTCCTCATGTATTCTTATCTATTAATGCAGTCGAGCAACAGACACTATAAAACTGTTGCCAGAAACTGCCCCTGAATCATCACTTTTTTTGTTTCTCTTATCTGTTTTTACTCTGGTAATGATTATTTCAGACTTCTGCCTCTTGGCAATTTGGATGTAATTGTTATTTGGTTTCTTGGGCATTTTTACTCTTAGTTTCTACTGAACTTGTCTGGGATTTGTCTCTTTAGTCCCCAAACTGACTACAGTGACATGTTGAAATCTTATGCAGTTGCATGGAAGCAAACTGTCTGCAGGACCTCTCCCTGTTTCCTGTTCAAATCCAATCAAAATACAAACAAATGCAAACTATCCCATTAAGTGTAAAAACTTTAAAACAGCAATTATTGGGCTAGTAATTTCACAGTGTTTAGAATCCACTTTAGGACTGAATGAAAAATCAATAAAGCAACTCTAAATGTCTGAGTTAAACAATGAGGGCCGACAGAAAGCTCTAGGTCATAATTTTTCAAGTCTGTGCAAACATAGAATGCCTAAATATTTACAGTATTGTAGATATATTTGCTCTACTAATGGGGTCTTGCACATACACACGCATGCACACACATAACAGGTGCTGGAAAAGTAAATTTCTGACTTTTTTTTTAAGATCAGAAATCTTTATATCCCAAGACAACTGATATTACCATGTGCAAATGCTGTTCATATCTGAGTTGCTGCCTAATGTAGGCACTGTGCAATTTCAGACACATTTTAATTTATTTATTACTACTAATAATCCTAATTCAATAGAAACTTCCAACTTTATAATAACAAATGATTAGCATTGACAATAAAAGTGTAAATGAAGACATGATTGATGAATTTGTTTATTAACCATTAATAATGTTAATTTAAAATTCTATGGGTATGTTTGTCTGTGTGTAGATAGTGTATTTTGTTACATGTAATTTCATAAAGCTTATTAACAGATTTAGATTTGAATTAACAGAAGAATCAAGCAGACACTTGTTAACAGTTGTTAAAAATTTTATTTTATTTTTTTGTTAAAGAAATAGGAAGAATATACTTAACAAAAAAAGGATAAAATGTAAAATAAAATTGCAATCTCATTAGACCCAAATATATAGAGAAATAAAAATTATTACAAAGCAGTTTAAATTATAAAATCTTTGTGGTAGCTATTACCTCAGTAGAAGGAGACTTTATTCTCTCTGAAAATAATAAGGACAAATGAAAAAATTGCTCTAACAATAAGCATGACCCCAAGTTACATCTTAATTTAATCAATTTTGGTGCATTTGACAGGAGGGCCAATGTCTTATCTTTGGATCTCACGTAATGCCTAATACTGTTTGAACAGAGTAAGTGCTCATTTAAAAAGTCCTTTTTCAAAAAACAATTGAGTTGTGAAATTGGTCCAAGTGGAAAAATATGAAAAAATAATATAGGCTTTAATTTTATACCTCACCTTCAAATTTAAAGGCAGTACAACAATGTCAACTTTTAGAAATAAGAATCTTATCAGAGATTAATATTAATTTTCAGGTAACATGTGTGGCATATTTACATTCACACTGGGAAATTGGATACATTACTATATTTTAACTGGTTAATTTTAACTGGTTATCAGTTCCATTCAGTTCTCCCTGTTTCAAACCACATACACCTTCACATGTTCTTCTTTTAATTCACTACATAGGATTAATCTATGGCATTTTAAGTACAGTATTAAGAAATTCCTTGTCAGAAATGTCCTACTAAAGCCTGATATGGAGCAGATTTCCCTTGATGCAGCTTTTTCTTCCTGCCTTTTAAACAAAGGTTTTCTTTTTAAATGCTGTGGTCACCAGGACGGGGATTTAACACCTCAAATGATCTAAATCCTCCCTCTAGACAATCTCAATTAGTTCCATGGCTTCAATTTATCCAACCCGCGTGTCCAACCCGCGACCTGTGGGCTGCATGCGGCCCAGGATGGCTTTGAATGCTGCCCAATAGAAATTTGTAAATTTTCTTAAAACATTATGATTTTTTTGTGATTTTTTTTTTTTTTATTGTCAGCTATCATTAGTGTTAGTGTAGTTTATGTGTGGTCCAAGACAATTTTTTCAAAGTGGTCCAGGGAAGTCAAAAGCTTGGACACCCCGATCTAAATATTGATATATCCTGATCTTTATCTAAGGTCCCAGAATTTCATTTTTAATTTACTTAAGGGATGTTAGATTTCTCTACTTTGATGTCCCATGGGGACTTTGCATTGTCTACTTGCAATCAGCATCTATTTGTATCTCCTTTGTATGTTCCAACACTCTTCCACCATTCACATAATATTATAGGGACTGTTAGTCTAAACACTATGTTTTAAAGACATTTTGTAGCTAGGGTCCTGGATGTGATTAAGGTTGTGCCAATGAAATGCATTCATGAACTATTTGGAAAATGGAGGTGATTCTTTTTTATTAGTGATGTGGGCAGAAAAGCAGCTCCAGCAGACAAGCGTTCTGGCATCAGGTGCTCTGAACTCCATCCCTCTGAATGCCCCAGATGTGATGTTGGCAGCAGTGCCCTTAATTCAGGGTGGAAAGAGCAGTTCCTCATCTGTAAATTCTGTTTTCTACACTAAACCCTGATGGATACAACCCAGAAACTACTTCTCATTGTGCAGTTTCTTTTTTTTTCTTTTTTTGAGACGGAGTCTCGCTCTGTCGCCCAGGCTGGAGTGCAGTGGCTGGATCTCAGCTCAGTGCAGTTTCTATCTTGGATAACATCACCACTTCTAGACAGCTACCTAAGCCAGACCGTATGCAGATGGCTACCAGGTCCAATTCTTTACCATTGACTTTTGAACTTTTCTGTATTTCCGTATCTCTACTTTCCTGTTGGATACATTGACATATCTGACTCACCGTCTGTCACCCCGAACCTGACATATCTAAAATAATTTTTTTCAGAACAAATTTAAGAAAATGATACTATTATCAGCAGAAATAGTCCTTTTAATTGCGCTATTCTTTATCTGTTATTTATAGTACTACATTTCTCCCATGTACTCAGGCTTGAAATGCTAGATTCATTTCTCACTGTTCCACTCTCTTCTTCAATTTTCAATCGTTCTCTGTTCAGAGAACTTAGGATTTTTCACTGGGATGTTGCAATGGACTGTTAACTAGTTAGTCTTCATATCTCTGTTCTTTCCTTCTTTAATTTGTCCTACTGCTGTGACCATACTGATTTTAAAACTCTCCATTGACTAATTTCTTTCCCTCCTCACAAACCTTCAATGATTTCCTACTGACTTTTTATTTAATAAACTTCAAATATATTAGGCTGGCATTTCAACTTCTCCATAATTTCCTTATTTGAAATAATGTCTTATTATTCTTTTAACTGTTCCCTCTGTGAAATAGTCAGGATAGAATAGGTTGTGCTTCTTAATAGGCAGCTCCCAAATCTCAGGGGCTTGGAGTTGAAAATGCATGTTATGTGTGCTTGAGGCTCAGCTGGGCCTCTGATCATCACTGTCCTTATGCCAGATCCCAGGCGGATAAAGCAACCACTTTATAAAACAGTGCCAGTCATTGTAGCTGAGGGAAAAGGTGGGTCTTGAAGTGGAATTCAGTGCTTTGGCCAGAGGTAGTCACATTATTTTCTCCTTCTCCTGTGAAAGCAAAGACAGACATACAATTACAATACTCTTCTACTCATTGTCTTCTTTAAATATCTTTTTGCTTCTCTGTCTTCATTCTCTGCTTAAATTTCTGAACATAAATGTTTCCTTATCTATCCACATCATACCCATTCTTTGATATCCAGCTTTCATATCTTGTCTTCCAGCAAGACTTCCTAGATTAGCCATACCCGCAATAACCTCTTCCCATTACACTCCTAAGAAAATTATCTAATTATTGTGAGATCTTTGCTTTGAAGATTTATGTTATCATTTTAATTTTCAAAAGCAATACTTAGACTTCTTTACTAAAGTTGTAGGGAATGGTTTCTCTCTTTCTGTATCCCACCCATTCTGGTTGCCACCATACTCTTCATTTACAGGCTCTCATGTTTTAAAATTTTGATGGATATCTTGGAAATGGATAAATCCTAACCAAATTTGTAGGAAGAGAAAAACATACCACTTTAAACTTTGAGAGACCCCCAAATTGGTACTACATAGAATATTTTATACTGATATTTATATAGAAAATATAAGTAAGTATCCGAGGTAGAAAATATTTTAAATGGGATTAATTTATTGGTAAAAACCTAAGAGTTACTCTATCAATACTACATTAAAATATGAAACTGAATTTTAACAAAAAGGTGCTATTTTCTCATAGATTATATGACTTTAGGTGAAAGCTTTGTGTCACCCTGTGTTTATTGCTTTAATAGTAATGAAATTATTGTGCTAATTTGAATGATTAAAAATAAATTTCTTCTAGTGGACAGTTTCTTATTTTATGGCTCACTTGTCCCAAATCTTTAAATATTACTGGCACAAAAATATGGGAAGCAGAAAATTTACTAGCAACATGAAATATGAGACTACTGCAATACCTTCAGGTTATTTTTTAGGATTGTATATTGATTTGAAGATGAATTTCACCATTTTGTCCATATGTCCTTGGACATTTGAGGTAGAGAAAAAAAGATGAGAAATACATTGTACAGAATAAGTTGCATAAGATAGGAAGATTAGCAAAAGTGAATGAGACAGGCAGGACATTTAGAAATGTACAAACTATTGCATGTGCATCTTTTTCTTACTTAACAATGTGGTTAAGTAGCACATTGATCTTCAAAGGATGACAATAAATTGTGCATACTCTGCAGCCATCTCATCTTTATGCCTACAAATTGTGTGTTGTGCAGAACTGAATTCTTCAGGAGTCACTTGTTATGAAGAAGAAAATCTCGACACCAGCATTCTGATACTGACTTGCAATTATACCACATTGGAGCAGGGAAAAAATTGATTCCCTTTTTTTCACTTGATGTATTTTTAATTAATTTATTAAATATTGAATATATAAAGAGAGTAAAAATATTTGAATAAGATAAAAAATAGCAGTAAGATCAATATCTAGGTATTAACAACCAGTTTAAGAAATAGAACACTATCAGTACACTTGAATTTCTCTGTGTGTCCTTCAATTCCAAATCTCTACCTTATATGTTTGTATTTCTAAATAATATTTGATTTTGTGTTTTTGAAATTTACATAAATAGAATTATGCTCTATTTATTCTTCTGTGATTTGCTTTTTGAATGCAGCATTATGTCCCTGAGACTGTATTTTGATATGTATGTCTGAAATGCATTCATTTATACTGCTCTAGAGTATTTCATGTAAGAGTATACCAAAACTTTGTATTCATTCTATAATCGATGGGTATTTCCATGAGTATTATTTTATTATTTTGATTTCAAAAATGCTGCTATAAATATTATTTATCTGTCTTCTGGTGCAATTGTTCAAGAATTTTTCTAAGATACACGCTGGGAGTGGGATTGCTAGGTGGTATGGTGGTGCATCTTTGACATCACGACATGATACTAAATTGCATTTTGCCACTTGCATCTGCAAATGCTAGGTATTGTTTCCTACACTTAATGTTCTCTAGCTTTAAGTTTTCTGAAATCTAATAAAATGGTTGGCTTAGTTTTACTTTCCCTGATGATTAATAAGATTTTTTTCTTTTGTTTTTAATGAATATATGTTGAATTCCGTTGAAGGATTTTTCTGCACCAATTGAAATAATTATGTGATATTTTTCTGCCGTAATCCATTCATGTGGTGCGTGACACTAATTGATTTTATAACTTTACACTTTTGGGAAAAACTCATTTTGATCATGATGTATTATCCTTTTATATTGTTGGATTCATTTCACTAATGCTTTATTTTGTAACTTTCCTCGTGACTACTTTTTCTTTCTTGTGCTCTCCTTGTCAAATTTTTGTATCAAGGTTATGCTAGTCTCATAAAATGAATTTGGTCAGGTGTTTTTTTTTCTTTTCTATTTCTGTAATGGTTTTATAAGATGTAAGTTATATAACCTCATAGAATTTGTTGGTTAAATAATCTCAGATTTGTATTCCCTTTGTGGGAAATGCTTTGACTTTGGATTCCACTTATCTATAGTTATAGAATTATTCAAATTTTAGATTTCTTTTGACAGCAATTTTTGGCCAGTTATATGTTTCTAGGAATTCATATTTAAGTTCAGTTTTAAAGTTATTGGTATAAAGTTGTTAATGCTACTTTATTATTTATTTAATCTCTGCAATATCAGAAAATATGGATACTTTCCATTATTAATTATGTTTATTTGTGTCTTCTTTTTTTTAAATCATCCTTGACTTTTGTCAACATTATTAGTGTTATCAAACTGTTTTTTTGCTTTGTTAGTATTCTGTATTGTATCTTTGTCTTATAGTTCATTATTTTCTGTTTTTATGTTTATTATTTTTGTCATCCATTTAACTTTATTCAATTACTTTTTCTGATTTCTTAAATGGGGTATTTATCTGTTTTCAGGACTACATTTTTATAATGCAATGATTTTTAAAGCTATAAATTCCTGACCTAGAAGCATTTTAACTTCACCATACAAGTTTTGATATACAGCATTTTAAATCTTTCATTATGATTTATTTTTTGACCAATTAGTTAATTTAGACATTAGGATTGATATGTTTAAATAGATTCTTGATTTCTAGCTTAATTGCAATTTTATTGGAGATTGTGGACTGGATAACTATTTTTTTGAAGTTTGTTGAGGTTTGCTCATCTGGTACGAGGTCAATTTTAAAAAACAAATCGTCCATGTGTCTTGAAAAGTATGGGTTATTCTTTAATTGTTGTTCACAGTCTTCTGCATTTTAAAGACAAATATAATCTAAAAATAAGAAGCTTCATTCTCCCAACTGAAAATAAGTGAAGAGATTTCTCTCCCCTCCTTTTTCTGCCAGCATTAACCTTAGAAAATGTAATGAAGTGATTAACTAAAACTTAAAGTACTTTCTTATTTGTCTGAAATGTCCATAAATCTTTTTGAAGACTAGATAGGGATTTCATCAGCTTTAAGAATGTCTTTCTTTCTTAAGGACCTGGGCCATCTATTTGAAATGTTAACATTAAGGGAGATAGCACCCTTATCTCTCATTTTCTTGGGAAGGTAGGAGTGTCAGTGGGTGTCTTGTTCCAATTTGCAAAACCACCTCTTGTCAAAAATATATGAGAAATTCCCCAACCTCCCCCAAACCTCTGCTCTGGATCAAGGCAATTAGCTAACACAGATGGTCACCCTACTTACCAGGTAAAGTTAGGATGAGCTCTGTGTGACTGATGGTGCTATCAAGTCCTCTCACTTGAGAACTAGTTATTATCTCGTAAACATGTATGTAATGGGTTGTAGCTGCTTGCCTATATAAGGGGCGAGATTTCTGTCTTTGCACACTCTTCATGGATTGCCTGTGATGTGCATCACATTCTGGCTTAATACTTATTCCATAATACAACATTTTCTTTTCCTACGACTTTTGTGAAGAGGACGTCTGAGTTGGGAGAAGATTTTGTTCTTTTTTCTTGTTTTCTTGTTTCGTTCCTGTTGCCCAGGCTGGAGTAGAGTGTGTGATTCAGAGCTCACTGCAGTCTCTAGCTCCTGGGTTCAAGGGATCCTCTTGTCTTAGCCTCATGAGTAGGTAGGATTGCAGGCATGCACCACCACACTTGGCTAATTTTTATTTTATTTTTATTTTTTGTAGAAACAAGGTCTTATTATGTTGCCCAGGCCTGTCTTGAACTCCTGCCAATCCTTTAGCTTCAGCTTCTCAAAACGCTGGGATTACAGGCGTGAGCCATTGAGCCCAGCCTAAGATTTTTGTTGTTTGAATTATATTTCCCCAACAACATGTGCACACACATACACTAAGTTTTTAATTGTGTTTTTCAAATCTTCTATATCTTTACAGAGCTTTTGATCTAATAACTATTAACAGAGGTATGATAGCAAATTTTTCCATTTCTACTTGAATTTGGTTAATATTTGCAATATGTATTTTTGGGTTATAATATATGGGCATTCAAGTTTAGAATTATTACATTTTTCTTTAAATTGAAAACATTATCAAAACATGTAAATTAACTTTATTTCTAATAACATGCTTTGCATTAAAATGTTAATATAGTAACAGTTTATTTCACTTACCATTACACAGAATTCTGCTTCTAATGTGTCTTTGTTTTTAACTCTCTTTCATACATCATATAGCCGATTTTTTAAAATTCAGTTTTAAAAATGTTTGTCTTTTCTGGAAAGTATTCTACCTTTACTGATTGTCATTACTGATATACTTTGATTTATTTCTGCCATCTTGTTTATTTACTTTCTTCCCTCTCTGGTTTTCTCTTGCTTTATTTTGAATTTATTGATTTCCCCTCTATCAGTTTTGAGGTTGTATAGCCCTTTTATAATATGTTGATGGTTACTTTAAAAATTTCAACATGCATGCTTAACAAAACAAGGTCTAAATTTAAACAATATTTTACCCTCATCCTAAACAATACAGGGGTTTGTATAACACTTTATTTCACATCAATCTCCTCCTGATTTACAAGATATTATTATCTAATATTTTTTATTTATTTTGCTATATCACTCTTTTATACCTTTACATTTTAATTAGCTTTACACACATATTCTACACATTTGTTTCTTTGTTTATTACTATTCATTTCTGTATCTCACAGTTCCAGTAGGGGACGATTTTCCTTCTATCAGAGACAAATTTTTTAGAATATCCTGTGGTGAGGGTTTGCTAGTGTGAAACTTTCTCAGTTTCAGTCTGAAAGATAGTTGTACTGGATATATAATTGTTAATTGATAGTTTTCTTGTGTTGGGAGGGTAGGGTGCTGAATATAGTATTCCACCAAGTGATCCAGAAATATGATGACCAGCCAAAATATTGTTCAATATAGAAGCACTTGACAGGTATTAAGATATATAAAAGATATTAAATAATATAGAGCTAATGAGACTATCTGAGAGAAAATGTGTTTAAACATAAAGTCAAGCAATGAAATA
This sequence comes from Macaca thibetana thibetana, assembly GCF_024542745.1. Lineage (NCBI taxonomy): Eukaryota > Metazoa > Chordata > Mammalia > Primates > Cercopithecidae > Macaca > Macaca thibetana. The sequence continues at coordinate 54,875,315 of NC_065585.1, read as the reverse complement.
CAATTAACCTTAAGAATGAATATATCATGGAAAAATAGCTGGTGATGAACATTAGATCTGTTTAAATATTGACCTGGGATTCTTGGGCAAGATGGCCAAATAGGAACAGCTCCGGTCAGCAGCTCCCAGCAAGACCAATGCAGAAGGTGGGTAATTTCTGCATTTCCAACTGAGGTATGCAGTTCATCTCATTGGTACTGGTTAGACAGTGAGTATAGCCCATGGGGGGTGAGCAGAAGCAGGGTAGGGTAACACCTAACTCGGGAAGTGCAAGGGGTCATGAAACTCCCTCCTCTAGCCAAGGGAAACTGTGAGGGACTGTGCTGAGATGGACAGTGCTATCTGGCCCAGATACTACACTTTTCCAGTGGTCTTCGTAACCCACAGACCAGGAGATCCTTCAGGTGCCTACAGCATCCTGGGTTTCAAGCACAAAACTGGGTGGGCGTTTGGGCAGACACTGAGCTAGCTGCAGGGAGTTTTCTTTTCACACTGCAGTGGCACCTAGAAGGCCAGCAAGAGAGAACCATTCATTTCCCTGGAAAGGGGGCTGAAGCCAGGGAGCTGAGTGGTCCTGCTCAGTGGATCCCACCCCCACAGAGTCCAACAAACTAAGATCCACTGGCTTGAAATTCTTGCTGCCAGCACAGTAGTCTGAAGTCGACCTGGGATGCTCAAGCTTGGTGGGGGGAGGGGCATCCACCATTACTGAGGTTTGAGTTGGTGGTTTTCCTCTCACAGTGTAAACAAAGCCACCAGGAAGTTTGAACAGGGTGTGGAACCTGCCTCAGGGTGGCAAAGCCCCTGTAGCCAGACTGCCTCTCTAGAATCCTCCTGTCTGGGCAGGGCATCTCTGAAAGAAAGGCAGCAGCCCTAGTCAGGGGCTTATAGATAAAACTCCCATCTCCTGGGGACAGAGCACCTGGGGGAAAGGGTGGCTGTGGGCGCAGCTTTAGCCAACTTAAATGTTCCTGCCTTCCAGCTCTGAAGAGAGCAGCAGATCTCCAGCACAGCACTTGAGCTCTGCTAAGGGACAGACTTCCTCCTCAAGTAGGTCCTGGACCCCTGTGCCTCCTGATGGGGAGACATCTCCCAGCAGGGGTCAACAGACACCTCACATAGGAGAGCTCCGGCTGGCATCTGGCAGGTGCCCCTCTGAGACGAAGCTTCCAGAGGAAGGAGCAGGCAACAATCTTTGCTGTTCTGTAGCCTCCACTGGTGATACCCAGGGAAACAGGGTCTGGAGTGGACCTCCAGCAAACTTCAGCAAACCTGCAGCAGAGGGGCCTGTTAGAAGGAAAACTAACAAACAGAAAGCAATAACATCAACATCAACAAAAAGAATGCCCACACAAAAACCCCATCCAAAGGTTACCAACATCAAAGACCAACAGTAGGTAAACCCATGCAAAAACCCCATCCAAAGGTTACTAACATCAAAGACCAACGGTAGATAAACCCACAAAGATGGGGGAAAACCAGCACAAAAAGGCTGAAAATTCCAAAAACCAGAATGTCTCTTCTCAAAAGGGTCACAAGAGATCAAAACTGGATGGAGAATGAGTTTGACAAATTGACAGAAGTAGGCTTCAGAAGGTGGGTAATAACAAACTCCTCTGAGCTGAAGAAGTATGTTCTAACCCAATGCAAGGAAGCTAGGAACATTGATAAAAGGTTACAGGAACTGCTGACTAGAATAACCAGTTTAGGGAAGAACATAAGTGACCTGATGGAGCTGAAAAAACACAGCACGAGAATTTCATGAAGCATACACAAGTATCAACAGCCAAAGTGATCAAGCAGAAGAAAGGATATCAGACATTGAAGATCAACTTAATGAAATGAAGCATGAAGACAAGATTAGAGAAAAAAGAATGAAAAGGAATGAACAAATCCTCCAAAAAAATATGAGACTATGTGAAAAGACCAAATGTACGTTTGATTGGTGTACCTGAAAATGACAGGGAGAATGGGATCAAGTTGGAAAACACTCTTCAGGATATTATCCAGGAGAACTTCCACAGTATAGCAAGACAGGCCAACATTCAAATTCAGGAAATACAGAGAACACCACAAAGATACTCCTCGAGAAGAGCAACCCCAAGACACATTATGTTCAGATTCACCAAGGTTGAAATGAAGGAAAAAATGTTAAGGGCGGCCAGAGAGAAAAATCAGGTTACTCACAAAGGGAAGCCCATCAGACTAACAGCGGATCTCTCTGCAGAAATCCTACAAGCCAGAAGAGAATGGGGGCCAATATTCAACATTCTTAAAGAAAAGAATTTTTAACCCAGAATTTCATATCCAGCCAAACTAAGCTTCATAAGTGAAGGAGAAATAAAATCCTTTACAGACAAGCAAATGCTGAGGGATTTTGCCACCACCTGGCCTGCCTTGCAAGAACGCCTAAAGGAAGCACTAAATATGGAAAGGAAAAACCGGTACCAGCTACCGCAAAAACATACCAAAATATAAAGACCATTGATATTAGGAAGAAACTGCATCAACTAATGGGCAAAATAACCAGCTAGCATCATAATGACAGGAACAAATTCACACATAACCTTTTTAACCTTCAATGTAAGCAGGCTAAATACTGCAATCAAAAGACACAGACTGGCAAATTGGATAAAGAGTCAAGATCCATCAGTGTGCTGTATTAGGGAGACCCATCTCATGTGCAAAGACACACATAGGCTCAAAATAAAGGGATGGAGGAATATTTACAAGCAAATGGAAAACATGAAAAGCAGGGGTTGCAATCCTAGTCTCTGATTTAGCAGAAAGAGGAGTTTGTGTCATGATTAAAACTCAATGTTACACCTTCATCACAGACGACATGGCCCCTAATAGAAGTATAACAAAGGTATTGCAAGGTCTGACTGCTATATCCAATGAGGTAGCCAGCAACTCAGGGGTAAATGACCCCTTTACATGATGGCTAAAACAAGGTAGTTTGGTAAATGGAAAGGAATAATAGCCTTTATTCTTATTTCCCTCACAGCCGTAATAGGTGTACTTATTTTTGTCAAGTGCTGTGTCATACCATGCATCCATAAGTAGATGCTGAGGCTCCTAAAAATGTCACTTACTAAAACCTCCGTTAATTATCCTGCACCTTATCCAGAGAAGCTTCTTCTTTTGGAAAATCAAGCAAAACAACTAAGCCAAAACATGCATTAAAAAGTTTAAAGGAAAGCTGTATGAAAAGACAAGGGCAGGGATTGTTAGATAGGAGTTCTAAATTTCTTTTCAAAGAATTAATATGTCAATGTGTTTATTTCTTTGCCTTCTACTTTTAAAACTAACTTTCTCGTAAGGCAAACTTTTTCGATTACATGCTCCACCCTAACTCATTCTGATCACCTGCTCCACCCTAACTCATTCAATTTACCTGCTACCTGCTCTGCCCTGACTCTCACCAAAGCACTCACCGCATCATTCTCTTTAAATTAGCTAATTGGAATTAGTTGAACCTGTGCAGTCTAATCCTAGCCAATAGGGGAACGACAGAGTAGCAGGGGCCACATGAGTCAGGGCTAAGAACCACTTCTCCTCCTTTGTCCAAATGTGTGCTTGCCATTGTTCCATCTGTAAGGGCATACCCTTCTATACAGAAGTAACTTGTCTTGCTGAGAATTAAAAAGAAAATTTAAAAAATAGACTTTAAACCAACAAAGATCAGAAAAGACAAAGAAGAGCATTATGTAATGCCAAAAGTATCAATGCAACAAGAAGAGCTAACTATCCTAAATATATATGCACCCAATACAGGAGCACCCAGATCCATAAAGCAAGTTCTTAGAGACCTAAAAAGAGACTTAGACTCCCAAACAATAATAGTGGGAGACTTTAACATCCCACTGTCAATATTAGACAGATCGAGACAGAAAATTAACAAAGATATTCTGGACTTGAACTCAGCTCTGGACCAGGCAGACCTAATAGACATCTACAGAATTCTCCACCCCAAATCAACAGAATATACATTCTTCTCAGCACCACATCACACTTATTCCAAAACTGACCACATAGTTGGAAGTAAAGCACTCCTCAGCAAATGTAAAAGAACAGAAATGATAACAAACCATCTCTCAGAACACAGTGCAGTCAAATTAGAACTCAGGATTAATAGACTCACTCAAAACTACACAACTACATGGAAACCGGACAACCTGCTCCTCAATGATTACTGGGTAAATAACTAAATTAAGGCAGAAATAAATAAATTCTTGGAAACAGATGAGAGCAAAGACACAACGTACCAGAATCTCTGGGACACAGCAAAAGCAGTGTTTAGAGGGAAACTTACAGCACTGTATTCCCACAGGAGAAAGCAGGAAATATCTAAATTGACACCCTAACATCACAAAATAACTAGAGAAACAAGAGCAAACAAATTCAAAAGCTAACAGAAGACAAGAAATAACTAAGAGCAGAGCTGAAGGAGATAGAGACAAAAAAACAAAAACAAAACAAAACAAAACAAAAAAAACAACTCTTCAAAAAATACGTGAATCCAGGAGCTAGTTTTTTGAAAAGATTAACAAAATAGATAGACTGCTAGCCAGACTAATAAAGAAGAAAAGAGAAAAGAATCAGATAGACACAATAAAAAGTGATAAAGGGGACATCACCACTGATCCCACAGAAATACAAACTACCATCTGAGAATACTATAAACACCTCTACACAAATAAACTAGAAACTCTAGAAGAAATGGATAAATTCCTGGACACATACACCCTCCCAATACTAAACCAGGAATAAGTTGAATCTCTGAATAGACCAATAACAGATTCTGAAGTTGAGGCAGTCATTAATAGCCTACTAACCAAAAAAAGTGCAGGACCAGACAGATTCACAGCCAAATTCTACCAGAGGTACAAAGAGGAGCTGATACCATTCTTTCTGAAACTATTCCAAACAACAGAAAAAGAGGGACTCCTTCCTAACTCATTTTATGAGGCCAGCATCATCTTGATACCAAACCTGGCAGAGACACACACACACACAAGAAAATTTCAGTCCAATATCCCTGATAAACATCGATGCGAAAATCCTCAATAAAATACTGGCAAACTGAATCCAGCAGCACATCAAAAAGCTTATCTGCCACGATCAAGTCAGCTTCACACCTGGGATGCAAGGCTGGTTCAACATGCATAAATCAAAAAACGTAATCCATCACATAAACAGAACCAATGACAAAAACCACATGGTTATCTCAATAGATGCAGAAAAGCCATTCCATAAAATTCAACAACCCTTCATGTGAAAAATTCTCAATAAACTAGGTGCTGATGAAACGTATCTCAAAATAACAAGAGCGATTTATGAGAAACCCACAGCTGATATCACACTGAATGGGCAAACGCTGGAAGCGTTCGCCTTGAAAACCCGCACAAGACAAGGATGCCCTATCTCACCACTCCTATTCAACACAGTATTGGAAGTTCTGGCCAGGACAATCAGGCAACAGAAAGAAATAAAGAGTATTCAAATAGGAAGAGAGGAAGTCAAATTGTCTCTGTTTGCAGATGACATGATTGTATATTTAGAAAACCCCATTGTCTCAGTCCAAAATATCCTTAAGCTGATAAGCAACTTCACCAAAGTCTCAGGATACAAAATCAATGTGCAAAAATCACAAGCATTCATTACAGCAGTAACAGACAGAGAGCCAAATCATGAGTCAACTCCCATTCAAAATTGCTACAAAGAGAGTGAAATACCTAGGAATCCAACTTACAAGGGATGTGAAGGACTTCTTCAAGAAGAACTACAAACCAGTGCTCAAGGAAATAAGAGAGGACACAAACAAATGGAAAAACACTCCATGCTCATGGATAGGAAGAATAAATATCGTGAAAATGGCCATACTGCCCAAAGTAATTTATAGATTCAATGCTATTCCCATTAAGCTAACATTGACTTTATTCACAGAATTAGAAAAAACTACTTTAAATTTCATATGGAACCAAAAAAGAACCCATATAGTCAGGACAATCCTAAGCAAAAAGAACAAAGCTGGAGGCATCATGTTAACTATACCACAAGGCTACAGCAACCAAAACAACATGGTACTGGTACCAAAACAGATATATAGACCAATGGAACAGAAGTCTCAGAAATATCACCACACATCTACAGCCATCTGATACTTGACACACCTGACAAAAACAAGCAATGGGGAAAGGATTCCTTATTTAATAAATGATGTTGGGAAAACTGGCTAGCTACATGCGGAATACTGAAACTGGACCCCTTCCTTACACCTTATACAAAAATTAACCCAAGATGGATTAAAGAGTTAAACATAAGACCTAAAAACCACAAAAACCCTAGAAGAAAACTGAGGCAGTACCATTCAGGACATAGGCATGGGCAAAGACTTAATGACTAAAACACCAAAAGCAATTGCAACAAACCCAAAATTGACAAATGGTAACTAATTAAACCAAAGAGCTTCAGCACAGCAAAAGAAACTATCAGAGCTAACAGACAACCTACAGAATGGGAGAAAATTTTTGCAATCTATCCATCTGGCAAAGAGCTAATATCCAGAAACTATAAGGAACTTAAACAAATTTACAAGAAAAGAAAACTAACAACCCCATAAAAACTGGGCAAAGGATACGGACAGACACCTTTCAAAAGAAGAAATGTATGCAGCCAACAAATACATGAAAAAAAGCTCATCATCACTGGTCATTAGAGAAATGCAAATCAAAACCACAATGAGATATATCTCATGCCCGTTAGAATTGGATCTTTAAAAAGTCAGGAAACAAAAGATGCTGTAGAGGATGTGGAGAATTAGGAACACTCTTTCAGTGTTGGTGGGAATGTACATTAGTTCACCCATTGTGGAAGACAGTGTGGCCCTTCCTCAAGGATCTAGAACCGGAAATACCATTTGACCCAGCAATCCCATTACTGGGTATATACCCAAATAATTATAAATCATTCTACTGTAAAGACACATGCACATGTATGTTTATCGTGGCACTATTCACAATAGCAAAGACTTGGAACCAACCCAAATGTCCATTAATGATAGACTGGATGAAGAAAATATGGCACATATATACCATGGAATACTATGCAGCCATAAAAAAGAATGAGTTCATGTCCTTTGCAGGGACATGGATGAAGCTGGAAACCATCACTGTCAGCAAATTAATACAGGAACAGGAAACCAAACACCACATGTTCTCACTCATAAGTGGGAGCTGAACAATGAGAACATATGAGCACAGGAAGGGGAACATCATACATCAGGGCGTGTTGGGTGGTGGGGACAAGGGGAGGGATAGCATTAGGAGAAATACCTAATGTAGATGACTGGTTGACGGGTGCAGCAAACCACCATGGCACATGTGTACCTATGTAACAAACCTTCACGTTCTGCACACGTATCCCAGAACTTAAAGTATAATAAATAAATAAATAAATAAATAAATAAATGTTAACCTAAGGGTACACAACTATTGGCATTAGGACTATAGAGCACAATGGGCATATTATATACTTAAATAATGTAATGATAGCAGTGCAAGTACATTTTGGGAGATTAGAGAATGTATGGGAGTGCTAAAGCCTTCATGTTATAATATGTAAAATGAAACACGAGTATAAAAGCCATAACTGCAAACTTTTATTATTATTGCAATCTCATTCACTCTTTTAACTTTAGAGAAATTCTTAAGAAATAATACTTTTGTAGTGAGAAAAACACTTGTTTGCAAATCAACAATCCTTTCAGTTTTATTTTTATTATTTAATTTAAATAAAATTTAATACGTTAGAATTTATGTATGATTTTGTTTTCATAAAAGATTCTCATTCTGTTTATCTTACTATAAATTATTTGAATATATACACTGAATGATAACTTGAACATTCACCAAATAACTGACAGTCATTTCTGTGTAATGGAATTTAGAATTACTTTAAAATTTTAACTATTGTTCTTTTCAGCATTATTTAATTTTTTATTGTAAACATAAATCAATTTTATACAAATAATGGAATATTTTATCTTAAAAAATAAATGTGACAAAATGTTAGTAGCTAAATACATTAATATATTTTTAAACTTCTAAAATTAAAAAAAAAAAATGACTGAGTGTGCTGACTCATGCCTGTAAATCCTAGCACTTTAGGAGGCTGAGGTGGGAGGATTGCTTGAGCCTAGGGAAGCCTGGGCAACAGGGCTGTCTCTACAAAAACTCAAAAAATGAGTCAGGCCTGGTGGTGTGCCTGTGGTCCCAGCTACACAGGAGGCTGAGGCAGGAGGATCACCTGAACGCAGTGGCTTCAGGCTACAATGAGCCTTATTCGCACCACTGCATTCCAGCCTGGGTGATACAGCAAGACCCTGTCTAAAAACACAAACAAACAAGCAAAAAAACTTTAAAGATTTTTTTTTTTCTGTAAGTGTTTTAGTTTATTTTGTATTGCTGTAAAAAATACTTGAGACTGGGTAATTTCTTTATTTCTCTATATTTTTTCTTTTTTTTTACTTGAGGCAGAGTCTCACTATGTTGGCTGGGCTGGTCATGAACTACTGGGGTCAAGTGATCTTTCTATTTCAAGTAGCTGGAACTATAGGCATGTGCCACCGCCTCTGGATTCAGGACTGGATAATTTATAAGAAAAGAGACTTATCTATCTCCCAGTTCTGTGGACTCAGAAGTTCAAGGGCACAGCCCTGGCTTCTGGCAGGAGCATTCATACTGTGTCCCAACATGGAAGAGTAAGTCAAAGGGGAAGCCACTGACATGTGCAAAGAGAAGAAATCCTGGCTTTATAACAACCCACTTTCATGGGAACCAATCTATTCTTGAGAGATCGAATCCAATCTCAGGAGAGCAAGAACTTGCTCACTACTGTGAGAAGAGCACCAAGCCATTTATCAGGAATCTGCTCCCGTGACCCAAACCACTCCCACTAGGTCCCACCTCCCAACACTGCCATACTAGGGATCAGACTTCCACATGAGTTTTGGTGGAGCCAAACCAACCATGTCCAAACATAGCAACATGCTTTTTATTTTATTTATTTATTTAATTATTTATTTATTTATTTATTTATTTATTTATTTATTTTTGAGACAGAGTCTCGCTCTGCCGCCCAGGCTGGAGTGCAGTGGCCGGATCTCAGCTCACTGCAAGCTCCGCCTCCCGGGTTCACGCCATTCTCCTGCCTCAGCCTCCCGAGTAGTTGGGACTACAGGCGCCCGCCACCGCGCCCGGCTAGTTTTTTGTATTTTTTAGTAGAGACGGGGTTTCACCGTGTTAGCCAGGATGGTCTCGATCTCCTGACCTCGTGATCCGCCCGTCTCGGCCTCCCAAAGTGCTGGGATTACAGGCTTGAGCCACCGCGCCCGGCCACTTTTTTTTTTTTTTCGGAGGGTTTGTATAGGATAAATCTCCTAAAATTTTTATGGAAGGATTAAGCAGCTATTACCTTTCCTCATTTTAAGAGTTTTAAATATACTTCTGATTGATACAGGGATATTGATTCATCCTTCAGAGTTCCTCTTCCTCTGGGTTACCTTTTTCCCATAAGCTCAGATCGGCACCTACATTTCTTACATGCATCTGCAGATTCTTCTCCGGTAAGCACTTGCATCTAGTTTTCTTAATTCCTCAGGTAGCTATTTTACCTGTATTTGGAAAGGTTCCCTTTTCCCTGACACCTCTACTATCTGAATCCATAAAACCCTGAATTCTGACATGGGTTGAAGTCAGCATGTAGGAAAATAGTATCCTGGTGAGTTTCCTAATGCTTGCATCACGTTTATAATTTAATAGGATGGGCCAGGTTTTGTAGTTAATAGATAGTTTTAAAAGATCTGTATTTTCCAGAATCTATAAAATACAACGGTCACTCTTGAAGGTCTAATTCTTACATAAACTTTTTTGGGTTAGTTTATAATCATTATAATTTTAAAAAATCTAGATTTTAATGTTCAGGCCAACATGGTTTGACTCCCAGTTCTACTACTTACAAAAGTGTAATCACTGGGAGATTTCTTAATCTCTTTGATTCTCAATTTTTAAAATCTGTAAAGTGAGGATAATGCCTACCTCATAGGGTTGTTTTCTTGAGAGTTCAATAAGCTAATATGTGGAATGTACATATTATTATGCACTTGGACCTAGAATATCTAAAAGTGAATTTAATGGCAGAATTTTCTTTTAAAAATAAGTGTAATTGGGTAATTTATTTATAATGGTTAACTATTTTCAGTCATTACTCAAACAAATCTTGATTTCTAGGTCTGGGCTCAAAGTCCCCAAACCATCCTATCTTGGAAGTAGATAGAGAGATTGTTTACTATAGTGATGAAGAGCAGAGACTTAAAAGCAGACAGCATAGGATTGAATGTCTGTTTCTACCTTGACTTGCTCTACCTTATGAGCAAGTTGCTTAGCCTCTCTCTGTCTTGATTTTCCCATCTGAAAAATCATTATAGATGGTTCTTATGTCACAGGTTTGTTTGAAGATTAAGTAAGTTAGTCTTGTAAAGTGCTTAGAATACTTTATGAGGTTATGTTGGGGAGAAAAAAGATAGGTACCTCCAAGGAAGGGCCAATGTTACTTAGTTTGATATATAAAGGGCCTTTAAACTTTTCTGACTTTGTGGCCGTAACCCCTTCTTAAACACTCTTCTCTCCTGTTTTGGCCCTTTGCTTCTCATCTTTCAGGTCATAGCTTAATCTTTTTTTTTTTTTTTCCCAGCAAGACTTATTGGATGTCACAGAGGAGGCTATGTGATAAAAGCATCCTTGAAGTCCATCTTCCCTTCTAACACATACACACGCCCTATGCAGACAGAGATGAGAGTGTCTTGTTCACCAGTAAAACCTTAGCACCTAGCACTGTGCCTGACAATATTTGTTTGAGAAAGAAGGAATACTCCTTTTTTTCACCACTGTATGGGCTATTCGTTGGGAGGCTAATAGATGCAAATAAAAGAGGGCTTGGGATTTCTTTCAGCCTTCTTACTCTCCAGAAAGACCTGAAATTCCCTCTGAATTCCTGCTGATTTCTCCTTGCCACAGACAGGCAAAGAGATTACAGTTTCACTTGATATCAACAGCATTAACCTCCGTGAGGGTTTCTTACCAGTTAAAGAAGTCATTTTTTTTCAGTCTCAAAAGTGAAAGAGATCTTTTATCCTAGTAGGAAAGTTACAGTTTGCTGTGTCTTCTTTGAGATTTAAGGTAGTTTACATGTAATCTCTTATCTGTTCAACTGAAGATATCCTTGGCAAGAAGCCCCCACATCTGAATCAGACTTCTGCTTTCTTACAGAGTGTCTTTCTGAAGAGCTGGAATTCCTTCAGAACAAGAATAGTAAATCAGAATTTCAGATGCTTGTTAGATGATATAGTCCCACAGAGGTTTCCTTGCAGGATTCAGATGACCTGATTATTTGTAGATATTATTGGCTTCTCATTCGGAAATGCTGCTCGGCAGGAACTTCTCTCAAACTCTTTCCTGTCATGAGGGAGGATCCTTGGAGAGGAAAGTGAAATAACATTGATGGCATTGAGATAATATGCAAATTAAGCATTCTTACACACTTGCTTTCAATCAACTATTTTATCATCACTGAATAAGAAAAATGGGCATCATCATTTCAAAATATAAATGCATATAAATATGATCAAATACAACTTCATCATTATGATTCATAATCATGAGGCATCCACAGAGTAAAAGATATAGAAATAGAAAAGAAATGGCCTTGGTTGTTAAAATCAGAACATATTGACCATAGCAACACATGCATATTCCACTTCAATAATGCCAAAATGCCTAAGGGAAGATAAATCCACAGGAAGATTCATCTCAGCTCACAAGGGTGAGCAGAGGAAAGCATCTGCAAAAGTCTCAATGTGAAGTGTCTGCCTTTGAAATTTGGAAACAAAACATCAAATATTTTACAACATTCAGATCCATCTATGGGGTCTAAATTTGGCCACATCTTATCCAGGTCAGTCCAATGCTTACTGGCCATGACAAACTGATTTTTTAAAAGGAATGTTATTTGGGATTTGTGGAGCCACCCTAAAGATCAAAACTCTACTTAATCTGTGAATGACACAGGGTAGGTATCAACAATGTGACATGTCAAATTTATGTCTCCTTAATCCTTTTCTGTAAGAATGGTGTCAATTATTTTCATTCTGTGTTTGTGTGTGTCAGATAGCCAGTCAGTCAACAGCATTTAATGAGTGTCCACTGTGTACTCTGGGGAGCTATAAAAGGAAACAGCTCCTGTCCTTGAGGAGTTTATAATGAAATGGGAGAGACAAAGCAAACAAATGAAAAAATATACAATGGTTATCAAAGAGTCCAGGGCTAGCCTTCTGATAAAACAACAACAAAAGACATTTAGATTTTGTAATTTCTTTTGTTTGAAAGTTCAGAGGAAAATGTCACTTATTTTCCAAGGTTATTTAGAGGACTACCTGAACAAATATGAAGATTTATTTTTAAGCATTTGAGAAAAACTCCTCAGATTTTTAAGTCAATATGCCTTTGGTACTATTAAGCTCTTTAGCAAGATATCTTTAAATACCCACTCATGGAAAGGAAATCCTGGCTTAGGTTTCTGAGATTGAAACTGGAAGAAGGGGCAGTTTATCTGCTTTGAACATGTTGATATTTCTGTTTTCACAGTTTTGATGATACCAGCTAGTTTTTGACTAAATTGCATGGAAGTTACAACTGGTAGGAGAGTGACGCTTTCCTGATTTTGTTTTCCCTGCATCAGTGAGAAAGATGAGATAAAAATTTCTGGTTTCCTCAGTCTGATTTCTGGGCAGCTATTGCCAAAAAGGGTCACCTGTAAGAGCTCTGTGATTGCTCAACATATGAATAGTTTCTACTGAAAGTATAGTCCTGACTTTTAGGAAGGCTGCTTTTTTTTCTCATGCAGATATTTTAAGCTTGTCTTCAGTACCTTTCTGTCTGCCATCTGTCCCCTCTTCTCCTGTCTGAGGTGTTCCCTTGTCCTAGGATCAGTACTTCTAAGTTCTCCCATCTAGATGTTCTAATAACGGACTGCCATTCTGAGGGAGTTTCTTCTTTTGAATATTCTCCCTCACTCCCCAATTCACCTATTTCTTCTATGCAAATTGACAAGTTAGTGGACACTAATTTATTAATGACTTAAATAGTGTATTGTGACCTAATAGTTGCATCACTGTATGAATCTCTGAAAATGATATAAATCAGTTTCTATTATTGAAACTTTAAATATTATGTGGATACTTGAGAGTTATCTTTCAGTGTGAGAGGGCTTCTTTGGGCCTTGAATTATTGACCTCAGATTAATCTTATTCCCAGCATGATGGGAGAACCATGTCAAGGTTTGGGATGGGAGAAAATTTAGGAAAACATTTTGTATATCCTCATATTTCCAGGAAAATTGTGTCACTTCCTTTCAACCCTCAGGGGTTTGTTATCACAATCAGAATAAAGTCCACGCTCTTCAGTGTGGCCCTAAACTTTACTTCATTTGGCCTCTGCTCACTCTTCTGATCTCATCTTCTCCAGTCTCTCTTTCCTTCACTGGACCAGAGCCACCCTGACTTCTTCCAGTTCCTTGATTATCCTAGCTCTTTCCTGCTCTGGAAACTCCAGAAATTCTCAAGGCCGAGACTTTCTAGGCATTCAGGTCATCCTGTCTAAATGAATTCCTTCTTACCTCCTGTATTATATTTTCTTTAAAGCACTTCTATTTTGTGGACTAAAAAAAATTATTGTTGCTCTGCTTATTGTACATTTTCAACCACTGAAATCTCTTGAAGGCTGAGACTTTATTTTATGATTGCTGTATTTTCAGGGTCCAGACTATACTAGGCAAATAGTAGATAATAAATATTTTTTTAAAAGGTTGCCTAAATAATCATAGCTAGTGTAAAAATCATAGCTGAATTTAAGTTCAGGCTAAGAAAGGATGAAATACTTAAAATGATTGCTTCCTTATTGACAACCTGGTTTTATATTATTGAAAAAAATACTTTATCACACTTCAAACCTTCTCAAAATGTTCGATATGGTGGAATATGAACACTTCTGCTCTTTGAATATCTTCAGTTCTTCAGGGAAGAAACAGAGGAAGACCAACTACAAATTAGGAAGCCTTTTTAGCATCTGTTGGGGAGAAGAGTGTGCAGTGGATCATAGTGTAACTGGGAAGTTATTGAAAAATGACAGGAATGAAGCCAAAGGGAAGAGCCTGGAAACCTGTTGTAGTGAATGCACATAGCATTCCCTTCTTTGTCCTCCAAGTCCCCTGAAACCAGCAGAGTGTGAAGTTTAGAGTAGAGGCTTGATTACACCAAACTCAGGTGTGAGCAGAAATAAAGACTAGGGGCAGAGAAGGCAGAAAGGGCAGAGGTGGCAAACACTAGTTCTGGATTGGCTGACAGTTGATTAAGACAGAGTCACAAAGGAGAAAAATTGCTTTTATTTGCCATGAGGATGACCAGTGCTCCACCTGGATGGACCTCAGTCAAATATCCTAGAGTTGACTCTTACTTTTTGTCAGCTCCACAATAAACTGTGTTCTGCCTGTAATGACAGGCTAGACAGATTATTTTATGGGCGTATGCACTCTTATGGAAATGGAAGCAAAAGGAGAAATGGCAGAGTCTTTCTCCCTTGCTTGAACTCTTACTTGTTTACTTTTCTCCTCCCCTACCTCCACATCATTTTTTTTTCTGGTCTGTTTTGTTTGGAAACCTTATCTTACCAATTTCCAACCTTTTTCACTTTCTTCAACAATCTGTCTCTTTGTAGCCTTGCACTCAATGAGTGTTATAATTGGAAGAAAACTAAACTGAAAGGTAAATAATGGTAACATTATTTTAATTTGTGTTTTTCTGATGACTCATGAGTTGAACATGGTTATAGTTTTGATCACTTCTTTCTTTCCTAGAGTATTACCTATTCATATCATTGTCTTTTATTTTTGGAGTATTTCTATTTTTTCTTAACAGAGTTTAGTGCTTAGAATCATAGGCTCTGTAGCATCGATTTTCTGAGCTACATGCTGACTCTGTCACTTCTATGGGACACCAATGGGCAAGTTGCAGAGTGACTCTGTGCCTCAGTTCTCATCTTTAAAATGGGTAATAACAGATATGACTATGTCCCAGAGTAGTTGTGAGGAGTAATGAGATAAAATATATTAGGTGCTCACAACACTACCTGGCACATAGTATATGCTCCATAAATGTTATCTATTATTATTAGCTACTTAAATATTAAGGATATTATTTCCTTGTGGATCACATTTAAAAAAATATTTTTCTTCATTTAATAGTTGCCTCTTCATTTTATCCAAGGTTTTGATCTTCAAATGTGTTACATTTTAGGTGGCTGAGTTTGTTGATCTTTAGATTTGCATTTTCCTTCAATGCTTTTATGCTCAGAAAGTCTCCCTCAATGGCAGTTTGTGAAAGAATAGATTTTCAGATGCTATCTCTTTTTCTTTTCCTATTTATGATTCCTCAATTTCCTGCCATGTGTTTCAGTCCTCTTCATTCTTTTTTCCCTCATTTCCTTTATTTTTATTTTTGATTGTGGCAAAATATATGTAACATATAATTTACCAACTTAACCATTTTAAGTCAGGAGTGTAAAGTACATTCACATTGGTATGCAATCAATCTCCAGACACTACTTTCAAATATTTTAGTTATATACCCAGAAACAGAATTGCTGGATCATATGGTAATTCTATTTTTAGTTTTCTGGGAAACTGCCATACTGTTTTCCATAGTGGCTACATCATTTTACTTTCCTACCAACAGTACACAAAGGTTCCGATTTCTGCACATCCTGACCTACACTGTTATTCAAATGTGATGGCAAAATAAAAGCATTTTTCACACACAAAAAGAATAATACAATTTATTGTCCACAGACCTGAAGTAAAAGAACTATTAAAGTTTGTGCTTTAGCAATAAGACAGTGAACTCAGGATGAAGGTGAGGGGACAAGAATTTCTGAGTTGAACTACAGTTTTATAACATGTATTGGTAAATTTACTTTAATATTAATCATAAAAACATAAATATCCCTTTTTAAAAGGGCAAAACTAGAACTATAAGTAATAACAAGATTGTGTGGGAAGTGTTCAATAGATAGTTAAAGCAGTCTATGGAAATTCTCAGGATAACAAAATACTGAGTAACAACAGTTCTGTTGGAAAAATTCACATTTGGTAAAATTTGTAAATGTAGCATCTATCTGTAAGTCTGTTCTTTCTATGGTTGAATATATCTGTTCATACGGCTATACCATATTTTGCTTCTCCATTCACAAGTTCAGAGACATTTGAGTAGTCTCCAAATTTTGGCTATTATGAATGATGTTGTTACAAACATTCATGCACAAATCTTTGTCTGGACATAGATTCTCATTTTTCTTGAGTATAGATCTAAGAGTGAAATTACTAGGTTATATAGTAAATAATAATTTTTGAGTAAATGTAGCATTTCACATTCCCACCAGCAATGCATGAGAGTTCTAGTTCTTACATTCTCACCAGTCCTTGTTATTATTAGTCTTTGTTTAGAGCCATCTTATTGGGTTCTACATTATATCTCTTTGTTGTTTTAATGCTAAATACACCCTTTTGAATTAGTAAAATCTTTGAGAAACTGTGACTCCTCCCTAGCTCTCTGGACTCCCAAAGCTTTAATCCACTGTTCAGTGTTCTTTTAACAATTATGATGTGGCTATAATTTATTCATTGATCCATTCATTCATTGATTCATTAACTTAACAGTGATAATTGAATGTCTGCAATAGGTCAAGCAATGTTCTAGGAATAAAAACCTGAATTAAATTGATTCCTGCTCTCAAGGACTTGACTAACCTAATTGGAAACATGGACCGAGACAGTAAGAACTAAATGCAATGTGGTAGATGCAAATAAAGTGCAAAATGTTATTCAAGTTCTGATCTAGTCAAATCTTAATATGTCAAGAGCTTTGGCCGGGCGCGGTGGCTCAAGCCTGTAATCTCAGCACTTTGGTAGGCCGAGACGCGTGGATCACAAGGTCAGGAGATTGAGACCATCCTGGCTAACATGCTGAAACCCCGTCTCTACTAAAAAATACAAAAAACTAGCCGGGCGAAGTGGCGGGCGCCTGTAGTCCCAGCTACCCGGGAGGCTGAGGCAGGAGAATGGCGTGAACCCGGGAGGCGGAGCTTGCAGTGAGCGGAGATCGGGCCACTGCACTCCAGCCTGGGCAACAGAGCAAAACTCCCTCTCAAAAAAAAAAAAAAAAAAAAAAATATGTCAAGAGCTTTCAGTTGCCATTTTCCTTGTCATGAGAACATCTTTCTAACATGCTCAAGGTTGATTTCTAATGGTAAGAGAATGAGGTTGGAATGAGATAGGAGCTGACTTCCAGTCAACACTGTGGGCTCCACATATCACTTTACTTTAGTTCATTATCAGTGCTATTATCTAGTTCAGAACATGATATGCTGAAAACATGCTAGTTTCTGTTCTTGCATCTTAAAGTAGAAAGAGCAGATGCTATTTCCATTAGTTGTCCATCTAAGGATACCATATAGACTATTCCCTTGATAGATTTAGTTTCACCACCTTACACTGAATTTTTCTTAAGAAGGAAGCAACTAAAATAAACAAGAAGTTGAATCCTGAGATTCTGAGGGCAATGACATTTGCAAGCAATTTGTGGCAGGTAAGAGACATTTGCAAGCAATTTGTGGCAGGTCCATAAAGTACTTCCTCTTAGGATGTTCTTGTGATTTCTGCTGTAATATATCTCCCACCCCGAAAATGCATGCATGTGCCTAAACACACACACACACACACACACACACACACACACACACACACTGCCACAACCTTCTCCACTTCCCTAAACCCAATGAATGACTAACTTGCGAAGAATTCTCCACAGATTTTAAATATGAATACAAAGAAGGGATTCTAGTGATTGATACTTTTCCTGACCTTTAGATAACAGTTAACTAAACCATTTTAGGCTGATGTTGACATAGCCTATTAAATATCTCTACAGCAGAAATTCTACAATCTGTCCCATTGTTCAGAAGTCCCGAAGTCTATGATTTAATGTAAAAAATAGACCAGAAATCTGAAGACTTTATACAATTTATATCTATAACACAGTTGACTGAATTAGTTGAATGTGTCAGAACGCAATATGTGTACATATAAAATTTTTGGTGAAGCATGCCATAAAATTATAGTTTGTTCATTAATTTTGCCAGTTCACAAACATATCTCAGGTATGGCAATATGTCAGGCTATATGCTTGTGATTGTGGATACATGGATAAGAAAAAGACAATCCTCATCTTAAAGGAATAAACTCATGAAGATAGACCTGTAAATAAAGAATTACCACACATGGTAATAAACATAGGAAAAAAAGAAAAATTAATCATCACGATAGAATGAAAAAGTTTTAGGGAAGACTCCCAAAGAAGCAGGTTTTTGAACTGTGTCTTAAATATTTGCTGCTCACAAAGTGTGGTTTTCAAACCAGCGGTATTCACATTTTCTGGAAGCCTGTTAGAACTTCAGAATCTCAGATGCCATTCAAGACATACCAAATCAGGATCTCTATTTTAATAAGATCTCTGGTGATTTGTATGACATTAAATTATAAGAAGGTTTGCTTTAAAGGATGGTGAAGAATTCCCAAGTAGGTTTGAAGGAAAGGAAAAATATTCTCCAGAAGTGGGAACGATACTTGTAAAGGGACTATCTTGGACAAGATTCTCTTTAGAAGCACATTCTGAGGCAAAGAGTTGAGTACAGCAGTTTACTTGGGAGGAAGCAGTAGTAGGGGAGTGGGAAGTGAGATAAGGAAGGGAAGAATGACTGTAAAGAGTATCTTTTCTGGCAGATTACTTCTGTGAGCAACTGGGTCTCTCAGTTCTTTGGGAGCACGCTGGGGAAAAGTGTGGCTATGACTTGGGGTTGCTCACCAGTTCCAGTCATTCTTTGGTTGAGAGCTGCTTCCTATGGATGTTAATTCTTCTCCATTTTAGATTTTCCACAGGTGTGGGCCTCGTTGGCTCTGGTCACTTGAGAAAGCCCTTAGTAAAGAGTTGCAGGTGAAAGTCAGTAGTTGGAGGTTCACAGAAATGGTGGGTGCTGAAAGGATATGGGTGGGTATCAACGGTGGCTGCTATAGAGATCAAGGCATGAAACAGCACTACGAGGTATACTCAAGGAATTGCTGGTTGCCCAGCATTCTGGGAGTGTAGGGAATGAGTGTGGAAGTATCAGGATCTAAGGCTGTCTAGATACATAACAGCCAAATCATAAAGGGCCATGTGATGAAGACATGCTAAGGAAGTTGGAACTTACTTGCGGGCCATTAAACACTTAAAAAATAGAGTGTCATAGTAGAAATTTCATCTTTGGAAAGATTATTTTCCAGTCTAGAGGGTGGAACTTCAGTGAGACTGAAGACAGAGAGGCCAGTTAAGAACTCTATAATCTTGGATACAGCTTTTGTAGTTAGGATATCACCATTAGCTGACTGGATTAATTAATATCTCTATTGAGCTTCTGCTATCTTTACAGCATTTTGCAGCTAGCTATGTGAGATACTGGGTATTCTTTTCTTTAATTAATGAAAGTAATATGTTTAAACTGAAGTCTATTCAATATATTAGTGCTATTGCTGTATGTTAGTAAGTGTTGGTGTGTTAATATTTTACATGATGTGTATATTTCACAGGTCTTGAGTACTGTAGCTGATACCTAGTATAATTCTCTAAAAAAATGACCCATAGTATTTTTCTTTTTCCTGAGAGCACAGGATGCAATTTAAGCTAGTAATTTTCTTTTATACCAAAAAATTTCCTTTATACAAATTTTTTTAATACCAAAATTTCCCATTCATTGGGAACTATATGTAAGTCCCCAACGAATGAATATATTAATTATTCACCTTGCTCATGGACACTAGTCACATTTTATTGTGACCATTGCCACATCTCATAGAATAGGAATTTCTTGGTTATTGCTATATTCACCCATATAAAAGTGTTGCCTTCCATTTCTCTTAGCTAAGATACACAGAAAACTTTTGACTAAGGCAGAGAAATAATGGCTCATGTACTAATCCTTGTGAAATTAAGCAAAAAATGTGTGAAATTTAAAAAAATCTTGAAATAAAAAAAAGAAATTCCTGCCATGTCACTTACTATCCCTAATCTTAATTTCAGTGTTGTATATATGTGTGCATCTAAAATGTCATGTTTTTCAGACTTCCTTTCAATCCTTGAACTCTATTGAAAAGCTTCATTATATATTCTTCATTACTGATCTTGTTATAAAGATTTGATGCTGCTTAAAATAACCATTTGCTTTATTAAGCCAAGCTTTGTTTACTTCTGTATCTATTGAGATTAACCTCCCCTCACCATCCTTATACATGCACCCTTTGATTATTCTCAGTATTGATATCTTGGTCTTCCAAGAGCTGTAAGTTCTCAATTCACAAAAGGAAGGAGGTTCTAAGGTTCATCTAATGTGATAACTAGATTTGTATATGGTATTAAAGTATTAAAGGAGAGAATTTCTTTGCCTGTAGCTTATTTATTTGAATGCAGAAAAAATTTACTGGAGAGATTCAAAATGATAAATTTGTCTATACAGAATTCAATAAGCAAGATGCTGAAATAGAGTCTAAATCTTCCATCATCACTAAAGCTGTTTGATAAGAAATTTATCTCCTCTTGTCTGCTTTAGCTTAATCTAAGTACTAATGAATCAGGACCCATTCTGTATTCATTTGTCCTCACATTTTACTTGCTGTGGCAAGGATTCAGAAGTGATTGATTAATATCAAATAAGTTTTGCTCTCTATTGGAAGTCTTGACACAGCAACACATGCTTTTTTTGTTTTAAATCCATATACGGCAACTTTCTCTATGGTAGGTACCGTAGAAGACTAGAAGTTTCTATTATAATACATTCATCATTTTGAAAAGTGAAGGTGGCTGGCTGCAGTGTCTCATGCCTGTAATCCCAGCACTTTGGGAGGCTGAGGCGGGTGGATCACCTGAGGTCAGGAGTTTGAGAACAGCCTGGCCAACATGGTGAAATCCCGTCTCTACAAAAAAAAAAAAAAACAAAATTAGCCGGGTGTGGTGGTGGGTCCTGTAATCCCAGCTACTCAGGAGGCTGAGGCAGGAGAATTACTCGCACCCAGGAGGCGGAGGTTGCAGTGAGTCGAGATCATACCACTGCACTCTAGCCTGGACAACAGAACGAGACTCCATCTCAAAAAAAAAAAAAAAAGTGTGAAGCTATCTGAAGATTGACTCAATCGACCTGATGCAATGAGGAAGTCCACTAGAGGATTTAAGCAATAGGCCAAGTTGTCAATGGAATCTTAAAATAATTAAGTGATCTTAAAATGCTTGACTCAATTTCTGAGTGGTCGCTTGTGTATCCTCATCAAATGTGGTAGTTAAGAGACCTGATGAAGAGAAGAGTTTGGATCTGAGTTGCTGTCTGTTAAGTAAAAATTGATTTGTTGTATAATCTGAGCAAGCTGTTTACCACCTGAAGAGTCTGCATTAAGAAAAAAATGTGCAATAGTGGACAACAATGCTCTTTTTATGAGGATTACACAGTGTAAAAGTGACCGTCATGTTTCAAAGCTTCATAAATTGGGAAAATAGATAAATAACTGTGGATAGTTTTGCCTTTTTGTAAACAGATACTGATAAAAAGACATAGAATAAAGGCTCTCTCTTTTAATAATTTCCGAATATCATATAACTTTCCACCGCCTTTCACTCAAACTCCCCATTACTCCAGTTATGCAGCATTAATGCTGAGGGCTTTATGGGCTGCCATTACTTCTGTACATGCTTTTCCATTTAATTTTAAAGTTCCATTGCTCTAGGACATTAGGATTGTTTTCAGATTTCTTTTTTTTTTAAATTTATTTTTTATTATTATACTTTAAGTTGTAGGGTACATGTGCATAACGTGCAGGTTTGTTACATATGTATACTTGTGCCATGTTGGTGTGCTGCACCCATCAACTCGTCAGCACCCATCAACTCGTCATTTACATCAGGTATAACTCCCAATGCAATCCCTCCCCCCTGCCCCCTCCCCCATGATAGGCACCGGTGTGTGATGTTCCCCTTCCTGAGTCCAAGTGATCTCATTGTTCAGTTCCCACCTATGAGTGAGAACATGTGGTGTTTGGTTTTCTGTTCTTGTGATAGTTTGCTAAGAATGATGGTTTCCAGCTGCATCCATGTCCCTACAAAGGACACAAACTCATCCTTTTTTATGACTGCATAGTATTCCATGGTGTATATGTGCCACATTTTCTTAATCCACTCTGTCACTCATAGACATTTGGGTTGATTCCAAGTCTTTGCTATTGTGAATAGTGGCACAATAAACATACGTGTGCATGTGTCTTTATAGCAGCATGATGTATAATCCTTTGGGTATATACCCAGTAATGGGATGGCTGGGTCATATGGTACTTCTAGTTCTAGATCCTTGAGGAATCGCCATACTGTTTTCCATAATGGTTGAACTAGTTTACAATCCCACCAACAGTGTAAAAGTGTTCCTATTTCTCCACATCCTCTCCAGCACCTGTTGTTTCCTGACTTTTTAATGATAGCCATTCTAACTGGTGTGAGATGGTATCTCATTGTGGTTTTGATTTGCATTTCTCTGATGGCCAGTGATGATGAGCATTTTTTCATGTGTCTGTTGGCTGTATGAATGTCTTCTTTTGAGAAATGTCTGCTCATATCCTTTGCCCACTTTTTGATGGGGTTGTTTGTTTTTTTCTTGTAAATTTGTTTGAGTTCTTTGTAGATTCTGGATATTAGCCCTTTGTCAGATGAGTAGATTGCAAAAATTTTCTCCCATTCTGTAGGTTGCCTGTTCACTCTGATGGTAGTTTCTTTTGCTGTGCAGAAGCTCTTTAGTTTAATGAGATCCCATTTGTCAATTTTGGCTTTTGCTGCCATGCTTTTGGTGTTTTAGACATGAAGTCTTTGCCCATGCCTATGTCGTGAATGGTACTACCTAGGTTTTCCTCTAGGGTTTTTATGGTATTAGGTCTAACATTTAAGTCTCTAATCCATCTTGAATTAATTTTCGTATAAGGAGTAAGGAAAGGATCCAGTTTCAGCTTTCTACTTATGGCTAGCCAATTTTCCCAGCACCATTTATTAAATAGGGAATCCTTCCCCCATTTCTTGTTTCTCTCAGGTTTGTCAAAGATCAGATGGCTGTAGATGTGTGGTATTATTTCTGAGAACTCTGTTCTGTTCCATTGGTCTATATCTCTGTTTTGGTACCAGTACCATGCTGTTTTGGTTACTGTAGCCTTGTAGTATAGTTTGAAGTCAGGTAGCATGATGCCTCCAGCTTTGTTCTTTTGACTTAGGATTGTCTTGGAGATGCGGGCTCTTTTTTGGTTCCATATGAACTTTAAAGCAGTTTTTTCCAATTCTGTGAAGAAACTCGTTGGTAGCTTGATGGGGATGGCATTTAATCTATAAATAACCTTAGGCAGTATGGCCATTTTCACGATATTGATTCTTCCTATCCATGAGCATGGTATGTTCTTCCATTTGTTTGTGTCCTCTTTTATTTCACTGAGCAGTGGTTTGTAGTTCTCCTTGAAGAGGTCCTTTACATCCCTTGTAAGTTGGATTCCTAGGTATTTTATTCTCTTTGAAGCAATTGTGAATGGAAGTTCATTCATGATTTGGCTCTGTGTTTGTCTGTTACTGGTGTATAAGAATGCTTGTGATTTTTGCACATTAATTTTGTATCCTGAGACTTTGCTGAAGTTTCTTATCAGCTTAAGGAGATTTTGGGCTGAGATAATGGGGTTTTCTAAATATACAATCATGTCATCTGCAAAGAGGGACAATTTGACTTTTTCTTTTCCTAACTGAATACCCTTGATTTCTTTCTCTTGCCTGATTGCCCTAGCCAGAACTTCCAACACTATGTTGAATAGGAGTGGTGAGAGAGGGCATCCCTGTCTTGTGCAATTTTCAAAGGGAATTTTTCCAGTTTTTGCCCATTCAGTATGATATTGGCTGTGGGTTTGTCATAAATAGCTCTTATTATTTTGAGGTACGTTCCATCAATACCGAATTTATTGAGCGTTTTTAGCATGAAGGGCTGTTGAATTTTGTCAAAAGCCTTTTCTGCATCAATTGAGATAATCATGTGGTTCTTGTCTTTGGTTCTGTTTATATGCTGGATTATGTTTATTGATTTGCATATGTTGAACCAACCTTGCATCCCAGGGATGAAGCCCACTTGATCATGGTGGATAAGCTTTTTGATGTGTTGCTGAATCCGGTTTGCCAGTATTTTATTGAGGATTTTTGCATCGATGTTCATCAGGGATATTGGTCTAAAATTCTCTTTTTTTGTTGTGTCTCTGCCAGGCTTTGGTATCAGGATGATGTTGGCGTCATAAAAATGAATTAGGGAGGATTCCCTCTTTTTCTATTGATTGGAATAGTTTCAGAAGGAATGCTACCAACTCCTCCTTGTACCTCTGGTAGAATTCAGCTGTGAATCCATCTGGTCCTGGACTTTTTTTGGTTGGTAGGCTATAATTATTGCCTCAATTTCAGAGCCTGCTATTGGTCTATTCAGGGATTCAACTTCTTCCTGGTTTAGTCTTGGAAGAGTGTAAGTGTCCAGGAAATTATCCATTTCTTCTAGATTTTCCAGTTTATTTGCATAGAGGTGTTTATAGTATTCTCTGATGGTAGTTTGTATTTCTGTGGGGTTGGTGGTGATTTCCCCTTTATCATTTTTAATTGCGTCGATTTGATTCTTCTCTCTTTTCTTCTTTATTAGCCTTGCTAGTGGTCTGTCAATTTTGTTGATCTTTTCAAAAAACCAGCTCCTGGATTCATTGATTTTTTGGAGGGTTTTTTGTGTCTCTATCTCCTTCAGTTCTGCTCTGATCTTAGTTATTTCTTGCCTTCTGCTAGCTTTCGAATGTGTTTGCTCTTGCTTCTCTAGTTCTTTTAATTGCGATGTTAGAGTGTCAATTTTAGATCTTTCCTGCTTTCTCTTGTGGGCATTTAGTGCTATAAATTTCCCTCTACACACTGCTTTAAATGTGTCCCAGAGATTCTGGTATGTTGTATCTTTGTTCTCATTGGTTTCAAAGAACATCTTTATTTCTGCCTTCATTTTGTTATGTACCCAGTAGTCATTCAGGAGCAGGTTGTTCAGTTTCCATGTAGTTGAGCGGTTTTGATTGAGTTTCTTAGTCCTGAGTTCTAGTTTGATTGCACTGTGGTCTGAGAGACAGTTTGTTATAATTTCTGTTCTTGTACATTTGCTGAGGAATGCTTTACTTCCAATTACGTGGTCAATTTTGGAGTAAGTACGATGTGGTGCTGAGAAGAATGTATATTCTGTTGATTTGGGGTGGAGAGTTCTGTAGATGTCTATTAGGTCTGCTTGCTGCAGAGATGAGTTCAATTCCTGGGTATCCTTGTTAACTTTCTGTCTCGTTGATCTGTCTAATGTTGACAGTGGAGTGTTGAAATCTCCTATTATTATTGTATGGGAGTCTAAGTCTCTTTGTAAGTCTCTAAGGACTTGCTTTATGAATCTGGGTGCTCCTGTATTGGGTGCATATATATTTAGGATAGTTAGCACTTCCTGTTGAATTGATCCTTTTACCATTATGTAATGGCCTTCTTTGTCTCTTTTGATCTTTGATGGTTTAAAGTCTGTTTTATCAGAGACTAGGATTGCAACCCCTGCTTTTTTTTGTTCTCCATTTGCTTGGTAAATCTTCCTCCATCCCTTTATTTTGAGCCTATGTATGTCTCTGCGTGTGAGATGGGTCTCCTGAATACAGCAGACTGATGGGTCTTGACTCTTTATCCAGTTTGCCAGTCTGTGTCTTTTAATTGGAGCATTTAGTCCATTTACATTTAAGGTTAATATTGTTATGTGTGAACTTGACTCTGCCATTATG
Source organism: Macaca thibetana thibetana (assembly GCF_024542745.1). Taxonomy (NCBI): domain Eukaryota; kingdom Metazoa; phylum Chordata; class Mammalia; order Primates; family Cercopithecidae; genus Macaca; species Macaca thibetana. Next base: position 54,849,239 of record NC_065585.1, on the reverse strand, counting down.
ATATTAACTGGTTATTTTGCTCGTTAGTTGATGCAGTTTCTTCCTAGCCTCGATGGTCTTTACATTTTGGCATGTTTTTGCAATGGCTGGTACCAGTTGTTCCTTTCCATGTTTAGTGCTTCCTTCAGGGTCTCTTGTAAGGCAGGCCTAGTGGTGACAAAATCTCTAAGCATTTGCTTATCTGTAAAGGATTATATTTCTCCTTCACTTATGAAACTTAGTTTGGCTGGATATGAAATTCTGGGTTTAAAATTCTTTTCTTTAAGAATGTTGAATATTGGCCCCCACTCTCTTCTGGCTTGTAGAGTTTCTGCCGAGAGATCTGCTGTTAGTCTGATGGGCTTCCCTTTGTGGGTAACCCGACCTTTCTCTCTGGCTGCCCTTAAGATTTTTTCCTTCATTTCAACTTTGGTGAATCTGGCAATCATGTGTCTTGGAGTTGCTCTTCTCGAGGAGTATCTTTGTGGCGTTCTCTGTATTTCCTGGATTTGAATGTTGGCCTGCCCTACTAGGTTGGGGAAGTTCTCCTGGATGATATCCTGAAGAGTGTTTTCAAACTTGGTTCCATTTTCCCCCTCACTTTCAGGCACCCCAATCAGACGTAGATTTAGTCTTTTTACATAATCCCATACTTCTTGCAGGCTTTGTTCATTTCTTTTTCTTCTTTTTTCTTTTGGTTTCTTTTCTTGCTTCATTTCATTCATTTGATCCTCAATCGCTGATACTCTTTCTTCCAGTTGATCGAGTCGGTTACTGAAGCTTGTGCATTTGTCACGTAGTTCTCGTGTCATGGTTTTCATCTCTTTCATTTTGTTTATGACCTTCTCTGCATTAATTACTCTAGCCATCAATTCTTCCACTTTTTTTTCAAGATTTTTAGTTTCTTTGTGCTGGGTACGTAATTCCTCCTTTAGCTCTGAGAAATTTGATGGACTGAAGCCTTCTTCTCTCATCTCGTCAAAGTCATTCTCCGTCCAGCTTTGATCCGTTGCTGGCGATGAGCTGTGCTCCTTTGCCGGGGGAGATGCGCTCTTATTTTTTGAATTTCCAGCTTTTCTGCCCTGCTTTTTCCCCATCTTTGTGGTTTTATCTGCCTTTGGTCTTTGATGATGGTGATGTACTGATGGGGTTTTGGTGTAGGTGTCCTTCCTGCTTGATAGTTTTCCTTCTAACAGTCAGGACCCTCAGCTGTAGGTCTGTTGGAGATTGCTTGAGGTCCACTCCAGACCCTGTTTGCCTGGGTATCAGCAGCAAAGGCTGTAGAAGATAGAATATTGCTGAACAGCGAGTGTACCTTTCTGATTCTTGCTTTGGAAGCTTCCTCTCAGGGGTGTACTCCACCCTGTGAGGTGTGGGGTGTCAGACTGCCCCTAGTGGGGGACGTCTCCCAGTTAGGCTACTCAGGGGTCAGGGACCCACTTGAGCAGGGAGTCTGTCCCTTCTCAGATCTCAACCTCCGTGTTGGGAGATCCACTGCTCTCTTCAAAGCTGTCAGACAGAGTCGTTTGCGTCTGCAGAGGTTTCTGCTGCTTTTGTTATTGTTTACTGTGCCCTGTCCCCAGAGGTGGAGTCTACAGAGACAGGCAGGTTTCCTTGAGCTGCTGTGAGCTCCACCCAGTTTGAGCTTCCCAGCAGCTTTGTTTACCTACTTAAGCCTCAGCAATGGCGGGTGCCCCTCCCCCAGCCTCGCTGCTGCCTTGCCGGTAGATCACCGACTGCTGTGCTAGCAATGAGGGAGGCTCTGTGGGCGTGGGACCCTCCTGGCCAGGTGTGGGATATGATCTCCTGATGTGCCTGTTTGCTTAAAGCGCAGTATTGGGGTGGGAGTTACCCAATTTTCCAGGTGTTGTGTGTCTCAGTTCCCCTGGCTAGGAAAAGGGATTCCCTTCCCCCTTGCGCTTCCCAGGTGAGGCGATGCCTAGCCCTGCTTCAGCTCTCGCTGGTCGGGCTGCAGCAGCTGACCAGCACGGATCGTCCGGCACTCCCCAGTGATATGAACCCAGTACCTCAGTTGAAAATGCAGAAATCACCGGTCTTCTGTGTCGCTCGCGCTGGGAGTTGGAGACTGGAGCTGTTCCTATTCGACCATCTTCCCAGAGTCTGTTTTCAGATTTCTTAAGGTCAAGGTCAGTGAGTCAAATATACTGGAGCATAATAACATTTATTTTTCATCCTTTTAAAAGTCTCACATTTATTTTGAAAAGACCAGGAAACCCATCCATCTTTACCTCTCCTTAATGTTAATTCAATCTGAGCTTTTATTTTATTTTATTTTATTTTTTTTTGAGGCGGAGTCTCGCTCTGTCGCCCAGGCTGGAGTGCAGTGGCCCGATCTCCGCTCACTGCAAGCTCCGCCTCCCGGGTTCCCGCCATTCTCCTTCCTCAGCCTCCCGAGTAGCTGGGACTACAGGCGCCGCCACCACGCCCGGCTAATTTTTTTGTATTTTTAGTGGAGACGGGGTTTCATTGTGTTAGCCAGGATGGTCTCGATCTCCTGACCTCGTGATCCGCCCGTCTCGGCCTCCCAAAGTGCTGGGATTACAGGCTTGAGCCACCGCGCCCGGCCTGAGCTTTTAATTTTTAACTTTTTGCAGCATGATTTGTAACATAGATGGCTAGCCTTAAATTTGGCAAAAAAAAAAAAAGTGTTTCTTTTTTGCTCTTGCTGAAGCAAGCCCTTCTGGACATCTGTAGGTCTGCTCTTGTTGGTGAACTGATGACAGTGGAGGCACCTGCACTTTGGAAATAAACATTATATAAAAAGAAGTCAAGCAGCAAAGGTTAAACCAGAACATGAACCCTGTTGCTCATATGAGCCCCAGGCAGGCATTCTATAGAATCTGAGAAGCTAGTCCCTCGGGAGAGGGAGAACTTTGTGTTCTCGCCCAGTCACTCTCCACTGCTGCTCAGAACAATGCAGACATGCCCTAGTGAAAGTCAGCTTTACCCAGGCAAAGCGAGATAGGAAGACATTTTAGGGTGAAACTAGAAAATGATATCTGAAGATAATTGCAAAAAATAAAGTGATTTTAAAATTTTCTTTGGGGCATGGTCATCTGCATGGGATATCTAGAACTGTGGCAGCCATCTGGAGACCTTGAAGGAAGTCAGTCTAAAAGCAGACACTTTGCTGTGTCTTAATTCTCACTATTGGCAAAATGGAAAGAAGAAAAGCATCTATATTCTCATTACTTTCACTGGTTTACTGAATTAACCATCATAATAAGAAAAGACAGAGTTTCAGGAATAAGTATTTTTGTATGTTAAAAAAGTGATTTTTAGATGTTAGCAACTACAAATTAAAGATGGTCCTTTGAGTTAGAGATAAAATAGAGTTTTTTGGTGACCTCCTTTGTAGTTGAATAACCACTACCTACACAGGATCTTCACTGAGGCAATTGGTTTTAAATACCACTTTTGAAACCACCATTTTTCCTGTTAATTTACAATTGTTAGAAAGATAGTGATAGGTAATTAAAAGACTATAACAGGGAATGTACTCACAGAATAAATATGAAATATCTTTGATACTGTGGTGCTAAAGGATAGATGAGAAATTCTTCAGTCAGCTTCAGGTTTTCTCCCATTCAAATCATGGGGTTAGCGTTTAATTAGTAAAGGAGTGGGACAATGTAACAGACTAGGTATCTAAAGACTCATTCTTTCCTTCACTTAGGAGAATTACTACCAGTCAATTATCCCTTTACAACATGCTATTTATCTCATCTTCATGTACACATTTTAGAAATAAGCAAGGATGCTATGATTCATGTCTGCAATTTTGGTCTCCTGGTTTTAAAATTGCCCATAAGTGTAGATGCTGTTATGATGTCACACTCACAAGAAACCTGAGTTTACCATCAAGACACATTGTGAAAGCTTGACATTGTTATTCCAGCATTATCCAAAGTTATTATTTTTGTGATGCAGGATGAAGCTGAATTGAACTAAAGAACTAGACATACTGTGCAAAGCCTGATGACATTTTCTTGAAAGCCGACCCAGACTGCTACAAGTTCTTTAACTTTTGTAATTTAAAATTAATTTGAATGAAAAAATATTAGGAGCACTTGTTTCTGGCTATTTTGAACAAAGTCATTTCTTTTTGGAACATTAATGGCTCCAAGGTAGAAGGAGAAAAATGAGGGACTCGCTTATGAGTTTATGGAAGAAACGTTATGTTTTCAAAATGAGAACCCAAGGTAATTACTTCACTTGAGGGAAAAAGGGATTATGGCACTTTGGCACATTCCACAAACCAATGAAATATTAGCAAAACAAGTAGCCTTAGAAATGACATTTATGTGGCATACATAAGCTCAGATTTTAGAGATAAATCTTATCTCAACACTTCTGTCTCTGCCTCCCTACTCCACTCCTCTAAGTTTCACCTATAAACGAGAAAATATTCTTCAGAGTATGAGGTTGGCGTTAGCATAGGTCGCAGAAAATCCAGCGAGCCCAGTAATAGAGTGTGATACTGTGTGTGCTGATACTTCCAGGAAGTGCAGTGGTGCTACCTGGGGAAATAGACCCAGCTGCATGGGCTGACCTTGAGTGAGTTGTATAGTCATGCTTTCTTGGTTTCCTCAGCTGCAAAGGGGTAAGTAGACGGTGATGCTATCTACCTTGCTGGTGTTCCACAAATACTACTGAAGTGGTGGTTGATTAACACTTTGAATGAATGTACTATTTTAAAACTGCCCTTATTGCCGTTTCTTCAGGGCATAGAAATCTTCTCACAGCCAGGAGCTAGTCTACCTGTACACCATGTCCATGAAGCTTGGAAAGGAGAAGAATGTGAATCTTAGACAAGAGCATGAGTTCATTTATTTAGATCATGACAAGGCAAGGCACTTATTTGTGAGTGGAGAAAGACCATTTGGCATCTGGCAGTGGCCACCCCCAAATAAAAATAAGTAAAATTAAGTTATATTTCCATCATACTCAAATTAAAAATTTAAAAACTGTCCAGAAAAGAGCAAATATGCATATATATGGAGGGGAATTAACATGTTTACTCTCAACATGTACTAATCATTACACTGGAAGAATGCATAAGTTATTTTCATATGGTCTGCTTATAGCAAACTCACTCTCATAGCTATCAGATACTCAAGAATTTTCATTAGAAACCAGTACTCAAATCAATAGTCTTCCAGTTTGAATGGGAATAGGAGAAAAGGTTAGACATGGCTGCTATTTCAGCTTTGGTTGCTGTCCAAGACGCTGATGTGCTGTTACCTAGCAGTAGGCATTGGGGTCACAGAAATTCTGTGTGTCAATTCTATGACCAATCTGCCTGAAGTTCTGCAACAGTGAAAATAGTAACTTTCTTAGAATCCCATGGCTCACAACACTTCTGCTTATAGAAATAAAATATGTCTTTTGAAGAATGTGCACTAAAACTGGAAAAATAGGTCAAGACATTTTAAGGTGCATTTAGATGACAAGAAATGATCAGTCATAGTCACAAAATCTAACCCCTATGTGCCATTAATTAGTGCACTTTCAGCTTTGAATGCCATTGGTTGTCCACAATCCAGGCATCTTAAACCTGTAAAAGAAAAGGATGGATTTCAGGGCCACCTCGCTATGGCGGTTTTAAATAGAGTAATAACCTAAGTTCTATCATTATTAAGTCTCAAAGACAGTGATGCCTAATAGTATAATTATTTGTCTATTTATAGATTCTCAATGAACAGTATGTCTTAGTTTATTGCTGTACTTGTTTGGATGTTAATTAACTGTCAGAGCAATTAAATAACAATTCTTATCATTTGAGGGGCTTAAGGAGAGTCTGCTGCGTCAGTTTAAGATTTAAACGTAGATCAAATTGCCCAAGATAACATTTTTTTCCCTTTCCCTTTAGAAGCATTTTAATATGCATTGTTCCTTAGAATCCTCCACAGACAGCATACTCTCCAGTTTTGGAAATTCTGTTTGGAATTCAAAAATACTTCCTTTAAGGAAAGTCTTATAATGACTTTTTTATAACCAAGCCAGAGATAAAGAAGCAGTGGGTTCAGCAATTTATATCACACCCTTTGCACACATCTTTCCCACCTTAGCTTACACATACATATGTAAATAATGTGAGTCGAGAAACTGAGAAAAATGTGCACATCTTCCACTGAATTCCCCAAATGGGCAACTCAGGCCATTTTTGGCTCTTCAGTTACCTAGCAAATATGCTTTCTGCTAGAAAGAGTGGAAAGGCAGAAGCTCTTGAAATTGCTCAGCTATCTGGGTAAACTCCAGTTATTGGACTGGGAATTTCAATCTGGATTCTCTAAAATCTCTCTTTTGTGAGTATCGAGGTCGCTCGCTGGTTTCGAAAACTGTCAGTGCTCACAAGAAACTCTTCACAACTATTAACGGATGACTCAGTTTGCCTCTGTATGTTCTCCCAATAGCAGAATTGTTGGCTGGCACCTGCTCAGCTTTTTAAGCAATCCCAGAAAAATGGATGTTAAAACCTTCTGGTGATTCAGCAGCGGGTGGAAATGTTACTGCTGTGTTAGAAGGATTTGTTTCTACAGGCAAAGAGCTTTTATGTATTTGCCTGGGTTATTTAATAAATTTCGGTTTATAGAGGCCATTTATTTATGATTTTCTGTTTACAGCTGGACCACACTATGTAAATACTGAACCAATCCTGCATGCTGCTATATTTTTGTTTTATACATCAAATTAGGGAAACTCTTCATACCACACCAAAAGACTGTTTTGAGGACTGGCCTTCACAAAAATTGAGTTTTAACTGTATACTTAAAGAAACAACTGTCTCCTTTCCACTGTTTTTTCAGAAGTCTGAATCAGCCCCCGCTTCCAGGGTAAAATTACACTTAGCAGCACCTCGTGTAGCTGGCAGGGCAACCCGTCCAATTTACTCCATAGATATAATCCTGCATTTGAATAACTGAGGTAAACATAGTTTATTGCTACCATAAGGTACTGTCATTGCAACTGTAGGCAGTCATTAAGTCAATGATAATTTATGGTTCTATCACCACAAAAAGGTGTAGCAAACTTTTTGAACTCTGCAATCAAAAAGAACTAAAAATGCCCATAAATCTGAATGTTATCATCCTAAAACCTTTGAGGATTGAGCTGATGTCATTTTCTTTCCCAATTATACTGCACCACATAATTATTATGTTAAAAAGAGAAAAGAAAATGTATTAAAAGCCTTGTAGACATAATTTGATGTGAGAAAATCTTAAAATACATGAGTTTCATAAAGTGGAGTCCATCAACCCATGATATAGTCTGTCAGCCTCTATAGGCCATGCGTCCTATAGATGTAATTGTCCTAATGAAACAAGCCCATTTAAAGCATATATATTCTGTACTAGATTCTGCACAGAACAAATTCTGTAAAAAAATTGAAATTTGATTTTATAAAGAGAAAGTCCTAAGTTAGGAGTCAAGAAGAATGGTCTCTTTCACATATTTGAAATAGCCATTCCACCTCTTGGACCTGGTCCTGAGCTGTGGACGGTACTATCACCAATGTGTCTTTTAGCTCTAAGACTATTTTGGAAAAAACGTCTTACAGATGCTCTAAAGCCATACATTGGAGAAGAGAATGTTTTACATTAAAATACAAAAGTAGTTTTAAATTTTAGAGCAAGAAAAATAAATGTATTAAACTAATCTCATGTTATTTGTGCCCACACTTAGGTAACAGACAGTTCCACAGTCATTTTAAGTTGCAAATGTTTTCAGTACAGGAATTAGGCTTATCTTTGGAAAATAGTAATCAAAACCCCAAATGTTATTTAATAGGTAAACTCCTTTTGACAGGTGGGGTTTACTTTAGCCTGGAAGATTCCAGTAGAAAAGTGGTGGGATGGAGTTAATTTCTTATTTGTTTTTCCTGCCTCATGGCTCCCTCTTGCTAACTAGTTTCTAAACACTTTGGAGTGGAGAAGTAGCAGGGAGAAGAGAGGAAGAAATAAGTGGGCAGGGTCTAGGTTTTACTGGATCAGAGTAATTTGACTTCTTGCCTTCTGGCGCTGGCCCTTTCTCTTGTGAAAAACATTTTTCAGAGGCTGAAAGAGTGTGTCTCCTGGGTCTCATTCTTTCTTCCCAGCAATCCTCTTGACCCAGGTAGATGCATCCTGTTCTGGGTAGATTTGCAGTTTCTTCCACAGCCATTTATCCCCAGCTTCTTGCTTCTGGGCCTCTTCTGCACCTGCAGGCTCTGCTGTTGGAAAGAGCCCAGAGTGATCTGGAATCTGCTCTACCGGGTGGCACCCCTCTCTGTTGAGGGAAGCACTGATTCCCCACTGTTCCCCAACAAATTATAGGAGTCCTTTCCTCTTCTCCTGACTCCCATCTAAGTATTATTTGGCTCTCACTGTCTAAATTTCCTGGATAGGTGTCAGATCCTGGTCTGTCCTGCCTTCCATGTTAGGCAGTCACATAGGTATTCCAAGTAGCCCCATGGACTCCCCCTCACCAGATTTGGGGCATCCTCCACCTTTCTCATGAGTAAGAGGAGAGGGCTCAAAGTCGAGCTTTCTTCAGTGACATCTCAACAAATCCTCTTCGCAGGATTCTCCCTCCTACACTTTTGAACACATTTAATATTTCAAAGTGCATAAAAAGGTTCAAGAGACAATGAAGAATGTCTTGGGAATTTCCTCTGAAAATTTGCATTTAGTGATTCCGCAACTCATCACGAGCCCCTCATCTTTTATAAGTTAATGTTTAATTGAAATATCAATTTTAACACCTAGCAGCTTGGCTAGATGGTTAAGCATTTATAGAAAGGATATGCAATGAATACATAATTGTAGAAATACTCTTTAAAAAAATCCACAATTGAGTTTTTTTTTAAGAAACCTAACTACTTTAACGAGATATAATTCATATACCACAAAATTCATCTTTCAAAACGTGTATGACTCACTGTTTTTTAGTGTATTCACAGAATGATGCAACCGTCACCAGTAATTTTAGAATAGTTTCATCACCCTCAAGAGACACCTTATGTCTCTTAACAGTCATCCCCATTCCCTGCCCACTACCTATACCTCTGGAAACCAGAGGTTTCTTCCTGTATCTATGAATTTGCCTATGCTGAACAGTTAATAAAAGTGAAGTGGCTGGGTGCAGTAGCTCACACTTCTAATCCTAGCACTTTGGGAGGCTGAAGCGGGAAGATTGCTTGAGCCCAAGAGTTCAGGGCAGCCTGGGCAACATAGGGAGACCCCCATCTCTACAAAAAAGTAAAAACATTAGCCAGCATGGTGGCATGCAGCTGTGGTCACAGCTGCTTGGGAAGCTGAGGTGGAAGGATCACTTGAGTCCAGGAGGTTGAGGCTGCAGTGAGCTGTGATTGCGTCACCACACTCTAAGCCTGGGTGACAGAGTGAGACATTGTCTCTAAAAAGAAAAGAAAAGAAGGAAAGAAAAGAAGATGAAAAATTGAGTCATACAACATATCACCTCTTGTATATGGCTTCTTTTACTCAGCAGAATGTTCCCAAGGTCCATCCGTGTTGTAGTTTCCACTGTTACTTCATACCTTTTTATCGCCAAATAATTTTCCATTGTATGGATACACCACATTTTGTTGATACATTTATTATTTGATGGACATTTGGGTTGTTGTCACTTTTTGGCTATTATGAATAATGTGGCTACGAACATTTGTGTACAAATTTTCGAGTGGACATGCTTTCATTTCTCTTGGTTATAAACCTAGGACTGGATCATATACTAACTGCATATTTAACATTTTGAGGAACTGTTTACCAAAGTGTTTACTAAAGTGTCTGCACTATTTTGCATTCCTACCAGCAACGTATGAGGGTTCCAATTTCTCCACATCCTCACCAACACTTATTACCTTTTGTTTTTATTTTAATTATCCTAGTGTTGGTAAAGTGGTTTTGATTTGCATTTCCCTAATGACTAATGATGTTGAACATATTTTCATTGGTTTTCTGGCCACTTATGTATATATTTTGGAAAAATGTATATTCATGTGCTTTTCTCATTTATTAATTACTTTTTAATTGTTAATTAAAAGTTCTTTATTTATGATGCAAGTCCCTTATCAGATAGATGATTGCAAAATTGTCTTCCCATTTGTGGGTTGTATGTTTACTTGGTGTCCTTTGAAGCATAAAAATGTTTAATTTTGTTGAAATATGATATATATCTTTTCTATTGTTGTTTGTACATTTACTGTTATCTAAGAAACCATTGCTTATCCCAATGTTATGAAAATTTATTCTATGTTCTCTCCTAAGAGTTCTAGAGTTTAGGTCTTACATTTATGCCGATGATCTATTTTGAATTAATTTCTGTATATAGTATGAGATAGGTGTCCAACTTCATTCCTTTGCATTTGGGTAACCAGTTATTCTGGCAACATATGTTTGAAAGGAGATTCTTGGCCCGGCATGGTGGCTCACACCTGTAATCCCGGCACTTTGGGAGGCTGAGGCAGGCAGATCACTTGAGGTCAGGAGTTCGAGACCAGTCTGGCCAACATGGTGAAACCCCATCTCTACTAAAAATATAAAAATTAGCCTGGCGTGGTGGTGGGCACCTGTAATCCCAGCTACTTGGGAGGCTGAGGCAGGAGAATTACTTGAACCCAGGAGGCAGAGGTTTCAGTGAGTCAAGATTAAGCCACTTCACCCTAGCCTGGGTGACAGAGCGAGACTCCATCTCAAAATAAATAAATAAGTAAATAAATGTTAAAAAAAATTTAAAAATAAAAGGAAATTCTCAAGACTTAATAGCAGCTTGGGTGTTTTGGTGGCATCTATGTCCAGCTGTAAGTGATGATAAAACATTATATATGGAAAGTTCAGTTATAAAAATAATTAATTTATTTCTCCTTGAGGGAGTTCCTGGCCCACGACTCAACTATATGAAAATAAACCTACCTCTACAATTAGTTCATTTTTCTTTATTTTTATTTTTTGGCTGTTGTACACCCAAGATAGCTGCCTTTGGGTCAAAATGCATTACTGCAATTCTTAAGGATTCCAATATTCCTCTCTGTGTTGATGAAGTAAGGCTAAGGATCAAAAATGACTGATGTTACCTGTATCAAATTGTAAAAACAAAAAATGCATTGAGATTTTATATATATATATATAAAATGTTAAATATGTGTGTGTGTATATATATATATAGACATATATATACATACTACTCTCTGACTTTTATACAAGATTTCGTGATGAGCAGCTAACAAAGAGACTGAATATCCTAACAAGGTCATTTTTAAATGATGTAACAGCAATAAAATGGAAAGATTTTTCTTTGTTATAAGAGTATAGTAAAACCTAAATGAACAGAGTGCTAGAAAATTTCCCTACTTCAGCAACCTATTATCAGAGTAATTTGTATCTTCATTCATCTGCAAACCTAAATAAAGAAACAAACGATATTATATGTCAATTCAGGGGAATATTCTCTACATGTTTGAATATTCTCTACATGTGACCAAGAATTGTGTTTCATTACAAATTTGTAGGGACTGCATTAGCTCCACTATGAACAAATTGCCTATTACAATATTATATGTGCTAAATTTATACACAATTACGTGATTTATATCTTCAACTGTGTTTCTTTTTTTAATGTTGCTTCCTTGACTTTTAATTAGAGTCCTGGGAGGTAAGAGAGAGAAGAAGCAGAATTGCTTGTCCCAGTTAGTTTTCTATTATCTGTCATCATTAGGAAATTGATACGACTTTGCCATCCTCTTTTCTATCTAGATATACATGGGTATGTTAGAGTAGAAAATAACCACTTGAAACTTACAAAAGCAGATGAGAAGGGTTAGAATACTGTTCAAGATATTGGGGTTACTAAGATCTAATGAGAACAAAGGGTTAAGGTTGTAGGTACTTCAGGGGAGGTAAAAGTAAATAAATTGCTAGAAAAGGTCAATACAGCCTCAGATTACTGTTGCTGGGAACCAAGATGCTAAGACCCCTTGTGAATAGAGATATTAAAGAACAGGAAATCTTCCTGTATTCTCAGCACTCCAGGAATAAATCACTGTGCACAGTAAGCTAAGACTGAACTACATTAATCTGTTAATACTAAGATCAATTATTTCATTGCTCTTTAATATGCTAATAATCAGAAATCAGGGAAATTCTAGGGCTAATGATTGGCAGGAGAGAGAAGAAGTAGAGGTGTTGTGAGATTCACATATCAAAAAATCAATCACAAAAACTTAAAAATGGATTCAAGTTTTCAATGTCAGACTAAAGACAAGTTTATCAACTCTTCCTCCCATGACCTAATTACAGAAACAGGAATGACATTAAAGAAGGCAACCAATTAAAGAATGACATAAAAGTGACATAGTTTCCAACAGAAATAATGAACTATAGAAGGGATCATCAGTGGACATAACATTTAACAAAATCTCTGGAAGTCAGAAAGCTGAGGAAGGGATAGTGACTACTGAACCGAGTGAAGGAAGCCATAGCCTAGAATATCCTTGAAGGCCACTGTAGTCAAAGAGGCCTCTAATCTACCTCCAGGGTCCTATGGGTGCTATAGATTTAAAGAAGAGATCCCCAGCATAATGACTGGCTTTATTCTCACTCAATTTAAAGCAAAGTTGCCAGCCAGCAAGCTCATCTCACATACAGCACCTGGTCAGCCTTTCTATTGCCTTATTCTTATATATATAAACAAGCAACAAAGGATCATAGATATTTGAGGAAAGCCTGCAACACAAGAGAGACTGGATGAAAAAAAAATGCATTGGGAAAAACAGGAAAAATTTCAATAATGCAAAAGGAATTATATCCTTAAACTGGTGACCTCAGAGATTTTTATGAATATACTACATATGCAAATGAGACAAGCATATTGTAAAAAATAAAAAAATGAATTCCAATTCAAGATGGCAGATCACCACATGCATTGATCTCTTTGTCTTATTGGCTCCATGAAAACAATAGTAAAATAAAAAGGTATAAACCTACATAAGTAGAGTGAGAACACTCTACACAAGTAGAGTGTGAGATCAGAGTAAGTTTCCTAAATCTAGAAGGAAACCCAGTGAACACTGGGAAATAATGAAGCAGAGTGGCAGGCTTTCAAGCTAGAGAAACTTGACTTAATATTACGAATGGGACCCTAATAAGGCCTATGGAAACATGAATTTTAATATATTATTACAGAAGTCCAGGAGGAAGGCCATGAGAGCCATACAAAGGCCACAAGTCTATGAAAGGCCGTCCAATGTGTTGGTAGGTCCTATAAAAGAAATTAATGGAGAGGTCCTTACAAAAGAAACAATAATTAGGGATTTACATTTGAATAATTTGACTTTGGAAAAGAGAAGAGACACTTTTTCCAAATATTAGCAAAAGAAAATAATGGAGGCTGGATAACAAGAGATGAGATCATGGACTGAGAATCAGATGGGCTCCAGGTAAGCAGGGGATGCAAGAGGAAAGGTAAAGGTTTTAAGCAGCTATTAGAGAAATATATGATGGAACTGATACAAGATGAGAAATCATTGCTCAGTAGCAGTGAGGTCTCAGTTGAAGCTGGAATGAGTCATAATCCAACAAATCACCAGTGATTTTCTCTATTCATGCTCAGATGGCATAGGTATTAACACTGCAGAGAATCAAGAGGCCTGGTGATGCTTGTGTAGATTTGCTGAAACGGTTGATCGTGGACAGACAAGAGAGGAGTCATGCAAATACTAAGAGAAAAGGTTAATGGTTGGGGGAATATAAAGGAGAAAGAAGCCTGCAAAAGCAATGAAAGCGAAGAACAGGCTTAGTGGAGGTAAGGCTCTTTGAGGTGAAAGACTTGGGGGCCATGATTACAACTGAAATACAGGGTCCTAACTCATAAAGTCAGTGTGTTGCATGTGAATGAGAAGGTGCAAAGCATAGCTTTAAAGGTCACTAGATGGCATAGGGTACACATCTGGAGATCATCTTAGCATTTGTCTGGTAACTAAGCATGTTCTCTTTGTAGGTAATCGAAGTTTTTAAAAATTGTGTGTATGTATGTATCAAAATGCATCAAAACAATTAGGATAAAAATAGCTTATGTAAAAGTCCTTGGTAAGATGATAGCAACATAAACATTCCTAATAAGGCACGTTAGAGTAAACTGTAGTTATTTTTGTCCCTCAAAAGCAAATTTTCTAATAGTGGTGCACATGTGGCAGATCTGTTTCTAGGAAAGCAATACATTGTGTTGAAAAGAGACACGACATATGCCTCACTCATGACTACTAGTAAGAAAAAATAATTTCTGTATGACCAGTCAATGGTCAAAAGATATAAAAGGCTGGAAATAAGGTATTTGGATAAACAATCCAAGGATGATACATTAATGCAGATACCTTTAATCTATCACGTGGGTTAAATACATTAAATGTATACTATTTTGGCTATCTCTTGCTACATAATAAGCCACTCCAAAATTTAGCAGCTTAAAGAACAATAATGATTTATTATTGTGCATAAGTCTATGGACGGATTGGGATCAGCTGTGCAGTTCCTCTCATTCGTGAAGAGTTGTTAGGGGCTGAAGACAACTGAGTACTCAAGTAGGCAGGACTGTCGAGAGCACTTGGTTAGCAGTCGGCTAGGAGTTCAGTTGGGGCTCTTGGCCAAGGTGCCTCTCTGTTCCTCCATGTGGTTTTCCATATATCTTGGCCTTCTCACAACACCATGGCTGGATTTGAATATTAAGAATTCTGGGTAGAGGCTGAAGATCTCTTAAGGTCCAAGTTTAAAAGTTACACCTGTCACATCTGCTGCTTTGTACTTGTCAAAGATAGTTTCGAATCTGGCCAGATTCAATTTACAGTGGTGATGTGTGGGAGTATCTTACTATATATATGTATGATCAAAGTAACATATGCATATATATTTTAAAAATAAAATACTAAGAAGGTCTTGTGTGAAAAGTAATGATTCCCTGACTGGCCTCCACTCTCTCTCCACTGCAAAGATGAACACTTACTTGTTTCTGTTTTCAGTTATTTTTATAGCTGTCTCAATCAGGGTCTGGGACTTGAATTTAATATTTTATGTTTAAAACAATTTTTGTAGAGATAAGTTCTCACTATGTTGCCCAGGCTGATCTCAAACTCCTGAGCTCAAGCGATCCTCCCACCTCAGCCTCTGATACTTGAATTTACATTGCTGGTAAGTGAATAACTTAGTCTGTTACTGTTCCAATGATGCTCCTAGGTCAGTGAAAAATGATGCATTACTGACAGCACAGCAAGTAACATGTGCATCGTCTTGTTTGTGTTAGTTCCCTTTGTCCTCTCAAGTCCCATGGGATGACAAGGAGGGTCCGAACAAATGTCAGCCGCACATGCAGTGAATTGTTTGACAGGGCAGGATCATTGAGCTTAGGGAGTCCACTGTTTCATTATGAGCAGTAAACAAGCCTGCTCTCTGACCTGTGGGAAATATTACTTCATTATTTAAGGCTGCTGCATTTCTAGCATACGCAGCAAGGTGTGTTTGAGTACAAAAGACCCCAGGAGGAGTGTCTCCCACATCTCTAAATCACGATTTGACTTTTTTCCCCTCTAAATGGCTAAATAGCAAATAGTTTAGGCTTTATGGGCCACATATAGTCTCTGTCACACGTTCTTCTGTTTTGACCACTCTTTAAAGATAAAGGAAAGCATTCTTAGATCACCAGGCACACAAAAACAGGTCATGAGTTGGATTTGGCCTGCAAGCCATTGTTTGCTGACCCTTGCTCTTAACACTACATACCTTAAAAATAATTTATTAATATTAGACCTTATCTATTGGTTTTTATCTATGCTAGAGAAGAATATAATTCACTTCCACTTCACCTTTGTCCCTTTCTATATATTTAGTTTTTAGTTCTCTATTAATGAAATTTGTAACTGTAAATAATATACAACTATTAATAGCTCTATTTTCTGTTCTATTAATTGTGGGTAGTGCCTTTGGACTCCCCAGTTTGTAAAATGAGATTGTTGGTGTCTTTTCCCTTCCTGATATCTCTCCTTCCCTATCTCCAACTCTCAACTTATGCAATTACTTTTGCAACATCGGTGTTATTTTTATTTGTATTCAGTTCCCTAACCATAACTATTTTTTAATACTTTTATATCGAATAATTATAAACTTTTAAAATATAAACAATATTTGTACCGTGACTATTAAATATTGTTCATTTGACTGCCAAGAATCAAACTCTGATTAAGTTTCCTTTCTGACACAACTTTTTGTTTTCCCTGGGACTACTTCTTGCCTTACATATTTTCATTTTATTTTCTATCATTATTGCATTCTTCAATTCTTAAAACTTCTCAAGGATAGTATCATTTCTATGAAATCCCTATTTCCTGGATATCTTTCTTGGACACTTTCATATTCTAACTCCAATATGAAATGATTGCTCTCTTATGCACATTGAACAACCAATTTTCTGGGATTTTAAAAATTAATCTCCTGCATTGGCTGATATTTCCTGGATCTTATGTCTTTTTCTTGTTTGATTTACCTCTTTATTTGGCTGGGGCACATTTTCAAGTAATATTATAAAAGAGGATACATGAGACATAGTTTTCAGTTCTTGGTTGTTTAGAAATATTCTTTATTCTGCAGTCACATTTGGTTGATAGTTTTTTAGGTATAGAATTCTAGATTGAAAATAATTTTCCTTCAAAATTCTGGAGGCATTCTTCCATGACTTTTAACATCTCATGTTACTGGTAAGTAGTCTAATTCCAGTTCCTTTGTAATTATTACCTAGAGCATGTATGGAGTGGGCTGAAATTGAGGCCAGCTGATCTATCTACCTTGGAAATTTCTGTAGTTGGCTAGGACTATGACATTTCAATAATAATAGAATGTAGAAACAAGAGATGGGACTAAAAGGTGGGTATGTGTCTCTAGTTTAAAAGGGCAAATACAGCCATATAATTTTTCCTCTTTCCATATCACTTGGATAGAAAAAAAAGTCTATCTTAACATTTTACATGCTCATGTTGGTACATAGTTCTGCTTGAGTGGGGCTGCTTTTGGGGCAAAGTTGCGAGAAAAGAAAGGGAAGAAAACAATGAGGATTCCCCTACATTCATTGGATCACAGGACCCATCTCTGTCACTTCTCCTGGCTAGAAAGACTGGTTTAAGGTATCTGAACTATTCTTCTATTGCTTTAGTGCAGTTCTGTGGCTCGGGTTCTATTGGGTTAGAGTCAGGAGGTAAAAAATGAAAAATAAAACCAGAAAAATCATGCCTGTTATGGTTCATTCTTCAGGTTTTGGCATACCTCTCCAATTCATCTTTTCAGAGTTCTCAGATTTTGATTTTTAAAATTTTGCCAGAATTTTTAGGTATAATCAGTAGAAAAAACAAGTAGGGGTGTGTGTGCTTACTCCATTGTGGCCAACTCTGGAAATATAAAGCAGGTTTTAAATATTTAAGTATCTTAAGGATAAAATGAAAAATCCAGGAAGTTATAAGAAATATGAGACAAGATAAAAGATATATGGTTATCTATGGAAAGATTAATACATTAAGTAATTGAATCAACAATGTCTTAGTTTCCATCTAGTGTAGGACTACGGCACTTTACTTTTGGAGTGATAGAACTCACATCAAAGAACATTAATAAGGAGATATAAGGCTTGGCATTATGATGAAGGTGGAGGCAGCAAAGGTGATAAGTAGTTTGAGAAAACTCATAAAATGTGTAGACTTCTGAAACTTAGACTACAAAGTGTTAAGGAGGAGAAATGCCTGGCAAAGACTGCTGTTTATATGTCTTTGTCTCTCTAATGGTGTTTAGTACAGTGCCTTACACATAGTAATGACATAAATGCCCAAACGAAGGTTCAACTGATAAGGACTGCCATGAAATTATTGAGCTGGTATGAAAAAGATCAAGAGTGAGTCCTGTCGTAATTGTTTTAGTCAGATGATGAGCATTTTGTAGGGTATCTAGACTGGAATAGATGGAGATGAGGTGGATCTATCTTGTTGAGGACATTAACTTTGAGAAAGAAGACCAGTATGGTGGTTCATGCCTGTAATCCTAGCACTTTGGGAAAGCCAAGGCAGGAGGATTACTTGAGCCCAGGAGTTTGAGACGGGTCAGGGCAACATGGCAAGACTCCATCTCTACAAAAAAAAAAAAAAAAAAATTAGCTGGGCATAGTGGTGAACACCTGTGATTCCAGCCACGCAGAGATGGGAAGATCACTTGAGCCCAGGTCGAGGTTGTAGAGCTGTTTCCATGCCACTGCACTTCAGTCTGGGCAACAGAGTGAGACCCTGTCTCAACAACAACAACAACAACAACAACAACAACAACAACAAAGAAATAAAGAAAAAGAAATGAGAAAGTGACTACCAAGTATTTTGTCAAAAAATGTAATGCTACCAGCAGCTTGTGATATTTGTGACATTAGGCTCTAGTTTCAGCATTATTTGGGGAAAAAAAGACAGAAAACCCTCAGATATATATTTTTTCATTTACTATGAGTCATGAAGCTTAATCATAAATAGCATAATCTTTTCATGAAATTTCTACCCTCATTTATCAAAGTTTGCTCATTCTTTCATTATATTTAATAACAATATAAAAAAGACTTAATGGATTCTTTAAGTAGCTTAGCTTTTGGTACTGAAGTATCATTTTCAAAATTAATATATACAAGGACTTTTAAGCATAGGAAATCCATTTGAACTATCAAACTCTCACAAAAGTTTACATTATATGTTTATTAAATCTAGGCTATATGTAAAAACTTGTCGAGGAGATTTCTTAACAGGACTCCAAAAAGCACTAATCCTAAGAAAATCTGTTAAGCTGCACTACAATAAGTTTAAGAACTTTTGTCTGTCAAAAGATACATTTAAGAGAAACAAAGCAAGTGGGGTGGCCAACCATCCCAGTTTGCCCAGGACTAAGGGCTTCCTTGCAACATAAATTTTTAGTGCTAAAACTGGAAGAGTCCTAGACAAATCAGGATGGTCACTCTAAAGCGACAAAGGAGTGACAATATTTGCAAAATGTCTGTGACACAGGGTCTGACAACTGGAACCACCTGCATCTACAGAGCTTAGTTCTCAGGACTGGAAACAGACCACTTACAATTTGTTCTGGAAAGTTTTGCCAAAAAGATAAGACTGAAAACAATAAATAACTTCACTACTTGCTTCAGGAAATTCATGAAAACTAATTTGTCCAAAGAGTAGATTGTTCATTTAGAAAAACTGCCTCCTTCTCAGTACAATAGTTTGCTTACTTAGTGGAAAATCTCATACAACAACTGTTTGTTTATGAAGACTCACTTTATGACCCTTGCTTTGTGGTCCCTCAATCCTATACTAATTTATTATGAATTTTTCCCAGGCCCAATCAGATGTCTGTATTGAAAGATTCATAAATCATTTGATTTTAGATTTTAAAAAATTCCATGGATATCCACTCTTGTCTTCCCTTTTCTGAGACTGAAGAGTGTCAAACTGATGCTGTTCATCACAACAGTAGGTTAAGAAATTTGGTTTTGCTTGATCATTAGGTTAATTTAATAGTCTTTGAGGGGAGTTGGCGGTTGACACGTCTCTTGTAGACTTGTAGAATATAATGAATTCTTAAACATATAAGAAAACGACAAGATCACCCAATATAAAAATTGGCAAAAGACTTGAACAAGTAGTTTACAGAAGAAAATACACACATAGCTAACAAACATAAAGAGGGCTCAACTTCATTAAACATCAAGAAAATGCACATTAATATTGTCCAGCGGAATGACTCAAATTACAAAGTGCTGGGGAAGAACATTATACATTGTTGATAGGAGTGTAAATTGGTGCAGTTACTTTGGAAAATAGTTTGGTATTATCAGTAAAAACAAACATTTGTATATTTTATGAATCAGAATTTCCATTCCTAGGCATAACACCCCCAAATATACGACGAATATGTACACCAAAAGACATGCACAAGAATACTAACAGTAGTATCATTTGTTAGAACCCCAAATATTCATCAACAGTAGAACAGAGAAAGTATTGTATGTTCATACAATAGTACATAGCAATTAAATTGAATAAACTACAGATTTTGCAACAATATGGATTAATTACACAAACATAATATTGAGATAAAGAAATTGGTCACAAAAGAGTACCTATTGTGTGAGTCCATTAATATAGAATTCAAAATATTCCAAACTAATCTCTGGTATTAGAAATCAGGATAATGGTTACCTTTGGGGGGTGGTTACAACAGGAAGAGATCTGGACAGGCTTCTGGGATACTACTAATGCTTTATTTCTGGAACTAGATGATGATTACACAGGTGTGCTCATTTAGTGATGACTGAACTGTGCAGTTATTAGCCACTTATTGGTATGTATGTGTTCCAGTTATCTATTGCTTTGCAACAAATCATCTCCATTGCAGTGATGTGAATCAAGAGCAATCATTTATCATTTTTATGAATCGGCTGGGTTCATAAAATTTGGGCTGGGTTTAGGAGGGACAGTTTGTCTCTGTTCCTTGCTTTCATCAGCTGGAGTGGTTTGAAGACCAAGAAGACTTGAAGGCTGAGGGCTGGAATCATCCGAGGACTCCTTGCTCACATATCTCGCTGTTAATGCTGACTATTGGCTGGGGCCTCATCTGAGGCTTTTGGCTAGAATACCTATAAGGGGCTTTTCCATATGGCTGCTTGGCTTTCTCATAGCATGGTGGCTGGGTGTCAAGAGCGAGCCTACTAATAGAACAAGGTATTTTTATGCTCCAGTGACTCAGCGTTGCTTCCACCATACTCCAATGGTTAAGGCAAGTCTATTCAGGTTCAAAGGAGGGGCATAGACCTCACTGCTCAATGGCAGGAAGGTCAATATCACCTGTAAGAAGATTATGTGAGATGGTATATATTACTGTGGACTTCTTTGAAAAATACAATTTGCAGAAGTGTGTTAAGGTTTTTAAAAAAGTATGCTGAAGACATTGCAAGTTAAAAAATATAAAACAGCAACCCCTGGCGGTTATTTTAAAGCACAAGGAGTCCACGTGATAAGCAATGCATCAAAGGGAGAAAGTGGCAATCTGGAGATGTCAACTCCCACAAATTAACTTATTTATTTATTTGTTAATAACTCACTAAACATTCAGTGTTTGCCAAGTTCTAGGGGATATAGAAATGGGTAAATCAAAGGTCTTGCTCTTAAGAAACTCACCTAATATGGCAAATAGCTCCATCATAATTTTAGTACCATTGTTTAACTTTGGGAGCATGCCTTGTGCTAGCACAGTAAGTAATTGTTAGAAGAGATGGCCTCTGATCAGAGACCCTTACAATATTTGCTATCACAATGTTGTCCTGGGTGTTGCCTACAAGGTCAATGTGTATAGTCTGCTTGAATCTGGTATGCAGATCTGCCAATCACTTGCACCTGGCAAGCCCCATTATTGCTATTCACTTTATCATTGATTTAAATAACCGTGGTGCTTAACTTCTCAAGGATACCACTCTGGAGGGTATACAGATTTAGCTAGAATTAAAGTAAACTGGGGCAGTGTATTTGGTTACAGAATATAGCAATGTGTCCTACTAAGGGCAGCATCTCTGTCAGGGGAAAGCTATATTTAACTCACTCTTTTTTAATTGCTTTGATGTAGTTCTGTGAATATTAAAATTTAATCTCATTGGAAATGTCCCCTTTTTATAGATCCCAGGCCTTTCTCAGATTTAAAAAAAAATGCATTTACCTCATTTTAGCAAAGAATAAAGACTCCATCATGCAAAAGAATATTAACAGAAAATATATTATTTTAAAATGATGCATGTTTCAACATCTAAGACATAAAATAGGTAAGTAAATAAATTTTAATAAGGTTAGCATATTTACACATTTATTTCCTCTTTTATAAACCCAGAAGAGAATGAGACACAAAGTATAATTGTGTAAACTTGGAACATTAGCTAGTAGGATGCCACAAATAAAGTGGGTCATGAAGATTTTCAGGAAATACAGAAAGTATTTATATTTGTGACATATAGACAATATGGATGTGATGACTCATTTGTAAAAATTTCTTATTTGCAGAGTGCAGAAGCATCTTCAGTTGGAGAGCCATTGCCTCTTGCTGTGAAATATTTGGGAATCTTCAGAAACCATGCAGAATAACCTGCTAAAGGTAACAATCATACAGAATTAGATACTGATGCTTGCTTGGGAAGGTATATGGTGGTTTCTCCCACCAAAGTAAAAATGTCTTCTTATATGGAAAACTGCAGTGACTCTCCACCCCTCTGCCCTGATCCTTTCCATTATTAGACTATGTCTTGCTGTACTGAATTGAATCTTCCTTTTATCAATTATTTCCCTTTAGATTGATAAGTGAAAATCCATCTTAAGATGGATTACGGTACTGCTTTCCGAATGTTGACGATAACTCTCATGTCCACTTATCCAGAGGAAAACATTCACGTATTTCTATATTCTTCAGAGCCTTCTATGGCTTTTTCATAGTATCAACATAGGTAAACTCATTAGTCTGTTGTGAAACAAACAAAAGGTTCCTACTCTAGGTAATGGGCTAGGTACTTGCAAACACATATTTTCATTTTATTTTTATAGTAATCTGAGGAAGATGTGATCAATCAGTAGTCTGAATGGCAAGGTTAAGTAATTTGCTCCAAACAGACTAGTGAGTGGCTGAGCTGGTATTCCCAAGCAGAGCCTTTGACTTCATCTTCAGGTGTCTCCACTTCTCCATTGCTACCATAGGAATGAATGACCACGATGAGATACTAATTAAAGGATTGGCATTTAGAGCAGCAGTGCTCAGACTTGAGTGGGTGGCAGAGTCACCTGAGGGGGCATGTTGAAACAGATTTCTGCATCCTACTCCATAGTTTCAGATACAGCACATCTGGGATGAGGCCCAAGAATGTGCGTTTCTACACATCTCCACACGGTGCTAATATGTCTGGAGATCACATTTCAAGAATCACTGATTTAGAGTTCCTCAGCATTTGTCTGCAGGACGCTGTAATCAGATCAATACC
Source organism: Macaca thibetana thibetana (assembly GCF_024542745.1). Taxonomy (NCBI): domain Eukaryota; kingdom Metazoa; phylum Chordata; class Mammalia; order Primates; family Cercopithecidae; genus Macaca; species Macaca thibetana. Next base: position 54,826,175 of record NC_065585.1, on the reverse strand, counting down.
CTTGATTGATAGGAAAACAAGAGAAAGCACTGCCTTTCCCAGGAAGCCTACTCTCGTGTAGTAAGGCCTCTTCTGTCCCCTACACCATCCTCCAACTTCCCTGTCTTCACACTCTCACAAGACATCACACCCTTTTAATTCCATAATCAACTGAGCCTATCTCTGTCATTGCATTTGTCACAATGTTTGCAAAATATATATTTTCCTCCCTTTTCCCCAACAAGATTGTGGGGCTCTTAAGGTCAGAGTTTACTTGATTTCTCTCTGTACCCCTGACATCTAGCACAGAGTTTGACATTCAGCAGAAACTCAATTTTAAAATGAACGAGGGGAAAAATATGGCATGGTAATTACATTTCTAGGAACCAGAAAGCTATGAAAATAACTGGTATGTCTTTGACAACATAAGAATTCAAAAAACATTTGAAAGGTGTGTGCCAAAATGAAAGAGATAAAACTCATAAAGAAAATGCAAATGTTCAAATTCAGATTCAAAAGTCACTTGATTAAATACAGAATCGAGACAAACAGTCTTTGTTGAGGTTGATGTGAAAAATTCTTAGGGGGTTTTAGTTCAAAATGAATGAATAGTATGAAGTGACTGCTAGAACAATTAGTACAACTATGAGCTTTATATAGAGAGGTAGAGTATTTAGATTTAACACAGTCACGGTATTTGCTACGTTTTTAGTTTAAAGGCAATATCAGTGTTTGAAAGAAAAGAGCCTAGCAGGAGGCTGGGTTCATGTTCCCAATACCTCCTTATTATACCAAAACCAGATTTAACTGTAAAAGCACATAGTCTTTCATCTGGCCCTATTGTAATTTTACTTCATTGATTTTTTTCTTTTTTAATTTAAGAGCAGCAAACTTTTTCCTGTAGGTTCTCTTGTCTTTTTCCAGCTTGGAGGAAGCTGTAGCCAATTTCTTCTTATAGCATTTACCATTGAAAATTGACTTCCATTGTTCATGCCTCTTTCACCAACTCCTAATATTTTGAAAAGGGTCTCTTTTGAACTTAAAATTTCATAAGTTTAGTCTGAATTCAGGTAAGGAGATTACTGAAGGAAAAAAATGGCTTAAATGAAAACCATTTATTTTTTCCTAGCTATCTACATAGACTAGCTAACTAATTTCCAATCTGAAAAAAAAAAAAAGTCCTGATAACTCTTTTAGGAAATATTGAATTTAAAAATAAGTGACATTTAAAACTGAAAAAACAAAATTCTTAGTTTCAGCAAAAGTAAAAACCAGAAATGGAAAAAAAAAAAATGTAGCTGGTCAGCTGCTCTCATTCTGAGTTTGAATTAGGCATAAAACATATCATTAAAAAATGTTCGAAAGACATTGGTGCTTTTGTTTCCTTTATGGCACTCTATTTGTATTTTCCCCAGACTTCTCTGGCCACCCATTCTCTATTTTCTTTGCTGGACAGGACATTTACTTACGGGTCCCAAATTGTCCTCCTTGTAGTTATTCCCAGTCTCAGTTCTTGACTCCTAACTCTTCGCTTTCTATATTCTCCTTCAGAAAAAGTACCTTTTCCCATTGTACTTTTTAAATAGCTTTAACTCTCACCATCATATAGCTAATTTTAATGCATAACATCCAATTCTATTTATAACCTTAGATTCAGTTCCATGTTTTTAGTTGTCTACTTCATTTCATGTGAGCCTTTAATTATCTCAAACTTATTGTTCTTTCCATTGGGATACATTGCCTTTCTGTTCCAGTCAGATCTCTCTCCTAAATTTTTTAGCCTTATCAAAGCACCATCATTCTCTAGGTTAATTAAATTTAAACTTTTATATCAACTTTGAAATATTTTCTTTTTCACCCTTTGTGTGTAGCTAGTCATCAACTTCTTTTATTGTTTCTTCCAAAAAATGTTTTTCTTTCCCATGCCCATTGCTATAGTCAAAGTTCAGGCTCTCCTTGTGGGATATCTCAGTCACTCACTCACTGTTCCCGCTCAGTGCAACTGCTCCAGCCCCAAAATCAGAAACTTGCAGTGCTCCCTAGCATGTGCCTTACCACATCCTGCCCCCAACTGGAGCATGGCTGAGCAATTTATTTAAGCCAGGAATTTGGAGTTGGAGTCTCAAATGACAATTAGATGAACAAAGGCCATGTTGGATGGGAATAACTGCTTTCTGTCTATATTTATACTATATAGGTGACGGGCAGAGCTAAAGGGTACTAAGAGAAGCAAGAATGTTTTGCTACCTAGCAGACAGGGGCTGGGCCAAGAGGCAGGTGACTTCCTGAGATATTGAAGGAGGAGCCTCACTTGCTGGCTTACTGGTCAAGCCTCCAGGTGGCTTGACCTACTTTCTTTCTTGTCCTGACATGCTTGTGAGTTTGCAGCCTGAATTCTTGTACTGTCTCCCTTTACTTAAGCTAACTGGATTGAGATTTTGTTTCTTGCAAATAAACATGTCCTTACCCCAATACCACTTTCCAGTCAATCACACATGGATTGTAGTCATAGCTTTTTTAGTTCACCTCATTAACACTAAGATGTAGGGATTTAAATCATTATTACATTCACCTGCTAGATTAATATTGCTAAGTAAATTATCAGACTCCTGTTAAAAAGTCTAACCCTCTAGAAGTGCACCTCTAACAGCTACTAAAAATCAAGTGCCTCTTCCTGGCTTTTATTAATTAGAAAATATCGATTCAGCTTTACATATTTAATCAAATTTCTCTGTTCTATCAATATAAACCCTCCACTCAGTCAGGCTGGTTTATCCCAGAAATGCCGTGTTCATTCCTCACTCCATGACTTGATAATGTGGCCTGCATTCGAAATGCTGCTTCATTATCTCCTCCAACTGTCCAAGTCCTACCAGTTATTTCTACACCTTTGACCTGATATGACTCCATGCTTCAGCAAACATACACCTGGCAAATTATCCTTTAAAACTTAGTTCAGTTCAGGCGTGGTGGCTCATGCCTGTAATCCTGGCATTTTGGGAGGCCAAGGCTGCTGGATCACGAGGTCAGGAGTTAGAGACCAGCCTGGCCAACATGGTGAAACCCCGTCTCTACTAAAAATACAAAAATTAGTGGGGCGTGGTGGTGGGCACCTGTAGTCTCACATACTTGTGGGACTGAGGCAGGAGAATTGCTTGAAACCCAAAGGCGGAGGTCGCCTTTGAGATCGATTGCCTTTGAGATTGCACCACTGCTCTCCAGCCTGGGTGACAGAGAGAGACTCTGCCTCAAAAGAAAACAAAACCAAACAAAAAAACCGGAAAACAAAAACAAAAAAATTTAGTTCAGGCATCTGATTTAGAAAGCTTTCTGTGATCCCTGTACTTCAACAACGCTCCCCTATCTCTATAATTGCCCTAATACTGTATTAGCATCACTTTTTATATGTTTATGTTTCCCAGAATAACTGTGTGTATCATTAAGTCAGGGCATAATTAAACTTTATGTCCTCTGAAATTAACGGAGTGCTTGGTAGAGAGTCAGTTCTTAGTGAATGAATGCCAAATGAGTGAATGAATTAATTAACAAATGTCTACCTGTTAAGACTCAAGTTAAGTCCAACCTCCCTAATGAAGCCTTCTCCGATTATTCTTAGTATTTACTGATGTTCTTTTCTTTCACACATAGATTTTGCTACACAATTTAGTATTCAATTACATATATTTTCATGCTTTTAAAATTTTGTTTTATCTTCTAATCTTCTTTTTCTTAACCCGATTAAAATTTCTTGAATGTTAGGACACATGCCATTGTCTTATTCTGTGTTATTTTCTACACTGTTTAGTAGGGAAAATATGCTGTTGTTCACATTTGTTGAGTGTAATTGCTTAAGAGCTATATCTCTGAAAGAATTAGAGTTGGTGTCTTATGTAATTTGTCTAGAATTACTTCTGCAAATATATTTATACTTCATCTCAAATAAAAGATGCAGCATCCAAAAACATTGTTCCTCATTGGCACAACACAGTAATGTCACCTCCTCTCTGTATCTGATCTTTCTTTTTTCTCATTTGGCAGTGATTTTATAGTAATAAGTCCCATCTCAACAAATGCCAGTCTGGGGGACCAACATGTTCCTTTGCTTTATATCTCATAGTTAAGCCTCTGATTTGATTGAAACACTGTAGAAATATAGGAGAGAATTGATTTGATTCATCCTGATTTAGAAAGTGTTCACATTTGCCAAAATCCACCTTCTTTGTCAGATGCTCATTTTGAAACCTGAGAAATTTGGCTAGAAATGAGTACTAATTTGAGAATGGTGCCAAAAGGTAGGAACTAATTAAAAAATGAAAAGAAAATATAAAAACCCAAAACCAAACAGAGCTCCTTTAATCAATGTTCTTCAAATGGTAATTTTTTGCCATTAGTAGAGGGTCATGAAAAATGAGGAGTTATTTTTTAAAAAAACAATAAAAACTGATGTGATTTCTATTAAGTCAAGATTAAGTATGTTAATCCGTTTCTTTGAAAAAATAAAAGATTGACTTCATAATTTTAAATCAGAAATACATTAAAAGTCAAGAAAAACATCCCTTGTATAATTACCTACTGTAATTGCATCTCATTTTTAATAAAAAATTTAGTTAAAAACTATCCATATGGGAAAGACTAATTCATCCTAATTCATGTGAGATATTGTTGGTATTAGAGTGAGACTAGAGAAAAGTTCAGACCATTTTAATAATCTTCTTTGCCCTACCCAGTATTAATAAATTTAAAGGCAACTGGACACTTTGAAATAATCTTCCTCTGGTCTTTCTAAATGAAAAACTGTCAAGGCATCACCATTTGGGTTGCTGTTGCAGTGATACCGTAACTGTAGCAACCGTATGCTGATGAACCAGCTTCTATCAGGAATGCGTTTTACAAATTCCTATGAGACTTCAGCAGCTTGGTAAGCCAAAGGGGAACATATTTCAAATTAATTGTTCCCATTTTATGTGATAAAAAAAATTAGCCAGGCTCCTCTGTGACAAATCTGCTTTATTGTGTCAGTAATGGAACCACACATTTAATTGACAAGTGACAATTTCTTGCTGTTCTATTTCCTTTGTTATTTATTATATTATGAGTGGGTATCTGTGGTGCTGAGAATGCCTATGGTGGTAGGAAGGCAGTGTAAATATGGTCAGTTCTGTTAATGTACCAAACAGGAGTCCCTTACCTTACCCTATAATATTGTTTTCCACTGTTTGTTTATACCTTGAATTTAGTAAACTGAATTATATTTTTCATCCACAAGGGAGTTTGCTTTTGAAGGAAATCATGTCATGACCTTTTCTAAAGCAAAAGGTCCCTTTGTGTTATAATACAAACAATTGGTCAAGAGAAAAGGAGAACTGAGATTCAGTAGGGTTATACTTAACGAGATCTAGGAAATCTAGCTAGAGTTCCATGACCCTTTAGCTTCATCAACTAGGGAAAGCACAATTTGAATTCGAATCTCTAAGAGTTTTGCTTTTAATCTCTGTGGAAGAGACGTTAACTTTAAAAGCTGATATTTTTAGCATAATCTATTATACCATATTTTAAAGAAACAGCTTTACTTATTGTTTGAGTTTGGGTTGTTAAAACATAAATATAATAGATTGGGTGGCTTAAACACCACATTTATTTCTCACCATTTTGGAGGCTGAAAGGACCTCCAAAGGTCAAGGTGCCAGCAAATCTAGTGTCTGTTAAGGGCTGGAGTCCTAGTGCCCAGACTGCTGTCTTCTCATTGTATCCTCACATGATGGAGAGAAATGAGAGAAACAGAGCGTTCTCTCCAGTCTCTTCATATAAAATAGCTAATCCATTCTGAGAGCTCCACCCTCATGACCTAATTACTTCCCAAAGGCCTCATCTCCAAATACCAACATATTGAGTTTCAATATATGAATTTTAGGGGGACACAAACATTCAGTTCATGAGACATGTAAGAGACTATGTAATAAAAATAAAAAGTAAGTTTTTGCATAGAATGTAATAGAAAGAATGTTGCTCCCTCACTAACAATGAGGAAAATACAGATAAACCACAGATATGATTTTGTTTTAATCTGTCAGTGGGCTGAGGTCGTAGATAAATCAAGTCACCTAAAATCCAAGGAGGGCAGATCCCCTACCCCCCGACTTCCTATAAGGAGAGATGGAACACATGTACTACCTCCACTATGGGAGTTATGGTAGGAGGAAAGGGCCACCCCACAAGAGGGAAGAAAGAATTAGCTAAAATTGTATGAATTGTCAAAGGTTGAGATTCAGCTAGTGTGACAGTATAGACTTCCTGGGATCCTCAGACCCAAGGGGCGTTTGCAGCACCCTCACAGACTCTATACCATTTCCACTGAGTGTTCATGAAAAAAAATTAGGGGTTGAACATGAGGAAAGGTCTGCCACACTCAGGACAAAGAACCAGCGCTGCGGGAGAAAGATAGAGACAAAAGAACTCCCTTACTCCTGGGCAGGAAAGAGGGCTGAACCAAACTGATACCATTAGAGGTCTCCTGCTTCTATGAGAGGGACCGAAACCATATGCTCTCACAAAGCACCACCACAGACACAGGCAGAGTTTGACTGCTATGGGGAAGAGGGAAAGGAATATGAGAAAACCCCACCTGAGGGCTCAGGCTCACAGGGCTTTCTTAGGAGTGATGCTCAACCAGGACAACAGGGCCCTCTCTCTGGTAGCCTAGCAAGCAGTGACAGCCTACTGCAACCTACCCCTGAAGGAAGGGCAAGAAGCTGGGGAGAGGCCTCTCCCTCTCACCCCTGTGGCAAAGGTATGAAGCAATGATTGTAAGATGAGGATGAATCACAAACACTGAGAAAAAGCTCATAGCAATCTCACCTCCCAGCCTAAACCCAGGGCATTCTTAGAACAATTTGATGCCTTATAGAGCACTGAAGGTATTCATACCAACAAGGAAATCTAAACTCAACTAAATAACTAAATTCTAACTAGGTTGATACAATCCCTCTTACTAAGTGCCTGAAAAGATCTGTGCCCATTTATAGGCACATATACTATTTACCTCAGTCTTTTCTAAACAATACCATAGACTGGTCTAAAATATGTGTAATTACAATCCAAGATGAGTGAGAGTGAAGACAAAACAGAAGAAATATTTAAAGAAATAATAGTGTAGATTTTTTCCAAAATAAAGACATTAAGCCACATATCCAAGAGATACCAAGAATCACAAATAAGAATTAAAATACACACACACAAACACACATATGCACACGCATAAACTAGACACATCATATTCAAACTGCTGAAAACCAAAGATAAAATGAAAATCTTGAAGGCAACCAGAGGGGGTTAAACACATTGCATTTGGAAGAAAAAAAATGATAAAAATGACTGTATACATCTCATCCAAAACTATGCAAGCTAGAAGAAAATTGAACAACATCTTTATAGTTTTGAAGGAAAAAACAAACCCTCTGTCAATTCTTAATTCTATGGCAATAATTTCTTTCAGATGCAAATGTGAACTAAAGCATTTTTAAGACAATCTAAAGTTTAGAGAAGTGATTTACATCAGATTTATGCTAGAAGAAATATTAAAGAATGTCTTTCAGGCAGATGTGAATCAGAAGCATGTATTTACAAAAGGAAATGAAGAGTTCCAGATATTGTAAAAGGTTAAGGTAAATATTTAAAATTTTTCTTATTTTTATTTACTGAAAAAGATAAGCGATTATCTAAAGAAAAATTGTAAAATATTGTGGTATTTATAACCTGTAAAAGTAAAATGTATGAAAACAATAACCCAAAGATGGGAGAAAGGTTTGCAAGCACACTGCTATAAGGTTTGCACACTCTACTTGAAGAAATAGATGTATAAATAAGTCAATAGTGAAGATAAAGGAATCATTTAAAAAGTACCCAATCCAATGGTAGGCAGACAAAGAGGAGAAAGACGACAACTTGGGAGGCTGAGCGGGAGAATGGCGTGAACAGATTGAGTGAGCCGAAATAGAAAACAAAATCTAGCAAGATGATAACTAGGGAAACCACAAAGCAATTAGAAATAGATGCATAAAGAAGTCAATAGTGAAGATAAAGGAATCATTTAAAAAGTATCCAATCCAATAGTAGGCAGACAAAGAGGAGAAAGAGGACAAAGAACAGATGAAAAAATAGAAAACAAAATCTAGCAAGATGGTAGTTTTAAATCTAACTATGTCAATGATTATATTACATAATCATAAGCACTCAAATCAAGACAAGAGTTTGCCAAAGTTGAGGAAGGCAGCAGGCAGGATTTACTTCAACAAATTAATTTCAAATATAAAGACATAGCTAGGCTAAAAGTAATATGATTAAGAAAGATATACAATAAAAATGAATCAAAACCATGCAAGAGAGACTGTGTTAATATTAAATAAATTAGATTTCAGAAAAAGGAATATCTCCACAGAAGAAAGGGACAGTGCATAATCATAAAATGATTAATTTACCAAAAATGCATAAAATCTTAAATGTATATATGGTTACCAGAGAACTTTAAAATACATGAAGCAAAAACTGATAGACTGAAGGAGAAATAAACAAAAGCACAATTATTATTGAAGATTTTAACACTCTTCTTTCAATAGTTGATTGAGCAAATAGACAAAATATCAATAATGACAAGGAAGATCTGAACAACCAATTTTACCAAATTGGCATTTATAGAACATTTAATCCAACAACAGAATGCACATTCTTTTCAAGTAAAAACAGAATATTCAACAGGACAGACCATATCCTGAACCGTGAAGAAACGTCAACAAGTTTAACACAATTAAAACATACAAAGCATGTTCTCTATCCATATTAAAATTAAATTACATACAAAGCATGTTCTCTATCCATATTAAAATTAAATTAAAAATCAATGAGAAATATATCTGGAAAATTCCCAAATATTTGGAAATTAAACAACATACTTCTAAATAAGTCTTTGGTCAAAGTTGAAGTCATGAGGAAAATTGGAAAGTATTTTAAATTGAATGAGAATGAATACGTATATTTATTTGACTTGAGCATACCAGAATTTGAGAGAGACATTATAAGTGTTGCTTCAAGAGAAATTAATAGCTTTAAATGTTTATGCTTGCATTACATAAAGAAAAGTCTCAAATCAATGATTTAAGTTTCCTCATTAAGAAGTAGAAAAATAAGAGCAAATTAACTCCCCAAAAGCAGAAGTAATTTGTTACAGAAATTAATAAAACTGAAGAATGTAAAAGAAAAGCAATAAAGTCACTGAAATCAAAAGCTAGTGCTTTGAGAAAATTAATAAAATTGATCAATCTTTACACTAGAATTTTTTAACCCTGACACAACTGAAATTTCGGGCTAGGTAATATTTTCTTTTTTAAGGGCTGCCCTATATAGGATATTTGACAGCATCTCTGGCATCTACCCACTACATGCCTGTAGCATCCCACCAAACTACTTGTGGGATGATTAAACACGTCTCCAGACATTATCAAATGTTCTTTGGAAGGCAGTATTGCCCCCAGTTTAGAACCACTTCTCTAGACAGATTGATAAAAAGGAAAAAAAAGGAAAAAAAGGCATACTTAAATGACCAATGTCAGAAATGAAAGATGGGTCCTCACTAAAGATCATACTAATATTAAAAAGATAATAAAGGAAATACATGAACTATTTTATGACAATACAACATCTTACATGAAATACACAAATTATTTGAAAGACACCACCAAAAATCACTAAATAAGAAATAGAGAATCTGTGTAGTCCTATTTCTATTCAAGAAAACTGCTGGTCCAGATTACTTTGCTTAAAAGTTCTACCAAACATTTAAAGAAGAAATTATTCTTCTACACATACTCTTCCAGAAAATAGGAGAGTAGAAAACACTTCCCAATGCAATTTTCTGTTATCTTTATAGAAAAACCAGCTAAAGACATTGCAATTAAACTACAAACTATATCAACCATAAAGAGAGGACACAAAAATTCTCAATAAAGTAGTAGCCAACTGAAATCAGCAGTATAGTAAACAGATATACATCATGAAAAAGTAGGGGTTATTCTCAGAATGTAAGGTTGATTTGACATTTGAAAGTCTAACAATGCAATTTACTGTGTTTATAAAAAAGAAGAAAAATTATATGACTAATCTCAATAGATGAAAAAAAACCTTTTGACAAATTCAACATCCATTCATCAATTTAAAACAGACTCTCAGAAAACTCAAAATGGAAGAGAACATTCTCAAGATAATAAAAGGCATCTATAGAAGACCTATAGCTAAGACAATACTCAATGGTGAAAGATTGAATGCATTCTTCTTAAGATTGGGAATATTGCAAAGATGTCTGCTTTCACCTCTCCTACTCAATCTTATTACTTCTATCCAGTCCAACAAGACAAGTCAAATGAATATAATATTTGCAGACTGGAAAAGAACTAAATTGTCTCAATTAACAGATATTATGATGTTTAAGTAGGAAATCTTGAAAATCTATGAAAAAAAGTAGTAGAACTAATAAGTAAGTTTAGCAGAGTTTAGGATATAAAATTAACTGCATTATTATATACCAGCAATAAAAATTTGAAATTATTTTACAATACTACCATTTATAATAGTATCAAAAACATAAAATACTTTGTAAATATAGCAAAATATGTACAAGATTGAATACTAAAAACTTTAAAACATTGAGCAGGAAATCAAAGGGGATTGAAATGAGTGGAGAGATTCACTATAATTTGGTTTAGAAATATTAGGTTTGGAATAATCAGTATTGTTAAAAAGTCAATTCTCCACATGTTGATCTATATTCAGGTTTTTTTTTGTAGAAATGTACAAGTAAATATTAAAATGTATATGGAAAAGTAAAGGAATTAGAATAGCCAAAAATCTTTGACAAAGAAAAAACAAGTTGGAACATTAAACTATCTGATTTCAAGACTCACTCTAAATCTATAGTAATCAGGACACTGTGATGTCAGTGAAAGAACAAACACACAGATAATTGGAACAGAATTGAACACTGAGAAATAGAATCATACAATTTATTTTCAACAAAAGGATCAAGACATTTTAAGGTAGAAAAATCATCTTTCCAACAAATTATGCCAGCATAACTGAACATCCAATTGGAAAAAAAGAAAAAAATTACTTAGATTTCTATCTCACCCTGTGTACAAAAATGAACCCATAATGGATCACAGAAAAACAAAAATGTAAAGCCTAACTCTATAAAACTTTTATAAAAAGCAAAGAAGAGCTGGGTGTGGTGGCTCATGCCTGTAATCCTGGCACTTTGGGAGGCCAAAGCACTAGGAACTCTTGAGGGCAGGAGTTCAAGACCAGCCTATTTAAAAAAATTATCTGGGCATGGTGGTGCATACCTGTAATCCTAGATACTCAAGAGGCTGAGGTGGGAAGATCCCTGGATCCAGGAGTTCAATGCTACAGTGAGCTATAATTGTGTTACTGCACTCCAGCCCAGGTGACAAAGAGAGATCCTTTCTCTGAAAAAACAGCAGCAACAACAAAAAACAAAACAAAACAAAAAACAAAGAAGAAAATCTGTGGGACTTTGTATTAGGCCAGGATTTATTTATTAGGTAGGACACAAATGGCATGAATCACAACAGAAAAAATACGTTAAGAAAATGAAAAACACCTCCCAAGACTGCACTGGGAAGGAATTGAATCCCTGAATATACCAATAATGAGATCTGAAATTGAGTCAATAATAAATAGCCTACCAACCAACAAATGCCCAGGACCAGAGAGATTGACAGCTGAATTCTACCAGATGTACAAAGAAGAAATCATACCATTCCTGCTGAAACAATTCCAAAAAATTGAGGAGGAGGGGCTCCTCCCTAACTCATTCTATGAAGCCAGCATCATTCTGATACCAAAACCTGGCAGAGACACAACAACAACAAAAAAGAAAACTTCAGGTCAATATCATTGATAAACATCGACACAAAAATCCTCAAAAAATACTGGCAAACCAAATCCAGCAGCACATCAAAAAGCTTATCCACCACAATTAAGTAGGCTTTGTCCCTAGGATGCAAGGTTGGTTCACCATACACAAATCAATAAATGTGATTTATCATATAAATAGAACTGAAGACAAAAACCACATGATTATCTTAATAGATGCAAAAAAGTCTTTTGATAAGATTCAACACCCCTTTCTTCATATTAAAAACTCAATAATCTAGGTGTTGAAGGAACATACCTCAAAATAATAAGAGCCATCTATGACAAACCCACAACCAACATCATACTGAATGGGCAAAAGCTGGAAGCATTCCCCTTGAAAACTGGCATAAGACAAGAATACCCTCTCTCACCACTCGTATTCAACACAGTATTGGAAGTCTTGACCAGGGCAATCCGGCAAGAGAAAGATATAAAAGGCATCCAAATAGGAAGAGAGGAAGTCAAACTATCCCTGTTTGCAGATGACATGATCCTATATTTAGAAAACCCCACAGTATTGGTCTAAAAGCTCTTTAAGCTGATAAACAACTTTAGCAAAGCCTCAGGGTACAAAATCAATGTGCAAAACTCACTAGCATGCCTATACACCAACTACAGTCAAGCCAAGAGCCAAATCAGGAACACAATCCTTTTCACAGTTGCCACAAAAAGAATACAATACCTAGGAATACAGCTAATGTGGGAGATGAAACATCTCTACAAGGAGAACTGGAAAACACTGCTCAAAGAAATCAGAAATGACACAATCAAATGGAAAAACATTCCATGTTTATTGATGGGAAAAATCAATATTGTTAAAATGACCATACTGCCCAAAGCAATTTGTAGATTCAATGCTATTTCTATTAAACTACCAATGTCATTCTTCACAGAACTGGAAAAAAAAAAAACTATTTAAAAAATTCGTATGGAACCAAAAAGAGCCCTAATAGCCAAGGCAATGCTAAACAAAAGGAACAAAGCTGGAGGCATCACGCTACTTGACTTCAAATTATACTACAGGGATACAGTAACCAAAATAGCATAGTACTGGTATAAAAACAGACACATAGACCGATGGGACAGATTAGAGAACTGAGAAATAAGGCCACACACCTACAACCATCTGATCTTTGACAAAGATGACAAAACAAGCAATGAGGAAATGACTCCCTATTCAATAAATGGTACTGGGATAGCTGGCTAGCCATGTGCAGAATATTGAAACTGGTCTCCTTCCTCACACCATATACAAAAATTAACTCAAGATGGCTTAGAGACTTAAATGTAAAACCCAAAACTATAAAAATCCTGGAGGACAACATAGGCAATACCATTCTAGACATAGGAATGGGCAAAGATTTCATGACGAAGACACCAAAAGCAATTGCAACAAAAGCGAAAATTGACAAATGGGATCTAGTTAAACTGAAGAGATTCTGCATAGTAAAGGAAACTATCAACAGAGTGAACAGACAACCACAGGGTGGGAGAAAATTTTTTGCAAACTGTGCATCTGACAAAGGTCAATTTTCCAGCATCTATAAGGAACTTAAACAAATTTACAAGAGAAAAACAAACCAAAAAAGTGGGCAAAAGATATGAACACTTTTCAAAAGAAGACACACATATGGCCAACAATCATATGAAAAAAAGCTCAACATCACTTATCATTAGAGAAATGCAAATCAAAACCATAATGAAATACCACCTCACACTAGTCAGAATGGCTATTATGAAAAAGTCAAAAAATAACAGATGCTGGCAAGGTTGTGAAGAAAAAGGAACACTTACACACTGTTTGTGGGAGTGTAAAGTAGTTCAATCATTGTGGAAGACAGTATAGTGATTCCTCAAAAACCTAAAGACAGAAATGCTGTTTGACTCAACAATCCCATTAATGGGTATATACCCAAAGGAATATAAATTGTTCTGTCATGAAGACACATGCATGCATATATTCATTGCAGCACCACTCACAATAGCAAAGACATGGAATCAATGTAAATACCCATCAATGATAGACTGGATAAAGAAAATGTGATACATATATACCATGGAAAACTATGCAGCCATAAAAACGAATGAGGTCATGTCCTTTGCAGGAACATGAATGGAGCTGGAAGCTATTATCCTTAGCAAACTAACACAGGAACGGAAAACCAAATACCACATGTTCTCACTTATAAGTGGGAGCTAAATGATTAGAAAACATGGACACATAAAGGGGAACAGCACACACTGGGGCCTACTGGAGGATGGAAGGTGGAAGCAGGGATAGGACCAGGAAAAATAACCAATGGGTGCTAGGCCTAATACCTGGGTGACAAAATAATCTGTACAACAAACCTCTGTGACACAAGTTTACCTATGTAATGAACCTACACATGTACCCCTGAACTTAAAATTTTAAATAAACCTAAAAAAAAGAAAAACAAGCCACATGTGGGAACAATATGTTGGTTAAACACTTACCTGATAAAGCTCTTGTATGCAGAATATATAAAATACTCTCACAACTCAATAATTAGAAAACAAACACACTGTATTTTAAAATGGGCAAAAGCTTTGAGCCTATACTTCACCAAAGAAGATATACAGATGGTGAAGAAAAAAATCACGAAAAGATTCCCGCTGTTGTTAGTCACCAGGGAAATTTAAATTATAATCACACCCATCTATTCAAATGGCTAAAATTTTAAAAATCGAATAATCCTAAGTGCTTATAGTAATGTCGAGCAAGTGGAACTATCATACATTGCCAATGCCAATGCAAATTTTTACTACCAGTTTGGAAAAACAGTTTGGCAGTTGCTTTTAAAGTTATACATACATTTACCTTATGACTCCAAAATCTCGCTCATAGAAATTTAATCAAAAGAAATGAAAACCCCTGTCTGTATAAATACTTGAACATAAATGTTTATATTGGTATTATTCATAATCACCAAAATTGGAAAACAACAAAAATGTGCATGTGTAAACCAAATTGTAGTAAACCTATTCAGTGAAATACTATTTAGCAATGAAAGGAATGAAGTACGGATGCATGCAACAACACTGACGAATCTCAAATGTATTAAGAGAAAGACGCCCATCTCAAATGGCTACGTACTATAGGATTCCATTGAGATATCCTTCTGGTGTTATATTTCTTGTTTATGGTGTTGTAAACTCAACTGTGTGCATTTGTCAGAATTTATAAAACTACACTCAAAAATGTCAATTTCACAATGTATCTAACATAACTCAACATCTTGATTTTTAAAAAGCTAAATGTGGCTTATAGAGTGTAATATAACTTGAGATTGAGTTTCTTATTTCTAAACATAAATTGTTAATGTTTTGGCAAGTATAACTTCTATCTTAACTAAAACTTTCCTGAAGTTTTATGGATC
This sequence comes from Macaca thibetana thibetana, assembly GCF_024542745.1. Taxonomy (NCBI): domain Eukaryota; kingdom Metazoa; phylum Chordata; class Mammalia; order Primates; family Cercopithecidae; genus Macaca; species Macaca thibetana. The sequence continues at coordinate 54,810,816 of NC_065585.1, read as the reverse complement.
CCATCAATGATGCACACTTAAATACAGACTAAAAGTAAATATTTATCTTGCCAGATTTATCTTCATTTTTCTTATATTCCTGTCCTTGGCTTTTAAAGATCACTTCACCAGAAGGAAATCTAAAAGTTATTAGTTGTTATCTCTGGAGGTGGGATAACAGGATTAACTAATTTTCTTCTTTGTACATTTTTGTATTTTCCAATGTTATGATTACCATTCATTATTTTTATAATCAGAAAAACTTACTAAAATAAGACAGTATCCCAAATTTCCTTAAGATTACTGTTTGAAGATATCTGACTTTCTGGAGCTACACATACACAGAGTCGCTCACTTTCTTGCAGCCACCTGTCTAATTTAGGCTGCTTCCTAAGGGACTAACAGATGTTGGTCACCAAGAAGCTCTGCAACAACGGAGACAGTTACCTCAGGCGAGCTGTGGTGAAAGTGATGCCTCTTTCTGACTTGCACAAAATACGTCTTCACTCATAATATACACAATCTGCATGAAACATGGCCTGTCATATGTTCAAATACCTACTTACGCACAAATAAAAAAATTCCCGTAAGTTCTAGATTGCATTTTGTGTAATATGTGTGGGCCACTCATAGCTCAAGCTATTTTTCTCTATCTCACACCAAGTTTAAATAGAATTCACAGAGATTATAGGCATATTTTAAAACTAACATCTCTAATGAAAGAAAAAATGCATGGAATATTTTAAAGCTGTCTTTTCTATTATGAAAGTATAACAATGAGAATCTAGAAAAACTAGAAATGCTATATATCTACATATCTCGATATCCTTCCTTCCTTCCTTCATTCCTTTCTTTCTTTCTTTCTTTCGTTCGTTCTTTCTTTTTCTTTCTTTCTTTCTTTGATCATCTAATCTATCACCACACATATCCCTACTACTCAGAAATAAGGTGCTATTAACATTTCAGAGTACTTCTTTTAGTTATTTCTATGTATGTATGTATGTATGTATGTATGTATGTATGTATCTCTCTCTATATATATCACCACACATATCTCTATTACTCAGGAATAAGCTGCTATTAACATTTCAGAGTATTTCTTTCAAGTCTATCTATGTATCTATGTATGAATCTATCTATCTGTCATCTATCTATCTATCTATCTATCTATCTATCTATCTATCTATCTATCTAATCTATCACTGTTCATATCCCTACTACTCAGGAATAAGCTGCTGCTAACATTTCAGATTATTTCTTTCAGGTATTTTTCTCTATGCATAAACACTACCACATGTATTTAAAGCTGTTCTATCTTTATATCATCACTTTAGTACTTCCATTGGTAAAATAAAACGACAGCTGTGTTCCACTGTCTACCCTGCTACTCGGGGTATTTGGAAGCTGAAAATTTCTTCTTAGCACATTCTTTTATTACTAGTATTAGCCAATGAGTTATTAGACACAATTCAGCAAGGTCATGTGCCCTTTCCCTTTATTTATTTTGTTTTCCCAGCAATTTGCTAATTTCCCCATATTTCCTGAGCTCCTTTTCAGTTTCTCTTAGGTAGTTACTATACCTAAGATTGAAAATAAGAGGGCATTAATGTTAACAATCTTCTTGCCTCAATGTGACTAATCCCATCCATAAGTGAAGTGTTTTCTATTTAAACAGAATTCATGAGACATAGTGGCTCTATTCCTTTTGAATTTCATTTTATTTTTGAAACAGAGCTCCTTCTCATTTTTTTCTCTTTTTGTCCTTCTATTCCTTGATACCTCTTGATTCTCTTTTCCGTACCTATTTCATATCTATAGAAATTGCTCTAAAGTTTTAGAACCACTCTGTAGAATAATTTAAAACTCCACTATTTCCTGTAATAAAATATTAACACCACACAAAAAGGGAGATTTGTAGATGAATGCAATCTGGACATAGGTATTGAGAGATATAAAAAATTTTCCTTATTAACATGTACTTTCTAAATTAGCTCTCTTGAGTAAAGATGCATTGAAAATGGAAATCACTACATTCTGTTTGAAAGAATTCCATTTCACTTCTAAATAAAAGCAACATTTACCTTTACTATTGAGGACAGACAAAGACCTATACAATGATTCATTTCATGACCTTCAAAAAGAAAAAGTCAAGTGTGCCACCTTGTAATAAAATGGGAGAGCAACGAGACAGGTCTTATTACTACCTTGAAGGTCAGCAACCACAATAAAATAAACATTATTATTCGTGATTTAAATATTTTTTTACAGGAACCAAATAGACATAGAAAGAGCCTAGAACACAAATTGTATAGTAAAGTGAAAAGAAATGCCCGTCTCATTTTAAAACTAGAATTTTGCTGCATATACGAGCATCTGTCAAGCTGGGGCTATGTGGGATCCACAGTGTTGGAAATTCCCTCCTTTAGTGATTATGTTTTAGTTAGGGTTAAACAACAGAGAAGCCAATTAGGGACATCTCTTACTTCTCTGAATTGTTAGGTAAGGTTTCCCGAACCAATATGGACGGAGAATTAATGTATTTAAACAGATTTTTTAAATACCCCATTTTTCTTTAAATTCAGACCTTCTAGCAATACAATAACCTTTCCCAGAAGTAACACTGGGAATCTGTTTTTGGGAGACAGTCTTGAGGTTTGTCATTTCAGCTCCCAACTAGTATATATTTTTAAAAATTGTATGGAACAATAACTTTGGTACTATTATCGCCAAATCAGCTTGAGTTCTATCTGTTTACCCACATCTGACCTGGATTCTACTTGCACAGGAGAGTCTAGACTCCTTTGCGTAAATGAGGATAACTTGAGGACTGATAGTTCCTCAGATGCTGGAATTAATATTCTTTTTGAACATGGAGAAATCTGAAGTTTCTTCCACCTGGGGCATAGGTGTATTCCAGAAGAACAGGAGCTTTGTGTCAGTTAAGGTCTAGTGAGGAACAGGTGGCCCCAAAAAGCAATTTAATGTGCTTTTATTAAATTTTCCAACAGAGGAAATAGAGGAAGGTGAGGTGACTCAGACATTAAAAACTACAGGAAGCCACTGCTTTCTCTGCCTGGAGAGCCAAAGGGGAAAGTGGATTCACTTGAGCCCTGAAGCTGGGGCCACCCAACAGCACTGAGACCACCAGGCAGCTACCAAGAAAGAGTTGGGTCCTAGAGAGTAGGACTGCCTGGTGGGAGCTGGAACCACTGAGGAGAATCAAGCTCTCACGAAGGTGAGAAGAAAAGAGAGGGGAAAATTATCCTGGATTCTCCTCTCTGTCCACACTTGTCTTTTGCCAGAGCCTCCTACTGCCCAGCCTCACAGAAAAGAAGCTCCTAAGAGAGACTGGGTAATGTAAAATGCAGTGGTCACAACAAGAGAGGGCCACGAAAGGGACCTTAACTGAAGGAAAACAGACATATGACCAACTCATCCTAGCTGAGAGGGCTCTCACCCAAACTGTTCCCAGGCCAGACTTTGGATACTGTCTCAAGTTTACCCATGAGGAAGACTTAAAACTAAAAGACCAAGATTAACTTCTGCGTTACAAGAAGCTATGAGCCACAAGACTCAGGTTGTTTAAAAGAATGGTGATCAATAAAGGGAAATAATTTTTCCACTTGGGACAAAAGAAATATGGTTCTTTAAGGAGAAGTTTTGAGGTCAGTGGCCTAGCAGGAGCAGCAGGAGAGAACCGTCTTGGGAGCAAATGGTGATGAGGAGTGAAAGATGAAGGTGGAAGAGAGGTCAGAGGCTCCTGTTAGGGAAAGGTTCAGCCTTAGCAGAAGGGGCGGTCTCAAGGCTGACAGAAAAAGCAGCCGTGTGCAGCCCCTGAAATCTGCAGGCAAGGAAGTTTGACACGATTTCTTGGAGCTGTTGACATAAAATGGCAGAGATAGAACTGGCCTTTGGAAAGTAGAGGACAGTCACTGAAACCTAGAAATAAAGGCTCTATTATTAGGACACACATTATACATATATGGTGATAATAAAGACAGTTGCTAGTGTCTGTGGCTTTGGGCATGGTGTTAAGTTAGTAAAGCATCTCACTTAATTCTCAGGAAAATCTTGTAGAGTAGGGTCTCTTCTTATAACTTTACAGACCAAGAGAGTAAGGACTACAGTCAGGGCTTGTAAGAGGTTGAATAGAATCTGACCTTGGGCCATCTGACTTTAGAGGCTTCTTGTTCAACCATCATGCTGTGCTCTCCCATTACATAATCTTTGTGGTGTGATGATATAACTTCAGCATTCTTAAGACTAGCCATACTTTCTGTTCTTCTTTATAGGGATAAATTTAGATTTTCTAGGTCATGCCCATTACAGAAAGAAAGTTAAGTTTCTCAAGAAGCATGTATTCCTCCCAAAGGATAAAACAAACGTGTATCAACTGACACCCCCAGAAAGGGTATGTTGGCCCCCATTCAAGCTGGCCAGGTGCCATCCATCTGGCTGTGCATCCTGTTTGACTTAATTCAGTAATTTGACTCATTGAAGTCGTGTGCATCACAGCTTACTACTTGGGAGCCCTCTTAAGAACAGAAATAAAAACTCTCTGCAGATGTGACCAAGCTGATGAAAAGCAAGGAAGTTTCTAGTTAGAAAGTACCATCATTCCTTTCTCATACCATCTGAACTGATAATGCCAGGAAGGAAAACTTTCATGTTACTTAATAGGATGAGCATTTCCTCCTGAGGAATCCAGTCTTCTGTAAAATGACAGAGATCCTGGAGATAAGCCTGCATGGCCCAAACTTCATCTCTTGTTTATCTTAACGTAGCTGCGATTTAGAATTTCTGTTTCTGAAGCAAGAAAAAAATACAACATCAGCAGCCAAATTTCAGCTGGCAATGGGATGTTCTGGAACTGCTATTTTATTTGGGGAAAAACACGGAAAGGGTTTTACTGTGCTTTATACCAAAGGCATGTACGATAAATTACATGCCACTTTAGTTCCTTGTAGGTGAATTGGAACCAAAACACTCATTTGTCTTAACCTTGATCTTTCCAGCTAACCATAAGGATTTATTAGCTAAGATATAAAAATGTAAATCACAAAAGAAAAAAATTGGTAAATTGGGATCCACCACAACATCTTTTGCTTTGTAAAAAGACATTTTCAGGACAATAAAAAGCAAGCCACACATCGAAAGAAAATCTTTGATAACTACCTATCAAATAAAGGTCTGGTACAAAGAATATGTAAAGAACTCTCACAACTCAATAATAAGAAAATAGCCTCATTTTTAAAAATGGGCAAATGATTTGAATAGATTCTTCACCAAAAGAGATATGTAGATGACTGTCAAACAAACAAACATATAAAATAGTGTTTAAAATTAGTAGTCACTGGGAAAATGCAAATTATAATCACAACAAGAGATCATAACTCACCAATTAGAATGACAAATATTAAAAATCTGGTGATCCTAAGTGCTTGCAATAACATGGAGCAAGTGGAACATTCATATGTTGCTCATAGGAACGCAAGATTTTGCTGCCACTTTGGAAAACAATCTGGAAGTTTCTTTTAAAGTAATATGTACATTTACCATATGATATGGTTTGTCTGTGTCCCTACCCAAACCTCATCTTGAATTGTAGCTCCCACAATTCCCACATGTTGTGGGAGGAACCCAGTGGGAAGTAATTCAATCATGGGGTTGGGTCTTTCCCATGCTATTCTTGTGATAGTGAATAAGTTTCATGAGATCTGATGGTTTTATAAAGGGGAGTTTCCCTGCACAAATCTCAGGTATTGCCCAGACTTACCACTGCCCAGTCTCAGGTATGTCTTTATCAGCAGCACAAAAACAGACTAACACAGTAAATTGGTACCTAGAGTAGGGTGCTGCTGAAAAGATACCTGAGAAGTGGAAGTGACTTTGGAACTGGGTAACAGGCAGAGGTTGGAACAGTTTGGAGAGCTTAGAAAAAGATAGGAAAATGTGGGAAAGTCTGGGACTCTCTAAAGACTTGTTGAATGGCTTTGACCAAAATGCTGATGATGATATGGAAAACGAAAGCCAGGCTGAGGTGGTCTCAGATGGAGATGAGGAATTTATTGGTAACCGGAGCAAAAGTGACTCTTGTTATGTTTTAGCAAAGAGACTGGTGGCATTTTGCCTCTGCCCTAGAGATCTGTGGAACTTTGAACTTGAGAGAGATGATTTAGGGTATCTAGTGGAGGAAATTTCTAAGCAGCAGAGCATTCAAGGTGTGACTTGGGTGCTGTTAAAGGCATTCAGTTTTAAAAGGGAAACAGAACATAAAAGTTCAGAAAATTTACAGCCTGACAATGTAATAGAAAAGAAAACCCCATTTTCTGAGGAGAAATTCAAGGTGGCTGCAAAAATTTGCATAAGTAACGAGGAGTCAATGTTAATCCCCAAGACAATGGGGAAAATGTCTCCAGAGCATGTCAGAGACCTTTGTGGCAGTCCCTCCCATCACAGGTCTGGAGGCCTAGAAGGAAAAAATGGTTTTGTGGGCCAGACCCAGGTCCCTCTGCTGTGTGCAGTCTAGGGACTAGGTGCCCTGCATCCCAGCAGCTCCAGCCTTGACCCAAAGGGGCCAAGGTACAGCTTGGGCCATGGCTTCAGAGGGTGCAAGCCCAAGCCTTGGCAGCTTCCACATGGTGTTGAACCTGTGGGTGCACAGAAGTACAAATTGAGGTTTGGGAACCTCCACCTAGATTTCAAAGGCTGTATGGAAATGCCTGGATGCCTCGGGAGAAGTTTGCCAAGGGGGTGGGGTGCTCATGGAGAACCTCTGCTAAGACAGTGTGGAAGGGAAATGTGGGGTAGGCACTGCCACACAGAGCCCCCACTGGAGTGCTGCCTAGTAGAACTGTGAGAAAAAGGCCACCATCCTCCAGACCCCAGAATGTTAGATCCACTGACAGCTTGCACCATGAGCCTGGAAAAGCTGCAGACACTCAATGCCAGCCAATGAAAGCACCCGGCAGGGAGGCTGTATCCTGCAAAGCCGCAGGGGCGGAGTTTCCCGAGACCGTGGGAACACACCTCTTGCATCAGCATGAACCAGATGTGAGGCATGGAGTCAAAGGAGATCATTTAGGAGCTTTAAGATTTGACTGCCCTGCTGGATTTGGCACTTGCATGGGGCCTGTAGCCCCTTTGTTTTGGCCAATTTCTCCCATTTGGAATGGGTGTATCTATCCAATGCCTGTATACCCACTTTAGGAAGTAACTAACTTGCTTTTGATTTTACTGCCTCATAAGTAGAAGGAACTTGCCTTGTCTCAGATAAGACCTTGGAATGTGGATTTTGAGTTAATGCTGAAATAAGTTAAGAGTTTGGGAGACTGTTGGGAAGGCATGATTGGTTTTGAAATGTGATGGCATGAGATTTGGGGAGAAGCTGGGGTGGAATGATATGGTTTGGCTGTGTCTCCACCAAAATCTCATCTTGAATTGTAGCTCCCACAATTCCCTCATGTTGTGGGAGGGACCCAGTGGGAGGTAATTGAATCATAGGGGTGGTTCTTTCCTGTGCTATTCTTGTGATAGTGAATAAATCTCAAAAGGTCTGATGGTTTTATAAAGGGGAGTTTTCCTGCACAAGTTCTCTTCTCTTGTCTGCTGCCATGTGAGTTGTGCCTTTCACCTTCCGCCGTGATTGTGAGGCCTCCCCAGCCATGTGGAACTGTGAGTCCATTAAATCTTTCTTTTGTAAATTGCCCAGTCTTGGGTATGTCTTTATCGGCAGCGTGAAAACAGACTAATACATCATATGAGTGGCATATTCAGAGTACAATGGGGCTTTTGATCAATGTAACTTAGGGTAGGGGGTGGTATAGCAGAGGAGTGGGAAGTGTTAATGCTTCGCCAGCATGGAAAAACTCAAAGCTTGTCACTTATCAACAGAGAATTTGTGCCTACCATTCTTTTTCTATCCTTATGTGACACTATTGACCAAGAATGACAGGAAGTACAGTTTTTATTTTAAAGTATTCAACTAATTCATTAGGTCACCTCCTTGCTATGGCAGCCCTATATTATAATTTGTATTGGAGTTTGACTTATTTAATAAGTCCTTATTGAGCACTCTTAGTGTACAGATCACTTTAATAGTTACTACAGGGAAGGAAATAAAAGACAACTTTAGATTTCTCTGGAATTTATACTACACTGCATGCTGACTCTGCACTATGAAATAGTGCTGAGGGCTGTTTTTAGAGCATCTCATTTATTCTTGACAACAGTACCATCATTTCCATTTAATATACAAGGAAACTGAGGTTCAGCACAGATTAGTAACTTGTCCAAAGTCACAGTCAATAAGTGGCAAAGAGGAGTTTGAAAACAAGGTCTGTCCATTTTTAATTCTAAAACCTTTGCTATTGGTCACAGAGTTGTTGGGACCCAGATGGCTGCTCTTCCAATCTTACTGCTCATGGCCCCCATAGCAAGCTGTTTAGTTTTCCATTTGCTTAACTGTTTGTCTGAGTGCTAACATCTAAAACCAGGAAGAAAAGGAAACACCGACATATCCACAAAGACATAAGAGTCCCAAAGAATAATCTTTTTTTTTTTAACATAGAGAATAAGAAAACCATATTTAAAAGATGTAATGATAGGAAAATAAAATGTTTGCTTAGGTTGGTTCTTATACAGCCATATCTAGCTCACAAAATGTCAACATTAGAACAAAGACTGACATTAGTTTATAGTTCATGAAATAACGATATAAAATAATATAGATTGGGCTATTAGCCACTAATGAAACCTCAGGACTAGGAAGCTGGATAGTCCCTCTTGTCATTCTGATCTAAATTTGAATACGCCAAAGAAAAAAGATAATTGGGAAAACTTTTAATTGTGATTCATTACATTAATACCCAATAGATGCATCTGGCAAAATAATTAAATGATAAAAATCAAAATAATTTTAATTTAAAATCAAAATAATTTAAATCAGCTTAGTAAAACTTTTCTCACCTTCCGCCTACCCATTTCATCAGTGAGAAAAATCTTGATCTAGCGAAGTTGGGGCAGGGGCAATGTATAAGCCCTCTTACATCCCCAGGACACAGCATAAGTCTGGAATAGACGGTTCAGGAAGCAGTTTCTTAAACTGCATGGTAATGATGAAGTCCTATATTAAGTAAGATCCCAGAGTTGGTTAACAGCAGGCAGGCTAAGAGTTGAAACCTCTAGTCTTTTCCTATGAAATATTGCTCCCAGTTTAATTGATTTTATTTAGATGGGTTTACACTTAAGCACAGATATTCAGGCAGCACTTGTATTTCCCTAGTGACTCTGTTTATAAACATTCAGAGATAGTTACGGGTAAAGTTAGAATATCTTTCCCTCTTTTATTTAATATTTATTAAGGACTTACTATGTGTTATATTCTGTGCTATGTGTTTTACATAAAATATATCATCACAATGACCTTCTTTTGCAGATGAAGAAACAAAAGTTCTGAGAGGTCTTCAGGAACTTGTATATAATTACGGAGGTAATAAGGATTGGTTGGAAATGAAACCAAGGGCTACCTCCTGTCCCCAAAGCTCATGCTCTTAACCCCTTCACCATGAGTTTCTGGTTCTATTCCTAGACTCCAGGCATCATATACTCCTGTTAATACATTCTGTCTTCAAGCAAAACTTTTGTAGTTTATATTACAAAAGTTTAAGTTGTTCATGAGTATAGCTTCTAGATTCAGACCACCTGGATTTAAATTTAGACTCCACATATACTAGCTGTGAGATATTGCCCAGTGTGCATAATCTTACCAAGGGTTCAATTTCCTCACTTATAGTAGAAGGAAGAGAGTATGGTCTACCTAGTGACAATGGGTGGTTGTGAGGATTAAATGAGATAAATCATGTAAAGCATTTGCCTGGTTCTTACTAAGTGTTCAATAATACTATCATAGAGTGTGAACTCCTTTGAAATTAGGCATAAGACAAGGTATACAAAGAGCCAGAACAGAGATGTATTTGAATTCACGTCTTTATAAAACACAAAAATTATTGCAACAATCTTCAAATAGTCTTCAAGCCTTCTCCACACATTGTTGTAATCTATGTAAAGGAAAATAAAAAAATCTCAGCCAGGCGCGGTGGCTCAAACCTGTAATCCCAGCACTTTGGGAGGCCAAGGTGGGCGGATCACTTGAGATTAGTAGTTCGAGACGAGCCTGGGCAACATGGTGAAACCCCATCTCTACTAAAAATACAAAAAATTAGCCAGGCGTGGTGGCGTACACCTGTAATCCCAGCTACTCTGAAGGCAGAAACAGGAGAATCACTTGAACCTGGGAGGCAGAGGTTGCAGTGAGCCGAGATCGCACCACTGCACTCCAGCCTGGGTGACAAAACGAGATGCTATCTTAAAAAAAAAAAAAATCTCAGGACTCCATTCTTCTGTGACTGGAGACTGAGTCATGCAACACCCCTTCCAAATGAATAGCTGTTACTAGCATCGTGAATAGCCAGATCCCCATGAAAAGGTAAAAGACCTCAGGTATCTACAAAAGACTGGCCTCACAGAACATTCATATGAAGATTCTTTGCTGGCCCCTCATAAATAAGGGCATGCCAATTATAATTTTAGGTCTGTAATCTAAGTCTAGCTTCTAAAACTAGTCTGTCTGATTCACACTGATAATGTCCATTGCAAGCTTGTCTTCCCAGGTGCAGAACAAAGACAAGGCCAGATCAATAATTCCTCCACTTACTCAGAGACATCTGCATAATTGATTCTTCCTTTACTCCCTTTTTCTCTTCAAACATTCACTGTATTCCATGTACAGAAGAATGTAACCTTGTGAGACTTTAGTTAGTGCCCAGTAAATGTAAATTTATAAGGAGACTTATGTTCACCTTACTGCCTACCTGTCTTTCTTTCTACCTATCTTCCCTCATTTAAGGAAATGTACAAATACTAAATTTCCTGAAAACTTTTTCAGAAAAGCAGTCACATACGCATCTGTGGCTTGAGATTTTCCTGGACATAACCTAATGCTGGCTTAATCAACCTCAATTGATTGATATCTTTGCTTCAGTCACTCATTTTTATTTTCATTTACATATTGTATCCATTGTATACCACTATAAACTGAAGTGTACTCACTGTTGCTAATGTGAACAAAAGTGTATCTGAGACCAATCTCAGTTTAGAGGCTTATTTTGCCAAGCTTAAGGACATGCCTGTGACACAGCCTCAGGAGGTCCTGATGATGTGTGCCCAAGGTGGTTGGGCTACAGTATAGTCTTATACATTTTTAGAGAGACATAAGACATCAATCAATACATGTAAGATATACATTTGTTCTGTCCAGAAAGGCAGATGGCACAACTCAAAGCCAGAGGGGGTAAGCGGGGTGGGTGGGACAGCTTCCAAGTCATAGGTGAATACAAAGATTTCCTGATTGGGAATTGGTTGGAATCAATAGAAGAAAGTATCTGGGTTAAGATAAGGGATTTTGGAGACCAAGGTTCTTGTTATATGGATAAAGCCTCTGAGTAGCAGGCTTCAGAGAGAATAAATTTTAGATGTTGCTTATCAGACTTAAAAAGTTGCCAGACTTTTAGGATCAGGGAAAAGACCTAGAAAGGGAAGGGGATTCTCTACAGAATGTAAATTTTCCCGACAAAAGAGAGCTTTGCAAGGCCGTTTCAAAATATCAAAGAAATGTACTTTGTACAAGAAGTCAAAATACTTTGACTTCTTCCAGGGCCTGCTATCTATCATGTGATGCTATACTAGAGTCAAGCTGGAATTTGATGTCTCATTGCTACAAAAAGTCTGTTTCATCAGTCTTAAGAGCTCTGTATTTTTCCTTTTTTTTTTTTTTTTTTTTTGAGACATTGTCTCACTCTGTTGCCCAGGGTGGAGTGCAGTGGTGTGATCTTGGCTCACTGGAATCTCTGCTTCCTGGGTTCAAGTGATTCTTGTGCTTCAGCCTCCCAAGTAGCTGGGATTACAGGTGTGTCCCACCACGCCCAGCTATTTTTTTTTTTTTTTGTATTTCTAGTAGAGATGACATTATGACATGTTGGCCAGGCTGGTCTCGAACTCCTGGCCTCAAGTGATCTGCCTGTCTTGGCCTTCCAAAGTGCTGGGATTACAGGCATGAGCCACTGCACCTGGCCAGATCTCTGTTTTAATGTTAATGCTGGTTAGTTGAGCTTGAATTCCAAAAGGAGGAGATGAAGCACATCCAACCCTCTTTCCTCATCGTGGTCTGAACTAGTTTTTCAGATTAACTTTGGAATGCCCTTGGCTGAGAGGAAGGGTCCATTCAAACGGCTGGGGGCTTAGAATTTTATTTTTAATTTACACTAAACTAATCTTATCATGAGCCTTCCTTGTCTAAAAGCCTTCCCTTTTTCTGCAGAAGACCAAGACAAGAGAGGTCCATACCGAACCTCCTTAGTGTGACAACCAGATCTACAATTTAACCTTCACTTTATATAACCAATGTTTAAGCCACAGTGAATCACTTGTTATTCCCATTATAAATTATTTGCTTCACTCATAGCTGCATGTCCAAATCACACTTATTCCTAGACCTGAGTCAAATGCTGCCCCTTCCATGTCTTTCTTGATTCCCTCAGCTTTAAGTGTTTTTTTCTTATAGAAATACTTCTCAGTCTTTAGTGTGCATTATAGTCACCTGGAAAGCTTGTTACAACACACATTGCAGCCGTCAACCCCAGAGTTTCTGATTCAATAGAAATAGGATGGGACCTGGGAATTTGCATTTCTAAGAATTACCTCATGGTGTTGATGCTGTGAGTACAAGAACTGCACTTTGAAACCACTGTCCTACAGCATGTTAGCTCAAGGCATTTACCACCATTTGCTTTGCATTTCAGTGGTGTATGTTCATGTCATTCATCTTACTAGAGAGCAAACCTCTTAAGAGCAAGATCTGAGGCTAATTAACTTTTGTCTCCCTATCTTATATTAGCAAACGGGGGTGGGGGCTTTTAATTATGTTGCTTGGCTAAGTGAATGCTAATGGTATGGAAAGACTTCTCTAGTGGTGGGGTCTAAAGATATTGAAACACTTTGAACCCATATATGTGGCCATTTGCGGCTAAAAGAGAATGCATATTTAACAAAGACTTGCAATTTGCAAGATCCTGATTGAATATACTAGAGTCTGGCTGGAATTTGGTGTCTTATTGCGACAAAAAGTCTGTTTTGTAGCTGTGCCCACCCGGCAAAAAACTGATATTAAGCAAGGCAATATTGTACACATATTATCTTGCTTAATTCTCATCACAGCTTTTTGCTGGGTGGGCACTGCTATTATTCTTACTTTATAGATGAGCAGTGACAATTATAAAAGTAATTCTCCCAAAGTCAGCTGGTGAGCAGTGGGGAGAACTGGGGTTTGAACCAGGCTCTCCTTCCAAATCCTAGCTCTTAAAGGCTATGCTATGCTCTACTATCTCACACTGAATGATGACATCTTGACAAAGTCATAGGTTTTCATTCTAATCATCAGCATTCTCATTATCAGCAGGTAGCAGTGGTCTCCTTTAATGTGGATAGTAGGAGGTCAATTATCCTGATATATTTACAGGATTGGCTTCCTGTTACTTTTGTCTATTATATCCTAAACTTAAAAATTTATAGGGCTTTATTTGGAATTATAGGCAGAACCTCAAACTGTCAGACTATGCATCTATGAACTGCTCAACTTAAACATCTTAGGCTTATTAATCAACACTAGGACTGTCACATACACTTCCATCCATTAAAAAATGATGATGGATTTAAATAACATGTAAGACGCCACAAAATTGGATTTGTCTGGTACAAATACATTGATTGACAGAGAGAAAAAAAGACAAAGAAGAAAACCTGAGCAACAAGAAAACCAGTTTTATATTTAATATTCATAATTAAAACTATTTGCTTCAAAATTACTTTAAGACTCTTGATTGCTTTTTTTAAAACTAAAATTTTAGTATTTAGGTTAAAAAAAAATACAGAAATGGCCAGGTTCAAAATGATACATAAGGAGTATCTGTAATAAAATACAAAAATTTTCAGGTAAAGCTATTTTTTAGTAATAGTGGTTGTAGTTTTCTAGTGGGTTGTTTTTTTTTGTTTTTTGTTTTGTTTTGTTTTGTTTTTTTAGTGGATTTGAAACACTGAGTTATCTGGCCACTTCAGTTTTTGGTCATATTATTAACAAAAAATATATATATTTCAAAGAAAGAAAGGGATGGACCATTTCTGCTGTGAGTTTGCTGAATCTGGGGGGCTATAGTCAGCATACTTCATAGAGATGCATCCATGAAGGCAGAAGTAGCAGAAGGAAAGGTGTAGAAAAGTCCTGCAATCTGCAATATGGTCTGAATATTCCTTAGTTAACTCCCTGAGCTGAAGATTAATTTACTTGATTATAATTTGCAAAATACCCTGCTGTTATGCTATTTCAAACAACTGTGAGTTTGCACTCTATTAAGAAGTAGATATACATAAAAATTAGCATATTACTTGGAGCTATATATGATTATCTCTTAGAGTTTTTGCCCCCAAGATTCCAGAAAATTGAATGAAGTTCAGTGGCCATGCTATTAAACCCCAAATAAACCACTGGTAATCTTGGCACCCTGAATTTACTCAACAGTTTTATGAATACAATCAGAGAATTTACTGTGGTAAGTATGAGCTAATTAATATTTTTATGGCTTATAGTTTTTTTAAAAAAAGATAAGAAAAAGCTACAGGGAATAAGCCCAAATAAAACATGTGTTTATTGAAATATCAATCTATAAAGGGAAATAATAATCTTTGAGTTATAAGAAAATAATAATAAGCAACATTAACATAGTATCTGATTTATGACAAAAAATTAGATTATATCAAGATGATAGGGACAGGAGGCAGGGAAATTCTGGGCAGAAATTTCCTGGTGAGGGCCCTACTCTCAAGTCCAAAAGCCTAATACCACGGCCCAAAGTGAGAACTTACATCCCTGTTTTCTCACTCGAACATTGCCTTTTCCAAAATCATCCATGGCCTGCCCTGCCTCCCCTCCTGTGCCCATAAAAACCCCAGGCCCCACTGTCAAAGAGAGGAGACGCAGCTGGATGTCAGTCTACAGTTGGATGTTGGAGAGATGCAGCTTGACTTTAGAGGGACAGCTTAACTGCGTAGCTTCAGTTAATCTTCCAGGGGAAGATTACCTTCCTGATCTGTCCCTTTTTCAGCTCCCCTTCCTGCCGAGAGCCATTCACTGGCAATAAAATCCCTCACATTTACCACCTTCAATTTGTTCATGTAATCTCATTCCTCCTGGATGCTGAACAAAAACTCAGGTGCCATCAGTGTGGGTGCAAAAGGCTGTCACACTGACCCTCCACTGAGCTATTAACACTGAAGTTGTCCACAGATGGCAAAGCTAAAGGGGCACTGTAACACTTCCTCTGGGGCTTCGGGGTCATGAGCACCCTTCCCTGGATGCTGCTGTATGGAGTATGGAGTTTGCTCTTGCCAGCATCCAAAAGCACTCACCCTAGCTCCTGCACCCACTCACCTGAGCTCCCAGTCCCATAAGGGGTGGAGCAGCAAGGGAGTGGAGTTTGCCCCTGCTGGCGCCTGGGCACTCCAGTTCCCACACATGAAGGGGTCAGGGAAATATCCTGCTTCAAAGATGTACTGCAGGATGTCACTGTTTACTAGATAGAGGCCATTATTGTCTTAAAGAGGACTGGGCTTCAGGGATATAGTCCCTATAAGCAGCACACTCTAGTCCTGTTTGCCTACATGGTATCTTGCAACACAAAATCGTCTCCAGTAGGAATTATGTGTTTTCTAATAGTCAATGTGATGCAAAAAAATATATTTTCAATTGATAGTTATAAGAATCTAAACTTTTGCCCCCAAAACTCATGGATAAGGTAATTGGACATATTTTCTATAAAAATATATGGATTCCCATAGATATTTTTCTTCAATAGACATGTGAATCTTTTCCTTGCAACCTTTGATGCGTGATAGCCAATTACACATTGTTAATTGATCAAAGGAAATAGCATTTGGTAAGAAAAACAAAAGCAAGAGGAATGAGGATGC
Source organism: Macaca thibetana thibetana (assembly GCF_024542745.1). Classification (NCBI taxonomy): domain Eukaryota; kingdom Metazoa; phylum Chordata; class Mammalia; order Primates; family Cercopithecidae; genus Macaca; species Macaca thibetana. Next base: position 54,794,760 of record NC_065585.1, on the reverse strand, counting down.
CTTCAAGGAAGGTAGGGAAATGGCCTGAGCTTTGGGAATATTTTTTTTCAGCTCAAAGGCTGGACTTTCCACATTATGTGTTTTTGCTTGAAAACACTGGAGGTCAAGTTCCTTTTCCTCTATCTTCACAGTCTTACTCTGTGACCTCAATTTTCCATCAGCTTCACGGCTCCTAGAGAGCATCAATGTGTTGCTTCCCAAGAAAGATAAATGTGAAGTAAATCCCAAATGCATCTGGGCATTTGAACCCCCAAACCTCCCGAACTTTTATTTGCCAGTGTAAAACTGTTTAAAGTTCAAGCTGGGACAGATGATACATTAAAACCTTTCTGTCTCTCAAGTATCCACAAATGCTTTGTCACCTATTCCCCCTTGGTCCTCCTGAAGTTGTAAGGCCCTATTCCTTTCATTATGGGTGAAGAAAAGCCCCTCGACTTTATTACTTAATACTGAAAGATACCTACTTTGGTTTGGTACATTAAAAATTATTTAAAGGAACCTGTGTCTGTGGAGAAAAAAACAAAAACATCTTTCTCTTTCTAAAACAATAACTTCTGCCCACCAAAAGGAAGAGGGCATTAGCCAATTCAACCCACAGCAAGGCACTTGGGGAAGTTTTAAAATCACTGGCATTGGAAATCCAATCCAGTTCAATCTCTGTGTTTTGTTTTGTTTTTGAGGCTTTCCAAAGGGCCCAAGTACCCAAGTGAGTTAATTCTGAAAACAAATGATTATTCCCGCTGTAGAATAAGCTGAGTCTCAGCATAGTAAACCAAGGAGAGTCAGCTGAGTCTCACAAGAGGCTGCACAGCTGGGAAGTGGTGGCCCAGGTTGAGCCCAAGTCTGTCTCAGTCTAAAGCCTGCCTTTTTTTTTCACCAGAGTGCAGCCTCTGCAGATGTTAGCAGGAAAAGGCTCACGGCTAGATGGGGTTTTCAGTGTCATGATGAGAAACAGATTTTTAAGCCAATGGTTTCACTTCCTATTTTAGCAAAGCAGCATCTCTCTGTGCAGTGGACTGATAAATGTACACACTCTACATACAAATGGGCAAAGAATGTGTAGCTTCTTTATTTTCCATAGCTCATTGAACCTCCTAATAAACTATACTCCCCTGGGTAGCAGAGGATGACAGATGTGGAGGGACACACTAAATGAACCCAACTGCTAAACTAAGCTTCTCCACATAAGGCAAACACTTTCTTTAGGTAATGCAGGCATTATTTTTATGTTTTATAATTTCTAACTTTTAAGTTCAGGGGTACATGTGCAGGATGTGCAGGTTTCTTACATAGGTAAACATGTGCCATGGTAGTTTGCTGCACAGATCATCCCATTACTCAAGTATGAAGCCCAACACCCATTAGCTATTTTTCTTGATGCTCTCCCTCCTCTCACCCGCCACCCTCCAACAGGCCCCAGTGTGTGTTGTTCCCCACCATGGGTCCACATGTTATCATCATTCAACTCCCACATATAAGTAAGAACACCTGGTTTTTGGTTTTCTGTTCCTGAGTTAGTTTGCTAAGCTTAATGTCCTCCAGCTCCATCCATGTTCTTGCAAAGGGGCATTTCTTTTATGACTGCATGGTATTCCATGTTGTATATGTACCACAGTTTTTAAATCCAATCTATCATTAATGAGGATTTATGTTGATTCCATGTCTTTGCTGTTGTGAATAGTGCTGCAATGAACACAGGCGTGCATGTATCTTTATAACAGAATGATTTATATTCCTTTGGGTATATACCCAGTAATAAAATTGCTCAGTTGAATGTTATTTCTGCCTCTAGGTCTTTGAGGAATTGCCACACTCTCTTCCACAATGTTTGAAATAATTTACACTCTCACCAATAGTGTAAAAGTGTTTCTTTTTCTCCACAACCTTGACAGCATCTGGGTTTTTTTTTTTTTTTTGACTTTTTAATAATAGGCATTTTTTTAATGCTGAGTTTTCAGATTTGCTCCTATCCTGTGTGGCTTCCCAAGATGGCTTTTGGGCATAAAAAGCCATCTCATGTGAGATGACATCTTGTGTGACCTTAGGGTCATGGGAAAGATTGAGTGGGTGTCAGGGGGAGCTCAGAGATACATTTGTAGCCCTTGTACTTGGTTTTCTCCCAGGATCCTGAGACCACCTGCTCTTGGGCACCCTCTGGTATCTGACGCTGGCCACATAGCAGGTGAGTACACAGTCAGTTCTTGCTTTGTCAGGACTCCACTGAGCACTCTGCTTACTTTGTCCCTTGCCTTCACAGCAGAATGGTGAAACCGGCCCAATTGTCCTATAGAAATGATATTTACCATTTTTAAAGTAAGTATAGAAATTGATGCTCTGTCTTGAAACTTGAATTTATATTTGTCTTAACGGAGTTCCTTCCTCAGAAAACTGACTCTCAGGCAAGGAACTGACACTCACTAGATCACCACATCCAGAAAATGAGATGTCAGACCTCTAATTCTTTACTCTCCCCAATTCCTGTTTTCCCACCTTCTCTACTATATAAATACCCCAATTTTTGATCAGTTGGAGAGAAAGATTTGTGACTTTATCTCTCATTCTCCTTGGCTGCAGCACCCAGTTAAAGTCTTCTTCCCTAGCCATACTCATAGATTCAGTGATTGGAATTCTGTGCTGAGAGCAGCAGGACAAAACCCTGGCATTTCAATAACAATGGCTCAAGGCTTTTATATAGTCCCTGGTGAAGCAGGATAATTTCCCTCATCCCTTCGCAGGTAGGACCTGGAGTGCACCAGCACTGGCCAGGGATGAACTCCACTCACTCACTCGAACCTGCTGTGCTCACCTCCTTGTGGGAGGGAGCATGCAAGTGAATGAGTGCAGGACCCAGGGTGAGTGCTTCTGGGATCCAGCAGGAATGAACTCCATATCAGCCCTGCAGCAGCATCTAGAGGGTTGCCCGTGACCTCTGAAGACCCAGAAGGAGTGTCACAGTCAGTGCTCTTTTAATTTTGCCACCAGTGGACAGTGGACAGCTTAAGTGTTAACAGCTCAGTGGAGGGTCAGTGTGACAGCCTTTTGCACCTGCACCAGAGTTCTTGTCCAGCATCCAGGAGGAATGAGGTCACATGAATGAATTGCAGATGGTAAATGCAGGGGATTTTATTGCCAATGAAAATCGCCCTCCATGGGATGGGGAGCTGAAGAGGGGATGGAGTGGGAAGATATTCTCCCTCTGGAGCCTGACTGGAGACTACAGGTAATCTTCCCCTGAAGTCCATCTAAAGCTACACTCTCAAGCCAACCCTCTGAAGTCAAGCTACTTCTCTCTGATGTCCAACCATAGTCTCTGACATCCAGTTGCTTCTCCTTTTCTCCTCTCTCTGCCAGCAGGGCCTGGGGTTTTTATGGGCACAGGATTGGGGGCAGGGCAGACCATGGGTGGTTTTGGAAAAGGCAACATTTGAGCACAAAAATAGGGATGTATATTCTCACTTTAGGCCATGGTTCCAGGCTTGAGGGTGGGGCCCTCACCAGGCACCTGGCCTCTTCTGCCCAGAGTTTCTCTGCCTCTTGTCCCTGTCACTGTCTAGTGTAGGAACCTTTGGCTGGAGGATCACTTCCTATGCATCCCTCCAATCCCCTCTGTCAAATATCCCTGTTAGACCCTAGTGATTGATGTGAGCCACTGGGGCTGCTTGGAAAATCCAGTGATCCTTCTGACCTACAAGGGAAGATTGGGTGGGCTGGGAGAGCTGCCAAAACTCATGTGATGCCGCTTGTCCACTCTGGAGCCCACCCCAGGTTACTGTAGAGAGACCTTGTGAAGCGTATCCTCCCAAGGATCCCAAAGCCTCCTCTGATTTGAATTCCTCCCTCCAACTGCACCCAGACATCTTTTCTCTCAAGGCTAGAACAGTGCAGCCATTGGTCTAAAATTTGCCTCCCTCCCTTTTTTCCTGGTGTAGGAATCAGTCAAGTGTCACTAGGAGGTAGAGATGGTAAAAGTGAGATTCCTACTCTTTCTCTTGCTTTTATGGAACTTGCAGTCATTATATCATCCTCTTTCATGAGATGGCATCCATCTTCCCCATTACATTTGGCTAGAATGGCAGAACAGCTCAGGTGAGTTTAATTTATAGTGGGGAAAAATTCACTGGTTTAATAGTTTTCAAACACCAGCCAATTTCTATGTGTGCACAGAGTTGTACGTAAGAAACAGTGGCTATGTTGCTGAAATGTACTAAGCTATGTCATAGTAAAATTTATTCTGAAGTAATAAACAAAGATTCCCACTCCTAGAAGAATCTCTATAATATTATCAAGTTTACTTACTGCTTAAGAGAAAGAAACCCAATATCTTAAAACATTGTCAAGATTCTGGACAGACTGATTCTGAAATCTCTCATTAATTCTGCCTTTCGATCAGCAGGTTTTGAACAATATCATGCCCTCGCATATTGCTTTACTAATCTAATAACTCCTCTGCATATTTTGCTGTTCTTTATATATTAAACAATGATGTGAAACAATCATTTTTAGAATATATGTTTTCAAGTTTTGTTGTTTATCTATGCCTGGTCTCCTTAAAGTCTTTAATTTGTTACTATGCACCAGAAGCTTCCAACAAAGGACTACAGTGTCAAATACAATTTTAAAAACATATCTGACTACATAGTCATTTTCTTTTTTGACAAGAATTAGAGGGAGGAAAACTAGGTCCCATAAGGAAGGGTCAAAGTAATTAATTTTTCACTTATTTATGTTGTTTTGCATATTTTATTTAGCTTTTCAAAGGGAGGAAAAAGGTGAGAGGTTACTTTTAATTTATAAAGATTTTAATTAAAAGAATTAAAACAGCTTTCCTTGTCAGCAGCAACTAAAATAAGGATGAACATACTTTAAAGAGTAGATCATTTCGATAAGAAATAAACTAGGTTTCCTGATCACCAAGGGGAAAATTGTATCATAATGGACCTCTTAGGAAGATTATAGAGTTTGAGTCCATAAAGATCTTCCAGATTTTCAGTAGGTTTGGACATTTACTTTGCCAAATGTAGGGTGTTATATCAGGTTGGGACTGGAATGAGCTCATCTCTGTTCAGAACTTTGCAGTTGCTCCTTATCCTTCAGAGTTACTAGAGGAAACCCAGCACCCATCAGAATCAGTGAGGATTGCAGAAACATTATGATGATCTGACTGGGCTTTGGTGTGGGAATTCTCCCTTCTGTTCAAGATCTTGATTTGTCAAAGAGGTCATTGAAGTTGGGCTAGACCTGAACATCTAGGAATTTGCTCAGTGATCTGCAGGCTAACCATCCTACAGATGGTACCCTGGGTGGTTTACATAGCAGGGTGACTGTAGCTCTTGACCTGGAAGCTTTCAGGCTCACTGAGATTTTGTCCCGGTTGCATTATGGAGATCATCCAATACTGCACAATGTGCTTCAGTCACATGTTTTCCCAACAATGTGGGAAAACATTTTGGTTGTCCTTCTGCTACTTTGACATTGGGGAGTTCACCTTGCTGCACTGTCAACATATTTCACTTAGAGAAAGATTTTAGGCTACAAAAAAGTTTATCTAGGAGTCTGAAGGGAAATAATGTTGGCTTACTCGGGAAGAGGAATGTGGTGATAATGGTGCACAATCTCTGGATTGCTGGCTTGGGAGCATGCTTCCAGAACATAGAGTAACTTTTTCAAGGACACAAAATGACTCTCACAGCCTATTAAAGTCAAGTAGTTTCTGAGATGCCTGAAAGTTTAGTCTATTGCCATATTCCAGGTTTGCTTTTCAGTTTTCAACTTTTCCTAGTTAAATGGGCTGACGAAAATGGAACTTTCCTTTATCCTCTATCTTGCGATTATGGGAGATGGCAGGTCTAACCTAGCTCTTGCCTATGACCTCAGGATATGAATGAACTTTTCCGGAAAATGAAATGTATTTAAAAATTGAGAGATGGAATATTTTTAAATGTGAATTTAAATAAAAAACAAAAAATACATTAAAATTATGTTATATTTGCTTAAATGAATGTTCTGAAAATATATTCCATTTACAATAGAATTGTAACAAGCAGACACTTTTATCTAGTTTTATATCATTTCTTAAACAGATATGCAGTGTAGCTTAATTCTTGGATTTTGCCAGTTCGCTTTCGTATGCTTAAAAAATTTTTTCCAGTGGCAGGATAAATGATTTAAAATAGCACTAAACAATAGTAATATCTTATTTGCTTATAGTGCTTTTTAGCTTTTAAAACATTTTTGTATATTTATTTGATCACTCAACACACACATTGAAATATTATTCTTCAGCTTCTCTTAATGCACAAAATTAAATAAAAAGTATTATCTCATTGACCAAAGGCAATTGTTACCCCTAGAAAATAAAAGAGCTTCTTGGTGCTTTACACAAGATAAAGATTAACTGCTAAATGATTGCAATCTTTTTAGTAACTATAACTCAATTTACAATAATAATTAACTTTATTCATTCCTTGAATTCATGTAGCATACTTCCTGAGAAAAGCCTTAGGTTTGTAAGTTTATATTAACATGTTTATTCACACAATGTTCTTCACCAACAGGTCAGGCAGATTTTACCACTTCCGTTTTATGGGTGGAAAAACAGTTCATGATAAGGTCAGATAAGATGCCCAGAGTTGATTGGTTGGCCAGGGTCACCCTAGTTAACCTAGCAGAGTAGGAACATGATCCTCCTACAGGTATCCCGTCTAGGCTGATACATCTCCCCATGGGCTTAGAACCACCCTCAGGGCTTTTCTCCCAGGTATGCCTCCCAGATTTTGCCCTGCCTTAGAACCATTCCCTCTCAGTCTGTTCCCTCACCCTGGAGTCCACCATTAAAAGTCTGCTCATTTCAAGTGCTTTTCAGTCTCCTGTTTCAATCTGTGGAGCTAAGAGTTGTTAGTGGTTTTATGTCTGACACCACCATAAGGCTCACTTGCAGTTGCCCTCAGTAACCTCCAGGCCAGCGAGGAAAGGAGGCGTTGGAGGCACAAGGGGACTTTTAGAACTCCTGCCTCATGGCTGTCTTTGTGTTCAGATGTGACTGATTCCTATACCGGTCTTCCAGCTCTTGAATGATACCACTTCTGTGTTATCATATACTCATTTTATTGACAAGCATTTTTTTTTTAAGTCTTTAAAAATGTGTAGCTTTCACCATCAACCAGGGACTTGCTGGAAACCCCTTTTAAGCATTTTATGATTGAGGTTTCCAAATTGACTTAGAGAGGCCTTTACAATAGCAACATTTTTTTTTTTTCATCCCAGAGGGTTTTATTTTTAGCTCACATATCTGGCTCATGAAGAAATATAAGTAAATGGACACTTTAGATACACTTTAATGCCCAGTAGCCTCAAGAGAGTCTCACAATTAAAAGGTTCAATTTCCTTTATTCATTAAATGTCAATAAGTACCAGAGAGACAGGCATGTTTTAATATTCATGCAAAAATCTCCCATTAATGGATCCAGATGTTAAAAATAGGTCATTTTAATAGTTCTGACTTCTGATACACAGGTAGCCCAGAGTTCCATTTTCCTGTATTGAAATTTGTTTCATACTATGAAGGTTTGAATATTAAATATTGCAGAAATATATATATATATATATATATATATAAACATCTAGAAAGCAACAAAAGCAACATCATAATCTAAAGAAAATACCCAACCTGTATTTTTAAGAGATCTAAGTGTAAACTTACCAGATTACTAAAGCTGGCCGGGTGCCGTGGCTCACGCCTATAATTCCAGCACTTTGAAAGGTCAAGATGGGCAGATCATCTGAGGTCAGGAGTTCAAGACCAACGTGGCCAACATGGCAAAACTTCGTCTCTACTAAAAATAGATGATGGTGCATGCCTATAGTCACAGCTACTTGGGAGGCCAAGGCACGAGAATTGCTTGAACCCAGGAGGCAGAGGTTGCAGTAAGCTGAGATCGTGCCACTGCACTCCACCTTGGGCAACAGAGTGAGAGACTCAGTCTCAAAAACAAACAAACAAACAAACAAACAAGATTACTAAAGCCTATCTTTCCAAAGCATCCCATGCTTCAAAGAAGCTGCCTGTTTGCTCAGAAGAGGAGCATTTAAAGAGTATTTCTTGTTCGATACATTTTGGTTCCCTGAAAGGAGGTCTGTTCATGTGTACTAGTCACAGATTAATTTATGTCTGCACTGTGGATTCCAGACCTTTTCTCATCCTGCTCTGAAAATCAGCACTTGTTATTTTCCTTGATTGTTCTTTCCATCTCCTTTAATCATCTTCTTCTGCAAAACTCCATATCCTGTGCCAAGACTCACCTCAAATGTTATCTCATTTGTACAAACCTTTCCACCTGATCTAGGAAACTAGTGGTGTTATTTTATATTCCCCTGAATCTTGTCTGTATCTTGGTTATTATCATATTTTCCAATGCTTATTAAGAACTCATGCCATGCCATGTAATTTACCTCTCTAGTATCTCTTTTCATATACCCAGACTTACATAGACAACTGCCTGCTAAATGTCTACACTGGATGTTTAACAGGCATCTTAAACATAGTATCTCAATGTGAAGCCTCCATCTCAGGTGATAACTTCATTCTTCCAACATTCAGGCCAAAATTAAATCAACAAAAAACTTGGAGTTATTTTTTTCTCATTTCACACATCCAGTTCATCAGGAACTCCTATCACATGTACCTTCAAAATATATCCATAATCTGATTATTTCCCACTGACTCCACTGCTGACATTCTTGGCTGAGCCACTACTACAACTTAACTGTTTTTAATTGTTTACCTACAGTGTGAGTTCAATACAGCAACTAGAGTGATTCTATTGAATCCTAAATCAGATCATCTCAAACCTCTCTTAAAAACATAGCAATGGTCCCCATTTCAACCTCAGTGAAAACCAAAGCCCTTTCCATGGCCCACGTGGCCCTACATTATCCAGATCCACATCACCTTTAACACCCATTTCCACATTCCCCCCATTCACTTTGCTCCTTTCATGCCGGCTTCCTAACTATTCCCTGAACATATCAAACATCCTCCTGGCTTGAGTCCTTTGCACCTGCTCTTCCCTCTGCTTGGAATACTCTTTCTCAAGATATCCACATGGATGTCTGTACTTCAAGTTCCTGTTCATACATGAACTGTTCTGTCTCCACCTTGCTTCCTTTAATCTATTCTTAACACAGTAGCCAGAGTAGACCCCTTAAAATGCAGATCAAATCAAGTCACATTTCTAATAAAACCTTTGTAATGAACAGCAGTTACCATTTTAGCCTCCAGAGCCCCGCCTTTTTCCCTCCTTGACACCATCAGCTCTGCTCCACTCCTTACTCAGTCCATCTCTGCTATTTTTTGAAAACGAAGCCAGTTTCCTGTTTCAGAGATTTTGCATTCTCTTTCCCAGGAATGTCTAATGAAGAATTAAACCTATAGGAATTGAGCCCCAGAGCAAGCACATGAATGAAAAGGTTTCAGGACAAGAAGAGAAAGAGTATTAATAAATATAATCTTCCTTATTTTGTGTCATTCTTTTTTGTCTTCTCCCTTCTCCTGTTTTGCCTCCTCCTTCTTCTTCTGGTGGGGATTTTCCGGTGTGTTTTAGAAAAGCGAAATTTTCTCAATTATCAGTTTCTTTTTGCCAATGTATCTGAACCTTTCCGCTAAATTTTTCCAGTAATAGTAGAGTCCTCTCTCCTTCCTGTATCAGAAGCTATCATGGGGGTGAACTCTGGTTATTAAATTGAGCTGCCATTGGTGGATAAGTCATAGTTTCTGTTAAGTTACTCACCCTCCTTCTTAACTCTATTTGCGTTTTTGTGAGAGACACTTCCCTTCTCTCTATACCCCTCTCCTTCCTTTCCTCCAAGTCAAAATGTAACTGTTCCATAGAAAATTTTTTAACAATTGAGAGATTAGAAGCCTAATAATACAAAATTAAGTTGGGAAGCTCTGTATACTGGATTAAAACATTTGTGTTGATTTGTTCTTTGTGATAAAAGAAAAAATATACACATGCAGTGATTAAAATATACAATGCAGATCTTCTAAAAACTTTAATGAAGCTGAAATTGATGATAATGCCAGTTAAGACCATAGTAATTATGGAAGAAGACCCTCTCTAATCAGTCAATTATGACTGGTGTCTGAAGTTTCATAACTCAGATGAAGAAATTCTTACAGCAACAATGAGCAAACTCAACCTTCCTCTTGTCTCTTGTAACTGTATGCAGCAGCCTTTTATTTTGTCTTCAAGTAGGAATTCTTTTTGTTTTTTTTAAATTATACTTTGAGTTCTAGGGTATATATGCATAACGTGCAGGTTTGTTACATATGTATACTTGTGCCATGGGTGCAGCCATCAACTCGTCAGCACCCATCAACTCGTCATTTACATCAGGTATAACTCCCAATGCAATCCCTCCCCCCTCCCCCCTCCCCACGATAGGCCCCGGTGTGTGATGTTCCCCTTCCCGAGTCCAAGTGATCTCATTGTTCAGTTCCCACCTATGAGTGAGAACATGCGGTGTTTGGTTTTCTGTTCTTGTGATAGTTTGCTAAGAATGATGGTTTCCAGCTGCATCTATGTCCCTACAAAGGACACAAACTCATCCTTCTTTATGGCTGCATAGTATTCCATGGTGTATATGTGCCACATTTTCTTAATCCAGTCTGTCACTGATGGACATTTGGGTTGATTCCAAGTCTTTGCTATTGTGAATAGCGCCGCAATAAACATACGTGTGCATGTGTCTTTATAGCAGCATGATTTATAATCCTTTGGGTATATACCCAGTAATGGGATGGCTGGGTCATATGGTACATCTAGTTCTAGATCCTTGAGGAATCGCCATACTGTTTTCCATAATGGTTGAACTAGTTTACAATCCCACCAACAGTGTAAAAGGCTGGTTCAACATTTGCAAATCAATAAACATAATCCAGCATATAAACAGAACCAAAGACAAGAACCACATGATTATCTCAATAGATGCAGAAAAGGCTTTTGACAAAATTCAACAGCCCTTCATGCTAAAAACGCTCAATTAATTTGGTATTGACGGAACGTACCTCAAAATAATATGAGCTATTTATGACAAACCCACAGCCAATATCATACTGAATGGGCAAAAACTGGAAAAATTCCCTTTGAAAACTGGCACAAGACAGGGATGCCCTCTCTCACCACTCCTATTCAATATAGTGTTGGAAGTTCTGGCTAGGGCAATCAGGCAAGAGAAAGAAATCAAGGGTATTCAGTTAGGAAAAGAAGAAGTAAAATTGTCCCTCTTTGCAGATGACATGATTGTATATTTAGAAAATCCCATTGTCTCAGCTCCAAATCTCCTTAAGCTGATAAGCAACTTCAGCAAAGTCTCAGGATACAAAATCAATGTGCAAAAATCACAAGCATTCTTATACACCAGTAACAGACAAACATAGAGCCAAATCATGAATGAACTTCCATTCACAATTGCTTCAAAGAGAATAAAATACCTAGGAATCCAACTTACAAGGGATGTAAAGGACCTCTTCAAGGAAAACTACAAACCACTGCTCAGTGAAATAAAAGAGGACACAAACAAATGGAAGAACATACCATGCTCATGGATAGGAAGAATCAATATCGTGAAAATGGCCATACTCCCCAAGGTTATTTATAGATTCAATGCCATCCCCATCAAGCTACCAATGAGTTTCTTCACAGAATTGGAAAAAACTGCTTTAAAGTTCATATGGAACCAAAAAAGAGCCCGCATCTCCAAGACAATCCTAAGTCAAAAGAACAAAGCTGGAGGCATCACACTACCTGACTTCAAACTATACTACAAGGCTACAGTAACCAAAACAGCATGGTACTGGTACCAAAACAGAGATACAGACCAATGGAACAGAACAAAGTCCTCAGAAATAATACCACACATCTACAGCCATCTGATCTTTGACAAACCTGAGAGAAACAAGAAATGGGGAAAGGATTCCCTATTTAATAAATGGTGCTGGGAAAATTGGCTAGCCATAAGTAGAAAGCTGAAACTGGATCCTTTCCTTACTCCTTATACGAAAATTAATTCAAGATGGATTAGAGACTTAAATGTTAGACCTAATACCATAAAAACCCTAGAGGAAAACCTAGGTAGTACCATTCAGGACATAGGCATGGGCAAAGACTTCATGTCTAAAACACCAAAAGCAACGGCAGCAAAAGCCAAAATTGACAAATGGGATCTCATTAAACTAAAGAGCTTCTGCACAGCAAAGGAAACTACCATCAGAGTGAACAGACAACCTACAGAATGGGAGAAAATTTTTGCAATCTACTCTTCTGACAAAGGGCTAATATCCAGAACCTACAAAGAACTCAAACAAATTTACAAGAAAAAAACATACAACCCCATCAAAAAGTGGGCAAAGGATATGAACAGACATTTCTCAAAAGAAGACATTCATACAGCCAACAGACACATGAAAAAATGCTCATCATCACTGGCCATCAGAGAAATGCAAATCAAAACCACAATGAGATACCATCTCACACCAGTTAGAATGGCAATCATTAAAAAGTCAGGAAACAACAGGTGCTGGAGAGGATGTGGAGAAATAGGAACACTTTTCAAGTAGGAATTCTAAAGAGATGATGGTGCATGGCTGGGAATGAAAACTAGGCCTACATGTGCCTAGTTTAGTTCAAGTAGGTTTAGTTTAGTGCCTAGTAGTCCTAGTACTACTCGTGCTTTTTGGGCTGTCTGTTCTTAGTTAGACTTTCAGCTGTACAGCCGAGAAAGCGAAAAAAAGTGCAAAGCACAAAGAATTGAGCCTTTCCCTTCAATATTTCAAAAAGAAGTCAATGAAGACCCATGGTGTTAAAAATTCATCTATTTCTATTGGAAAAAGAGGACTTTTTTTCTATTCAGTTTATGCAATGAGAAGCTCAACTTTGGGCTAAGAGACTAATTTCATATTTGCTGTAATTAACCACTAACACAGATGTAAATTAAAGATTTTCCTGATTTCTTTAAATAATTGGCTGTAAGAAACATTGAAAAGATCATAGTCTGTCTACAGATCTCCTCAGTCGAGTTCATCCTCTAGAGCTGGCAGTGAAAAATAGTGCACACATGATCAGAAATGATTTAATCCATACAAAGCTATGTTTATTGATTTTTTTTTAAAAAATGTATTGGTAAGAGGCTACTGGAAATACTGTGTTTCATCTAAATTAAACTCACAGTTAAATTAAATTCATAATTAAAAAAGGAAAGAACCACCAGTGTATCTGTCAATAAAGAGCTACTATATTAACAGTGTTGAAAGAAAAGAGTCTTTTCAGACAGTCTAGTGAAAGTAAGAATGCCAGAGGTTATCATAGCTGTCAGTTTTAAAGTCAATCTCGAGCTCCTGCTAGGAGGAAATTTCCCCCGGTGCAAGATTCGGGTTGTTTTTATTGGCTCCCATCTACTGAGTCTTAGGGATGTGTTAGGCACCAGGGAAGATGGGGAGAGATAATCTGTACAGTGTACTCATACTTGAAATCTATAACTGAGTCATCAAGGAAAAGTAACTGACAAAAGAGAGAAAGGTAGTTGATGATGAGGGGTGAGAGATTTTGCAATTTGTAGTTGGTATCTGTCTTCATTCACTGGTACCTTGAACAGGGTGGATGGTGGTTTAAGGCTATCTTTTTCTCTTTACACTTACTGGACTGTTGGAGGGCATCTTGGCATATCACATTGCTTTACGTACTTTCATATTCTCCTATAAAAAGTCATTTCTAAGAGAACATGATTTATTTTCTTCCTTCAAACTTCAGGACTTCATGGCTGAACTCCTTTTCTTCCCAGGAGGATAAAAATCTGGACAGAAAAACTTGAAATTTGTGAATTACAGAAAGTCAAGATTGAATTTAAGTTCTGCTTAGCGGTTAAGTTTGGGCAAGTTCTTAACTTCTGGAATTAAGTTCCTCATTTAAAAATTTAGTTGATATTATCTTTCTCATAGAATATTATAATTAAATAAATAAACTACACAAAAGATTGACATATTATAAGTTTTTAAAATTTGTTGGTTCCTCCATATCTAGTCACATATCTAAATCTGTCACAATGGGTTCACAGAAACTTTCTAGAGGTTTTTGGAGGAGGAGTTCTGTATTTAGGCAGAGGGGGTGGTTACTTATAGGATTATTTGATAAGCTTTCAGAATGTTCCCATATTGAAAACATTTTCATGGTTCTAAAATTCTTACACTTAAGATCATTTGCTTGGATTAAAATATTGTAAATATAAAAGGTAAGGGTTAAGAATGCAAAATGTTAAGTGAAAAGGAAACCTAACTGTGGAGCTTATGAAACAGATAACTTCAAGTTGTCTCGGGGAAGGAAGCAGGTATGAAGTATGGTCCAGGGCCGGTCAATTTGAGAGATGTTCTTTTCACTGCAGATGTAAAAATTGTCTATGTGTGTGGGGAATCTGTTAGAACCCTTCAGGCCACCACACTGTAGCAGAGAGAGAGAGAGAGAGAGAATCGATACCCATCCCTTCAAACACTATTTACTTCATGCAATATTTACTGAGCATCTGCTATGAGGCAGCTCTGGGAGAACCAAATCAACACCTTCCCTGCCCAAACGAAGCTTACAGTTATTTAAAATTAATCAAATGATCAAGCAAGCATAAAATTATACTACAAGTGGAGAAGTGATGGAGTTACAACTGGATGTTACCACCAAAAGCCATTTCAGTTCTGAAAGAGGTGATAAAAGGAGTCAAAAACACCTCCATCATTTCTAGGGAAAATGTTTTGGGTCCTGCCCTAAGAAAGGTGGACATCCAGATCATCTTTGACATAAAAGAAGATAATTATTACCCGTATACACCTGACACCGATGTGTTAACCCTTGAAAGTGTTTCGAAATGGAACTTTTAAAGTGTCAGAATAACTCATTGAACTCCAGATCTCTTGATGTCTAGATATTTCCACCTTATTTATATTTTAAAAGATCCCCAAAGCAGGCCGAGGCCAGAAGAAGGAATCTCTTTGAGTTGGCAGATTAGAGAAGAAATCTGTATGGTGTTATGTGTGTTAGACCTGTTTGTATTAGTCCATTCTCATGCTACTATGAAGAAATATCCAAGACTGGGTAATTTATAAAGACATGAGGTTTAATTGACTCACAGTTCTGCATGGCTGGGGAGGCCTCAGAAAACTTACAATCATGGTGGAAGGCACCTCTTCACAGGCAGCAGGAGAGAAAATGAGTACCAGCAGGGAAAATGCCAGACACTTATAAAACCAACAGATCTTGTGAGAACTCACTCACTATCACAAGAACAGCCTGAGGGTAACAGCCCCCATGATTCAATTACCTCCCACCGGGTCCCTCCCAGGACTCATGGGGATTTCAAGATGAGATCTGGGTGGGGACACAGCCAATGCAGATCACTGTTCTTCCTTGGATGTGCCACATATCAAGGAAGGAAGGCCAGCTACAAAATGAGTCCCCTTAATTACACATAAGGATTAAACTGTATTTGCTGTTCTGTCAGTATGCAGAGTCTTCATAAGGCTCTACTTTTGCTAGGATGAATGTGTTTGTTAGATACCATTCTGAAGACAGTTTTTGACAGCAAGCAGAAGAGAACTGTAAAAGGCCACGTAGTGAAGAGATCCCATATCTTCCAAAAGGAGAAATGCCTTGAATATCCCAATGTGCTCTGGTGTCACATGATTTACTCAAAGCACTGAGCAAGTTTCTCTGGTTCTCAGTAGTCACCTGCAGAAATGTTCATAAAACAGCTTCTCCATTGGAGTTCCTCACTGCAGGCAGTGGCACAATGGCCCATCAAGTGGCCCAAGACAGCAACCCGGGCATCTTCCCTGGTTTTCTATTATTCCTTAGTTTGCTTCACAATAATCACTGCACCCAATCTATCACTCTGCTTTGTTGATTCTGCCTCCTATTTCCCAAGCATGTTCATTTATCTACCATTACCTTCACTATGACCTCTCAATTAGGCTAGTGGATTTCTAGTTTCTCTCAACTCCATTTTATTATGTACTTTGTACCCAAAGAGCTCCCTAAAGATCTAATTTTATTACATTCTTATTTAAAACATTTTAGTATCTAACTCCCTGGCATGACATATAAGGCCCTTTAGGATCTAGCCCCTGGGGACCTCTTCAGTGCCATATCAAACCCCTGATCCCTTGCCCCATTCCTCCTGCCCCAGCCCCACTGAACTGGGTGCAGACCACAAAGGCTCCACCTTTCCTGTCACCTTTGGGTGTTTCCACAAGCCACACCCTCTATCTAGAATGCGGTTCTCCTTTCTCCTGATTCGCTCCCACTAGTCCTTTGGGTCTAGTTTAGATGTTGGCCCCTATGCAGGGCCTCACCTGACCCTGGGGACTGGACCAGATGCCCTACAACGTACAACACAAAAATGTGATGCCATTTCAGTTTTCACACTATGTTTTAGTTGCTTACTTACTTGACAATCCCTCTCTGCTAGAGTTGTAAATTTATTGAGAGCAAAGATGACTCAGATATACTCTATTGTATCCAAAGCACCCAGGGACATTGTAGGACCTCAGTCAATGTGCGTTGCGTAGATGAATTTTCATTCCCACTAGATCCAAGCCTAGGGCATTATTTCCCCCTGTAGCCTCCAGGAGAGGGAGAAGAAACACAGGCTCAGAGGACTTTCCAGCCTTGGAATTGCAGGAGTTTATGAGGACACTGATGGCCTTAAGCAAAGGAAGAATATCGTTGAATTCAGAAAAAGGGAGAAAGCAGAATTGGCAAGATACAAAGAAGAAAATTCTGTTCACTTCTCATTTTGCCTCAGGCCAAAGTTTCATGTAATTTAATTTCAGTTTATTTTATGCTGTTGACACTTTATGCTGACTTAGTGGGGTACCAGTATCACTAATCCTTGTCTCAGATCTTTAATAAATTCTTTTTTAAAAATGCATCTTGGCTATCCTCACCTGTCCACAGTTTCAATCTGAAATCCTGTGACAGAAGGAGGAACCGGAAATAATTTTTGAATTCACCCAGGATAAGACCATGTTCATGTCTCCCAAGATAACTTTCATTCTTGAAGATTATATAATATTTTGGTCCATTCAGTTATCAAGATTTGCTTTGCTATTTAATGTGTAAGAGACAACCCCATAAATATAGATGAATATTAGATTTCTAGGTATTATTTGATAATGTTTTATTGTGTTAAGAATTATTTATATATATATCTGGAAGATGATTGCTTGTTTATTTCCCATAACTGTGATGTCTTTCTAAAGGACTATTCAGTTGAGGGATCTATATTTCTCTTGATTTTGATGGTGGTAGTGTTTAAGTGCATGATTTGTACACCTTAAAAGTAGAGACATAAAAGCTCAATACTTAGAAAGGAATTTGAAATTCATTTAAACACTGTGGGAACTCAGGTCTGTGTGTTTCTGGCTTCATTACGTAAATCTTTGGGAAAATTTGAACAAAAAGTAAGTCAATAAATAATGGTTGTAAGTTTCATCACCATTTTTAGCGCACACACACACACAAAAGTCAAATGTGGTTTTTCTTAGAACTGCCCTTAATGAAAGAAGTCTGTAAGGTATGGTTTAGTTACTGACCAGAAGAAGCTTTTGTATGAAAGATTTCAAGAGCAAGATCCCTCTTGAAATCTCTCATATAAAACTGCATTTTTGTGGGGAAGCACCAGAAGATTAGAATATGTGTGAAAAATGAGAATGAAATGGATGATTTAGGACCTCTTTGTTCTTATTTGAACTCTTTTCATAGAAACAACTCCACATCAGCTGACATCAAAGACACGAAACTCTCAAAGACGGCACCTCTGATTTGTACACCTATGAATTCCAGGAAACTCTGGCTATATCCTGACAGACCAGAAGTGCAGGTTACAGCAAGAAAGGCTGGAGGTATTAGAGCCTGCTGTGAGCCTGCTTACTCTGGGTTTGAATCTTAACCCCACCATTTACAAGTTCTGGGACTCTGGACTGATCTTTTCACTTTGGAGCCTTAGACTCTTGGTAAAATGAGTCCCCAAATACCAGCCTCAAAGGATTGTGATGAGGGTTAAACAGGGCTGACTACATAATTTTGGAGGCCCAACATAAAATAAAAATATAGAATCTTTTGTTAAAAAATCAAGAAAAAGGTGCTGTTGAAGGTACTAGAAGTAAAAAAGATTTTCCTTTCTCCTTGATCTCTCTCTATACTGGTTGCAGCATTTTTATTTGCTATGTTGTGCTTTCACAGGGAGATTCACTTCTCCTGCAGAACTCCCCTTCCATGGGCCTGCTGTTCCAACTGAAGATAGACTGGCAACTGCCAAGGGATTGCGACCTGGTTGCCAAGATGTGATCAGTACCTGGGGCAAGCAAAGGCTCAGGAGTCATCCACTGAATGCGCCCACAGCACTTGCAGTCTGGTACTCCCAGCACCACAAGTGGGGGAGTGTAAGGCAAGAACCTATCCCGGGGAGGGAGGAAGTTGAACAGAGGAGGGATCCATGTGACCTGAGGCTCCAAGGCTCTCATGCTCCATTGTTCCGTAGACTTCACTTACAACATATAAGTTCAGAAATAAAATTATTAAGCATTTCAAGAAGGCTGCTATAGAGGATTAAACCCTGAGCCCAGGGCTCTTTCAGTACAGGGGACTGTGGGACTGCACTGGTTGCACATCCATGAATCCCACCTTGGGGATAAATAACAATGTTCTAAACTCCCTGGTGCACAGGAGACCCCACAGTTATACATGATGGCTACAGGACAATTCAAGTCGAGATGACACGTGGTATTTTAAATTAAATATTTTGCAGAGGTAAATATACATTTTAAAATTAAAAATGTTTTAAGAGTCATCTTCATCAAAGACCCTTCAGTGATAGTGCAGCCTTCTGAGTGAAATCTTAGCTAACAGACAGCATGCAATACAAGCACTCATTGGCCAGTGTGCATAGCAGGAAAAGCATCCCCTGGTAAGGTTTTAAGACTCTTAAGTGTGCAGGTGGCACCTGTAATGGTGCTGTAACTGTGCTCAAATAACAATTTTTTACATATGAGTCAGTGTAATGGCAGAGTAAAAAGTGCTTGATTTTGGTGTTGGAATATGAATGAGCCGTAATTGGAAGTTTAATTGAGTGGCGGGAGAGGCATGTGGGACTGGATTATAAAGTCCATCTAGGGTTTATGGAGACTGTAAAGAAGTGATTGGCATGAATGCTTAAACATCCTATCAAAACTTCTCTAGAGACAGGGACACTCATCTAGTGAAATCGCCATCCATACAAATCTGCTTTAGCAGGGTGAAGGGTGCAGATTAACAGCTGCCTCTGGAATAATGTATATATGTTCAGAACCATCAGAGGGACAGTGACCAACATCAAAGCTGATGAAGCTGTTGGGGACTATTTGGATTACTACAAAGCCTCCTACTGCAAGCAGGCTGACGTTTTTCAAACACAAATATCATGATGTCACTATACTGTTTGAAATATATTGGCTTCCAGTTGCCTGAGAATAGCCTAAACCCTTACATTGCTGACAAAGCCCTTCACAATTTGGGTTTGTCTACTTCCTCACTCTGCTCCACACTCATTCCTCCACTGAATTCCTCTCACCTCTTGACTCCTGCTTATTTTCTCAGGAACACTCTATCTTCCACCATCCTCTCCTTTTTCAATAAAGTCTTGTAAGCCCATTAGTCCATAACCTAAACATCATGTCTTCAGGGATGAAGGTCTTCCCTTATATGAGGTAGAGTTGTACTTGGCTCCAACAGCACCCTGTAAGTCTATCAGAGCATTTTTGATATTGTTTCATATTTGCTACAGGATAGCAGGTATCATATCCATCATGACCATCTTCCTACCTTGACCCATGTATGCATGACACATAGTAGGCACTCAACAACTATGAGTAAACTAAAGAGGTGATAAATGCACTTTTCCTATAGCCTAAGGAGTATAAAGAAGCTCAGTGTCTACAAAGCACTAAAGCAGATTATCTGCATGTTTACACTGTGTTGGGGTGAAGTATTAGTGAAATATGTGATGTGGATGTGGAGACAGTCCTTTCCTAGAGCTGGGCTGTCACTCAGGCTATAGATGCTGGACGATTCTAGGTGTCAGATGTTGGGATTAGAGTCACAGGTATGTTTAAAAAGATTTGCATAAGTCGAACTCCAAATAAACAGTATGTCATACAAAGCATGAGTCAAAAGCCAGAGCAAGAGATAGCTTTGGATGTGCTCGATATGTTTCTTGAAGCAGTGTCTTTTTTCATGTCTCTTCAAGCTTGTGACAATTTCTGAGGAGTTCGCCCAGGTTTCCTGAGGCAAGTATTTTGGGAGCTGATTATTGACGTGGCTTTCACATTGACATGCCTAACTGGAATATCATACCTGTGGAGGAATAGTGACAAAAGATTGAAGAGGTTAGGTTGTCTCTGATTAGGTTCAGAGTTTCAACTGATATGACTGGCTCTCAAAGGTCTTGTAGGGCCTGGAACAGGGCAGTAATGAGATGAAAGTTTTCCTACCATGTCAGACAGTTTTAACTCTTAGCATCTGTATAAAGAATCAACAGTAGGGGTGACATGGAAAACTGCTATGATAAGATGAGACTATGTATCAGCATCCAGGACTGTGCACATTCCACTTCAGAAACCCTGGTACAAGTTTGAAGAGATATGCACCCACATTATATCATTGCCTATTTGGAGAAGTTCTGGAGACCTCCATCAAAGTTCCATTACAAAGAAGTGCTATTGAGTTTCTATGTAAAGACTGCTGAAGCACATCAAAAAGCTTATCCACCATGATCAAGTGAGCTTCATCCCTGGGATGCAAGGCTGGTTCAACATTCGCAAATCAATAAACATAATCCAGCATATAAACAGAACCAAAGACAAGAACCACATGATTATCTCAATAGATGCAGAAAAGGCTTTTGACAAAATTCAACAGCCCTTCATGCTAAAAACGCTCAATAAATTCGGTATTGACGGAACGTACCTCAAAATAATAAGAGCTATTTATGACAAACCCACAGCCAATATCATACTGAATGGGCAAAAACTGGAAAAATTCCCTTTGAAAACTGGCACAAGACAGGGATGCCCTCTCTCACCACTCCTATTCAATATAGTGTTGGAAGTTCTGGCTAGGGCAATCAGGCAAGAGAAAGAAATCAAGGGTATTCAGTTAGGAAAAGAAGAAGTCAAATTGTCCCTCTTTGCAGATGACATGATTGTATATTTAGAAAACCCCATTGTCTCAGCCCAAAATCTCCTTAAGCTGATAAGAAACTTCAGCAAAGTCTCAGGATACAAAATTAATGTGCAAAAATCACAAGCATTCTTATACACCAGTAACAGACAAACACAGAGCCAAATCATGAATGAACTTCCATTCACAATTGCTTCAAAGAGAATAAAATACCTAGGAATCCAACTTACAAGGGATGTAAAGGACCTCTTCAAGGAGAACTACAAACTACTGCTCAGTGAAATAAAAGAGGACACAAACAAATGGAAGAACATACCATGCTCATGGATAGGAAGAATCAATATCATGAAAATGGCCATACTGCCCAAGGTTATTTATAGATTCAATGCCATCCCCATCAAGCTACCAATGAGTTTCTTCACAGAATTGGAAAGAACTGCTTTAAAGTTCATATGGAACCAAAAAAGAGCCCGCATCTCCAAGACAATCCTAAGTCAAAAGAACAAAGCTGGAGGCATCACACTACCTGACTTCAAACTATACTACAAGGCTACAGTAACCAAAACAGCATGGTACTGGTACCAAAACAGAGATATAGACCAATGGAACAGAACAAAGTCCTCAGAAATAATACCACACATCTACAGCCATCTGATCTTTGACAAACCTGAGAGAAACAAGAAATGGGGAAAGGATTCCCTATTTAATAAATGGTGCTGGGAAAATTGGCTAGCCATAAGTAGAAAGCTGAAACTGGATCCTTTCCTTACTCCTTATACGAAAATTAATTCAAGATGGATTAGAGACTTAAATGTTAGACCTAATACCATAAAAACCCTAGAGGAAAACCTAGGTAGTACCATTCAGGACATAGGCATGGGCAAAGACTTCATGTCTAAAACACCAAAAGCAACGGCAGCAAAAGCCAAAATTGACAAATGGGATCTCATTAAACTAAAAAGCTTCTGCACAGCAAAAGAAACTACCATCAGAGTGAACAGGCAACCTACAGAATGGGAGAAAATTTTTGCAATCTACTCTTCTGACAAAGGGCTAATATCCAGAACCTACAAAGAACTCAAACAAATTTACAAGAAAAAAACATACAACCCCATCAAAAAGTGGGCAAAGGATATGAACAGACATTTCTCAAAAGAAGACATTCATACAGCCAACAGACACATGAAAAAATGCTCATCATCACTGGCCATCAGAGAAATGCAAATCAAAACCACAATGAGATACCATCTCACACCAGTTAGAATGGCGATCATTAAAAAGTCAGGAAACAACAGGTGCTGGAGAGGATGTGGAGAAATAGGAACACTTTTACACTGTTGGTGGAACTGTAAACTAGTTCAACCATTATGGAAAACAGTATGGCGATTCCTCAAGGATCTAGCACTAGATGTACCATATGACCCAGCCATCCCATTACTGGGTATATACCCAAAGAATTATAAATCATGCTGCTATAAAGACACATGCACACGTATGTTCATTGCGGCACTATTCACAATAGCAAAGACTTGGAATCAACCCAAATGTCCATCAGTGACAGAGTGGATTAAGAAAATGTGGCACATATACACCATGGAATACTATGCAGCCATAAAAAAGGATGAGTTTGTGTCCTTTGTAGGGACATGGATGCAGCTGGAAACCATCATTCTTAGCAAACTATCACAAGAACAGAAAACCAAACACCGCATGTTCTCACCCATAGGTGGGAACTGAACAATGAGATCACTTGGACTCGGGAAGGGGAACATCACACACTGGGGCCTATCATGGGGAGGGGGAAGGAGGGAGGGATTGCATTGGGAGTTATACCTGATGTAAATGACGAGTTGATGGGTGCTGACGAGTTGATGGATGCAGCACAGCAACATGGCACAAGTATACATATGTAACAAACCTGCATGTTATGCACATGTACCCTAGAACTTAAAGTATAAAAATTAAAAAAAAAAAAAAGACTGCTGATAGAGACGCTCATATAATAATCTGACGTTTTTTCCTTTATTCATTCAATAAATATTTGATGATCACTCACATGTGCCAGACTCAGTTCTTAATACTAGAGATTTAGCTGTGAATAAGAGATACATTTAGGTACTGTCTAGAGCAGCATTGGCCAATGGAATTCTGCAATGATGGAAATGTCCTGTTATCTGCACTAATACGATAGCCAGTAGCCACATGTAGTTATTGCACATTTGAAATGTGTCTGGTATGATTGAGGTCCTAAATTCAAAATATCTACCTTATTCAAAACCCTGTACTCGATGTCCAACAGAGGCCACCTTTCTCACACCTCATCCATTGTATTGTCAGTGCAAAACTTTGCAAAAATATTTGTAGTTTCCTGTAAAACTTGACTTTATTTCTCTTCTATGTTTTTGTTTGTTAAGTTCCTTTGGCCTAGAATAAGCAAATGCCTACCACTATCTCCACTACAAGACCCTACCTGACCACTTCTACTCCCAGTAGGAGACACAGCCTTCATGAAGCCTTGCCCACGTGCCTCAGTCAGTTCTCACAAAACCCCATGCATCTCTTCATCATAACACTTACTACCACATATTACATATAGTCACATTTATACTTCAGAGGCAGTGGAGCATGGCGGGTATGAGTACAAACTCCAAGTCCAGATTCCCTAGGTTCAGGCACACAAGGATTTACTATGCAATACATTTTCTAATTTTATAAATACCAATTATCAAAGGCATGCATAATTGCCAATTACAACATTAACTGTAGACAAAAAATATAGAAATGTAATACATTTAATATCCATGATTGCCTCATGAAGCATGAGTGAGTTTTCAATGAGAACTTTTGAATTATTGGTTATAATTGATTAAGAACCCCATCACTGCTCTTGGGGAAACTGAGCTAATGTAAAGGCGAAAAAAAGTCATCATTTAAATTTGCATTTAATCTAAACTTGTGTGCTAACAATTTCTAGCTCCAGATACATTCAGAGGAAACATTTAAAAAATAAGTAACACAAACAAAGGCATTCATGAGTAAATCAACAACCAGACAATTTACTCTAGCAAAGTACATGAGTAGCTCTTTCCTTGTTCATTGTAGACCAAATGGAACTCTTGATGTTGTCAGAAATTTGTCAAGATGCACACTCAGATAGCTCTTGAAAGGATGGAAAGTAAATGTTGTTCGCTATCATTTTTAACCATGAAGGTATGGCATTTAAGTTACAGGGTCTGAAGATAAGAAGGACTGTGAGAGTTCATTAAAATCCAGCTCCCTTCTGCTGCAGTTACAATGCCATTTCCATTACTGCACACAGATAAGAAGAGCTCTTATTTCAAATGATTTCCAAGCACGGAAATACAATCCTCGGATACCCTCTCCACTGAAAAATGGTCCTTCCTATTCAATTTAAACCAATTCTTTTTTTTTTTTTTTTTTTGCTGGAAATTGTTAAACCCATTAACTTTCTGAAAAATAACTCTCCGCATTGCTAAGCATGTTATAAACTGCCTAATACAAAGAAGACAGGTTTGGGACATGAGCAGGAGTTTCTGATGCTTTTTCACTGTGCTTGTTGATACCTTGATTGACTAGGCATTA
The DNA here is from genome assembly GCF_024542745.1 of Macaca thibetana thibetana. Taxonomy (NCBI): domain Eukaryota; kingdom Metazoa; phylum Chordata; class Mammalia; order Primates; family Cercopithecidae; genus Macaca; species Macaca thibetana. The sequence goes on along the minus strand of NC_065585.1, from coordinate 54,769,903 downwards.
GTTTCCCAATCTGTAAAATGTGTACAGTAAGACTTTTCACTTGCTTTTCTCATTAGTGTTTTGTGAAAAAATCATTCTCTCTGGGACATCCTGCTGTATCAGTCAGCTATATTTGTCATCAAAGAATGCTAGGAAATTTGGCAAAATTTTTTTGGGCTTCAAAAATGCCTCTTAGGTTGAGGAACGCCATATTGCAAATCTTAAACATATGAGTTATTTGAATCTCTATTGGTGGAGACCTAAGAAAACTTTCTCACATGTACTAAGAAACTGTAACTTGATAGAGAACAAAGAAAAAATCTCCAGAATGGGAGCTACTCTGAAAGCTCTGAGATGAAAGGACATAGTTTCTCCTACTAAGCTGATAGTTTATTCTATTTTCAGAGTATGGGAGTTGAGCTGGTGGTCCTCATTTTGATCCAGAAGCTGAGAGGTGAGGTACAGATTTCCTGAGTTAGAAAATTGTAACACAGCTCTTCTGCTTCTGTCTCCTTTTATTTGTGACATTTGGTCTTTTACTTTGTGTTTTTGGATTTAATTGTACCAGTGCTGTTATTAGAGTATTCTCACGATGTACTTTGTAAATAATAGGAGTATAGGTACCTAAATATGAAATACGTAACTCCTATTGAAACTTATTCCATTTCACCTTTGCTAAACTTCACTTATTTATTTTGAAGACACATGAAGCACACATATTTTATTATTTGTATAATTACCAATTACAGGAAAGGTTCTTCACTCTTTAACCTGAGTTTTTCAGGCTATGTCTTCAAATCATACCTCCATATTGCCACTACTGTTTCAGCTTTGCCGTCATAATTTTATGGTTTAAACATTTAGATATTTTATTATTTTATCTTAACCTTTTGTGAAGAGTCAAAGAAATCATCATGAAAATGAAAAACAATCCTCAGAATAAGAGAAAATGTTTACAAATTGTATATCTAATAAGGACTTGTATCTAGAGTATACAAATAACACTTATAACTCAATAATAAAAAGACAACCTAATTAAAAATAGGCAAATGATGTAGATATTTCCCTAAAGAAGATATGCAAATGTCTGATAAGCATATAAAAAGATACACAACGTCATTAAACATCAGGGAAATGCAAATCAAAACGATGGGATGCTACTTCACATCCACTTGTATGGCAATAATAAAAAAGACAAATAATAACTGAGGTCTAGAATATGGAGAACTCTTCATAGATTGCTGATGGAAAATTAAATGGAGCAGTCAAATAGTCTGGCAGTTTCTCAAGCAATTGAACATAGACTTACCATATGACCCAGATATTCCACTCGTAAGAGAAGTAAAAACATGTCCACACAAAAACGGCGCACATGAGATATTCATAGCAGCATTATTCATAGTAGCCAAAGGCTTGGATAATCCAAGTGTTCATCACCTGATGAACGGTTGAGTAAAATATGTTATATAATGCAAAGAAATATTATTCAGTAATAAAAAGGAATGAAATACATACTACAACCTGGATGAACTTAGAAAAGTTCATGCTAAGTAGAAAAATCCAGTAACAAAAGATCACATACTGGATGATCCCATATAGCTGAAATGTCCAGAATAGGCAAATACATAGAAAGTAGATTAGTGATTACTTAGGGCTCGTGGAGGAAATTGGGGAGAAATGGAGGGTAACTGCTAAAGGGTGGAAGGTTTCTTTTTGGAGTGATGAAATATTCTTCAGTGGACTGTGGTGATTGTTGCATAACTCTGTGAGTACATTAGAAACCATGATTTATACATGCTTAAGGGCTGAATTGTATGGCATGTGAATTATATCTTGATAGAACAGTACTAAGTAAAGTAACTATAGAGCCCAGACAACGGTGGGGAAAGAATATGGGATGATTGCAGGTAACGAAGAGATAATAAAGACTGTAGAAATGGTGATGAAGGGTCAGATGAAAGAAAGACTTAAAAAGTAAAATAAACAGGAAGCAATTGAAAATAAAAGATAAGGAAGCAGGAAAAGTTGAGGATGAGTTTAATTTTCTATTTTTAGTTGTTGATACCATCTCTGGACTCCAGCCTGAGTTGTTGAAAAAAAAAATCCTTATTTTCAATTAACAGTTTCCTTTCCCAAGTCTTTTCCATGTAATGTAAATTGCATTCCACTGAATTTAGCCTAAAAAATGAAGATTGGAAGTTTTCTTCTGGGATAAATATGCATTAGAGAGGTTGACATTAAAAAATTATGGTGACATATTCCATAGAAATATCAAAACGGCAAAATTATTGAACAATCTCTCCCACAGTGTCACCCAAATACAACTATTGTATTTATGATGTGACTTTAAATTTCACTCACATATTTTTCCTTCACTCATTTGTATAGTAGATGTCTATGGGGAAAAGTTTCTGATCATAGATTTTCTTGAGAATCAAAAGAAATGAACAATTTTTAATTATTGGATGGCTGAAATGTAAATGATACCACTGAGCAACAGAAACCCGCTAGGTTTATGAAGCAACCTCTTGACATAAACTATCACTGATGGATTTATATTAGTGATTGCTTCTATGTAAGCTCAATGTCATTTAGTAGACCTTTCATCCTTATGCCATTCATTTGAAGCCCTGTTACCCTTTCTCCTTCATATAAACAAGGAACAAGAAATCCCACTGAAATTTGCCCTCTGTAATCACTAGTGTGAAGTAATGAGAACTTTCATTAATTTTACCTTTTAATGTATATTCACTGATGGGAAACTTCTCATCAATGAATATATATTAAAATCTTGAATGACAAGATTTTTAAAAATCATACGGAGTAACAGTTACTCTGCCATGACATTGGCAGCCCCTCAATTGGCAGATGCCATCTTGCAGCCTAACCAGAGTGGTTAAATGAGTGAAAAATGAACACAGGGCATCCCCACTCTGTGATTGAATTCCAGGGGCACCCAAATGCTTCAAGGGTAAAGACCTCAGATCTGAGGTTGTTTCCATTAGTTAGTAAAGTCCTTGTCAAATATATACTTGTTCATGTTTCCTAATTTTTCTCATGAGTTTCTTTAAAAAAAAAAAAGCAAACACATAAAGGTGCTTAGAACAGAGAATTCAATAACTGATTGAGACAATCTTTTAAAAAAAATCTGTAGTTAGTTGAGTTGTTGAATGATCAAATGCCCCTACAAGTGGGAGTTCAAATTTATTTTTGTGTTCTTGTAATAGTGATATCCACATCTCTTTGCCTCAAGCTCTGTGTACCACTTCTGACCCCAAGAACATAGGTATTAAAATTTTCACTACATGACTGGTAAGGCAGCACTTTCCAATCAACCACCTTTTTACCACTTGTCTCTATTACACATTCAGTGAGGTCTATTATTTGTGAGGTTTAAGGGTGTTTATTAAACTATCCTTTATAAACTGATAAGGACTTGTGGGTAGGCATTCAATGCACATGAATGCTAATGTGGGTCAGAATCTATCAGTCAGTGATAGTTTGCCTAGGAAAGGTAGTCATCCATTGGGATCTCACAGCCTCCACTTTTAAATTATAGAAAACAAAATATTGACTGTGGCCCATTTTCTGAACAATCAAAGTTGATTGTTTCCAGTGGGAACCAGTCATTTCACATGCTGAAGTTCTATGTATAGGTTGTCTTCAGGAGCCCATACCCTCCACACATTAAAAAAAACTTGTTCCCTACATAAAAGTGAAATATTTTCGATGTCATAGCAATGTCACTCTTATCAAGAATGAGATAAAAATCATGCTTAATGTCCAACAGGGTGTACTCTCACACCTGAGAAAATCTTTCCTCACAGAAACAGAAATATAGAAAATTGGCCTGGTTTCATGCTTGGCTAACAAAATCCATGAAATCTATAAGACAGTTGAAAAGCCTAACCAATAGTCTTGGAGAATTTAACCAGCAGTCATTGAATTTAACCACTAAGTATATAATATTTCTATGGAAAAGTATGCTCAGAATTCCAATTTGTGATTCCAAAGATAATTTTCTCCTTGAAAATTGCATTGGCTCTTGATGTCTAGGGAATAAAAGCAATATAAGGGGCCATTTGGTTCCTAGTGTTACACATTGCTTAAATACTGGCCCTTAATTTCTGCAGTTAGCTCTCTTCACACATCACTCAGGGATCATGTGTGCTCATACTGCTCATGTATCAGTGTCTCTCAAAGTGACCCACCTGACGCAGTATCACCTTGACAGAGACCTACCTACTGGATTTGAATTTAATAGTGTTTGTGTGGGTCCAGGATTTTAACATTTTATCTTTTACTAAACTCTTGATGTGATTTTTAGGAATATTAAAATTTGTGAACCACTCTCTTAGAAGCAGAAAAAAGAGTGCATTCCTTGTTGTCTGTCAGCAACAGTAACTGCAAACATCAGTGATGGGTACTGATTGCCCTCATCATACTGCATTGCAATGATATGTTTATCTTTCTTCTTCACTTGCCTGTAAGCCCTTTGAAGGCAGAAACTGAGTTGTATTTATCTTCATACTACATGTGTTTAATACAGTACTTGCTATTAAGAAATATTCAATAAATATCTGTTGAATAAATGAGTGAAAAAATGAAATTATTAAATATACCTAGAGATAAGGTAATTCTGGTATTTCCAATTAAAGCAGGAGTAGATTTCAGATGGAAATGTTACTTTAAAGATGTCCATTGTAAATTTTAAAAAATATTTTCATATACTGCTATGCTTTTCAAGTTTTGTTTATTTGTATTCGTAATGCTTAATGTAGGTCATAGACTTTTAATTTCTTCTCTCCTACGTATTAATGATTCTGTTGCAGATATTATTTTAAAAGTGAAAACTGGATTATATTTCCTACCTGCAGATAAGTAACAAGGTAAAAAAGATGTGTTTGTATGGCCAAAATGAATGGAGAATGAAATAACCAGCATCTTGAATTTTGTGATTCTCAGTTCGGTCTGTATCTAAATATGTCTGACCTTTGTTCTGGCATGTCTATTATCTATGTATATTCTCTATGTTTCGTTTTAGTTTGCTTTTCTGTAACATGAAAATGACCACAGTGACTTAACTGATACACACACACACACAGACACACACAAACAGGTGGTCTGCAGTATCCTGAAATTTAGAATTGCAAGGTGCTAAGATGTTGTGCTACTGTCAGTGGTCTGCAGTATCCTGAAATTTAGAATTGCAAGGTGCTAAGATGTTGTGCTACTGTATCTTTATTTTCAAAAGTCTTACTTTGTTTTAGTGCTATTTTATCTCATTTAAAGAAATCTTGCCCTTTGAAGTATACGGCTTTGTCTGAGACTCTCTGAGCATAGCTGGCCTTTCTTCTGTTTCTTCTGTTCCTCCTTCTGTTCATTTAATTAGGGAAAACATATTTGCTGCCCACAAAGGCTTCCTTCCCACCCAAATCAGTAATCACAGAGGACTGACTGGTTTGCATTTGTTGTTGTTAGGACTTTTCTTTTTTTTTTTCCTCCTTCTTCTGTTTTTTTTTTTTTTTTTTTTTTCCCTACAAAAATAGATTCATTTAAAGAGTTGTTTTAACCTTTCTTTCTTTCTTCAAAAATCTAAAAACAGTGTCGGGATTCATCATAAAAATAAAATGAGTGTTTGGTGGAAAAAGAACCATAGTAATGTTTCTTGAGATCTTTGTTATTTTTCTGTTCTTGCAAGTTCAGTGTTTTACTTGCTTATTTTTGCTACTTCCAGTGCATGTTTTGGCTTCTTTGTGTGTATGCCATCACAAGTCTTGCCAAAATATGTTGGCGAAACTGGGTGACAGCCAGTTTGCAACAAAAGAATTCCCCTGTTTTGACTTACAAATGGTCTTCTAACATCAACATAAACAAAGTGTGCCCTCCCCACATGAAAGAGATTGGATTAAATAACACACATAGGAAATTTATACCTTCTCAAGTATTTATTTTTCTAGGTATCTCACCAAAAGTATTTTTGAATTTGCTTTGATTCGGATAAGATCATGAGCAATTAATTTGTATTGTGAAAATATCGTTTAAAGCTTCTGAATTTCCAAATAGTTCATTTTGCTCTATCCACATGATCCCCTTCTTTTCTTCCCTCTTCTAACATGTCAACGGTAACATATAATTTCTTGTTCCATAATTCCTCAAATGATCACTGTGAAAATCCTGTCAAGTCTCTTCCTACCGCAAGTGAATATTTATAGATGATTTATAAACTGTTGAAAACTAGAATTTATAATGAAGAACCTGGCAGGGCCTGAGGTGTTTCTGCATTGGGAGGTGTTAATAGAACAGAAGAGCATACATTACTAGAGAGAGCTTCAGCTTTCCAAAGCACACCCACTAAAAGGAAGATAATATACAGCCTGCTCGGAATGGACTGCAATCACTGAAATAATTACGGACTTCTCAAGAACTACAGTGTGCTTGTCTGTAGAGCCCTTATACATAAATGGATTTGAAAAAGCGTTATAACAGCTTCCTTTCAAGAGGCTGACTTCTGCTTAAAGTCTCCAGAGTCTGGAGGTTTTATTGTGTTGTATGGATAGACACGGAGTGGTTTCTTTCAGACTCATACAACTAAGAGTTTCAGAATCTCTCAGGAACATGATGTTGTGAATGTCTAGGTTTTATGTCACTGAATGGAAAAAGGATAAGAATCTCAAATTTGAATTGTCTCTTATAGGTTAAGGATAAGAAAATACAGAAATATTAAATTCATAGATAATTGCAAAACTTTCTGATGGTCAACAGTTTTAAGCTTCAAACAAATTGATTCAGTAGAAACCCAAATAGACTGATTTGGGTTTCTCTTCCTATTTCCTTCCTTCTGCCCACTCTGGATTACAGGCTGATTATAGGGGTTCAGTCATGATAGTGGGAAAAATTGTAAAATAAACCTTCTTGGAAGGCCAGAAGGTTTTTGCAAACGCCTCAGAATAGAGTTATGGCTGAAGGCAGCCTAATCCTCTTTGAGCTATAGCAAGGGTAATTAATATAGGAATGTAGAGGAGTCTATCTAAATAGATTGCTTACTCATGTGGTCCTAAGACTAACTTTTAACCATCTGTGGGTGCGTGATTGCTCTCTACTTGGGCAGGGGTGGGCGGGGGGTGCGGTCAGCAGCGGTGATTACCTTCTAGTGGTGTTTACTTGAAACTTTTATCATTTAATGTGTGCTGAATAAATGCTGGGAAGGCCAGCAAGTCAGGGCCAAAGTTGCAACTTTCTACAGCACTCTCCTGGGAGTCTGTAAGTGGCCCCAACTCTCAGCTGGACTGACAAGCATAGTATCTATGTCAGTGTACATTATTCATCCGTCATTGGGTCAGGGTCTACGGGAAGGACCCCCACAGCTGATAATAGTAAAGCATTGCCCCAAAGTCAGACAGTAGTAGCAAAAAGGAATAGGAACAGGGCCAAATAATTCACAAGTAGAAATTGCAAATCTCTGTATAATTTTGAAAAAAAAAAAAAAAAAAGACCAATATTTTTCTAATCCAAAGAGAAAATCCTCATGTCTTTTTTTCATAAATGGCTATTATTAAAAAACTGTGGGAAAGATAAATGTAAGATGAAGCCTCAAGAATACATATGACTGGATTTATGGGCGCACTGTCCAGCAATACTTATCGAGTGCCTACTATGTACTAGTCAGTCTTACCAAGACTGTGAGACTTTTACTTGTCATTCTTATATCCTTATAAAACCCCTAAGTTGTTGACTATTATTAACACTATTTCATAGCTAAGAAAATGGAGGCGTAAGCAGACCATGATCATGCAACTAACTAGAAGAAAAATGTTTGACTTGAAACCGGGCAGTCTGGTGGGAAAGACTACCCACTTACCCACTTGCAATGCTGCTCATATGCTTGTGACCTATCTAAAACACATGTATGTCAATTGTCAGGTCTCAGTCTCTCACAACCTCCCATATCATTCATTAATCTATGTTTAATTATTGGCACTTGTTGAGTATCTATAGAGTATACTTTGTGTACTAGAAGAACTTGATTACTAATTGGGAGAGAAGAAATGAATGTGTGACACAGATTTAGGTTTAATGATGCGATTATAAAGCAACCTGATATGGTTTGACTCTGTGTTCCCACCCAAATCTCATCTCTAATTGTAATTCCCACTCATTGAGGGAAGGACCTGGTAGCAGGTGATTGGATCATGGGGACAGTTTACTCCATGCTTTTCTTGCGATACTCAGTGAGTTCTCATGAGATCTGATGGTTTAAAAGTGTGCGGCAGTTCCCCCTTCACTCTCTCTCTCTCCTGCCACCATGTAAACGTGCTTTACTTCCCCTTCACCTTCTGCCATGATTGTAAGTTTCCTGAGGCTTCCCAAGCCATGCAAAACTGTGAGTCAATTAAATCTCATTGCTTTATAAATTACCAAGTCTCAGGTAGTATCTTTATAGCAGTGTGAAAATCAACTAATATACAACCTGTGAACAAATAGATGATTATACGGATCAATCCATATACATAAATACTTATAAGAAAAAATCTCGGTGGAGAAGAGCAAAATTATTGGGGAAATCATTTCAGACGTGATTTAATAAGAACAATATGAAATATGGTAAGCTGAATAATGAGCCCCCGAAAGATATTCAGCTTCTAATCCCAGGAGCTGTGAATACATTACCTTACATGCCAAAAGGGACTTTGCAGATATTATCAAAGTTAAGGAATTTGAAATGGGGAGATTATCCTGGAGTTTCTTGCTGGGCCCAAACTAATTATATGAGGCTTTAAAAGCAGAACACTTTTCCTAGGTGTCAGAGAAACAGATGTGATGACTGAAGAGGGGTCAGAGAAAAACTCAATGTTGCTGACTTTGAAGATGGAAGAAACGGCTGTGAGCTAAGGAATGCTAGCAGCCTCTAGAATGTGGAAAAGGCAAGAAACCCAATTCCTCCCTAAGTCTCCAGAAAGAAACACCATCCTTGCATTGTTTACAGCCCAGATTGACTTGTGTCAGACTTTTCACCTTCAGAACTGTAAGAAAATAAATTTGTATTGTTTAAGCTACTACATTTGCAGTAATTTGTTACCACAGCAATAGAACACTAATACAACTGGTATACATTTATTTGGCAGGTCATATAACTCTCACAGTCACTAACTCATTTGTTCCCAAAGCAATCTTAAGGGTTAGGTTGGGCAGAAGAAGACACAGAAGCTCAGGGAGGTTGAGTGGCTTATCTCAGGTTTCAGTCAGTGGATGCTGGGCCAGCCTCCAAATCTAGAACTGACTCTGCATCCTGTTTTAAAGTATTCATGGATAGTAACACTTAAACGGTAGAATGGTCTGACAGGTCAGAAAATCCTTTACTGATCCTTATATTACTTAACTGATGCTTAATGAAGGTGAACCAGTGGTACACCACAGAGGTTGTGGAAAAAAAATTTAAGATAGTTTACAGGCCCTCAGTCCTTCTTGACTATACAGCTATAAATAAGAAACTATTCATCCTCATGGTGCCAGCTTAGAGCATCTGCATCTACTTAAAGAGCCCTGACTTTTATAAACTATAAAATCATTTATACTGTAAAATAAAAAATTATTTTCTTCAAGATTCATCCTGTCAAAATTTACAGTGGTTATGATTCTATAATAAGCCCATTTGATAAAATATCTCTGTGATTTGAGTATGCTCAATAATTAGGGTAACTTGTTTAATAATTGATCCTTACATTGTAAAACTTCTAGTAAATCCATCATACATTTAGAAATCCAGACATTAATGCAAAACGAGGGAATGCCTGTTCAATTTAATCTGCATTACAGAGACCACAGTGCCCTTGTTACATAGATACTAAGTCAGGAATTTCAATAATTTATTATCTGTAATATACAAATAATCACATGGAAGTTGAGGACTTGAATATTGAAAATTATTATTTGTCTGAAGAAATGGGAGCTTGGAAGAAAGGATGACTCATGTGTTCAATAAACATTTGCAATTATCAAGACATCTAATAAAAACGGATGAGAATGGAAAGTTAATATGAACTAAATTTCATTGAATCCGAATGTATCCTTTACAAAAATTAGCTTTAACGAAATCACATTTATTAATATATTCAGTGCTAACTAGATAAATTTACATGCTGTGTTTGTTTTAGATGTGATTGCTTGAGTACTGCTAGGGTCTAACTAGTACAACAGTATAATTGCTATAAATTTCCCCATACTATACATCTAATGGGTTTTAACTATTTTATTTATTTTATTTTTGCTTCTGGCCACAGGGAATAAATAGTCCTCTTCTCTAATGCCATTAATAAGTAACGACTTTTACATTTACCAACCATTTTCATTTTCTCTTTCTTTTCTGTAATTGAATCCACGAAACATTTAAAGTCTCTAACATTTATCTAAAGGAGAAATTGAATAAAATATCTTCTTAAAATATCTAAAATGTTGAGGTTTTAATAGGTACAAGTCATTTTGGTAGTTTTGGTATAATACTAGAAACTAACGGTGGGAGGATAGTTCATGCTTTTTAAGTGTTTATTACCTTGTTAGGGATGCAGAACATAAACATATGAAAAAATAAATAGTATTTTCTCAGAAAATATCATGGTATTATCAATATCTTTGGGTTATAGTGTATAAGTACTATGTAGGTGCCACTTCTTGCTCAACCTGCTCTTCCCCCCATATTTGGAATTCTCTTACATTCCTGTTAGTACCTGATTTGTAGATTTTTTTTAACTCTCTGAAATAAGCCTATTGGTGTACTATATCTGGTCAAGGTTTCCTTTGAGGTAGTCCTTGGTTATACCAAAAAAACATGCCAGGAGAGAAGATCTTGGACAAAGAAGATCCTGAGAAAGGAAGCCAGATACATACACTCAGTCCAGTGGAAAGGAACTATAGCAACACAAAAGACCACTGTCTAGGCCACATGTAGTTCCTCCTTCATCTTCTATGATTTAAGAGGCAGGATGGATTTTCCAATTTTGTTAAATCTGAGGTTGGTAAAAAAATAGCAGATCTACTTCCAGGTTACTCCCAGAGAACTGACGGCTTAAAAAGGTGTGGTAAAAGATAAAAGGAGATGGCCAATGAGCCACTAGAGGCTGTCAAGCAGATATCCTATGATTAGAACTCTGATTTAAGAAGACTGTAGGGTCCATCTATTGAGGCAAACTGGGACGAATTGCTAAACTAGCCATAAGCACACATAAGTATCATCTTATGTCCTCTGTGTAAAGGATGTTGCTTAAATAACAGCAAAAGGTTTTTGGAAATGGACTATGTTATAGTAAATTACTCTCCAAACATAATTGTTATTTTTGCCTTTCCAAACATAGAGTAGCTCAGCTGGTGGGTTATACAGCTATACATGGCTATACTTAGATTGTTTATTAATTATTTATAATCCTATTGCTGAGGTGTTGATTTACTTTACAATAGTTTTACATAAACAGGTGTGTGTGTATGTGTGTGAGTGTGTAAATGAACTCTAACCATTTTAGATGTGGTTATCAGCATTTGAAGTCCATTTAACCAGGAATCAACATTTTCAAAATGGTTACTTAACATATGACATATATTTATTGAAATATATCCCACAGTGTTTGTTAATCATAATTGGTAAAATGACAATTGTCAAGGTAGATGCATGGTTAAAATATATTGTAGAAGCCTCACCACCTTGAATAAGTCAAATACAAAAGTTCAACAAGCCCAGCAGTTTAATGTCATTGGTGGAATAACCAAAGTCTACAGTCCCATTGGTCCTGTTTCTCTACCTCCTAGAGATATCAGATGAAGGATTCTACTCTAAGCCTGACTTGATACGCTGTCAGAACATCAGTGCATTCACTTTAGGGAGCCTCTCATACAAGGTGGTAAAATCAATGTATCTAGGCAGAAATTGGATTTCCTCCAAGCTGTGTAACTGTTGCATAACCACTTAGGAGCCATTTTGGTAACAAATGATTATAAGTTTGATGGAACTTGGTCTGAAATTTGGTTTGATTGTAAGATAGCATCTATTAGTAAGTTTGTGAAATAAGGGATATATATAAAATTGCCACTTAACTATTTACAGAGTCTACTAATATTTACTAAAAGAATCTAACATTTGTCGAGTAACCTAATTGGTTTGAATCATTTTCTAATCTATCTAAATATACCTAAACAAATCCAAGTCCAAATAGAATTAATCTTCATATCCATATATCTAGATACATATCCATATTTATATTCACACTCATGTCCTGATCTATTTTTAAGAAGCAGCATTCAGAGAAACAGTAAGGGAGAGATGAGGTAGTGACCTGCTGGAAACCCAAGTGAAAGATTGATTTCAGGAGGAAAAGGGCTAAGTTGGAACTATAATTTCCAGAATCCCATTTCCTGTATGGCCAATTTTGTCCTAAAAAGAAATGTGTGCAGGGTTTGGAAGGCAGCTGTATGCAGGCAGCCACTGGTCTCTTAAGGTCCTAGTGGGTAAATATGCTGAGAAAGCGTACAGAAGCCCTAGTAAGTTCCAGCTGTCCTTGCTCTCCTTGCTGTGCAACCAGCTCTTCTTTCTGACTGCCAGCTTTGTAGTGACTATACCACTAATCTTATATGCACTGCCAGGCACAGCAACAACAGCCTTTCATTGACTTATTGACCAGCTCTCCCTTTCTCAACTCTCAATCCAGCAGCCAGATGGTTATCCATCCTTCAGATTCTCAAATGATGCTGTCTTTTGTTCTTTCCGTGGTTTATGGGACCTGAGGTATCAAATAAGGAATAAAAGATGGTCTTGTGGAGAAAGCTCTGGATGAGGAGTTAAAACTTGAGTATCACAAACTCTTCCTCAGTGTGTTTATATATAAACTGCCAATTTTATAAATGGTTCCAAATTTTATAGGCACAGGAAGAGACTTCTACAATATAGTGTGTGGGGAAAATACATATTTTAAGATGCTCATGTAAAAGATAATACCTCAATGCAAGAAATTCTTACTAACATGACTGCTCATATTTTGTCCAGTTTGTAAATTTCTACTTGTAAGTATACATTTAGATTTGTGTACCTATAGGCCAATATGTTGATTTTTGCCCCATAAACAAAATGACTTCAGAAAAAGAAAAGCCTGAAATATTAACGGTTTAGATTTTCAGTTTTTTAGCTTATTTCATGATGATAGAGCTTCATAATGATGTTGCAAGGAATTTTATGTACATCCTTTACTAACTAAAAATGTTATCATTCTCTATTTCACCTAAGGTTTAGGAATATGATACTTGATGTTATGGAGAATATCAATGAGCATAATATATAGTCTCCACCACTCAAAAACTGAAATAAGGCTTGGCAAGGAAGACACATATACATTTACAGTTGAAATACAAAAAGTGGCAAGACATGAATAAATGTTTTAGATATTGAAGTGTTAGTGTAAGTATACATAGGTCAGAGATTGGATCATTCATGGCTGATATAATCCACGAATGCTTCTAGACTTGGTAATATGTAGCTAAGCACAAAAAAAGAAGGGAGGAAATATCAGGTTGGGTGAACAGCTTGGGCAAATGCAAAGTTAAATTTAATAAATACTGAATACCAACTCAGCCAAGGCAATCACAGAAAGCAAAATCACAGATAAAAATATTCATCTTGGGTGTAGAAGAAGAAATTATCAAGCATTTCATAAACTGTCCGAAGGACATTTTAAACATATGATTCTGTCCATGCTCACAAAAAAACAAGTCCTGGTTTTTGTGAAGGAGTTTATAAAATATTTGATCCTCAACTCAGTTGTTTTTCCTTTCTGTTCGTTTGGTGGTAGATATCCAAGCATGATAAACCTCTTCACAAGTGGTATGTTGTTTCAACTGGCTTCCAAATGTTTGGGGTTTAAAATGGTTCAGTGTTTCCCTTCTGGAAGGCAGTTGTCAAGGCCGATTACAAAATGTTCTTTAAAATACGACTAGCAGCACATTGAAAGAGGCCCTTTCAGTGGACAAAATTCATGACTGCCTCGTACGTTTGGCATCTTTCTCCCAATGGAACAGGAAGTAGGGAACATATTTGTTTAGTAAGGAAACTTGCACCCATTGTTTGTGCTGGCTACGCAGGAGGGTGAGTGGGTATTTATATTCCTGTTCTGATTGCAGGGCACTTTTGATTCCTCATTAATGGTGTTTGGAGAGTTGTGAAAAGAAATATAACAGCACACAATTATTTTCATAGACTTCCTTTAAAGTACTATAATTCCTACAAATATTGCCTGAGTCTCCTACTGAGACAATCAGAACCTAATTTCAGATAGAATAGAGTACAAATAAAACAAGATGAAAGACTTATGCCAGCTAATATTTCTATCAAATGATAGGATTTTAAATATATGTCTATTGGAACTGTAACTTTCAAGTGATAATTTCCATCTGGTTGTGAATTTAAGAATGCATGGAAAGAAGTGTTTTTTGTGTCATGCTTTTTAAAATCACTTTCTGGTCTATGTGTGTATAGAGATCCTTTTTGCTACCTCATTTTTGCTCATACTTGGAATATACACAAAAATGATATAAACTCTCCAGTTTTCTTCCTGTGTGCAAAGGCTTCTAGAGGACCTTATCTTTCTTCTATAACTTCTTCACCCTTTTTCATTCATCTGCAGAGCCATGAATCCTTAAAACAAATCTGGTAGGACTAAGATATTAAATGCTGCCTTGCAGTGGAAATTTTCAATATTAATTAAATAAATAATTATGTTAAAACTATGTGCACGTGGTTTGTGTTTTTTATAATTTTTTTGAAAGTTCTTTCTGATTAGCAGAACTGTATATATTTTTGCATAAAATAGTTATCTGATGTACACAAATTTACTTTGAGCTCTGTAACAATGAGGCTTGTCTATTTGCATTTTTGGTTCAAGATTCAAAAACTCTCTTACCCAGAGATGCCAAGAGGTAAGTGAATGCATGAGGAAGGCCATGGGGAAAACTAAGTGGCATTACAGCAATGGTGGTAAACTGAAGAGCATAGTTAGTCCCAAACTGATTGTCTCCCTATAAAAATGTGAGCTAGTATTGCCAAATACTCAATTTTGTGAGAAGCTAAAATGCTGAAATTTGATATAGAATTTCCCGATGAGAGACACCCTTGTATGCTACAAAGCAAAGCGATGAGAGGATCTAAGCTTCAGGATCAACATTGATATCCCTTGTAAACTTTTGTATCTTATAAATGTGACAAATGTTTGGCCTCTTGAACAGTGAAAACCAATGAGCTATATCCAAGATCCATTTTGACAAGGACTATTTTATTTAACACTAAAAATGTTAGTTACAAATTATTTATGTAATTTTATATCATTTATTAGCACTTACATATTTTATATCATTATCTCAAATTATCTATCCACCTACCCACCCATTCATTCATCCACCTATCCACCCATTTATCCATCCATCCATCCATCCATCCATCCATCCATCCATCTGTCCATCTGTCTGTCCATCCATCCATCCATCCATCCATCCATCCATCCATCCATCCACATATGTCTCTGAGGTGTGAGGCATGGTTATTAAAGAATCTGAGCTCGAGTGTCAGACTGCTGATGTCCAAACCTTGACTCTGACAGCTATCAATGAAGCATCCTTGGGCATTTACTTAACCTTTCACTGCCTCAGTTTCCTTATCTGTAAAATGTGGCTAATGGCAGTTGGCATGGCATAGAATTGTTCTGAATGCTGAGATTAATTTTGTCCTGTATCTCCAGTAATGTTCTTAACTTTTTGGGCATTTTCATGCCTGCTGCTAGGGAACAAAAAGTGATCTTATTGATTCCTTTCCATTCACCAATGTGAGATACTCAAAAGCAGAAATGAGAACAAGAGCCCTCTGGACATGCATTGTAGCGTAAAGATTTCTTTACAGGATTTGGGGAATACAATTTTGTCACAAAGCTGTTAGCCATCATAGTTTCTGTGACCCCAGTGCTAGGCTGCTTTAAAAATAAGTCATACACCTGTATACTTTTTCAAATCATCTCCTATGACCGATTATACAGGCATGTCTTTAAATAAAGCTGTTCTCTCTGTCTCGTATCCATTTCACAAGATGAATTCTTCTTGTTACAAGAAGATTGAGAGTATGGTTTCTTTAAATAGCAAGCCTTCAATGCATTCAAAGTATGAATCAATTTATTTAAAAAAATTGATTTATATACAACTTTACAGGAACAAATCTATTGCATAAAAGCTGTTACAGGACTCAATCCAGCAAGCTTTAACAAATATGGAATGAATTGCTTGTCTAAAAGCAAAATAACTACTCATAACTCCCTGCCCCCACCTCAATTCTTTCAATACCCACACCTTTGTTTAGTTTTTTGAACTGGTGTCCAAATTGAGTAAACTTTGTGAGAAAATTTCATAATAATGAATATACACTGCAGATGCTGAATTAAACATTTTTGAAGAGAGGTGGTTCTTCTACATATTGGCTGTCAGCGAAAAATTAATTGATGATTTTCCAAAGCAAAAAGCAAAAATAAAATTCCAAATTAGGGTAATTGCTTTACGTGAGCTGCATAGCTCTTTTTTGTTGCTGTTTTTGCTAGTTTTTTGTTGGTCCTAAAGGAAAACAAAACTCAAGCCTAGAAGCATTCATCAGTGGGAAATTCTGACTGACTTTCCTGGCAGGCTGTCAAAGTGCCATTTAGCACACTAGCTATAAACGTGCAGATAATACCCTTGTTGCCAGGTAAATACAAAAACCAAAACCAAAAAAAATCACTGAGCTCCCCTCCCTGAGGTGGACCCTTATTTTCATCTGCCTGGTCATGCAAGTCCCATTATGCCATTAATTACCCCTTGTGCTTCTGGTCCAGTGTAAAAGTGTTTGGCTTACTTGCATTGACATGCAATTAATGCATGTAACTGGATGATTAATGGTACCTTGCCTGTACTCTTAGAGTTTAGCTGAGGACCCCAGAGTTGACTATAATAGGTGTTAAATGCCAATAAATTCCAAAGAGAGACGTTAGACCCATCAGTGTCTAGCCTTAGGGAGACATGAACTGCTTCTGTGGTGCTTTCTTCATCCTATTTAAGAAATGGAAGTTTAAAAAATAATTGGTAAGATAAATGAAAGAGAATTGGAGCTACCTTCAAATTCATGGGAGAATTAGCACTCTGTCCACCGGAGTATGTCCCAGAAATCGTGGTGTTTGACTTTCCCTGGACAGACCTGAAGATAAAGGGCTGGGTGGGGACAACTGTGAGGGAGAGTGAGCAGCAAGACCACAGGAAAGACTCTGCACATGCAAGGTTGAGGAGGGTACAGATGGGCTTTGCTTCCCAGGGACCAGAATGTACAAGCAGCTGGGCTCGAGTATTCTGGGAGAATACTGTCAGAGAGGACTGCCTGCCAGAGAAAAGTGGATTGTGCCTTGGGAGCAATTGTTGAGACCTTACCAAAAAGACAAAGGGAGAGGCAATTGCTTGGTTTCCACGCAGTCCCAGAACTCACAGAAAGGCCCCATTTACTACTCAGACAGATTCTCCACCCAGCAACACTAAGTAATTCCCCAAATAGTTTTTTCCTTTCTGCGAAAGCATTTCTGTTCCTGGAATACCCTTTTCCTGCCTTGTCTGATCTGCCTGGAACCCTTTTACCTTCAGGCCTTTCCAGAGAGAGTCAAACACCACAGTTTCTGGGACACACCATTGCATATTCCAGTGGACACAGCGCTAGTTCTCCCAAGAATTTCAAGGTAGTACCAGTTATCTTCCAGACAAAGATGCCAGAGAACAACAGTCCCAACCAAGTGAGATCTTTCATCTCATTCCCCTCCTTTATTCTGGAACAGCCAGAGGCAGTGGAGCCAGAGGGCAGGAGGTGGGAAGGGGCAGAAAGCAGTAAGTTACCTACCTTACCACTACTGCAGGGGGAAAATCTTGGCACTGCAAGGGAGTTGGAGTGCTTATATAGATCTGACTTGTTATGTTAATACCTGGAAATGAGATTGTTATATTGCTTAAAATTGGGATCTGTCAGAGATATTATTAGAGGCAGGGAGGAGAGATTAGAAGGGAGATTAACTAGAGTGGGTTTGAAGGACTTTCAGGAGAAGAAAAATAAAGATTTTTCTGATTGGCATAGCTGTGTTCGCCCATTCAATAAACATTATTTATACAATGAAATGAACTAAAAATAGCCCTTATTAATTAGGAAATGGCAAGGCAGCAGGATTTGTACAGTTTTCTGAAATAAAATGCCAGGAGTATAATGATAAATAGAAATGTTGAGAATCGTTTTTAATATTTCATTGTAAAAGAAGTCTGCCAAAGTTCAGGATAATGGCTCGTCATTGTTACTAAAGATGTCATTCAAGCCTCACCTGAGAATCACCTAGACTTCTCTTCCTCATTTTCCATTTAATCAGTCACTAAATTCTGTCTCATGAAAGTAGCTGTCAAATCAGTTTCCCCTTTTCCAATTTATTCCTACAGCCCTAGTTCAAGTCCTCATCACCTGTTACGCGGGCTATTGCAATAGCTTCTTCTGTAGTCTCCCTGCTTCTGATCATATCCCCTCCTGTCCATTCTTCATGTTATAACCAGAATAATCTCTCTAAATTGCAAATTATACCACTCCCTTTCTTGGAATACACCAGTAGCTTCCCATTGATGACAGCACAGCTTCTCAAGCTTCGATCTGGCGCCTGCCCACCTCCCTACTTAGTTTTCCACCATTCTTCTCCACCCAACAACACTGATTAATTTCCCAGACTTTTTTCCTTCCTGTGAAAGTGTTTCTGTTCCTTGAATACATTTTTCCTGCCTTGTCTGATTTGCCAACACCTTTGGTTCCCTTTTTGCTATGCTCATCAAAGGATCTTCTAAGGCTCTATTAAACACACAGACTCACAGGGCTAGACTAGGCCACAGTTGGCATCAACTTATCAGAAGGTGCCACATAGGAACCACAGCTTGCCAGCAGGGTATCACCAAGTGGAGTCTCAGGGAAAACACCCATATGACTATCATGTCCCCAGGGACAGCTCAAGGGCAATGAGATGAAATCCACATCTGGGCACTATAGTTTCTGCCCTGGCATAGAAGAAGATACCTGCCTCACAGGGCCAATAGATCTTGTAGAAAGTCCATAGTCACTGCTTCCAGGGGTCACTATACTCAGAGAAACTCGAAGCTATGGCTCCCCCATCTGATATTTGTAGTTCACTAACTCTAAATGCAATTTGTCAATCAGGGGCCATTCTACCACCAGTAAGGTTGTCTGGCAATATGGTTAATACATACCATCTTATCTGGCTTCCAGGCAACATTGTTAGCGAGTGATCATAGGTTGGATTCTCATTTGTGCGGCAAGAAAAGAGCTTATTAATCCTTCCATCCATTCCTTCCTCCTCTATGGAACTTCCTTATCTCTACACCTTCACCTTATTTATTTTGTTTTCTTTACAGTCTCTGGATCTTGCATATTCTTGTATCATTAGCTGCATCCTCGCAAATGGCAATTATTTGCTATATTAAAGTACTTGCCAGGACTAGCGTTATGGGTGTGGCTTTTTGGAGGATGGGGTGGGAAGATCATAAATATATGCTCTCCAACTCTGAGGATTTTTGACCATATTTACTTGTAACAAAATAACAAGAGTAGATAAAGTCCCTAGACATATTTTGTGGACTTTGATTGTCTTTTCTCATCCACTGGATGTCAAGACCAACCTATTAGATTCGGTAATACAGGTTTTTTTTTTTAGAAAAACTAGATCTTTCAAAAACTACTAGATAAAATGAAAACATGAGCTAAGTTAAATTAATGCTTTAACACTTTTAATTGAGAAAATGTGACTTTTAAAAATCAGACCAGCTCATGAATTAAAGATCCTCATTAAACTATACACCATGGAGGACTTGTAAGAGCTCTACATCCAAGTTCAAGTGATGTCCTCCATCTAGAGCAAATGATGACCTCTAGATTTAATGCATATGTTATTAGCAGTTTGATCCCTTAGATTCAGTCCATGAATTTTAATCCTCTTTACAAGATGTTCAAAATGATTGGAAAAGGGGAGCTGGAGGTAAACAGGAGCAGCTGTTCACCAGAAAACCTCTCTCTACCTGACCCCTCCTGAGTGAACACAATGGATTCTGAGAGAACATCGTGACTCATTCCCCTCCTGGTATTTATCACAGACTCATACATTTTGCTCTTTCTTATATACTGCTTTAATCCTGTCCTCATCACAGAACATCGTTATCCCCACTTGGAAACTGACTCAGAGGTCAGCGCGATGCAGCATGGCCCTCCTATTCAGCCTTGTTTGCTTCCTCCCACTCCCTATAACTCTGGGGAAGGTTGAATGTCCTGAGGAATTTGACAGAAGTGTGAAGCCTGGGCTCTAGTGATATCAGAGTTTCATATTAAGAAGAAAAGAACTGGAATAAAACCTCATTGTTGGAGCTAGGAGAGATAAAGAGGAGATAAAAGATACATAAAAGAAAAGGAAGTGGCAGGTGCTGGCAGAGGGCTGAAACAGTGAGTTTCCACGCAGAGAGAGTGTGAGGAAATATATAAATTGCCAATAGGAAATGGGATTCTCTCACCACTCCATAACACACTGGGCTGAAATGCTCAGGTGGGAAGAATGACAGCCAAGGCCGACCTGAGCTCCACTCCTGCCCTGCTGTGCCTAGATTTCACTCATTTCCAGCCCTGGGTGCTCTTGTCTCACATATGTGAATGTGGAGAAAACACAGGAACACTTTGATTTCTCTGAACTGTCTGGGGAAAAAAAATGCTGAACAGTAAATCAGAAAACCAAACCCTGTGTAAACTGTGAAGAAGGCTGTACTCAATCTAGAAATGGAAGGTACCCCTGAGGTGCTGCACTGACAACTGTTTCCTTATGGATTTTGACTCTTAGGAGCTTATTGTATATGAGTGAAAGTCCATGCAAAAATACTTATTCTACTCTGAGTATGCTGTGGGCCGCAATAATTGATGTATGATGAGAACATGTCATGGTAATGTAAACCCAAGTTTGTTTAATGGTAGCATGTCTTCAGAGATGAAGCCATTGCAGTTGTCTAGCTAGATACCTGGAAGAATCTCCTTGCTTATAATTATTAGGAGGTATGGACTTAGGAATTTGTGCATTTGAATATCCTGACTCAAGTTTTTTACTTAGTTGTTTTCCTACACTGGCTCAAGTGGCAGCAACATGATAGATGATGCTAAGTAAAACTCCTGGGCATATTTCTTTCTAGAAAAGACTTAAAATTGAAAGGAATAAACGCATTTATTCACTTGCAAATTAATTCAGTGGATTCTCTCTGGTGTCGCATGGCAAGACCTGCTTTAAGTTGCAACCATCTTACAACATGGTACCTTTGCTCCATATTAATGACAACTAACACTTATTGAGTGTTAAGCCTTATACATACAGCTTCTCATTGTTTTTTAATGACCAAACCCTATGTTACAGGTACTTTCATTTCATAAGTTACTTTCATAAATCATTTCATAATTTCATAAAATCGTTTCATAAATTACTTTCATAATTTATGAAATTTCAAAATAATTTCATAAAATCATTTCATAAATTACTTTCATTTCATAAATGAGAAAACTGAAGGAAGAGGTTCTGTAATTAGTCCAAGGTCATATACCTGCTAAGTAATAGAGATGGGTATTGAAATTCAATAGTCTGGCTCCAGAGCCTATGTGGTTTAAACACTACCCAAACTGTGTCAGGAGCCTGAAAGAAAATAGGATTTGTGCATGTCTTGGAGTGGAGAATGAAGGACAATAAGGTACAGTCAAGCATGCGGTGACCTTGCCTCTTTTGATGAGCGTCAGTTGTGTTTTTTCTACTGCCCTTCCTGATTAGCCTTCATTTGGGCACCCTTCGCCTTCTCTTCTGTGTCCTCATGTTGCCCACTGCCTTTGTCTCATTCTAGGTAGCAATACCCACAGTTGTCTTTTCTTCTCACTCTGTTTCCTCCTGGTTGGTATCAATTCCAGGATTAGTAATGAAAAACTAATATATTTCCAAATACATATCTCTACCTTGAGTACCAAACCCATTTCTAGCTGACTTCTGGCTGTCAGCACCTGATTATTCCACAGGCTCCTGAAACTCAACATGTCTAAAAATGGCTCCACATTTTTGAGTTACATGTTACTAGGGTACAAATGTTTATATCTTCCTAAAATTCATCTGTTGACATCATCACCTCTCAGGTGGTTGTATTAGGAAGTGGGGCCTTTGGGAGGTGATTAGGTCATGGAGTTGAAGCCCTCATAAATGGGACTGGTACTCTTATAAAAGGGGTCTAAGAGAGGCTCCTTGCTCCTATGCCATGTGAGATTAGAATGAGAAGACCACTGTCTATGAGGGAGCAGGGCTTCATCAGACACCATATTTACCAGCACCTTGATCTTAGACTTCCCAGACTCTGGAACTGTAAGAAATACATTTCTGTTGTTTATGTCTATGGTATTTTGTTATAGTAGCTTAACTGGACCAAGACACACCTATAGGCTTTAAATGTTTATACTAGAAAATAAAAGAGTGGAAAATAAATAAATAAAAGACTCCACAGCCTAGTGGATAGGCTCTGTTCCTGGACTTGCTTCTCTTCCTGTATTCTCCGTGTTAGTTAATGACATCATTTCTGACTTGTAATCCACAATCAGCAATTGTTACTTTGCACTCACCCAAACCCTGCCCATTTGAGATTAGAGATCATTTTTCTAATCCAGCTGTTTCTTCTACCTCTGCAGCCTTTACTTTATCTTAGGTGTGTGTCACCTGCCTTGTTTGGCTGCCCTGTCATTCATTTTTCTCTCTTTTATTTCCTCTTCTTTATTTACAAAATTACAATTCTCTAAACTTTGACCATCTTAATTCGGTATCTAGAAATATAGATCAGCTTTCCATCATTCACAAGATAAAATGCAAACTCAAGATGGCTGGCAAGCTCTTTCAAACAGAGCTCTTATCTATCCATAGCAGTATAATATTTTAAAAAATGATAATAAAATGGTTGTGGCCAGCTTGCTTTACCTGCCTTCCATTTCTCACACTGAAGCAGTCTAAGAACCCAATTTGCAGAGTCAAGATGAGAACAGTAGCTTTGAAAGTGCAAATTGAGGCTGAGAAGGAAAGAGACAGCTTTTGTTTGGGACATCTTGCTTCTTACCCTCTCCATGGTCCCTCGGTCTATCTAATTCCTTACCTCTCTTCTACCAACCTAGTCCTCCATCTACTGTCCTCTTGTATTCAGCCTCAAGGGGGTAGTATAGCCACTGATGCTAGAGGAGAGGTTTACTGGAAAAAAGAATCATCAAGACCTAAATTTAGGGTAGATTATTAAAAATAAAACAAATATAACCAAACCAAGCCAAAGAAAATTAAAGCAGCAGAGCACAAATGGTACATACTTGCCTATAATCCCAGCTACTCAGGAGGCTGAGGTGGGAGAATCACTTGAGTCCAAGAGTTTGAGACCAGGCTGGGCAACATAGTGAGACCCCATCTCTACAAAAAGTAAAGATTAAACCTTTCTCACTGCCAAGATACATAGCCTGCTAGTATCTCTGATATGTTTGTTATGAATTGAAATATGTTTCTCAGAATGTGACTGTGTTTGGAGATAGTCTTGAAAGAGGTGATTACAATAAAATGAGGTAATTAAGGTGGGCTCTAACTTAAAATCACTGGTGTCTTGTAAGAAGAGGAAATCAGGATACAGACATGTACAGAGGGAAGATCACATGACACAGGGAAGAGACAGCCATCTACAAGCTTCAGAAAAAAAGAAGCCTCAGAACAAGCCAACTATGCCAACACCTTGATCTTTGACTTCTAGAACAGTGAGAAAATAAGCTTCTGTTGTTTAAACCACCCAGCCTGTGGTACTTTGTTAAGTAACCCTAGCAAACTAACACAATGCTACTATAAAAAATAATTATAGGCTCAGCACAGTTGCTTATGCCTATAATCCCAATACCTGGGGAGGGTGAGGTGGGAGAATTGTTTGAACCCAGGGGTTTAAAATCAGCCTGGGTTATGTAGTGAGACCTCGCCTCTACAAAAAAAAAAAAAAAAAAGAAGAAGAAGAAGAAGAAGAAGAAGAAGAAGAAGAAGAAGAAGAAGAAGAAGAAGAAGAAGAAGAAGAAGAAAAAAGAAAATTAAAAATTAAAACTTAGCTGGGTGTGGTGGTGCACACCTATGGTCCTGACTACTCAGGAGGCTGAGGAGAAAGGACGACGTGAGCCCAGGAGTTTGAGGCTGCAGTGAGCCGTGATTGTGCCACTGCACTCCAGCCTGGGCAACAGAGCAAGACCCTGTCTCAAAAAAAAAAAAAAAAAAAAAGAGAGAGAGATAAATAATAATAGCTAGTATGTTTTTTGAGTGTTTACTATGTGCCATGCTTTGTTTCATACAGTGTATGTTTGTAAACTTATTGAGTACTCACAACATCTGTAAGATAGTACTACTTTTATTTCTTGTATGTGGATGAGGAAGCTGCAGTAGAGAGGTTTAATGTGTTAAATAGCTAGAAGGAACTGCAAAAGTAGAAACTAGGTAATCAGAGAAGATATGTGTACTTTTGCCCTGAAAATATTAAAAATCTACTGTTTCCACAAATCAATAAAGGAAACAAAGACAACTCAATACAAAAATAGGCAAAGTACTTGAAGCGAGGTTTCACAAAAGGCATATCTACATATCTACATGACCCATAAATACATGAACAGCTGCTAAGCCTCGGGTGGGTATGTAGTGCTACTGCATTGTATTTTTACTTTACTAAGAAATGCAATTTTAAAAGGAATAGGGATTGAATGTACTCTGTGTGGCCTGCCACACCTCTTCTTATGTTCTAGGCTTGAGATACTTCTGACTTCCTACATTCCTGCAGGGAGAGAACCATGATCCTGAAGATTTTAAAGACTTTGCTAATGACACTCTCCCGCCTCTGCCTTTTTTTTTTTTTTTTTTTTTTTTTTGAGACAGAGTTTTGCTCTTGTCACCCAGGCTGGAGTCCAGTGGCATAATCTTGGCTCACTGCAACCTCTGCCTTGGGGTTCAAGTGATTCTCTGGCCTCCACCTCCCGAGTAGCTAGGATTACAGGCACCTGCCACCACGTCTGCCTAATTTTTGTATTTTTAGTAGAGGTGGGGTTTCACTATGTTGGGCAGGCTGGTCACGAACTCCTGACCTCAGGTGATCCACCTGCCTCAGCCTCCCAAAATGCTGGGATTACAGGTGCAAGCCACCGTGCCCGGCCCTCCTCTGCTCTTGACCAAAATAAAATTGCACCTTCACTGTCACTCAGATGAAACCTCTCTGCTTTTCTCTGGGTGCCTATTGTACTATGTATGGCCCTTATCATAGCACCCACATTGATTGCAATTGATGCATCTGTCCCTCTCATTGGGCAATTAGCAATGTGGGGTCAGGGACTGACCAAATTAACATTATAGCTTCCTGAAGCATTGAGCATGTGGCTGTAATATATTCGGTGGTTAACACATATTTGTTGAAAGAATCCTAACTCCTTATTATACTCTTTTGTCAGATTACTTTTCAGGTTTGTACTGGGCTATGTCTATGATTTCAATGAATAGCTGAAAATTAAGAGTTTGATGTTTTGTAAATAAGTACCTTAATGGATTTATTTGACATTGTCTACCAACAATGCTTATTGATTCTGCTTTGAGGAGTTTTGTTCTCCACTTGTGAACTAACCTAAGATGGTTTGGCCTTTATAATTGTCCAGTTGTTTTTAGAAGATATCTACAAGGCCAGTCGCATGGCTCATGCCTTAATTCCAGCACTTTGGAAGGGCGAGATGGGCAGATCATTTGAGGTCAGGAGTTTGAGACCAGCTTCGCCAACATGGCAAAACCCAGTCGCTACTAAAAATACAAAAATTAGCTGGGCCTAGTAGTGCATACCTGTCATCCCAGCTACTTGGGAAGCTAAAGCAGGAAAATTGCTTGAACTTGGGAGGGGAAGGTTGCAGTGAGCCGAGACTATACACCACTGCACTCCAGCCTGGGCAACAGAGCAAGACTGTCTCAAAACAAAACAAAACAAAACAACAACAAAAAGATATCTACAGTCTGAAAGGACTAGAGGTGGATGAGGACAAAAAGACTGGGCTCCCACAACCTTGCCGCAGATGAGTGTTATATTACAATGAAAGTGGGTCTCAGTTGAGAGTGTGCCACACATATGAACACTTCTCAGCAAGTGACACAGTGATGTAACCTGTTCTGCTGGCTCCTGAAGTCCCTTTTCTCTGTCATTTTGGGTATGCCACAAGCACCTTGAATGAAAAATACATGCTGATGGCAGAAGAAGTTAACCTTCCAGCTGAATTAGATATTAAATTCTCCATAAGGAAGACAACTAGAAGCTGATTTTGATTCTAAGACATAACTTAAAGATGTTAAGTTGCTGGGTTCACCAGGTTATTTTATTCTATACCTAGAAAGGTGAAGATACCTGCAGAACATATTCAAGCAACCACATTTCCTGAACACCACTCATTTTACAAATGAAAAATCATTTCTGTTACTGTTTTTGCCAGTTAGAAACACTTTAGAAAGCACTTTCATTTTTGACGTGTTTGCAAGCCCTAAGAAGACTCTTGATTAGGATCTTTCAAATGTTAACTAGCTGCTATTACAGTGTGAGCTTCTAGTTAAAATCTTCCAAATGTTAATGAACTGCATCTAGGATATAGATTAACTACACATACACATAACTATTTATACTAAAGTACTTAAAAGAAAATTATAGTTGTACACAATATTGCCATGGAATTTTCCAGAGTTGTACCAATTTACACTCCCAGAAGAAAATGAGAGTTCTAGTTGCTCCACATCCTCACCATCATCATTGCATTCTTTAAAATTTTTAATTTAGCCAATTTGATGGGTACATACTACTTCTGCATTGTATTTTTAACTTGCATTTCTCTGATAGTTAACAAAGCTTAGCAGCTTTTCATATATTTATGGGTCATGTAGATACGTAGATGTGCTTTCTGTGAAACTTTTCAAGCCTTTTGCCTATTTTCCTATTGAGTTATCTTTATTGATTTGTGGAAACAGCATATATTTAATATTTTCAGTGCAATAATATATTTTATCTGATTACCTAGTTTCTACTTTCACAGTTCTCCTTCATGTTAACATGGTTGTTTACCAGTAAGAATTTTATCTCGAGTTGGACTATGCACCAGTCACATTATATGATCTTAATGGAAAGCTAGGGGAAATGAGAAAACACTTTATGTTTTAAAATGAATGTATGTTAAATTCATTTTGTTTTATCAAATGTTTGATAATTAGAAATTTTTATTAATACTAATCTAAAATATTAAACAATAGAAATCCCACAGAGGGGAAAATAAAAGGAAGATGCATGGAGGGACAAAAGTATCTGCAACTTACTAATCTTAGATAATATGACTTATTCATACAACCATGTTTTTTAGAACCATAATTAGAATGCTTCTTTCTGACACACTGGTGTTGTTAAATTGCTATTGGATCCTTCTTTTAAGATATTTGGCCATCAAGATTCACTATGAATCCCCAGCTTTTCCTTCAGGTATATCTTCCAAATGAATCATTCTTCTGAGTGCTTTCTACTTGGAACTGCCTTTTAAGTTCCATAGGTTTCAACATCACTAGAGTCCTTATTTTTCTTCTATGTATCAGAGAAAGGGTAACAAGCATTAAAGTGACATCATGATGCTGATGAAAATATAACTAGTTTTTGCAATCAGAAAAAGGGAAATTTCTAGAACAAGCTTCCTCCAACAGAGTTTTCAAGCAGCAACTGCTGTCTAGGCATTCCCTGAAATGTTTCTAGAAGGAGGCGAGTTGATGTTACTAGCAATGACTTGAGTTCACCAAAGTTTTATAGCTTCCTGGGGAATAAAAATTTTTATGAAGATAATTCTTCAGTGTTTCAATATAGTAAGAGACTTTTGCTTGTTAAAAGATCATTGGTCCCGGCTACTCGGGAGGCTGAGGCAGGAGAATGGCGTAAAAACCCGGGAGGCAGAGCTTGCAGTGAGCTGAGATCCGGCCACTGCACTCCAGCCTGGGCGACACAGCGAGACTCCGTCTCAAAAAAAAAAAAAAAAAAAAAAAAAAAAAAAGATCATTAGCCTACCTTAGGAAATATTTTATCATCAAATGAGCAACAATAAGGTTTCATCCTGTTTAATGAAAAATGAGATCCAAGAGTGACCTTTATCTTAAATTTCATCCTGTAACGAAGAGTATTATTCAAGGTTTGTTCTTAAATTATTGACTTTTAAAAATTTTCAAATGTTGGGTTGTGAATAGATACAGAGGTCTGTTTATGCATCAGGTATCTGAAACAGTGGATATTGTCTAATTTTCCTGAAAGGTTAGGAAGATTCCCCAAGGAGATAGGCCTTGAGAAGAGTTTGAAAAACTAGATGACTTGACAGAGGCAAAATTAGAGTCTAGGTGAGAAATGGGATGTAGTAAAGGGCATACAAAGGTAAGTTCAGCAAGTCAACTTGCTAAGGGCAAACTCAAAATGACAGCTTTGAAATCGTATTCAAACTACCCTGAAGGAACTGTAAATCAGATCTGTGGATGATAGGTTTTATAAGGCATATCATTGAAACTTGCTAAAATAACTGCATTTTAGGTATGCTATGAGAACTGAGCTGTGCTTTAATGAGCTCTATACTTAAGCTATCACTCTTCCTTTTGTGTGCCATAGTCACATTTTCTTCATCTCAATAGACACTGTACGTTATTTTAATTATATCTTATTTCTTTTTTCTCAACTGTGATATTATTTCTAACTATAGCATCATATTTTATGAATCTCAGTTTTTTTAAGTTTACATTTCTTTAATTACTCTACTGTAGACCATTTTTTTGGCCATAAAATTTGCACAAACATATTTTTCTTATTTTACCTTTCTCCACAAACTATTGTTAGGGTAGCTCAAGGAATTTTATCATCTCTATCTATAATATCTTCTAATATTATAATACCCATTGGAAAGTCCTCCTTTATATCCATCCAAAATCTTTCATGTTGCCTTGCCTTCTTTTATATATTAAGTAGACACTAAGAACAGGTTATTGTCTTTGAAATAGCCATTGTGTCATTGATCCTCCATGTCTTCTGCTATGAGTCCATCCACATCTTTTATTTCAGAGACTATCTTTTGTTGTTCTTTAGTAACTGTGGTCTTTTTTCTGACTTCTGGCTTGTTTGCCAGTACATCCCATTCCTCTTGGTCATAATATTGTGCCCAAGAAAAGAAAGATGTTATTACAATATTATGACCAGCAGCTTTACATAATTTCATGTGACCTGTAATAAGGAAAATGATGTCCAGAAAAGCTAAAATGGTTGCCTAGTTTCATGTGGAAATAACTGCTAGAGAGAGACATGAAATTTCACCTGGCAAAAGCCCAAGCCTGTACTTTTAACCATTACACAAACCAATGATATTTATTCAGTATGTTCTATGTATTTAGCATCAGGGTACTGAAAAGAAAAAAAAATAAGAAAACATGATCCCTGCTCTATGAATTCACAGCCTGCTTGATGAGCTGGAAATATTACATTGGAAGAATATTTAAAATATTCTTAATCATATTCTTGATATCTTACTCATGTTCTATAAATGAGAATAAGTATAAAACTTTGTGGGTCATACATAAAACTTACAAGGTTTAACTAGATTTACCAGTACTCACGGAACTGGAATAACTAGTATTCATGTCGTGCAGTAGGCATGCTGAACGGAAAAGCTGGCAGGCATAGTTGAAAAAAGCTTCTTGCAGGTGGCATGACTTCAATGCGGTTTCCGTTCTTCCCTATCATTGGATTTTTCTTCAAGGGCAATTTACTGAAGATTCACTTATTGAGCCTCTTCAGCTTCTTCTGAATAACTGATTCATCCGCCTAAGTCATTTGGAACACTGAATCTTTTGCCCAACGTGTGGCTACCTCCCTTCTCCCCAAATCAGAGTTACCCTTGACTGTTCTGTGATTGCTATTTATCCATTACATAACTAGCCACTGAAAATACTAAACACTAAGCTGTTATCATTTTGTTATATAATTGTTCCACTGAAAATATTAAACACTAAGCTGTTATCATTTTGTTATATAATTGTTCAATAGTTGTGTATTCGAAATTGTTTCTTCTAACATACTTTTATTAAAAGTGATCACATGATTCAAAGTCTCTTTTGAAATAAGATAATTAACTACATATACTTTTGTGTAGCACTTAACAATTTCTAAAGCATTTCTAGATCCATGAACTCCTACAAGCCCTTAGAGGGTTCACTCTATAGAAATATAGAAATCTATATTTTTAACAAAATTCTTCCCCTAAATATCACCAACAATATCAAATTTCACATGACTAGGGAGAAAGGTAACATGGGATAAGACAGCAAAGATGATGTGATTTTCTAGTGGTAAAGAATGGAAATTCAAACTATCATTGAACTAAGAGGAAGTTTCTCAGGCTGAGTAATTTTCTTTATTAAAAATGTAATCAAGCAGCCACACAGATCCTGGATTAGTACCTTAACATTTCAGATATAAATATATCAGCATCCTACAAAATCCATGACTCAAAAGCAGTATCATTGTTTTTTTTTTTTTTTTTTTTTTTGGTTGAGGCTAATTTCTTTTAAAATTCATTCAATTTTTTTCCTTTTGCTTGTTCCTATTGAGAAAAATACTTGTTTTCACTGTATGTGCAAGGACGCATTTAACATTTCTTCATTTTTTATGAATTTATTTATATATATAATAGATATCTGTGAAGGCATTCATTCAAATGTATTGCATTTTATGCCTTGCTTCATCAATTTGTACTGACATTTGCTTTGTCTAGATTACAAGGTAAGGATTCATTTAAATTTATTTCATACTGTGATCTGCATTTTAGTTACTAGTATTAACTGATTTTTTGCATATTTAATGTAAAATTAGTTTTAGACAATTCCTTTATTTTTCTTCAATTAAAGTTTTCTTTATGAGGTTTATACCAGCAATTAATAATTTATTTTGTTTTTAATTAGGATGTTTTTAGCCACATGTGACAAAAGTGGAGACTCACTATTTCACACAACAGGTCTTTGTAGCTATATATGGTGGTCCAGGGAAGGTCATTCAGAGGTTCAAACGCAAGTTCAAGGACCCAAGTTTCTTCCATCCTTCTTCTCTGCCCTCAGCTGCTTGTCATTCTTGTCTCTTAATGTCACAAGATGAACGACATAGCTCCCAACATCATGTGCAGTCACTATAACATGCAATAAATGAAGAGGGAAAATTTTTCCATGCGTCTATTTCTTGTCAAGGATCATTCCCAAATACCTCCTAGCAGACTTCTTATGTTTCAACTAGAAGCAGGTCACCTGTCTCCAATATACAATTTAATGAAAAGAGAATCAAATAATCATTATTGACTTTGAAAAGCCACCATCTTCTGCCTGGGGGCTGGGGATAGGATCACCTTCGTTCCGGGGCCCACTTCCCCAACAAGGAAGGTGAATACCTGAAAAAAACTCTGTATCTGCCAGTAATGGAATGGGGAATATTTGGGAAGTTGAAAAAATTCACTTGTACTCTCTAGTATTATCCACTTTTCCCTTTAAAACACAATTCTGGCCCTATTTTATACTTTTCCTATTGCTGGATAACCTCCTCCAACATTTCCCAAAATGTATTTATGTACTATATTAAATAGTATTTTTTTTTAAGTGTACTATTCAGGCTATTTATATACTATTAAATAATTTGAAGAATTTGTTTTTTAATTAAGTAGGAGACATTATTATTTATAATAGTCTACAAAATTCAAGTGTCCAAAGTTGGTATTTTATTTCAAACCATCTGTTCATTCTGTTTTCATGCCCTAAGCATTTCTTCTCTTGGTTTTAACTTTATGTAGGCGGTCAGGTGTAAATTAACTCCTAAATTCAGTGATTTCTTGGTCTAATCTAGAATCATTACTTAGGCTCAGCTGAGTTCCTCTTCTGCTCATGTTGGTGCTAAGGAATTCCCTGGAAATTAACACAGCCACAGCCTGTTGTGGGGGTCGGCTGTGAGGGGAGGGGTAGTATTGCACTCCTTGGACTTCTTCCACTTCAGGCTCCCACTCTGGTCAGCAATCATTGTCTTTGTGGTCTGCACTCACAGTGCAGATGATACCTAGTAGTGGCTTTGCTGGGTGGCGTGTTTGGCTCCAGTGTAACCATACAGCGCAAGAGACAGAAAAAAAATCCCACAGTGATGCAGCTTCTCTTCTTCCCCCATCCCTCGTAAGTGATTCAGCTGCTTCTGCCTGCCCTTGCAGCACACCCTGTCTGGAACTGGAAAGTTCCCTCCTTATTCCGGATGCACAGCAAGCTTATGAATGAATCCTCCCCATACTCCTCTTGGGTCCTCAGTCACTACAGAAAGGATGAATCCTATTATCTTAGAGCTGACTTAGCAAATTAGCACACACTTGGTGGCTTAAAACAACAGAAATATACTCCCTCACAGTTTGGGAGGCTGGAAATCCCAGATCAGTCTACCCACAGGGCCTCTCCAGAGCTGTAGGGGAGAATTCTCCCTCGTCTTTCTCAGCTCCTAGTGTCTCCCAGTGTTCCTTGACTTGTGGCTGCATAACTTTACCTCATTCTTGACATGGCCTCTCTTCTCCCTGTATCCATGTCTTGTCTCTCTTATAAGGACACTTGTTCTTGTGATTTTAGGGCTCATCCAGATAATATAGGATGATCTCATCTTGGAATCCTTAACTTAGTTACATCTGTAAAGACCCCTTTTCCAAATAAGTTCCCTTTCACAGGTTGCAGAGCTTCAGACGTGAACCTATGTTTTGAGGGCCACCATTCACCAAGTGACAGTCAGGGAGAGCCTGAGGTCGATGTTACAACTATTCATGCCATGCGGCCATCTCTCTGGCTTCCTCCAACTCAGTTGGGTGAGACCAATTTGTAGGTTTGTCACTCTAAAGGTGTAGACAGGAAATAATTCTAACCCCTCTTCTTTTAAATGTCCTCTAAACTTCATGAGGAACTTGTGTTTTGTTCCCTCTGTCCCAACCTCTCTCACCCCTACTCCCTTAAAATACTGCTCTAAGAGGTCAAGGGGAACAACATCCATCAGTTTTCTCACTGTTTGTACTTACACTGTTTTGTGCTTGGAATGGTCACTACTCCCTTCCTTACCATCCCCCTCTATACCCCCCTTCCCCCCCCAACAACAACCCAATCAAATTTTCTCTTCTATGAAAAAAGCTATCTCTAATCTTTTGGTTTTACATTAAGAATAGAGCTTCTCTAGATGTAGCAATTTAGGGTCAGAATCTCTGCTGTTGGGGTAAACCCTCTCCAATGCATTGGAAATCAGTAGGTTTAGCCTCCAGATGGGAGAAGAATCCACAGTAATGGGAAGGACTCCACTCCACTGACACTTCACAACTCATCCTGTCCCACTTACAAACTGAGAAGGCTCACTCATCTCCACTTAAAAAATGCTCTGCTTAGTATTCCATGGTATATATGTGCCACATAAAAAAATAAAATGCTCTGCTTTTGGTTGTTTTAAGTGCCTAGCAGTTGCTTGAAAACCTTAAATCATTTCAGTTCTTTTTCTTTTTCATTTGAGAAGCATCATCACCCACAAAAAAACATTTTAATACAGTTCTTTCAAATGGAAAATAAAGCGTTTTGGGGCTGATGACAACTCAGGAACCATTTCTAATCTTTTGAAATAAATGAACCCTTATCTGTCCTTTTTGAGCATTTTAATGGGTTTGTGCAAACTGCTACAAGATTGATTTGGCTGCAGTTTAGCAGAGTTGGTTAGAATGAATCTATCAGACATACGGTTGGTGCCTTAGCAAGGAAAGTGCAATTGGGATTTTGTTCCCACAGCCCCCAAATTTAGAATTTATAAACATTGTAAAAATGTATTTTAAAAGATCTCTCCTTTCTGCAGCTCAGAAAATGTCCTTTCTCAGCAATAGAAATGGGTGGAGGAAGAACATCTAGGAGGCCGAAGATTTCCACCATCCGAAAAAAGAGATGGTTTGGGGGTGTGAAAGGAGTCATCCCAGGAAGCTGGGAGAAGCGGAAATTTGGAGGTGGAGGGACAGACAAGGAGGACTGAAAGGGCTGAGCACATGATAGAGAGTAGGGAGAGTGTGAAGACAACAGAGGGTTCTGGCATAATGTTGTGTCAGCCGAGGGAATGTGCCTACAGAGATCCCCCAAAGCCTGGCAGCACACCCATCCACTTGCCAAATTATCACAAACTTAGCACTTAAACAACACGAATTTATTATCTTACAGTTCTGCAGTTCAGAAGTCCAACATGAGTTTCGCTTGGCCAAAACCGAGGCGTTAGCAGAACCACATTGCTTCTGGAGACTCTAGGGCTGAATCCATTTCCTTGCCTTTCCCAGCTTCTAGAAGCCGCCCACATTCCTTGGTTCACTGCCTCTTCCTCCATCTTCAAAGCCTGCAACGTTCCCTCTCTATGACCCTACTGTATACCAAATCTCCCTCTGACCACAGCCAGGGAAGATTTTCTGCTTTAAGGACTCCTGTGATTAGATTGGGCCCACCTGGACAGGCTAACCTCTCCATCTCAGCGTCCTTAATTGTAGGACATTTGCAAAGCCCCCTTTGCATTATAAGCTAACATTTTCACAGATTACGAGGATTAAGAAAAAGACACTTCAGGGAGCCATTATTCTGCCCACCACAGATGGCATGAGTTAACCAGCCTGGGGCAGCTACAAGGGAAACTTCACCGACATCCTTGCTCCCCACCATCTATCATGTGAGATATTTCTTGTGAACCTAAAGTGGATGTTTCCCACTTTACATTCCTGTGATATTTTCTGTGAACATAAAGTGGGTATTTCCCACTGTGTCTGGGTGTTTCTACTGCCTATCAAAAAAACAATCATGGAACTTCTGTCCCCATCTCCTAGAGACACCTGTGGCACATTCAGGGAGGTGAAGCGAATCCACTTGCTAAGAGGAAGTTTTCCTTCCCTGCCTGGCTTCCTATGCTGAGGCTGAGCTGGAGGATTTGAGGCTACCTTTCCAGGTGCCTGTTGCAGGCATGAAAACTGCTGATTATGGTGTGTGTGCAATAATCTTGTTTGCTTACTAACTGTGTCAATTTCTTAGAGCTGCCATAATAAAGTACCACAAACTGGGTGGCTTAAACAGCAGAACAGTACTCTCTCACAGTTCTGGAGGCTGGAAGTCTGAGATCATGGTGTCAGCTAGGCAGTGCTCTCTCTGAAGCCTCTAGGGGTTGGGTCCTTCCTCGTCTCTTGCAGCTTCTACTGCCCCAGGTGTTCCTAGTTTGTGACAGCATAACTCTAATCTCTGCCTCCATCTTCACATTGTGTTCTCCCTGTATTTTTGTGTCTTCACGTGGCTGTATTCTTATAAGGACACTGGTTGTGTGGGATCAGAAGCCCATCTTACTCCGGCATGACCTCATCTTAACTAATTACATTTACAAAGACCATATTTCCAAATAAGGTCATATTCCGAGGTACTGGAGGTTAGGATATCAACATTTCTTTTTGGGGGGAAACAATTCAACCCATAACACTGACCAAGTTTATGTGGTCATGTGCAATATTACATGCATATTGCATCTTATACTCCTGTAGTTATTTTTATATATTCTGGCTTTTATTTTTACTCCATTTCCATGGCCAGTCCAGATTGGTGCCTGATATTGTTTGGCTGTGTCCCCACCCAAATCTCAACTTGAATTGTACCTCCCAGAATTCCCACGTGTTATGGGAGGAACCCAGGGGAAGGTAATTGAATCACGGGGGCTTGTCTTTCCCATGCTATTCTCGTGATAGTGAATAAATCTCACAAGATCTGATGGGTTTATCAGAGGTTTCCGCTTTTGCTTCTTCCTCATTTTCTCTTGCTGCCGCCACGTAAGAAGTGCCCACCATGATTCTGAGGCCCCTCCCCCAGCCATGCGGAACAGTAAGTCCAGTTAAACTTCTTTTTCTTCCCAGTCTTGGGTATGTGCCTACAGAGAACTAATATAGAAAATTGGAACTAGTAGAGTGGGCATTGCTGAAAAGATACATGAAAATGTGGAAGCAGCTTTGGAACTGAGTAACAGGCAGAGATTGGATCAGTTTGAAAGGTTCAGAAGAAGAGAGGAAAATGTGGGAAAATTTGGAACTCCCTAGAGACTTGTTGAATGACATTGCCCCAAAGTGCTGATAGCAATATGGACAATAAAATCCAGGCTAGGGTGGTCTCAGATGGAGATGAGGAACTTGTTGGGAACTGCAGCAAAGGTGAATCTTGTTATGTTTCAGCAAAGAGAATTGTGGCATTTTGCCCTGACCTAGAGATTTGTGGAACTTTGAACTTGAGAGAGATGATTTAGCATATCTGGCAGAAGAAATTTCTAAGCAGAAAAGAATTCGAGAGGTGATCTGGGTACTGTTAAAGGTGTTCAGTTTTATAAGGGAAGCAGAGCATAAAAGTTTGGAAAATTTGCAGCCTGACTATGCGATAGAAAAGAAAAATCCATTTTCTCGGGAGAAATTCAAGTCAGCTGCAGAAATTTGCATAAGTAGCAAGCAGCCTAATGTTTAACCCCAAGATCATGGGGAAAATGTCTTCAGGCCATGTCAGAGACCTTCATGACAGCCCCTCCCATCAAAGGCACAGAAGCCCAGGAGGAAAAAATGGTTCTGTGGGCTGGGCCCAGGGTCCCCATTCTGGGTGTAGCCTAGGGATTTGGTACCCTGTGTCCCAGCTGCTCCAGCAGTGGCTGAAAGGGTCCAATGTACAGCTCGGGCTATGGCTTCAGAGGGTGGAAGCCCCAAGTCTTGGCAGCTTCCACGTGGTGTTGAGCCTGTGGGTGCACAGAAGTCAAAAACTGAGGTTTGGCAACCTCTGCCTAGATTTCAGATGTAAGGAAACACCTGGATGCCCTGAAAAAGTTTACTGCAGGGGTGGGGCCCTCACAGAGAACCTCTGCTAGGGCAGTGCAGAAGGGAAATGTGGTGTCGGAGCCCCCACAAAGAGTCCCTACTGGGGCACTGCTTAGTGGAGCTATGAGAAGATGTCCACCATCCTCCAGAGTCCAGAATGGTAGATCCACTGACAGCTTGCACCATGCACCTGGAAAAGCCACAGACACTCAATGCCAACCCATGAAAGCAGCCAACTGTACCCTGCAAAGTCACAGGGGCAGAGTTGCCCAAGACCATGTGAACCCACCTCTTGCATCAGCATGACCTGGATGTGAGACATGGAGCCAAAGAGAAAATGAGCTTTAAAATTTGACTGCCCCACTGGATTTCAGAGTGGCATGGGCCCTGTAACCCCTTTGTTTTGGTCAATTTCTCCCATTTGGAACAGCTGTATTTACCCAATACCTGTACCCCATTGGATCTAGGAAGTAACTAGATTGTTTTTGATTTTACAGACTCATAGATAGAAGGGACTTGCCTTGTCTCAGATGAGACATTGGACTTGGACTTTTGAGTTAATGCCAAAATGAGTTAAGACTTTGGCGGACCGTTGGGAAGCCATGATTGGTTTTGAAATGTGAGGACATTAGATTTTGAGGAGCCAGAAGCAGAATGATATGGGGAGGGACCCAGGGGGAGGTACTTGATTCATGGGGGCTGGTCTTTCCCATGCTATTCTCATGATAGTGAATAAGTCTCATGAGATCTGATGGGTTCATCAGGGATTTCTACTTTTGTTTCTTCCTCATTTTATCTTGCTGCCACCATGTAAGAAGTACCTTTCACCTCCCACCATGATTCTGAGGCTTCCCCAGTCATGTAGAATGTAAGTCCAATTAAACCTCTTTTTCTTCTCAGTCTCGAGTATGTCTTTATCAACAGTGTGAAAATGGACTAATACAGTGGCTTCCACAATATGTTCCTGGTCCAAATTCACAACCACATCTTCAATAAAAATGTAGTAGATGGCTGCTGCTGCCATCTTTACTTCAAATGCTGTGTTACTTTTCAAATAATCTTTTCTACTTTCTCTGATTTTAGTTCTGTTTCCTGATCCTCACTCACAGCAAAGTGGGTCTATTCTGATGATTGGCAGTGGATACTAAAGTTTTGTGCTGAAAAGCCCTGGGAGGCCTTCAGGGCTCAGTGGAGAAGGACATCATGCTCATTTAGTGATGTCTGCCACAGGCCTAGTGGTATCATAGGGGCATGTGAGCAACATGCCAACGATTTCCTGATTCTGAGACTCTAGGGCCTTCCTGGCCTTGAATTTGGTTTTCATGAAAATCTATACACTTCAGATTACTCCTTTCAACATCATGCATTGAAGCCCTTTGGAAGCAATAATAACAAATAGCTATTACTTAATGAAAATTTACTTTATGCTGGAAACTGTGATGAACCTAATATATGTTACATAATTTAATTCCTAATTAACTATGCAGTTCTATTGGTAGGTAATATTATTTCACCTTCACAGACAAGAAAAACTAAGAATTTTAATTATTTCCCAGCTGGGCATGGCAGCTCACATCTGCAATCCCAGCACTTTGGGAGGCTGAGGCAGGTGGATCACCTGAGGTCAGGAGTTTGAGGCCAGACTGGCCTACACGGCAAAACCCCATCTCTACTAAAATTACAAAAATTAGCTGGGCGTGGTAGCATGCGCCTGTGGTCCCAGCTACTCAGGAGGCTTAGGCATGATAATCACTTGAACCCAGGAGGTGGAGGTTGCAGTGAGCCAAGATCGCACCACCACACTCCACACCAGCCTGGGCCGACACAGCAAGACTCTGTCTCAAAAAAAATTATTTCCTAGAGTTATAGAGATAACTGTTGTAAAACTGGGATTCACAGCAAGTTCTGTCTGACGCCAAAGGTTTTTCAAATGTGAGGTTCTGGACCATATCCCTTAGCCCTGTCTAGCCCTCTGGAGTCTCTTACTTCCCAGCTGGCATATTCACACTGAACTGTGCTTTGGTTGCACCTTTTACAAAATGTAAACTTAGCATGTGTTATTATGTGCAGAGTGGGACAAAGGATAGAGTTTCTTCCATCCTGTATGTTTCCATGCATAATGCATCTTCTTAAAAGGGATACTTATGAATAGCATTGCTGACTGAATAGTAACAACATTCCATTTTTCTTTATAATCTATTCTTGTAAGAAGATCCTCTATTAATAACATTAACTGAAGCCGAATTTTTCGTAAGGATTATGCTTAAGTCTTGTTGGCAAGACTATGAGCTGTTTCATAGGCTGCAGAGAATGATGTTATAATCTGGGATGTTTTTCAGACTTCCATGAACTATGACCCTACTAAGAAGTTCTTTCGTCAGAAGTGTGTTATAAGTCACATGTTTACAAGTTAACACTCACCTCTTCTTTCACTAGGAATATGCCTAGCAAAGCTCAAGCAATCTGCACAGGAGACATAACATTTTAGGGATTTCGAACACAAAATGTGATTTCATTTTGGGTTGACCTGTAACAGTTTCTTCCTGTCCTAGGATTTGATCATCAAATAAACCAGCCATTAGCTTATCATAGGAACTGAATTTGCATAAAATATATGATGACAAGGCCAGTGGAAAACTATGTAAGGGTATTCAACTAGTTAGTAAGGAGAATACAAATCTGCCCCAAACTATGGCCATCTGGAGTAAGGGAACTAAGGCAGAACCAGATAAAGGAAGTTAGGTTTCAATCTTAGCAAGTGAAATTTTATGTTTGCTGGATTACATGCTTCACTACAGGGATGTCTGAAGAAAGTGGCAGTGGGAGCTCTTGGTATATCCTTTTAGGTTACAGTGTGCAATCCTCAGAAGGGAGATTTAGGTCCTGTGCAAAAGCACCAACACATATTGAAAACATTCATAAAGCTAAGTTTCTTCCAAGTGGACTATTAACTGCTAGCAACAACGTGCTCATTTACAATATAAAAATAAATGGGTCATTTAAACTAGGTTACCATCAGATCAAAATGAGAATAGGGAGGCTTATATGAAAGAAGAAAAGGACATAGGGAACAATGAACCTGTAAACTCTGGTGTCTACAAATGTCTGCAGGGCAGGGAGGGTGACGACACGTTAGACTGGGCACTTCTGAGCAGGCCTTACATTTGTGGGTTTGCATCTCTCTGGAGGCATTCCATGTGTCTGTGGGAGCATATGACTTGGTCAATATGACAAATGGCCACTAAAGAAATAAATGAAATAAAATTCACATTGAGGGAAAGAGCTAGTCAGGGAAAATCTGGGGCATAATCGTTTGAATAAACAGCAGTAAGGAAGGCAGAATGATATTTTAAGTACACAAGAAGTGGCACAGAGGACAGCTTTCACACTTTCAAGAGAGCTGTAAGAAAACTTGTGATCTATGATGTTATTTGTGACTACAAGAAGGAAGACCTCAGGACTTTAGGAAATACTTCTAAGAAATCAGATACATATATATGTGAAAGGAAGCATTTCATTATATTGAGTGTCATTTGTACTATTTTATTATTAATAAAGGTCTAAATCTATTAGATGCCTTAAAAATACCATGCTGAAAGATTAAAATAGAAATAATAATCTGTGCATAGAAATTTTGATCTATAGCAATTCATAGGCATGCTTATGTATCCTTAAGTTGCTTATAGCTCATCCTACTTAACTAAAATAAAGGAAAAGATCATCTAAGGAGCATAACGTTTTCTACTGTTTTTTGTGAAAGGAAGAGATATGTTTCAAAACTAGGAAAATAGCCTTATTAATACGTTAATGATAGTGAATGTACAAAACAAAACAAAAACAAAACTGTTGTGGAAGCCAGAGACAGACAGGCTTTAGAAGAACATACATGGAAAATAACACTTTGGGATAAATACATCACTAATCAAAGCCCCAGCCTTAGTAATTGGAAGTTTGAATAAGATGTATCTGAAGAACAATATTCATGCCACTGAGATGGAGAGCGTGTGGATTCCTGAAACACCATGTTCTTGCATGGAACAAGCATTTTATA
The DNA here is from genome assembly GCF_024542745.1 of Macaca thibetana thibetana. Taxonomy (NCBI): domain Eukaryota; kingdom Metazoa; phylum Chordata; class Mammalia; order Primates; family Cercopithecidae; genus Macaca; species Macaca thibetana. Next base: position 54,728,795 of record NC_065585.1, on the reverse strand, counting down.
AAACCCAAAAAGTCATTTTTTCATCTTGTTCTGCCCCTTTCACCCTTACCAAAATGGATCCAAATACAGAACACCTATTAACTCTGCTATTCTAAAATAAGCATTGAGTCATCCTTTTTCTTCTGGTTCAATCAACTCAGCTTCTTAGACTTCTCTTGAGCCAGGAAGCTTTACAGGCATTCATCATTTCTGATTCATTCATTCTTTTGTTCTGCATCTTAAAAGCTCTGCAGGTTTGGAATTGAGTTGCAATCATTTTCAAAAACAGTCAACAAATTTTTCTTGAACACCAGAGTGGTGCACACAGCATGCCAAGAGTATACTGACCACAGGTGGGCTTACGTGGCTACTAAGTACAAAGCCATTATAGGAAACGGAAAAAAAAAATGGAAAACATAGCTCTGCCACTGAGGCTCTTAGAATTTGATTCTAATAGAAATGACTGTGTAGGACTGCACAGACCAGCTCTAGGAAGTAAAGGCGAGCACAAATGCTTGCCTCCTTGACTGGTCACTACTCATTTGCATGTTCTGAAGCTGTGAACTATTCTCCTCTGCCAAGTTCACTGGATTTCAAAACTCCAAACTCAAAACATCTTTGGTCAATCCCAATGTTAATGGAATGGGTCCTGATAGGCTCCCTTTCGTTTAATTGAAAAGGCAATGCACATGTTTTGTTTTAAAAATTTAAATAGTAAAAAGGGGTTTTTAGTGAAAAGTACATTCCTGTCCTCCCCACCCTAGATTTCCAGTCTCCCCCTCCAGGGATAATCATTACTTTCACATTCTTGTATCTAGAAAAAGTCTACTGCAATATAAAAATAGATATATAGCCCCACCCCCTTTAAAAAATAATAAATTTTATTTTTTAGTACATTTCAAGGTTTATAGAATAATTACACAGACAGTACATAGAGTTCCATATTCTCAACCCCACCCCCTGCTCTTGTACCCAGTTTTCTCTATTATTAATGTCTTGTATTAGTGTAATATGTTTATTAAAATTAATAAATATTGATACATTAATTTTAACTATAGTCCGTAGTTTACATTAAGTTCCACTCTGTGTTTTACGGTTCTAGGGGTTTTGACAAATGTGTTACATAATGACATGTACCTACTATTATAGTTCTTATACAGAATATTTTTACTGCCCTGTCCTTTACCCATTCATTCCTCCCCTCGTTATACTCTGCTTCTTATCCAAACCCCTGGCAACCACTGACATTTTTACTGTTTCTATAGTTTTGCCTTTTCTAAAATGTCATATAGCTGGAATCATATAGTACATGGTCTTTTCAGACTGACTTCTTTCTTTAGCAATATGCATGTAACGTTCCTCTGCACCAAAACTAACTTTTTTCTTTAGCAATATGCATTTAATGTTCCCCTATGTGGTTTTGTGGCTTGAACTTAGTTAGTTCATTCCCTTTTATTTTATTTAATTAATTAATTACTTTTTTTTTGAGACAGAGTCTTGCTCTGTCGCCCAGGCTGGAGTGCAGTGGCACAATCTCAGCTCACTGCAAGCTCTGCCTCCTGGGTTCATGCCATTCTCCTGCTTCAGCCTCCCAAGTAGCTGCGACTACATGTGCCCACCACCATGCCCGGCTAATTTTTTGTATTTTCAATAGAAACGGGGTTTCACCGTGTTAGCCAGGATGGTCTCGATCTCCTGACCTCTTTATCTGCCTGCCTTGGCCTCCCAAAGTGCTGGGATTACAGGTGTGAGCCACCGTGCCCCGGCCTTCCTTTAATTATCGAATAAAATTTCATTGTATGCATGTATCACAGTGAATCCATTTATCTGTTGAAGAATATCTTGGTTGCTCCCTATTTCTGGAGATTGTAAGTAAAGCTACTATAAACATTCGTGTGCAGTTCTTTATGTGGGCCTAAGTTTTCAAATCATTTGGGTAAATATCTAGGATTACGATTGTTGGATAGTGTGGTAAGACTATGTTTATCTTTGTAAGAAATTGCCAAACAGCCGAAGTGGCTGCACCATTTTACATTTCTACCAGCAATGAATGGGTATGCCTGTTTTTCCACATCCTTACCATCACTTGATGTTATATGCTTTTCTGATTTTGTATATTCTAATAGGTATTTAGGGTATCTTGTTGTTTTAATTTGCAATTCCCTAATGACATATGATCAGCATATTTTCATATGCTTATTTGCATCTTTGTACCTTCTTTGGTAAGGGATCTGCTCAGATTATTTGTGCAATTTTTAATTGGGTTGCTTATTTTCTTACTGTTGAGTTCTAAGTGTTCTTTGTAATTTTAAACAAAAGTCCTTTATCAGATATATGTTCACAAACTTTTTTATCCCAAAATGTTTCTTCATTCTCTAACAAAGCAGAAGCTTTAAATTTTAATAGAGTCTAACCTATCCATTTTTTTCTTTATGGATTGCCCTTTTCATATTGTATCTAAAAACTCATCACCAAACCCAAGATTACTTTGATGTTTTTCTGTTCTATTCCACAGATTTTATAGTTTTGCCTTAAATTTAAGCCTAAAATCCATTTTGATTTTTTTATGTGTGAAAGGCATAAAGATTGTGTCTACTGGATTCACTTTTTTTGCATACGGACATCCAATTTTCACAGCACCATTTGTTGAAAAGATTATCCTTTTTTCTATCGAATTACCTTTACTCCTTTGTCAAAGATCAGTTTGTGTGTCTGTTTTTGGTCTACAAATCTGTTCCATTGATCAATTTGTCTATTCTTTCACCAACACCATGCTGTCAGCATTACTGTAGCCTTAAAGTAAGTCTTAAAGCCAAATAGTGCCAGTCCTTCTACTGTGTTCTTCTTGGGTATTGTGCTAGCTATTCTAGATCCTTTGCCTTCTCACACACATTTTAGATTCAGTTACTTGACAGCTACAAACTAACTTACTGCAATTTTGATCAGGATTGCATTGAATCTATAGATCACCAGCTGTCTTCTGATTAGTACTAATACTGCCAATTTTTTTTGTTTCTTTTATTTTAGTGTATTTGTGTCTTTATATCTTAAGTGCATTTCTTATAGGTAGTTTATTGTTGGATCTTGCTTTTTCATCTAATTTGACAAGCTCTGCTTTTTAAATGGGAGTATCTAAACCACTTATATTTATTTATATCATTAGTTCTAAATTTACCATATTTCTGTTTGTTTTCTGTTTGTCCAATCCATTCTTTCTTCCCTTTTTCCTCTTTTCTGTATTTTGTATTTATTGTAAATGTATTATGATTCAATCTTATGTCCTTTTTAATATAACATTTAAACAATTTTGCTGGTTGCTTTAAGGGTCATAATGTAGTTAAATGGTGAGCCAAATATGACCAGCACACTGTACTGTACCACCCATTAGCTGAGAATTATTCTTACAGTTCTTAAAAGATTGTAAAAAGAAACATAGGAATTATGCAACAGACTCTATATGACACACAAAGCATCAAATATTTGCTATGTGGACTTTTATAAAAAACATTGCCAACTCCTATTGTAGAAATAAGTGTACCCAATTTTAAAAATCTTTTCATTTTTATGATGATATCTGCAATTCTTTCCTAATATTCTATATTTGTGGTTACTTTTTTGTTTTAATTAAATAGGCTTGCAAAAATTTGAGTAACTTTATTGGTTTTTCTGAAGAACTGGCTCTTATTTTTATTATTGCATTTTATCTTCTTTGTTGGCTTATTAGTTATAACTCTTTGTCTTCTTATCTTATGGTTAATTTAGGGTTTTATGATGTACATATTTAACTTGTCAAATTCCACCTTCAAATGATAGTATACCACTTCACATATAGTATATGAACCTTATAACAACATACTTTGATTTCCGCTGATCTATTTATTTTTTAAAAATTCACTTCTCTTTCTGTATTTCATTTTGGATAGTTTCTATTGCTATCTCTTCAAGTTCACTATTTTTTTTCTTCTGCATTGTCTAAATTGAGGCTAATCTCTTCTAGTGATTTCTTCATTTTAAATCTCATACGTTGTGGTTTTCATCTACAGAAGTTTGATTTGGAATTTTAAAATATTTTCTATGTTCACGCTCTACTTTTATTTTTTGAACACGTGGAATATAGTTATAAACACCCTTTTTCTATTTTTGTTTACTAATTCTAATATCTGTGTTAGGCCTGGGTTACTTTCAAGTGATTAGTTTAGCTACTCATTAGGGGTCATATTTTCTAGTTTGTTTGCATACCTGGTAATTATTATTAGATTCCAGACACTGTAAATTTTACCTTGTTGGGTACTATATGTATTTTTTGTTCCTATAAATACTTTTGAACTTTTCTGTCATGTAGTTAAGTTAATTGAAAACAATTTATCATTTCAATTGTTGCTTTTAAGATTTAAGTGTGATCAGAATATTGCTAAGTCCAAGGCAAATGGTTCTGCATTTTGCTCCTGTGTTCTCTACCCAATGTCCTGTGAATCTTGAGACCTTACAGTTTGACTGGTGGGAAGAGGCACTATTTTCATCTCTATATGAGCAGAAGGCACTGCTGCCTTTAATCCTTTGATATGGCTCTTTCTTTGGCCTCAGGTACATGCACTAACCAGGACTCATCTTAATACTTGAAGAACTTTTGAAGACTTTCAGACTTCTCTCTCTGTGAAGCTCTCCCTACTCTAGTGCTTTGTCCTGTGAGTTTTCACTGCCTTGGTTTTCCCAAACTCTCATCTCCATCTTCTTAAGGAGTCCACCAGGTTTTGGTTGAGTTCCCTGGCCACTCCCGTGGACTGTGGCCTGGAAACACTCTCAAGGCAAGAAGCTGAAACAATAGTTGGGCTCATCTCATCTGTTCTCTTCTCCCACGGGTTGCTATTCTTCACTGCCTGGTTCGAATGTCTGTTCTTTGGTTGTTTCAGGTAGGAGAATAATCTAGTCACTTTTAATGTATCTTGACCAGAAGTGTAAGTTTACACTATTCTTTTTGACTTTTGCAAAGTATTTCATTTTATGAATGTGCTGAATTTTTTTTAACCAATTTTGATTTAATTGATGTTTGGGCTAATTTTTTTGTATGTTATTATTGCAGAAAAATGCTATAGTAAAAAATCATTGCCTCATTGTGAATGCAGCTATATCATATTTTAGAAGCTAAATTCCTCCAACAAAATGTGTATTAATTTTAAATTTTGATTAACATTAAAAAATTGCCCATCAAAGTTTATACCAATTTTCATCCCAATAAAAATGTCTGAGAGAATATATTTCTCTAGAGATCATTTCTCAGATTTCCATTCTTTTCTGTCCCATCTAAATGCTTGGGAAATAGGAAGGAATGTATGGAGAAAAGTTTTAAAATTTCAAAGAATCATAGTATTTGAGGTTTTTTCTCTTATACCTATTATAAATGATTCTAAATTTGCCCCTCACTTGCCCATACATATATACACATTCTGTTAACAACATGTAATTTATATATTATTTAATTCTCATAGCATTATGAGATAAAGATTATTACTATTTCAAATTTACAAATGAGAAAATTAAGGCACATAGACATCTAGTAACATCTATGTTTATGTAGTTTTATACAGACATTCTTGGACTTCCTGTCTGATTGCTACCCCTCCAAAATCTGGAGCTAGTCTTGTTCTCAGTTTTGGCTGCCCTTTCTCTATCCTTCGGTAACTCATGGGAGCCTATGACTCTGCCTTAGCCTGGAAAGAGGAAGATCTAATTAGAACTCCAACTCCACTCCTGGTGTCCTACCCTTGCCTTGTCTACACCCTTGTCAGGGTGCTTGGAGGGGTCCCAGGATTTTCCATGCGTCAGAACTTGCTGCTTGTACTCTGTCCACCAGTTCTGCCCTCTTGAGATACACTGTTTCCTGAAACCTTGTGAATAAAAGAAAGTTTTTCTCTTGCCTGTGCATGTGCTACTGGCTTCCTGCCATCCCGCCCCGACCTTGCAGAGAGACCTCCATCACGTCATGCTCACTCTTCCACTGTTCCTGGCACCAGGAGAGTCTATTCTTGCTTCTCTGTGGGTTTTTCACCACCACAAATCTTGCATTTTTTCTCCTGAGCAAATTCTGACTTCTCTCTTCTGATGGAACTTCCTGATCATGTGGTTATTGCCAGAATACTAAGTCAGTATCTATCTTTACATGAGGCCAGTTTCTCTGATGCATCAGTCCTACCTGGATCATTGATTCTATGCTCTTCTAGTGCATTTTGGGTAAAGCACATCATTTTATTCATCTTCCTCACACTATCAGCATTTTTATTCCCTCATACAGCATCAGCTCCTATTATCGTCAGAAAGAGGATCACCATCCTTCCAGTTTAAAATCCAATTCTGTTTATCTTTTCTCTTTCTTGGCAGCTGAGCTGGGCTCTGCCTGGATATAACTTATGACCTATTCTGTATGGAGAGTTGGTTTTCTCACAGTTCCACTCCCTTCCCAGATATCAGCAAATGGCTCTCCTAGACCAGAAGTCTCCAGAGAGGTATTTATAATAGTCAAATTAGTGCAAATTTATAATTCTTTATCTTTAAACATTTGGAAGCTGAAATAAAAATAATTTCCCAGAGCCTTTTGCTGCAATGAAACTGGTAATCTTATTCCAAAAGTTATTATGCAGAGTTAACATGACCCAGCAATTTTATATGCGGTAGAAATAGACAAAGAATTGAGATTATTAGCCAATAACAGAAAGTGTTTAATTTAGACTTAAGAAAGTCTTTATGTATGGAAATTTTTAAAGAATGGGATTAAACCTATTTTAGTTTCCTGCCTTGGGCATCATGAGCAAATTGCACTGTGGAGTAGGAAGAGTTGAGATAGCCGGCCATCCCAGCTTCCCTGAAAGTCATGCCCCTTAGGACAGGGACGTGTGCCTGCAGGAGAGTTTGTTCTCACTGTTCCTGCCCATAGTAGATAGGTCATAGGAAGACAACTGGCTAAAACAAGACCAACAAATTTAATTCTTAGAAACGTGCCATTGGAATTTAGAAAGCACAGCCTGTTAACGGACACGGGGTTTGGAAGCAGTACAAACCCAGGGGTGATGGCATTGCCCATCATGTGCCCTGAGGAATAGCCAAAGCTAATCCTGGAGTGTGAAAAAATCAGCCTATACACACAAATACAAGAGCAAATGACGATGGTGCTGAGGAGAGCAGAGACTGACCAGTTTCTGTGAAACCTGGCTGTCCTTCCTGATTACAGGTTTCAGGCAAATCCCTGATGTCCTCCTGATACATTGCACTTACTGTATTGTTATGCTGAATGTGTTTCTGTAGCTTGCAATTAAACAACATTTAATGCAGAGAGAGGTAAATTATGACATCTGGGGTCATTTAGGAGAAACCAACCTGAAAGCAGAAAGAATTAATAACATTGGAAGTTTTCTTCTCTTGATATAATTGAGTGAAAAGTACTGTTCTTAGCTAAAGGTTAACTTGCATAGGTACAGCTATCTTAGGCAGGACTCCTATCTTGAAAATTGGTACAGATAACATTTTAAGTAAAAGTATATGATAATAGTGTTACATTCTGCTACTAAAAATCCCAATAATAATTTTAATTCTGTATTTATTGAATACTTAGTATGTATCAGGTATGTAAACACTTTGCATGCATTATTTGCTCTACTACTGTCATGGGTCACTTAACGACGAGGATGCCTTATGGGAAATATGTCATTAGGCGATTTCGACATTATACGAGCATTGTAGAGTGAACTTACACAAACTTAGATGGTATAGCCTACTATACACCTAGGCTATTTGGTATAGCCTGTTGCTCCTAGGGGCATGTTACTATATTGAATACTGCAGGCAATTGTAACACAGTGGTAAGTATGTATCTAAACACATATAAACATAGACAAATTAAGAGTAAAATATGGTATAAGATAAAAAATGGTTCCACTGTATAGGGCACTTACCATAAATGGAGTTTGCAGGACTGGAATTTCCTCTGCATGAGTCAATGAGTGAGTGGTATGTGAATGTAAAGACCTAAGACATTACCGTACACTGCTATAAACTATAAGTACTGTACAGTTAGGCTACATTAAATTTATAAAAAAAGTTTCTTCAATAATAAATTAACCTTAGTTTACTGTAATTTTTTCAATTTATAAGCTTTTAAGTTTTTAAAAACTTTTTGATTGTTTTATAATAACATTTAGCTTAAAATACACATTGTACAGCTGTGCAAAAATATTTTCTTTTTTGATAGCCTTCTCCTATAAGGTTTTATTCTATTTTAAAAATTTTTTATGTTTACTTCACTTTTTAAACTTTTTTGTTAAAAACTAAGACACAAACACATACATTAAAGTAGGCCTACGCAGGGCCCGCATCATCAATATCACACTGTTTTTTGCCTCCACATCTTGTCCCACCGGAAGGTCTTCAGGGGCAATAACACATATGGGAGTTGTCATCTCCCATGATATCAATGCCTTCTTCTAGAACACCTCCTGAAGGATCTGCCTAAGGCTGTTTTACAGTTAACATTTTTTATATTAATAAGTAGAAAGAGTGTGCTCACAAATAATAAATAGTATAATAAATTCATAAACCAGTAACAATCATTTATTATCATTATCAAGTATTGGGTACTGTATATAATTGTGTGTGCTATGCTTTTATATGACAGGCATCACAGTATGTTTGTTTATACCAGCATCACCACAAAAACATGAATAGTGCATTGTCCTACAATGTTATGAGGCTATAATGTCACTAGGTGATATGAATTCTTCAGCTCATCTTATGAGACCACCATGGTATATATAGTCCTTCTTTGACTGGAATGTCATTATGTGCTGCATAGCTGTATTGCAACTTCATAACATGAGGACTGTTTTTGACTTGGTATTTTTATATGATTAGAAATATGAGGTAACCTCAGAATAAATGATCTTATTCCTATTTCAGAAGAAAGACCAATAGAAGGATGAAATATGATATGGTCTCTATGCCATGTGTTATCTCCTGGTTATAATATAGTTTGTGGATTTCTTAAAATGGCCAAGTCATGGAAAATAGCCTGACCAATGTAGTGGTATCATTAGCTTGAATGTTCTAGACAATACATTTCAATTAATTAATTGATGCACTCATAAGTCAACAAAGATTTAGTTGAAATCTAATGGAATTAGATTGAAATCTATATGGAAAATATTCTACTGAGTGCTAGGGGAGTAAAAATAAATTAGAAATAGTGGTGGAAGGATACATTCAAACAGGCAGATGTTACTGCAGAAGTTAGAGCGAAGAACTGTGGCTGCACACTTTCTAGGAGGAAATCAGAGGTAGATGCTTAGGAGGTGTCAGGAAGGCTGAATATGGGTGTATCAAGAGTGGCAAAGGAGGAGAAGCACTTCGGCCAGAGGGAATACACAAGCACAAAAGCACAAAGCCTTGTGGTATCTTCAGAACAGCAGTTCTTTGTTGCTGGAGTAAAGATGTGTATATACTAGAAGAGAAGTCCTACAAGGACATGAGACTGGAATGTGTCTTTTATACTAAATAATGAGTCCACCCTTAGTCCTAAATGCCACCATGAGAACAGAGTTTGTAAAGTCAGGACTGATAAATGCCCATTTGTTTATCAGAAGGTAACTAACAGCTGTCGGGAGAATGGACTGAAGTCAGGAAAATGAGAAAGCTGTTATAGAAGTCTAGAGACTGGAAACAGTGGGGCTTGAAAAAGGCAAGGACAATGGAGTAGAGAAATAAAAAATGGGTATTCAGGTGATGTTTTCAGATAGAATCAGCATGATTTAGTGATGCATTAAACATGGGACAGGAAGGAGACATGTGATAATTCCAAGGCTCCTAGCTGAGAACCCTGTGCGCAGTATACCAATAACCAAAGAAAGAACAGAGGAGTTCAAACAGTTTTGGAGGGAGATTGGGAAGGTAACAGGATTAGGCTTTGGCAAGCTGCATTTGAGAAGCATGTAGAATAGGCAGCTGGAGATGTCTAGCAGCCACTGAAAGTGCAACCTCAGATTACATTTGCTTTGTAAGCAATCATGACCCATCGTCAATTGACATTCACATCTTTTAGGACGTGTACTGTCATCAAGCACTTTTCCCACCCTTCCCATTATCCTGAAAAAGAAAACTTTTTATTATCCTAACTGGGAAACTTATCTAATTTTCTTATTAAATTTTATTTTGTGGGTTTCTGTCAAGATAATTTTGCATCTTGATAGACAGAAGACTTGTTGGTTAATCACAGATTTCAGCTTTTTGTTATTCACAGTCTAATAATCTGGCACTATTTCTTTACCCAAGTGGTTAAAAATGTTGAGTGGGACCAAAAGCAAACACTAGGGTTCACCAGCACTGAGGAGTTGTGATTATTCCACATTTCGTGCCATGCCTTCGCCCCTAATCTGCTTACCCTTTTCTACCTTGCTTTTACTCCAGAAATTTGACTCTTACTGACTACGTAAATGGAGCACCTTTTCCCTCTGGCTTCTGGTTGGATCTGCCAGTGGAAGACACAGGAAGGGGATCTGACAGTGGAAGCAGGGAGAGATCAAGATACTGTTTTCTCTACTCTCTCTCTCTTCCTCAACTTTGTGGGCTCTGTCAGTGATTGTTTTGGCCATGCTCTCCTCCTTTCTTGGCTCCAACTGTCACTGGGCTCTAGTGACATCATGATCTCTCTTTAGCCCCTCATGTCCACCAGCAGTAATGGGTTCTGAGTCCCTGGGTATCACAACATACCTGTTGGTACCCTTGGATCCACTCATATCTATGCAGAAAGACCATTACATTCTATCCAAAATCCTGGTGAAGCATCTTGTTCTACTGCCCTGGCCTGATGAATACACTATCACTGAATATGACATTTTAGGTGTCTCTATTATGTGATTTTTCAACATGATACAATGAAGTTATTACTATAGAGAACTTATAATATTTCACTTAAATAATTCTTCTATCATCCCAACACTATTTGTTACTACAAAATGATATAGTATAATAGCTTCAAACAATTGGAGGGGAAAAAATCCCAGCTGTGATCAGAGAGTACACAGTGCACACACACTCCAAACCCTCACTTCCATTAGTTCATTATACAGTTGTTATTTCCCCACTGTGAAAATCATAAGTCGAGAGTAACTGTTTGAAGTAGAAATGATATACCAACTTATAAATGTCTCATGAAGAGTAATCATTTGTAATTTAGTCATATGAGGTCACTGCACAGTCCCAGGGTACCCTGGGTACTGTTTACTACATAACGAGCAACTAGGTTACTCTGATCATAGCTACTACCCATCAAATGTGATCCAGCTAAAAGAGATTTGGATGTTTACAGTCTCAATCTTATTGATTGCACTACTGTAAGTAGAAAGAAGACTGTATTTGGTATCAAAAGCTTAGGAGTAAGGGTCTCTTTCTTGCCCTACGAAGGGTAGGCAAGGGCTCAGTTGCCGAGACCATAGAAGCAATGTTCAAATAGTCAGGGTTCTTGGAAGACTCTCTATTTGCTATTTAAAACACATCAGTCCCTTGACTGATGTGTCAAATATAGTGAAATGAGGGATGATGGGTAGGGAGTGGGGGCTAGAGGTGGGGAAGGACATAATTACTCTCAAGTCTTCTGGTGTAGAAATTTTCATCATGGTCCATTCTTTTCTTCCACCATAGGATATTCCTATTCCAGTTTTCTGAGAACATAAATGGCTGTTTGGTCACATCAAAAAATCCCAATCCCAAAGCCAAAGGCATTATTAAGCCCCAGTATGATGCTGGAAAGCTGAAAAACAGAAAACAAAACAAAACAAAATAAACAAACAAAAAAACTGAAGCAACTTCTGCCAGGACCAAATAGTAACTTGTCAGTAGTGGAGCAACATTTAGAAATGTGGCTACGTCTGTTACTCAGATGGTGACACTATAGGGAAATTCCAAGTGGTAATAATCTTCATTTATTCTTAGAGTTGTGAAAACAATACATACCTTAAGTGATTTAACAATGCTTTCTTAAAAGGTTATGGTATGCAGATGATGTTCAATGAAAGTAGAAAGGTTTTCCCTGTATAATTAGATGTCACATTCCTCAAAATGGAAATTTAGGGCTTTCTCTGTTGGAATTTTTTAAAAAAGGCTTCAGGAAGTCTTATGTGTCCATCTTTTAAATCAGTTGAAATACTTTTATTACTCATGTTGAGATTGCTTAGTGCCCGTTATGAAACTTGGGTATTACATTATTAATAAATTAACTTTCTTTTTCTTAAAGCTTTGAAAGCACTAATATTATGTTTCTATTAAAACATCACATTTTTCCTGTTACTTTCTGTATTTTTCTACGATCTCTTAAGAGTAAAATTACCTTGATCTTCTCTTTTAATGTTGTCTTTTTCATTTTTCCTTTCTTCTATTGAATTTTGCTTTCATTGTCTAAAATAGAGAATAGAGATTTTTAAAAGACTGCAATGTGCATCCATCGAGCACTTGCTATAAGGCATGCACTATGCCCACCTCTTTGCATACATAGTCTACCACAATTTGGTTATTCCAAGATTCCGCGGGAGAGTGTCTTACTTTATATTAAACATTTTTTAGAACTTAGAGAGTTAACTAACTCATGTAAAATAACACAGTCAGTAAGTGTTAGACTTGAGATTTGACCTCAAACTTGTCTAAGAGCAATGTTTTCCAGTCTTATAAAAAATTTGTTACTACTTGTAATTATTTCATGACACTTTGTGTTTCTTGCTCAAAGTAAAAGCAAAACAAGAAGGAAAAAAACACCACACAAAAGTAAATCTTGTGAAGCATTTCATATTTTGCTTCTTAAAGCAAAAATTAATTTACATTTTATTTTTGTGACTACGGGTAGACCATTTTTTCCCTCTAAAGTTCAAAGGTTTAAAAATCTCTTTAAAATAGCTTAAACCCTTCAAAGACGAAGAAATACTGCCATTTCTAAATCATTTTTTCTGATTTTTCACTTAAAACATACTATATTCTACATATGCCTACTAATTTTTTAATTGAGGAAAATCTCCTTTTTCCCCTAATTGCAAAATCATCTTAAAATATGACATATTTTTATTCATTGATTATCAGTAGAACAGTCTATTATATGAATTATACAATTTGTATAAGTTTATCTTTGAAATTGAGATTATTTTGCTTTTGTTGAGTACACACTGTAAACCAAAATTTGATGGATTTAATAAATTAGATTTCAGCAAGCAACCTGCTTGTGAGGAATAAAGACCCAATTGGTCAGCTCACTGAAGCAGGAGTGGATGTGATGGTGCCCCCATGGCCATTCAGTAAATCAATTTCCTGATAAATCTTTGCTTACAGAAAATATTTTAAGTATCAGGACAATATACCATATATTGGCCTATATTCTCTATGGCTAACTCTGAAGAGGAAGTTTGACCTGAAGCTTTGAGAGTTTGCTTGAAACTTGGAGATATTTCTTGGTCAAGGATAGTATAGTATAGCCCTTGTATAGAAGTCAACTTATTCCTGATTATTACAGGGCTAGATTACAGTATAGATTACAGGCTATAACTTAGGTATACCATTAATGAAGGACACAGTTTAGTGTAGAGGTTAAAAATGATGGATCTATATTAAAGCTGGGTTCGAATCCTGGGTTTACTACTTATTCTCATTGTCACCTTGGACAAATTACCTAATCCTTTTAAGTATTCATCTTCTCACTCTAAATAGATTAAGACTACCACTCTTACTGAGTTGTAGAGTATAGAAAATGGTCTATGTCTGGTACTTAGCACAGAGTCTGTTCTGCTTTGCAAAGGTTAGCTTTGACTTGGATATTAAACACAACATCTGTAACCATTAATGCAGCAGATTAGCCCATGGTGCTAGTAAGTGTATGGTTATGTGGTCAATGCTCTATGGAGGCCAATCAGCCTTACTCTGATTCATGGCCTCAGCTTTACTCAGCAAGGCCATAAGTATGCCAGAATAAATCTATACCCATTACTGGAGAAAAAAATCAAATGTCTGCCCCTAGGCTGGTCAGTCAGTAAGGTCACCTTCATACACAAAGAACAATATTAATGTTAAGTCTGTCTGCTCAAAAATAAAATGTTCACCTGCAGTTACCTTTGAGGACTGGGAGAAGTCAATGAATTAGTAAAATCTTATGAAAGAGCGAAGTTACATTGGAAAGGAAGTTCACAGTGAGTAGATTTCAAGCAGGAGCTTGGTGAGGCTACTGCCACAGAACTAGTTATAAGAAGGACTAAATATGACTGGAATAATTTGGATATATAATGTCAATTAAACCATATTGTCACATGAAATTCCTTACATAATTGGAGATGTGAAAATTGGTTCCCTTTCCAATAAAGAAGCACTCTTGAGTATAAATTAAAAACAAAGTCAAAAGATAAACACTCTTTACTGGTGCTTATTCCACTCTTGCCAAATGTTGTATAAATAATAAAAGGATATTAGTTTCAGATTATCAGCTTGCCAGAGGCACAGAACAGCAAAAGTAAACATCAGGGGTAATGTGGTTTCCTTGATGATGTATGAATATAATAGCGAGGTGGTAATATGAAGAGAACCTATGAATAAAAGAATTTGATTTTTTTCAGGTTTCTGCCATTGGCGAATCCTTTGGCACAGGCAGTGTGAGACGTACCTTGATAAGTAGTGGGGATGATGCTTTACTGAATTAGTCTGGTGAAAAACAGACCATAATATCATAATTTACTTATCATTTGGGGCTTACCTCAATTTTAGAGTTCTTGACAGCTACAAAAACTCATCAGGTTAACTAAAAAATCAAATTATCACCTTGCTTCCCTGGAGAAGGAGAACAAGCACATTCATCATCATTTAGAATTTTTTTTAACAACATAGATTAACAGTAAAGTAGTATCTTACATCTTTAAAGTATTTTACACTCTCTTGGGTGCTTTCACTTGCAGTAGCTCTCTGACACGCAGAAGTCAGGAGAACCAAGAAGACTACCTTCCTAACTATGCAGTTTTATGAAGACCAGGATGAATTAACAGGAGACATGGTGAAGGCTGCATTCATAAAAAGCTCATATCACAGTTTCTGGTGTACTCAGGAAGGACTCACAGAACTAAAACACATTTGCTGCCTGACAAAAAAAAATGCCAAAACTATTTGGCCCACCTATGCAATTGAAACTACAGTTTCTTCTCATTCACGAAAGCTGTATTTTCCTTTATTTTCCTTGCTCTCTGCCCTGCTCCTTTAAAAAAAAAAAAACTCAAATGAGAGCGGTATCAGGAGCCTCTTGCGGCCACAGAAACACTCAAAGTGCCTGCACCAGTACAGACTTTGACAAACATCAAAGATGAGAGGAATAAAAAAAAATGAGAATTTTTTTTTCTTCATTTGGTCTTTGCTGAATCTTCAGTCATTTTAGGCGCATGACATTACTTATTTGTGTCAATTCTTACCTCTTTTCCCCCAACATTTTCCTTCCATAAGGCCTTCAAGTCTTTGCTCAAATCTTACCTTCTCAGGGACGTTATCTTTTGAAACTTGCACACATCCCTTAACATTGTGTGTGTGTGTGTTGGGGTGGGGGAGGGGGGACGTGATCCCTTGTCTCACCCTAAATTTTTTCATCACCTTCTAAGGTAGTATATAATTTTCATATTTAAGTTTGTTGTTCATGATCCATCTCTCCTCACTAGAATGCAAGCTCCAAGAGGGCAGGGATCTTTGTTTAGCTCACTGATGAACACGCAAAGAAATATATGCTGAGTGGAAGAACAAACCAATGGTTTTCTTTTGTTTTTCTTATAGGTAACTCAATACTAACAAGCATCCCAACCAACTCTCATTTTAAACTTTTAGAAGATGGCCAGGGAAAAACGTTAACATGCATGTGCTGAACATCTTATTTTGCAGAGAGGAATAGAAGCATGTTTCAATAGAGATATGAAAAAGCTGCTGAAGGTCTAGCACAGAACTTACTAATAGTGTGTAACAAATTATTGGGCTTTAGAAATTCAATTTAGTTCTCAACATGTGCCACTTCACCACCTGCATACACATGAGTCACACCCATACCCGCTCTCTCTGCCAGCTCCACCTTTTATCCTCCCCCTCATTAGCCAACACCTAATTACATACTAATTGGCCCAGAGAACACAAGCTTGTTATTGCACTAAAAACACTCAGAGCTCCCCCACAGACAGATTCTCATGAAAACCAAATATAAAAGGAGTTGGCCCACTGCCTGGTTTTCATTAGGACTAAGCTAGATTCTTCTAGGTCCTGGCCATACAGATTAGTGTTTGTTTTCAGGCTTCTCCTAAGTCATAGTTTTCAGGGGCACATTTCAATACTCGGGACCAGCCAATGGGACCAACCAGATTTGAGTCTCTCATGTGGGCAGCAATTTCGGCCAGAAAGGACCTTTATATATGACCTGGATCGTTATATGAATGGTTCATTAGACAGAGACACCTGCAGCTCACCAGGAAGATTTCTTCATTAAGCTTACTATTGTTCCCCTTATGTGATCCCTGAACATCAAAGTGTTCAAACTGCAACTCTCTAAGATTAGATAAACTGACTCTATAAATATATTAGGAACATGAACATGTAGCTCTTTTCACTGAAATACATTTTTCTTCCCATGGAAAACACACCAAACCATTCCTGCCATCAAAACACAAATAAATGAGCTGCGACTAATGACAGAATATTAGGAGTCTGAGTGGAGATGCAGTTTTGTGAAACTGTGGGTTTCTTTTTTTTTTTTCCAACTAGCATCTGGTACTGTAATTACCAGTAAGGATAGGTTCAGACACCTGGAGGAGGAGACAAAAATATAGAACAGAGTGTCCACATTGGCTGCATACTGCTCTCCCACACTCCCCTAGTGTGGGCGAGGTGGGGGCGGCACCAGGGGGAAGATGCTTGCCATGTTCGGAAATGGAATGCCATATCAGGGCAGGAAGAATTAAGAACAAGGAGGGAAGAAACCCTTCAAGCTACATCTGTCTCCCAAAAGGAGCCACAGTCCAGCTCCAATTGCGTATATAAAAGAGATGAACAATTTTGGAGAGTCCACTGCAAATTGTTGTTGCTTTGCTTTGATGGTGTGAGGCAGGGGCTGAAATATGGATTCCCTACTTGGATAAGCTGAGATTCTGAGTATTATTTAATCAAACTTCACTGCAATGCAGAGATCTCTTAAACAATATCTGTGTCAGATTATTATTCTATCTCTGAACAACTCTACTTGATAATCCAGTCCTTTTGAAGAAAGGCTGCATTTATATATACTCCTTTAAGTATCACAGATACCACAACGAAAAATTATATGAGTGTAACTGTACTTTACATTTAAAGTGTTTATGTTCTTTTTCATTTAAACCTCATGCTATAATTTCCACATTCTGAGTATTGTTAATATTGTTATTATTATTAAATGAATAAATAATTAACGTACAAAGGGTGGTATACAGCATCCAACACATGGTAAGGCCTCAATAACTATTAGTTGAGTGAATAAATCTTTTTAAAGCATAGTGCCAGTTTCATATGTGCTGGAAACTTATTTGGTGAATGTCTTGGCCCGGGTTCTTAGTTACAGACAATAAAACCCACTTTAGCATGTTTAAATGGAGATGAATTTATTAAAAGGCATAAACAGCGTAGAATCATTGAGAAGCCTGAAGAAGCAGACTCTTCGTTTCCAGGAAAGCCCCAAACCGCACCACACAATTGGGTTCTTTTTTTTTTTTTTTTTTTGAGACGGAGTCTTGCTCTGTCGCCCAGGCTGGAGTGCAGTGGCCGGATCTCAGCTCACTGCAAGCTCCGCCTCCCGGGTTTACGCCATTCTCCTGCCTCAGCCTCCGGAGTAGCTGGGACTACAGGCGCCCGCCACCGCGGTGTGCTGCTGCTGATCCAATGGTTCAGAGTGAGAGAGTCCTTGCTGCCTGCTCTGGAACCATGCCAAGTCTGCCAGGGTGTGCATGGCTGACTGAATGCCTTTCAGCTGTTTCTCTCCACTCGTAACTACATTTCAAATTAAAACTCTGCATGAGTGTGTCTGATTGGTAGACTCTAATTCAAATAAGGAACCTCCTCCACTGGAACCTTAGAAATAGACTTTTTAATGTTTCATCTGTCTAAACACATCGAGTGAGCTGAACACTCACATCATCTGCCACAGTGGGGTGGGAGCTGTGAGCAGGGACCTGAGCAATAGCTCATGAGGACAAAGGACTTGGGCAAACTGACTTCTTCCCAGGCCATCAGCAGTATCTGAGCAATCTGAGATGAATTACACAAATTCATAAGATTTGCAAACAGTATGAACTACTCCACCAACCTCTTCACCCTCTTGTTCTCCCAACATGATGAATGTGTGATTCATCATGATCTGATTCTGGCCTTTACTTCTGCCCATCCTTACCTACAAATTAATATCAACACCTGCTTGGAGTCCACTGAGCAAATAAATTGCCATTTCTTGCCTCTGCATCTTTATTTTTATTATCTCTTTGCTTTATTTCACTTTTTCTTTCTGTGGGTTTTCCTGACTCAGGGTCAAGTTTGGGCATTACCTCTACTAGAAAGCCTTCCTTAATTCTCCAATACTGGGTCAGTTGTCTCTGCTGTAGTATCAAGTACATTATCTTTGTAAAACTTATAATATTTAATTATCATCACTTTGTGGGTACATGTCTCTCTCATTGTATTGTGAGTTCCTTGAAGGACAGGTCCACAAATTATTCATCCTCATGTTGAAATATAGTATCTAATAGTATTCATCAGGGATGGATAACTCCTTTAACAAACAATACAAACATTTCAATGGCTTGATTCTGTAAATATTTATTGAATAAACATCTATTGCTTACTCACATTATAGTTCAATTTGAGTCAGTGGAGGCTATGCTCCACCCAGTCATTCAGGAATCCAGGCTATTTTTATTATTCAACTCTGCCATATTTCAGGCTCCTATTTTCTTCTCCTTTATAAAGAAAATAGAAAAAGAAAAAAACAAAGAATTGGGGCAGAGGTATACTACTTTTTAGGTGGTAGACCTGGAAGAGGTATATATGACTTCCGTGTATGTTCCTTTGACTAGAACTTAGTCTCTTGTTCCCACCTAACTGCCAGGGAGTTGGAAAATGAAGTCTAACTGTGAGGTCAGGGAGAAGAAGAAATGCCATTTAGTTAATACACAGGATTACTTATACCACAATACACATTTCTGGCCACCAAATGTCTTTCTTTCTCTTATAGGAGAGACAACTCAGAGTCCCATTCAATCACAGTGTACAGCTCAAAGATCAGAATCTCTTGGTGATGCTCAGTTCTCTCCACCATGATCCTAGAAGTTAAGAATTAGAAAGACAAATTTTCTGCAAGTGCCACCCCACTACAATCTTATGCACCCAATATATAGTGGTACAACAAGAACAAAATAACTTCAATAATATCTCCCATTCAGAAAAGTGAAAAATAAAAGATGCAGCAGTTACTTATTCATAGCATATTAAAATACTTTAGGCCAGGGGGTGAGCAAATATTTTCCCCTCCCTCCCTCCTTTCTTCCCTTCTTCCTTTCCCTTCCTTCCTCCCTTCCTTCTTTCTTTCCCTCCTTCCTTCCTTCCTTCCTTCCTTCCTTCCTTCCTTCCTTCCTTCCTTCCTTCCTTCCTCTCTTTTTCTTCTCTTTCTCTTTCTTTCTCCTTTTGAGATGAGACCTTGCCAGGTTGCCCAGGCTGGTCTTGAACTTCTGGGCTCAAGCAATCCTCCCACCTCAGCCACCCAAACAAATGCTTTCCTGAAGGACATTCAATTCCTATTTCCTAAAATGGCCAATATTTTAGGTTTGCAGGCTATATACTGCCCACTGTGCCTCAACTATTACTCAACTATGCCATTGTAGTTCAAAAGAAGCTATAGAGAATACATAAAGCCCAGCTGTATTTCAATGAAGCTTTATTTATAAAAACAGTACACATGCACCTGGCCTGTAGTCTGCAGATCTATGCTTGAGACAAACATTCCGAAGTCTGTCTAACTTAGAGGTGGGGAGAGTTGCTTGATTAGGGCCTGATCTCCCTTTTTGGGAAGAATTCCAGTGTCTGTTTTTACTCCAGAGCATCTGGCTCAACACTAAGAGATTTTTTTGGTTTATTATTCTACTGGACCATATCTGAAATGGGAATTGAGGAATATGCACAGCTATCTCAACTGCTTCTAGCTACAGCAAGTGGAAAACATAAAGTTTGTTTTATAGTACAGACCATCAAAGACTCACGTTGTCTTTGGCAATATGATTATCTCAACAAATCAGTAGGCTTCTGATTTATTTGGTCCCAGTCAGTTCCACATGTAAATGACTACATAGATCTTTTCTAACCATAGCTGTAAAACATGCCTTATTTTTAAGTTTATTTTCCTCATGTCTTTCTCAGTTTAATAAATTACCTTAATATCATCTAAACCAATGATTAGGAAGACCACACTAGTGCTGTACAGTAGGGTTTACTGTAGTGTTGATCAACTGACAATGTTTCCTGCTGCCTTGTTGGTCAAGATCTTTTAATTTTTTATCTTACTAACTGGGATCTGAAGCAATCAACTGTTCTAACTCTAGGATGCTTCATATTTCTGGATTCTATATGCCCTTTCATTTCTGCTTAAAAATCAGACACTGAAAACCAATGATAATAAAAATATAGTGATACTCTAATGCTAATCACTTCCCCTAGAGCAACAGATTCAATAGGTATATGGATTATTAATAATTTCCTAGGGCTGCCATAACAAAGTATCACAAATTGGGTGACTTACAACAATAGAAATTTATTGTCTCAGAGTTATGGGGCTAGAAGTCTGAAATCAAGTTGTTGGCAGGGTTGGTTTCTAGTGCAAGGGTCTGAGGGAAAGTCTGTCCCATGCTTCTCTCCTAGCTACTGGTGGTGATTGGCAATCCTTCATGTCTCTTTGGCTGTTGATGCATCACTCCAACCTTTACTTCTGTCTTTGCATCATCTTCCCTCTGTCTGTATGTATCTCTGTCTGTGTCCAGATTTCCCTCTGCTTATAAGAAGAGTAATGTTGGAATAAGGCTTACTCAAATAATCCCTTTTTAACTTGAGTACAGCTGCAAAGATCCTATTTCAAAATAAGGTCACATGTACTGGGGATTAAAACTTCAAGATACTGGCCTGGTGTGGTGGCTCACACCTGTAATCACAGCACTTTGGGAGGCCGAGGTGGGCAGATCACGAGGTCAGGAAATCAAGACCATCCTGGCCAACATGGTGAAACCCCATCTCTACTAAAAATACAAAAAATTCAGCTGGGGGGGGTGGCAGGCGCCTGTAGTCCCAGCTACTTGGGAGGCTGAGGCAGGAGAATCACTTGAACCCGGGAGGCAGAGGTTGCAGTGAGCCGAGATCACACCACTGTGCTCCAGCTTGGTGACAAAGCAAGACTCTGTCTTGGAAGCATATCATCTGCTTTCCAAGTTATTGCAGGTGACAATTTTTTTTGTTTGTTTTTTGTGAGACAGAGTCTCTCTCTTTTGCCCAGGCAGTAGTGCAGTGGCATGATCTCAGCTCACTGAAACCTCTGCCTCCCAGGTTCAAGCGATTCTCTCGTGCCTTAGCCTCACGAGTAGCTGGGACTACAAGCATGCACCACCACACCAAGATAATTTTTGTATTTTTTTGTAGCGGTGGGGCTTCACCATGTTGGCCAGGCTGGTCTTGAACTCCTGGCCTCAAGTGATCTGCTTGCCTTGGCCTCCCAAAGTGCCAGGATTACAGGTATGAGCCACTGTGTATGGCTGCAGGTGATAGTTTTACCAAATGTTTCCGACACTGCATGAATTGTCAACATTCCAACCTCCAGTATCTTTTTCCTTACCATGCACTATCTGACTGCTAAGTCAATTTCACATATTTTAGGTTTTGTTTTGGCAGCATCCTTTTCAAGCAATGAATATCTGTCTTATCAAGCAAGATAGGTTGACTGCGCAACAATGCCAAAATTTCTGCAGTTAACCCAATAAAAGTTTATTTCTCACTCACACTACATCCATTGTGGACCAGTGGGATGCTCTGCTCCACACAGTCATTAGGGAATCCAGGATCCACATATCAGGTAGCTTTGCATCCTCTGTTCATGCTCCTCTGCTTTCAGAGGGTAGAGAGAGAAAAGTATGGAGGAACGAAGGTTGGAAAGTAAAGCATGCCACTCCCACTGGTATTTGACCAGTCAAAATGAGTTACACATCCCAAACTAGCTGCAGGCAAGACTCAGAAATGTGAATAAATTGTGTGCCCAGGAGGGAAAGAAAGAGAGCTTGGTAAACACACAGCCTTGCATTTGCCCCAAGTACTTTGAAAATATCTGAAATATGCTTTTGAACAAATTATTTTAAATAAATGAGTTTCAACAGGCTCAAGTCAGTTCCTAACATTTGTTAATATTTATAGCATCTCATCTGAAGGGATAAGGTGGTGTATGCTATCAAGACTTCTGGCTGGCCCTGGCACCTTGTTTGTATCTTGAGTCCAGCTGTGAATCTGGGAGAGGCCTGACAGTCTTTTCTGACCCCATAGTTAAGCAATAGCTGGGAATGAGAATTCCTCATATCTTAGCTGAAGTTTGAGGTAAAATTCTAAACAAATGAAGATGGATATGAAGAAATGTAAAAGACATGAATAAACCAAAGCCAGAAAGAAATTAGGAAAAGATATTAGGTATTAGATAGAAAGCTTCAGTTCAGTTCTAGAATTCTACTTATCTACATCTATTCGCCCATCCGTCATAGAATGACTTTCAGATCGCTCTAATAATAGTCCACTTCCCACCTAAATTTTCATTGGTTTTAAGTCTGGGTAGCGACAAAAATGCAAGTTAATAACTATTTTCCAGCTGAGCTGGAATGGTCAACTATTTTCTTCATTATGGTTGCTAGATATTTTCCTCTAAGAGTCTCATCTTTTGTTAGTCTACCTTTCATGGGGCCAAATTTCAGATAGGTATCTTGTTACCTTGTCTCATTAAGCCTTATTTCCAAGCCTCCTATGACAAGATGTCTGTCAGAATTCCTCATATGACATGGTATCTGTACCCTTCTTCCTGTCACTCTCCTAGGAATATGCTTTAATTTTTAAACTTCCTCCTAAAATTTTGAATCTGGAAATAAATTCAGGTCCCTGTATGTGGCTGGACTATGGCAGAATATTATAGGAGTGTTGTTTTTCTTTGTATACAATACCACTTTTCATTGTTTTGACCCTACCCTCGTATACAATTTCTAAAAAATTTTGTTGTTTGGGACTCCTAATAACATTGGTCATCAAAAACTTGGAGATTTAAAGCTTTGCCTCAGTGCTGGTATCATAATGGACATTAGGAAAACATCATTCCTATGCTTTGCCTGTCCAAAGCGAAGGCTGCAAAATTTGTAGTACATACCACAAAGAATGTCTGGTTCTCCTTTTATCTTAACTCAATATCTCTCCGTTTGCTACTTTCTCAGCTTTTTGTCCTACAAATGCATTAATGCATTAGTTAACATGCAATATTTTCTACTATTATAGCTGATTCTTTTGAAAAGGAAAATTTCTATTGTTCTATTTCAAGAATGAGATATCCCTTCAAATCTCTCATTAATAACTCTTTGTTTATATTTTCTCAGGGTGTTAAAAGTTTCAGTGTTTTACTTATCTATATATCTATATATGATCTATCTATACCTTGTACATTGCTTTCTCTGGTTTTCTAGAAATTAGTTTTGATTTATTACTATTTCCTTAGAATGACTGGGCTTATTTTTCTAGTATATCTTTAGTCTTCCATGCTGCTGTTCTGTGTTTTTTCAGAGACATTGTTTAACCGCTATAGAAATATGTGAAGTTTGAAATCCTCTTGATTAAAACCAGTGATTAAAATAATAAATCTGACATTTGTAACTTGTACTATATCCTTCCCTTGACTGGAAAAATTAATGAAAACCTTTTCTGTACTTGACTGGCAATTTCTTTAGTTGAGGGTTTCAAGATTACAGAAATGACACTTTGTCTTTATATATGTATCATGCAGTCAGTGATCACTAAGACCTGGCAGTAGGTTTGATGGATTTCAACAGACTATCCAGGGAGTCAGAAACACTTCTTGTTGCACTTCACATCACCACCACTGTATCCAGATAGTCACCTGTTGCTGGAACTGGTAAAAGCATTCTTCTAGCTTCACTGTAAATGTACTTTAGCTTTGTGAAATATGAAATACATTTTTTTTTCGCAAAGTCCAAAGCCACTTTCTATGAAAAGAACCTTGGCTTCTTTTTAAAAATATATATATTTCTGGAGATACAATTTACATACCATTAAAATATCCATGTAAGCATATAATTCAGTGGTTTTTAGTATATTCACAGAGTTATACAACCATCAGCACATTCTGATTTTAGAAAATTTTCATAAGCCTGAAAAGTCACCAAGGAAGAAAGGAATTATAGTCTGGGAAACATTGTTATGGATACATTATTCTCTGCTCCTCCCTGATAAATATAACAATAAATCTGGAAAACAGAACAAGGAGCAACCAAGGGAAAACTTTGAAAGGTGGTAAGAGAATGACAAACTAATTAGAAACCCTAGGACTGGAAGAACAACACAGCAGTATAGTGAACTATTCCTTCTACCTTCACTCAACTGCAGAAAGTGACCAAGACCAGGCAATTTCCACAAAAGGCAGCCCAGGGAGGCTTATTCCTCTCCCTAGATAGAATGCTTATACCTCCAACAATACCATGTGAGCGCAGCACCACTGGTAAGTAGAATCAACTGCCCTGCAAATAACAAGAGGCCAAGGGAAGTGCCCTCCTTTCACACCTGACCTGAGACTACTCCCCTGCTGAGAGAAACTGAGATGTCCTTGTGGCACTAGCAAAAGAGACCCTGCCACAACAAGCAACCTGACTTTGCACCTGTGAACCTGAGATTCCTATTCCCTACCCAGAGACACCTGGGATGACCAGGCCCTATCACACTACTACAACAAGCCCCTGTCCTGGGAGGCATCTTCATCACCACAGTCCCAGGAATCCTCCTTCAACACCCACATTGCCTCCCAATTCTGCAACGAAGCACATCTAGCAGCCTGACCTAGGGAAACACTTTCCATCCCCTCAGAGAGCATTAGCAGGTACAAATAGGAACCATGGCAACAGATAAACAAAGCAGACCGAAATAACATTGCAATGGCTCTGAGAAGCAAACTTATTGGAACTACAGTCCATGAAGTAGGCCAGGATCTGCATGCTAAACCTAAATGTGCTGATTTCTTGCTAAAATAGAGCATTTCAGTAGAACTTAGAGTTTACTAGCATAAGAGACAAAATATCCAGAATGCAATTGACAACCAAACATAATGAAGAATCAAGGAAATCACAACTTGAGAGCAGAGAGATAATGAATGCCAGCACTTAAGTAACTCACACATTGAAATTATCTGGCAAGGATTCTAAAACAATTATAATAAAAATGTTTCAACAATCAATTATAAATTCTCTTGAAACAAATGAAAAAATAGAAAATTGTAGCAAAGAAAGTGAAGGTATAAAAGAGAAACATGGTAAATACAGAACTAAAACATACAACAGAAAATTTAAAACTTACTAGATGGACTTAATAGTAGACTAGCGATAACAAAACATAGAATAAGTGAACTTGAAGATAGAATGATAAAATTTACCCAGTCTGAACAACAGAGAAAAAATATACTACACCAAAACAATAAAACAGAAAATAGAACCTCAGGAGCCTATTAACACAATAACCAAAGATCCAACATTTGTATCATTGGAACCCTAGAAGGAAAGGCAAGGGAAGGAGACAGACTGAAAGAAACTTTGAATAAATGATGCCTTAAAGTTTTCCAAATTGGTGAAAGACATGAATCCACAGATTCAAGAAGTTGAGTGAACCACAAATAATATAAATCCAAATAAATTAATACTAAGATATGCCATAATTAAACTTCTGAAAACTTAAGACAAAGATAAATCTTGAAAGCAGGCACAGAGAAATGACACATTACATACATGGGGATACCAATTTGAATGACAGTGAGTTTATTTTTGAAATCATGGTGGTCAGAGGAAGTGGCACAACATTTTTCATGTGTTGAAAGAAAGGAACTGTCAACTGCAAAGTCTAAACTCAGTGAAATTATTCTTCAGGAATAAAAAGGAACTGAAAACATTCCCAGAGAAAGTAAAGTTAAAAGAATTTGTTACTAGCAAACATTCTCTTAAAAAACTGAATGTGGTAGCTCATGTCTGTAATCCCAGCATTTTGGGAGGCTGAGGCAGGCAGATCAGTGAGGTCAGGAGTTTGAGACCAGTCTGGGCAACATGATGAAACCCTGTCTCTACAAAAAATTTAAAATTAGCTGGGTGTGGTGGTGCACACCTGTAGTCCCAGCTAATCAGGAGGATAAAGTGGATCACTTGAGCCTGGGAAATTGAGGCTACAGTGAACTGTGATCATGCCACTGCACTCCAGGCTGGGCAACAGAGTAAGACCCTGTCTCAAAAAAAAAAAAAAAAAAGATTGGCAAATGAAAGTTACTCAAACAAAAAGGAAATCATAAAAGAAACAAGCTTGGAGCATCAGAAAGGAAGAAAAATAACAGACAGCAGACATATGGGTATATTTTTCCTCATGAACTTTCTAAACAATATTTGAGGGTAGAAGCAAAAATTATAGCAACTTTTAATATTCAAAACAATGATATTTAAAGTAGAAATGGTAAATGAACCTAAATGCACATAAAATTTCCACATTTCACTTGAAGTAATAAAATGTTGATACCATTAGATTGTAAATAAGTCACTGTTACAGGCTGAATTGTGCTTCCCCAAAATTTATGTGTTGAAGTCCTAACCCCCAGTACTTCAAAATGTGGCTGTGTTGGGAGATAGGGCTGTTAAAGAGGGAATTAGAGTAAAATGAGGTCATATGTATGGGCTGTAATCCAATATGACCAGTGTCTTTATAAGAAGAGGAGATTAAGACACAGATGTGTGTGCACATGGAGAAAAGACCAGGTGAGACACAGCAAGAAGGCAGCCAGCTGCAAGTCAAAGAGGCCTCAGAAAAAAAACCAAACTTGCTGACACCTTGATCATAGACTTCTAGCCTCCAGAACTGTGAGAAAATACATTTTGGTTGTTTAAGTTACCCATTCTGTAATATGTTGTTATGGTAGCCCCAGCTTGGTAATTCAGTCATATATGCATTTAAAAAAATATTCAGAGTAACCACTAAGAAAACTATTGGAGATACACTCAAAACCACTATAAAGAAATAGAAATTATTTTTTCAAAAAGTTCAGTTAATATTCAGGTAGACAAGTAAAAAGAAATACAAGAATAAGACTTAGGGGAAATAAACAGAAAATAAGTAATAAAATGGCAAATGTAGGCACTAAGTATCAGTAATTGCTGTAAGGTAAATGGTGTAATTTACCATCAAAAGGCAGATGTATGTAGAGTGGACATAATGAAAAAGCCAACAATATGATGTTTATAAGAAATTAACTTCAAATTCAACAACATAGGTAGATTGAAAGTAAAAGGATGGAAAAAGATATTTAATGCAACCATTATTTTGAAAAGGGACATGTAGCCATATTGATATCAGATAAATTAAATTTCACAGCAAAGGAAATTATTAAATAAAAGTGGGACAACTTGTAATGATAAAAGAAACAGTCTACCAAGAAGACATAAGGGTTTAAGTGTTTATGTACCAAGAAACAGTGTCAGGATGTATGAAGCAAAAGCTGATAGAGCTGAAAGGAGAAATGGACAAATCAACAGTCCTCAATGAGGATTTTGACATTTCCTTTTCAGCAACAGATAGAACTATTAGACAGAAAATCCACAAGAATATAGAAAATCTAACCCATGCAGTCAACCAACAGGGTCTATTTGATTTACATAGCACACTTTACCCACCAATAGCAGAATCACACATTTTAATACACCCATGGAATATTTACTAACATAGATTATATCCAGGACCATGAAACAAACCTCAGTGAATTTAAAAGAAATGAAATTATAGAGTATACACTCTTTGATCATAATATAATTAAGCTAGAAAGACAATAGGAAAATCTCTCAACACATGGAACTTAACAACACATTCTGAACAACTGATGGATCAAAGAAAAAGTCTCAAAGAAAATTAAAAACCCATAGAAGTGAATGAAAATGAAATGCAATATATCAAAACATGTGGCATATAGCTAAAGCTGTGCTGAGGGTGGGTGGGATTTAAGGCACTAAAACTTGCATTGGAAATGAGGAAATTTCTCAAATCCATAATCTAGGCTCTTATCAATGAAAATAGAAAAGCTAGAATAAAATGAACCCAAAGCAATTTGGAAGTAAATAATAAGGATTAAAAAAAAAAAAACAGAAATCAATGATTAGCACCCTCTGAAGCCATGGCCCGAGCTGTACCTTGGCCCCTTTTAGCCATTGGTAGAGCAGCTGGGATGCAGGCCACCAAGTCCCTAGTCTGCACACAGCAGGGGGTGCCCTGGGTCCAGACCACGAAACCATTTTGTTCTCCTAGGCCCTGGGTCCGTGATGAGAGGGACTGCCAGAAAGGTCTCTCATATGCCCTGGAGACATTTTCCCTATTGTTTTGGCAATTAATATTTGGCTCCTTATTACCTATGCAAACTTCTGCAACCAGTATGAGTTTCTCCTCAGAAAATGGGTTTTTCTTTTCTATTGTGTTGTAAGGCTGCACATTTTTCAAACTTTTATGCCATTTCCCTTTTAAAACTGAATGCTTTTAACAGCACCCAAGTCACATCTTGAATACTTTGCTGCTTAGAAATTTCTTCTGCCAGATACCCTAAATCATCTCCCTCAAGTTCAAAGTTCCACAAATCTCTAGGGTGCAGCAAAATGCCACTAGTCTCTGATAAAACATGGCAAGAGTCACCTTTACTCCAGATCCCACCAAGTTCCTCATCTCCACCTGAGACCATATCAGCCTAGATTTCATTGTCCATACCATTATCAGCATTATTGATTAAAGCCATTCAACAAGTCTCTAGGAAGTTCCACACTTTCCCACATTCTTCTGTCTTGTTCTGAGCCCTTCAAACTGTTTCAACCTCTGCCTGTTACCCAGTTCCAAAGTTACTTCCACATTTTTGGTTATCTTTACAGCAGCACCCCACTCTACTGGTACCAATTTACTGTATTAGTCTATTTTTACACTGATGATAAAGACATACCTGAGACTGGGTAATTTATAAAGAAAAAGAGGTTTAATGGACTCACCATTCCATGTTGCTGGGGAGGCCTCACAATCATGGTGGAAGGTGAAAAGCATAGTCTTACATGGTGGCAGGCAAGAGAGAATGAGCCAAGCAAAAGGGAAATGCCTTATAAAATCAATCCAATAAAGGACATCTATAAAAATCTCATAGTATCATAATTGTGAGTAATATTTTTCTTATAAGATCAGGATGACAAGATGTCTGCTTCCATCACTAGTATTCAACATTTTAATGAAGTTTCTAGCCAGGGCAATTACAAAAAGAAAAAGAAAAAAAGAAACAAAGGACATCAAGTTCAGAAGTGATGTAGTAAAAATTATGTCTATTTGAAGATGGTATGATTTTTTGTATAGAAAATCCTAAGGAATTCACTAAAAGCTATTAGAGCTAATAAATGAGTTCAGAAATGTTGCAGGACATACCATCAACCTACAAAAATCAATCATATTTCTATACCTTAGCAGTTAATAATCCAAAAATGAAACTGAGAAAATAATTATATTTGCAATAGCATCTCAAACTATAAAATACTTTGCATGAATTTAGTGACATAAGTACAATATTTGTACACTGAATACCACAAAAATTCATGGAAAGAAATCACTTATGACTGTAAAGACGGCAATACTCTTCAAATTGATCTGCTGATTTGATAAAATCCTTATCAAAATATCAGCTGGTATTTTTGCAAAAATTGACAAGCTGATCCTAAAGTTCATATGGAAATACAAACCATCTTGAAAGAGATGCCAAACCATCTTGAAAATGAAAATCTTTTTTTAAAAATTTATTTATTATTATTATTATACTTTAAGTTCTAGGGTACATGTGCATAACGTGCAGGTTTGTTACATATGTATACTTGTGCTATGTTGCTGTGCTGCACCCATCAACTCGTCAGCACCCATCAACTCGTCATTTACATCAGGTATAACTCCCAATGCAATCCCTGCCCCCTCCCCCCTCCCCATGATAGGCCCCGGTGTGTGATGTTCCCCTTCCCGAGTCCAAGTGATCTCATTGTTCAGTTCCCACCTATGAGTGAGAACATGCGGTGTTTGGTTTTCTGTTCTTGTGATAGTTTGCTAAGAATGATGGTTTCCAGCTGCATCCATGTCCCTACAAAGGACACAAACTCATCCTTTTTTATGGCTGCATAGTATTCCATGGTGTATATGTGCCACATTTTCTTAATCCAGTCTGTTACTGATGGACATTTGGGTTGATTCCAAGTCTTTGCTATTGTGAATAGTGCCACAATAAACATATGTGTGCATGTGTCTTTATAGCAGCATGATTTATAATCCTTTGGGTATATACCGAGTAATGGGATGGCTGGGTCATATGGTACATCTAGTTTTTAAAAAAAAAAAAAAAGAATCTCTGGCAAAAAAGAATCTCCTGATAAAAACCATGTGTTGAAAAGAAAACAAAAACAGACTGGGAATCTATGTTTTCACTCTGGGTTTGTGGACTAATACTTTATCTTGATCTATTTTATGTATGAAGCCCCTATATTGCTATGTTTACCTAAAAAGAGTTTGGCCTGATTTTTGAAAAGTATAAGATTAGATCATGCAACTGCACATAATCATATATTTCATATGTGTATGTGTGTATTCACAGGAGCATGTACAAATATTCAACATTCAAACATGTATGTGTATCTGTAGATATACAAATAAATAGATATGTATAAAAAAAAAGAAAATGAAAATCAAAGTGGGAGAACTCAAAATTATTATTATTAATAGTTGCACCTAGATTCTGTTATTTGAATGCACAATGTGTTTCAAAACAAATTGTGAATTATTGAATATTTAGGATGTCTTCACTTTTTTGCATAATGCAATAATATTTTTATAAATTTTTATGCAGATCTTTGATACCTTAGAATAAGATTTGTAGAGCTGAATTACCAGGGGAAAACATATGAATTACTTGCAGGTTTTGTGACATAAGCGCAAAAGGCTTTTAGTAAAGTTCTGAAAATATAATAGCCTTATCAGCATGCTTGACAATTTCCTCAATTTAAGAACACGTTATTGGGGGTGGAGCAAGATGGCCAAATAGGAACAGCTCCAGTTTCCAGCTCCCAGTGCAAGCGACACAGAAGACGGGTGATTTCTGCATTTTCAACTGAGGTACGGGGTTCATCTTACTAGGGAGTGACGGATGATCCATGCTGGTCAGCTGCTGCAGCCCGACCAGTGAGAGCTGAAGCAGGGCGAGGCATCACCTCACCTGGGAAGCTCAAGGGGGAAGGGAATCCCTTTTCCTAGCCAGGGGAACTGAGACACACAACACCTGGAAAATTGGGTAACTCCCACCCCACTACTGCACTTTACCAAGGGTCTTAGCAAAGGGCACACTAGGAGATTATATCCCACACCTGGCCGGCAGGGTCCCACGCCTGCAGAGCCTCCCTCATTGCTAGCACAGCAGTCTGCGATCTAACTGCAAGGCAGCAGCAAGGCTGGGGGAGGGGTGCCTGCCATTGCTGAGGCTCAAGTAGGTAAACAAAGCCGCTGGGAAGCTCGAACTGGGTGGAGCCCACAGCAGCTCAAGGAGGCCTGCCTGTCTCTGTAGACTCCACCTCTGGGGACAGGGCACAACTAAACAAACAAACAAAGAAAAAGAAAAAGCAGCAGAAACCTCTGCAGACGCAAACGACCCTGTCTGACAGCTTTGAAGAGAGCTGTGGATTTCACAACATGGAGGTTGAGATCTGAGAATGGACAGACTGCCTGCTAAAGTGGGTCCCTGACCCCTGAGTAGCCTAACTGGGAGACATCCCCCACTAGGGGCAGAGCGACACCCCACACCTCACACGGCGGGGTATACCCCTGAGACGAAGCTTCCAAAGCAAGAATCAGACAGGTACACTTGCTGGTCAGCAATATTCTATCTTCTGCAGCCTCTGCTGCTGATACCCAGGCAAACAGGGTCTGGAGTGGACCTCAAGCAATCTCCAACAGACCTACAGCTGAGGGTCCTGACTGTTAGAAGGAAAACTAACAAACAGGAAGGACACCCACACCAAAACCCCATCAGTACATCACCATCATCAAAGACCAGAGGCAGATAAAACCACAAAGATGGGGAGAAAGCAGGGCAGAAAAGCTGGAAATTCAAAATCAAGAGCGCATCCCCCCTTCCAAAGGAACGCAGCTCATTGCCAGCAACGGATCAAAGCTGGACGGAGAATGAATGACTTTGACGAGATGAGAGAAGAAGGCTTCAGTCCATCAAACTTCTCAGAGCTAAAGGAGGAATTACGTACCCAGTGCAAAGAAACTAAAAATCTTGAAAAAAGATTGGAAGAATGGATAACTAGAATAATCAATGCAGAGAAGGCCATAAACGAACTGACAGAGATAAAAACCATGACACGAGAACTATGTGACAAATGCACAAGCTTCAGTAACCGACTCGATCAACCGGAAGAAAGAGTATCAGCGATTGAGGATCAAATGAATGAAATGAAGCGAGAAGAGAAATCTAAAGAAAAAAGAGGAAAAAGAAATGAACAAAGCCTTCAAGAAGTATGGGATTATGTGAAAAGACCAAATCTACATCTGATTGGGGTGCCTGAGGGGGAAAATGGAACCAAGTTGGAAAACACTTCAAGATATCGTCCAGGAGAACTTCCCCAACCTAGTAAGGCAAGCCAACATTCAAATTCAGGAAATACAGAGAACGCCACAAAGATACTCCTCGAGAAGAGCAATTCCAAGACACATAATTGTCAGATTCACCAAAGTTGAAATGAAGGAAAAACTGTTAAGGGCAGCCAGAGAGAAAGGTCGGGTTACCCACAAAGGGAAGCCCATCAGACTAACAGCGGATCTCTAGGCAGAAACTCTACAAGCCAGAAGAGAGTGGGGGCCAATATTCAACATTCTTAAAGAAAAGAATTTTAAACCCAGAATTTCACATCTAGCCAAACTAAGTTTCATAAGTGAAGGAGAAATAAAATCCTTTACAGATAAGCAAATGCTTAGAGATTTTGTCACCACCAGGCCTGCCTTACAAGAGACCCTGAAGGAAGCACTAAACATGGAAAGGAACAACATGCAATGGTACCAGCCATTGCAAAAACATGCCAAAATGTAAAGACCATCGATGCTAGGAAGAAACTGCATCAACTAATGAGCAAAATAACCAGTTAATATCATAATGACAGGATCAAGTTCACACATAACAATATTAACCTTAAATGTAAATGGACTAAATGGTCCAATTAAAAGACACAGATTGGCAAACTGGATAAAGAGTCAAGACCCATCAGTTTGCTATATTCAGGAGACCCATCTCACATGCAGAGACACACATAGACTCAAAATAAAGGGATGGAGGAATATCTACCAAGCAAATGGAGATCAAAAAAAAGCAGGGGTTGCAATCCTAGTCTCTGATAAAACAGACTTTAAACCATCAAAGATCAAAAGACACAAAGAAGGCCATTACATAATGGTAAAGGGATCAATTCAACAGGAAGAGCTAACTATCCTAAATATATATGCACCCAATACAGGAGCACCCAGATTCATAAAGCAAGTCCTTAGAGACTTACAAAGAGACTTAGACTCCCATACAATAATAATGGGAGACTTCAACACTCCACTGTCAACATTAGACAGATCAACGAGACAGAAAGTTAACAAGGATATCCAGGAATTGAACTCATCTCTGCAGCAAGCAGACCTAATAGACATCTATAGAACTCTCCACCCCAAATCAACAGAATATACATTCTTCTCAGCACCACATCGCACTTATTCCAAAATTGATCACATAATTGGAAGTAGAGCACTCCTCAGCAAACGTACAAGAACAGAAATTATAACAAACTGTCTCTCAGACTACAGTGCAATCAAACTAGAGCTCAGGACTAAGAAACTCAACCAAAACCGCTCAACTACATGGAAACTGAACAACCTGCTCCTGAATGACTACTGGGTACATAACAAAATGAAGGCAGAAATAAAGATGTTCTTTGAAACCAATGAGAACAAAGAAACAACATACCAGAATCTCTGGGGCACATTTAAAGCAGTGTGTAGAGGGAAATTTATAGCACTAAATGCACACAAGAGAAAGCTGGAAAGATCTAAAATTGACACCCTAACATCACAATTAAAAGAACTAGAGAAGCAAGAGCAAACACATTCAAAAGCTAGCAGAAGGCAAAAAATAACTAAGATCAGAGCAGAACTGAAGGAGATAGAGACACAAAAAAACCCTCTAAAAAGTCAACGAATCCAGAGGTTGGTTTTTTGAAAAGATCAACAAAATTGATAGACCGCTAGCAAGACTAATAAAGAAGAAAAGAGAGAAGAATCAAATAGACGCAATAAAAAATGATAAAGGGGATATCACAACCGACCCCACAGAAATACAAACTACCATCAGAGAATACTATAAACACCTCTACGCAAATAAACTAGAAAATCTAGAAGAAATGGATAATTTCCTGGACACTTACACTCTCCCAAGACTAAATCAGGAAGAATTTGAATCCCTGAATAGACCAATAACATGCTCCTTAATGAAGGCAATAATGAATAGCCTACCAACCAAAAAAAGTCCAGGACCAGATGGATTCACAGCTGAATTATACCAGAGATACAAGGAGGAGCTGATACCATTCCTTCTGAAACTATTCCAATCAATAGAAAAAGAGGGAATCCTCCCTAACTCATTTTATGAGGCCAACACCATCCTGATACCAAAGACTGGCAGAGACACAACAAAAAAAGAGAATTTTAGACCAATATCCCTGATGAACATCGATGCAAAAATCCTCAATAAAATACTGGCAAACCAAATCCAGCAGCACATCACAAAGTTTATCCACTATGATCAAGTGGGCTTCATCCCTGGGATGCAAGGCTGGTTCAACATATGCAAATCAATAAAAGTAATCCAGCATATAAACAGAACCAAAGACAAAAACCACATGATTATCTCAACAGATGCAGAAAAGGCCTTTGACAAAATTCAACAGCCCTTCATGCTAAAAACGCTCAATGAATTCGGTATTGATGGAACGTATCTCAAAATCATTTGAGCTATTTATGACAAACTCACAGCCAATATCATACTGAATGGGCAAAAATTGGAAGGATTCCCTTTGAAAACTGGCACAAGGCAAGGATGCCCTCTCTCACCACTCCTATTCAACATAGTGTTGTAAGTTCTGGCTAGGGCAATCAGGCAAGAGAAAGAAATCAAGGGTATTCAGTTAGGAAAAGAAGAAATCAAATTGTCCCTGTTTGCAGATGACATGATTGTATATTTAGAAAACCCCATCATCTCTGCCCAAAATCTCCTTAAGCTGATAAGAAACTTCAGCAAAGTTTCAGGATACAAAATCAATGTGCAAAAATCACAAGCATTCTTATACACCAGTAACA
Organism: Macaca thibetana thibetana; assembly: GCF_024542745.1. Taxonomy (NCBI): domain Eukaryota; kingdom Metazoa; phylum Chordata; class Mammalia; order Primates; family Cercopithecidae; genus Macaca; species Macaca thibetana. The sequence continues at coordinate 54,693,026 of NC_065585.1, read as the reverse complement.
GACAAACAGTCAAATCATGAATGAACTTCCATTCACAATTGCTTCAAAGAGAATAAAATACCTAGGAATCCAACTTACAAGGGATGTAAAGGACCTCTTCAAGGAGAACTACAAACCACTGCTCAGTGAAATAAAAGAGGACACAAACAAATGGAAGAACATACCATGCTCATGGATAGGAAGAATCAATATCGTGAAAATGGCCATACTGCCCAACGTAATTTATAGATTCAATGCCATTCCCATTAAGCTACCAGTGAGTTTCTTCACAGAATTGGAAAAAACTACTTTAAAGTTCATATGGAACCAAAAAACATCCCGCATTGCCAAGACAATCCTAAGCCAAAAGAACAAAGCTGGAGGCATCATGCTACCTGACTTCAAACTATACTACAAGGCTACAGTAACCAAAACAGCATGGTACTGGTACCAAAACAGAGATATAGACCAATGGAGCAGAACAGAGTCCTCAGAAATAATACCACACATCTACAGCCATCTGATCTTTGACAAACCTGAGGGAAACAAGAAATGGGGAAAGGATTCCCTATTTAATAAATGGTGCTGGGAAAATTGGCTAGCCATAAGTAGAAAGCTGAAACTGGATCCTTTCCTTACTCCTTATTCGAAAATTAATTCAAGATGGATTAGAGACTGAAATGTTAGACCTAATACCATAAAAACCCTAGAAGAAAACCTAGGTAATACCATTCAGGAAATAGGCATGGGCAAGGACTTCATGTCTAAAACACCAAAAGCAACGGCAACAAAAGCCAAAATTGATAAATGGGATCTAATTAAACCAAAGAGCTTCTGCACAGCAAAAGAAACTAGCATCAAAGTGAACAGGCAACCTACAGAATGGGAGAAAATTTTTGCAATCTACTCATCTGACAAAGGGCTAATACCCAGAACCTACAAAGAACTCAAATTTACAAGAAAAAAACAAACAACCCCATCAAAAAGTGGGCAAAGGATATGAACAGACATTTCTCAAAAGAAGACATGCATACAGCCAACAGACACATGAAAAAATGCTCGTCATCACTGGTCATCAGAGAAATGCAAATCAAAACCACAATGAGATACCATCTTACACCAGTTAGAATGGCAATCATTAAAAAGTCAGGAAACAACAGGTGCTGGAGAGGATGTGGAGAAATAGAAACACTTTTCCACTGTTGGTGGGATTGTAAACTAGTTCAACCATTATGGAAAACAGTATGGCGATTCCTCAAGGATCTAGCACTAGAAGTACCTTATGACCCAGCCATCCCATTACTGGGTATATACCCAAAGAATTAAAAATCATGCTGCTATAAAGACACATGCACACGTATGTTCACTGCAGCACTATTCACAATAACAAAGACTTGGAATCAACCCAAATGTCCATCAGTGGCAGACTGGATTAAGAAAATGTGGCACATATACACTATGCAGCCATAAAAAAGGATGAGTTTATGTCCTTTGTAGGGACATGGATGCAGCTGGAAAGCATCATTCTCAGCAAACTATAGCAAGAACAGAAAACCAAACACCGCATGTTCTCACTCATAGGTGGGAACTGAACAATGAGATCACTTGGACATGGGAAGGGGAACATCACATACCGGGGCCTATTATGGGGGGGGGGAGGGATTGCATTGGGCGTTATACCTGATGTAAATGACGAGTTGATGGGTGCTGACGAGTTAATGAGTGCAGCACACCAACATGGCACAAGTATACATATGTAACAAACCTTCACGTTATGCACATGTGCCCTAGAACTTAAAGTATAATAATAAAAAAATTTTTTAAAAAGAACATGTTAGATATTATAATATTGCAATGTTTCCTAAAATGTAGTTGTTACCTATTGTTTTTAACTTGCTGTTTTTGTTAATGAGTTGAAAGTACCATTTTCCATTATTTGTTGACCTTTTGTATTTCTTATTTAAAAAGTTTGGTCCTATTATTTACCTGTTCTGTTTGAGAACTTACCATTTTTAACAAAATATTATTGTCATTAAATTATTATAAGTTATACCATAAAATTTCTCTTCTGTGAATTTTTAAATACAACCAGTTTAGGGAGTAATCGATTTTATTTCAGAGTTGAAATGATATCGTAGATAAAACATTTAGAGTGTTTAGTTCGGTGCCCAGCACATAGAAAGTCCTTAATTAATGTTAATTATTCTTATTCTTATTATTGATGGTAATATTAACAATCATCCTCAAATGAGAAGAAATTTCTCCAAATTCTGACATTGTCTTTAAGTGAGGGGTGTGTGTTACTAGTGACCTCACTCTCTGACTATCTGGATGCTTGGAACCCTTAGATACTTGATTGGAAGTCTCATTTTGATAGCTCCCACTAAACACTCTAGAGACTGGGAGTCCTGTATCTCATAAAGCTTTGCATAACCAAGTTGGGACTTTCTCCTATGGAAATGATGGAATATATTGAAAAACAAAACAAAACAAACAAAAACTCCCCACAGCATACAGCAAGCCTTTAGAAGCACAGGGCTCTTTCTCATGCTTCAGTCATTTTAATAGAATCCACAGCCCTGGGAGTGCAGAGTTCCTCTTCCACTCCTCTTCCTCCTCCATCCTTACACCTCCATCCCTCATTCCCATAACATTCTACCCTTTCTTCCCTCTCTCTGTTTAGCTATACAAATATCAGGGTGGTGGGGACACTTCTCTGGCAAACCTAAAATGTAGCACCTAACCAATAGAGAAATGTCAACCTAGGTTTTCAGGGTGAGTAGTTTCTAGGTCTCTAAACTGAACAAGACAACAAAGAATGTTTATGTTGCTTCCTACCTTCTTTAACATAATTGTTCCTTTTTTCACTGTGTTTTCATTTTTTTTTTTTGAATGGGAAGGCAGTTGTGAGAGGCTGCATCAGAACTTGCTAACAAGATAAGTATTTTTAGAGACTCATGCCAATGGTTGATTTTTGTAATTCTCAAAATACTGAGATACTACTAGAGTGTTTTGCATAAAGTAGGGCTCAATAAATATTCATTGAATGAGTCCATGAATGAATCTCCTTCTTTCCTTTAGTCTCTGTCTTGTCCTTCATCTAAAATAGTTGTCACACATTTAGAGTCTTTCATTTCTAGGGAAAATTCTCCCTCTGGAATTTGTATTAAAATTATGTCTTGGGATGTCTAATCTCTAATGTTCAGGGGTTCAGGAAAGCATTGCTGAAGTCTTTTCACATTCCACTCTGGAGAGGGTACCAGACTGCTTTTGTAACATGCAAAATTGATGACTCTCTAGGACATGAAGATAAATTCAGTTCATCTACTTCAGGTCATTGCTACTCATCGCTGTTTCCATGCCTCATAAGTTAGATTTGATTCCTTGCCCCCTTGGTGACCCAGCCATCTCAGGATGAATTGATTCTCTCTCTTTGTGCCAACACTCTGCTTTTATGAACCACAAGCATGGCTCTTGTCTTCTACTGAGACTTTTATATCCCTGATCCCTCAGCTGAAGGTGATTCCGGACAGAGATTTTGTCCTACTAATTTTTCCATGGAATCTACTATGAAGTTGGTGCACAATAAATGTTTTTAAACAAGTATTAATAGCTAATGAATAAACCGCTGGAACAAACTGAAAACTGTTTTTCATGGCTCTTTGTTGCTGAGCTTTTCTTGGCTAGACCCCCTGGGTAATGCTGTGTTTCTCCACCCTGACTTCTCCACAGTTGTGATTACATTCTAACATAGGTATCAAGGTTAGCCTATAGTAGAGGGTTGGCATCAAGACTCATATGGTGGGCTTGGAGAATTTGCTGAAGTCACTCAGAGGATAAGGCAAGAATCTTCCTACCAAGTTCAAAAGGTAAAAAAATCTGAGAAAAACAAGCAAAGTACTAGATTTTTAAAAACTAGAGGCTTCGAGAAATTGTTGCAGAGTAAGGACTAGTGTCCACATTGATACACAAGGAAAAGATGACACAAATAGGTAGGAATCAAGTCAATCTCCAGCTTAAAACCCAACAAGTTCTCCAATACTATGGTACAGGGTCCAAACAAGTAGTAAGCCTACTTTACAAGATGGCACCTGTCCACCTTTTCTGCAACATCTTCCAAACTCTGCCTTTCAAGCAGATGCACCAGCAGTGTCCAAGAAGTTTAGAACACTTCACATTCCATGTTGATTTGTAAAAACCTGTTGGGGAAAAATAACTGTAGACTCACGGTAAGTTGCAAAAATAATACAGAGATGTCCCGTGTACCCACCACCCAGTTTCCCCCAGTAGTGACATCCTATATAACTATAATGCATCATTGAAATCAGAATGTTGACTCTGCTGTTTGTAACCTCAGTAGCCTTGCTCAAGTGTTCCTTCTGTTTGTCATAATGCTCATTACCTAGCTTCAGTCAGATACCACCTCCTTTAGTAATTCTTTATTAGCCTTAAATTCTATTCATTTGGCACCCTGTGTATATTTATATCACACATATCTTATAATAATAATCTGTTTTCTCCTGCGTGGACTGTGAGCTCCTTAATGGCAAAATCTATGTTTGCTTCATCTATATATCCTTGCTCAGTGATAATTTATAATGTTAGCACATTATAGATAATGCGTACTTGTTGAAGAAATGAACGAATGAAATGTTTCAAGGTAACTAATGGAGTTATAATATCGATGGGAAGAAAGGGATTATTTAAGAAGTAGTCTGCAATACTTGGTGATTGATTATATGAGATAAGGGTTGAATGATGAGAGATAGAGAGAGGACACTGGGATCCTGTACTTTAGTAGGTTTAGTGGATAGGGTTGCTTGCCACCCAGAATCTACTCCAACTTTTTTTTTTCCTGGCACTAGAGTTGATTTTTAATTTGTCCTCAAGCTGCTGAAGCAAAATCCATGATAAAACATCCTGCTTTCTTTTCTTTTACAACCCCCGAATGCAAAAAATAAAACAATAACAACAACGAAAACCCAAACTATTTGTAGGAAAAAATGGTTTTGCCCATGGGATAAAACAGTATAAATTCAAAACTTACAGATAAGAGTTAGCTCTATCACTCAACTCTTTAAAAAGCTTATATGAATATCCAGTCAAAACCAACAAGGTATTGCCCTTGAAATGTTATCTATACAGATATCCAAGGAGACCCCAGGACTGTATACTGTCTTGGAATGACCTCAGAGGGCTCTGTCAGGCCTATACTCTTGATTCCAGTGGTGGAGCATTTGACAAAGGTCTAGACAATCAAAATGTTTTCCAAGGAATGTTGATCATTTTAGAGTTGGTCACCTGAACTAAGCTACTTCTTGTTCCTTTTAGGGGGCCTACCCCCACCAAAAGGCTTTTGATCTTTTCTTCTGCACTTGAAATGGGGAGGTTATGAATCAGAGGCTGCTGTAGCTCTTCTGATGCCCTCAGGGATGAATCTGGCTGTGTTGGAAGTCATCAAGTGAGAGAATTGAGAGAAAGCAAGTCTGGATGATACTTTATGTAACCCAAATTGAGCCATGCCTGAAGAAAACTCTTTACCCTGGATCACTAAAGATGACACTTTGAGTGAATGAATTACCTCTTTCATTAGAGCTATTCTGAATTGGTAATTTTTTAAAGAAAGGGTCCTAACTGACATCTAAAAATTCTGTTTGAGGGTATCAGAACTTTCTGGATTTTTCTTTCCTGATTCAGAGTGCTTTCTAGTAGATTTATAGTTGAAAGGTCTGACCAGGGTAAGAGCTTCTCTTCTTAAAAACTAAAACTCAGCAAAGATACTCAGTTCAAATAGTGCCTCAGCTCATTCAACTTTTTAGGAGGTCTCATTTTACAGTAGTTACAAGCATCCATGCATTTGAAACTGCAGGCAAACTTTTTTTTTCTTTTCTCTCTCTCTCTCTCTCTCTTTTTTTTTTAAGAGAGATGGGAGATGGGGTATCCCTCTGTTACTGAGTCTGGAATTCAGCGACGTGATCATAGGTGTCTGTAGCCTCAAAGTCTTGGGCTCAAGCAATCCTCCCAGCTTCCCAAGTAGTTAGGACAACAGGCATGCCTTGCCTGTTTTTTGTTTTTTTTTTTCCCCCCCTGTGGAGACAGGGTCTCAGTATGTTGCCCAGGCTGGTCTCAAACTCCTGGCCACAAGTGATCTTCCCGCTTTGGCCTCCCAAGATGCTGGGATTACAGGCGTGAGCCACCATGTCCAGCCCAAACCTGGTTTCTAATCCTGACTTTTGCAAGTACGATCTGCATGACTTGTACATGTTTTTCACTTCTTGAAGCCTCAATTCTAGCATCGGATGAATGGGAATAAAAACATCTACCTAACTGCTGTGAAAATTAAATGAGATAATGTTTGTAAAACATTGTATCCAGCATTTAGCAAGTGCTAATTATTTGATAGAGAAGAAAAAGAGCAAGAACAATAAGGAGAAGAAAAAGAAGAAGAAGAGGAATAGGGAGGAGGAGAAAAAGGAAATTAAGGAAAGGAAAAGAAATAAGCTTTATACACTCTATCAAGTAAATCAAAATCTTGATCATGAATGAAGAATCTACAACACTGAGCATGAAAATCATTGCCCTGCTAATAGTCTGTCTTCCACTTCTACAGCATCTCAGGATATTGTTGGTCTCACGGGTAGTGACAGGTAAATTATTCTCCTGCTTTCACAATAGGAATCTCAATGCTGAATAAGTTTACTGAGAAGTTTTAAGTCTTTTTTTGTTTTATTGAACCTTTTCCTTTCTTTTTCTTTCTTTTTTTTTTTTTTTGAGATAAGGTTTTATTTTGTCAACCAGGCTGGAGTGCAGTGGCGTGAACACTGCTCACTGCAGCTTCAATCTCCTGAGGTCAAGCAATCTTCTCACTTCAGCCTCACAAGTAGCTAGGACTACAGGCATGTGCCACCATGCCCCACTAATTTTTTAATTTTTCTGTTGTGGAGACACAGTCTTGTTATCTTGAACAGGCTGGTCTTGAACTCTTGGATTCAAGCAATCCTTCTGCCTCAGACTCTCAAAGTGCTGGGATTACAGGCATGAGCCACCACACTCAGCCAGGAAAAGTTTTTGTACATTTAAAAATGTATAGGAGATTTGTTTATACAGTTTTGCCGGTTTGACTTCCTAGAATAGCTCCCAGTAGCACAAAGTGTTTAACTGATTAGTATAAAATGATTATGCCATACTCACATGTTGGTTTTTTAAATGCACTTAATTTTTCTGATTAAGAACTCAAAACTATGCTGACCAGGGACACTGTAGACCTATGGCTCAGTTTTGCATAGAGGTTATGTGTTTTTTGTCCAATTTGGTCACGCCTATAGGTCAGTAGTGTTTTATTTTGAAATGTTTCAAACTTACGATAAGGCACAAAAATAATGATAGACAGCAGAGTCTCAGCATCCAGATTTAAGAGATGTTAAGATTTTACTACATTTGCTTCAGACTTTTCTAACACATACACAAAACACCAGAGATGCAGCCAAAACCCCATCTATCAATCCCTTCTTCTGCTATCCAGAGGTAGCTATTACATTGAAGTTGGTATGTAATATTTCCATGTTTGGCTTTGTACAGGTTCTACTTATGTATGTATTCATTAACTTTGCACTACTTTTTAATGTTCTTACATAGTTTCATTAGTAATATCCCAGAGGGATATCATTTGTGAGTTTGATTTTCTTACTCTTCATTTCTTTTTTGGTGATAATTTATTCTTGATGATACATTTAGATATGCTCACTCCACTATAATTGCTTTATGGTACTTAATATATGAATAAACTATGGTATATTTATTTCCTACTGATGTACAGTTAGGCTGTTTCTCCTTTTTGTTATAACACTGGTGTAATGAATATCCTTGTACAATTCTAAAAACTTTCTTTGCTTTCTAGTTGTCTAGAAATCTAGGCATAGACTTTTTGAATCATTAACACTAACATCTTTAGCTTTTTAGGGTATTGCTAAATTGCAGTTCAAAGTAGTTTTACCAATATATTCACATAACCATTATGCTGGTTTCTACTTTTTCATATTCTTGCCATATTCTTGTTTGTAACTCTTAAAATGTTCCCATCCTGCAAATTCACACATAACAATATTTACCTTAAATGTAAATGGGCTAAATGCCCCAATTAAAAGGCACAGACTGGCAAATTGGATAAAGAATCACACCCATCAGTGTGCTGTATTCAGGAGACCCATCTAAAGTGCAAAGACACACATAGGCTCAAAATAAACGGATGGAGGAATATTTACCAAGCAAATAGAAAGCAAACAAGCAAACAAACTAACAAACAAAAACAGGGGTTGCAATTCTAGTCTCTGATAAAACAGATCTTAAACCAACAAAGATCAAAAAAGACAAAGAAGGGCATTACATAATTGTAAAGGAATCAATGCAACAAGAAGAGCAACTTTTTCTAAATATATATGAACCCAATACAGGGACACCCAGATTCATAAAGCACGTTCTTAGAGACCTACAAAGAGACTTAGACTCTCACACAATAATAGTGGGAGACTTTAACACTCCACTGTCAATATTAGACCAACAAGACAGAAAATCAACAAGGATATTCAGACTTGAACTCAGCTCTGGACCAGGCAGACCTAATAAACATCTACATAACTCTCCACCCCAAATCGACAGAATATACATTCTTCTCAGCACAACATCACACTTATTTTAAAATTGACCACATAATTGGAAGTAAAACGCTCCTCAGCAAATGCAAAACATTGTAAATCATAACAATCTCTCAGACCACAGTGCAATCAAATTAGAACTCAGGATTAAGAAACTCACTCAAAACTGCACAACTACATGGAACCTGAACAACCTATTCCTGAATGACTACTGGGTAAATAACAAAATTAAGGCAGAAATAAATAAGTTCTTTGAAACTAGTGAGAACAAAGACACACATTACCGGAATCTCTGGGACACAGCTAAAGCAGTATTTAGAGGAAAATTTATGGCACTAAATGCCCACAGGAGAAAGCTAAAATCGACACCCTAATATCACAATTAAAAGAACTAGAGAAGCAAGAGCAAACACATTCAAAAACTAGCAGAAAACAAAAAATAACTAAGATCAGAGCAGAACTGAAGGAGACAGAGACACACAAAAAAACCTTCAAAAAATCAATGAATCCCGGAGCTATTTTTTTTGAAAAGATCAACAAAACAGACTGCTAGCAAGACTAATAATGAAGAAAAGAGAGAAGAATCAAATAGACACAATAAAAAAATGATAAAGGGAATATCACCACTGATCCCACAGAAATACAAACTACCATCAGAGAATATTATAAATACCTCTATGCAAATAAACTAGAAAATCTAGAAGGAATAGATAAATTCCTGGACACATACACCCTCCCAAGACTAAACCAGGAAGAAGTTGAATCCCTAAATAGACCAATAACAAGTTCTGAAATTAAGGCAATAATTAATAGCCTACCCACCAAAAAAAAAAAAGACCGGGACCACATGGATTCATAGCCAAATTCTACCAGGGGTACAAATAAAAGCTGGTACCATTCATTCTGAAGCTATTCCAAACAATAGAAAAAGAGGGAATCTTCCTGAACTCATTTTATGAGGCCAGCATCATCCTGATATCAAAACCTGGCAGAGACACAACAAAAAGAGAAAATTTTAGGCTAATATCCCTAATGAGCACTGATGCAAAAATCCTTAATAAAATACTGGCAAACCAAATCCAGCAGCACATCAAAAAGCTTATCCACCATGATCAAGTTGGTTTCATACCTGGGATGCAAGGCTGGTTCAACATACACAAATTAATAAATGTAATCCACACATAAACAGAAACAATGACAAAAAACCACATGATTATCTCAATAGATGCAGAAAAGGCCTTCAATAAAATTCAACACCCCTTCATGCTAAAACTGCTCAATAAACTAGGCATTGATGTAACGTATCTCAAAATAATAAGAGTTATTTATGAAAAACCCACAGCCAATATCATACTGAATGGGCAAAAGCTGGAAGCATTCTCTTTGAAAACCAACACAAGACAAGGATGCCCTCTCTCGTCACTCCTATTCAACATAGTATTGGAAGTTCTAGCCAGGGCAATCAGGCAACAGAAAGAAATAAAGTGTATTCAAATAGGAAGAGAGAAAGTCAAATTGTCTTTGTTTGCAGATGACATAATTGTATTTTTAGAAAATTCCATCGTCTCAGCCCAAAATCTCCTTAAGCTGATAAGCAACTTCAGCAAAGTCTCAGGATACAAAATCAATGTGCAAAAATCACAAGCATTTCTATACACCAATGATAAACAGAGACCCAAATCATGAGTGAACTCCCATTCACAATTGCTACAAAGAGAATAAAATACCTAGGGATCCAATTTACAAGGGATGTGAAGGACGTCTTCAAAGAGAACTACAAACCACTGCTCAAGGAAATAAGAGAGGACACAAACAAATCGAAAACATTCCATGCACCTGGATTGGAAGAATCAATAACCTGAAAATGGCCATACTGGCCAAAATAATTCATAGATTCATTGCTATACCCATTAAGCTACTGTTGACTTTCTTCACAGAATTAGGAAAAACTACTTTAAATTTCATATGGAACCAAAAAACAGCCCATATAGCCAGGACAATCTGAAGCAAAAGAACAAAGCTGGAGGCATCACGCTACCTGTTTTCGAACTATATTACAAAGCTACAGTAACCAATACAGCATGGTACTGGTACCAAAACAGATATATAGACCAATAGAACAGAACAGAGGCCTCAGAAATAACACCACACATCTACAACCATCTGATCTTTGACAAACATGTCACAAACAAGCAATGGGGAAAGGAATCCCTATTTAATAAATGGTGTTGGAAAAACTGGCTAGCCATATGCAGAAAACTGAAACTGGACCCCTTCCTTACACCTTATACAAAAATTAATTCAAGATGGATTAAAGACTTAAATGTAAGACCTAAAACCATAAAAACCCTAGAAGAAAACCTAGGCAATACCATTCAGGACATAGGCATGGGCAAATACTTCATGTCTAAAACACCAAAAGCAATGGTAACCAAAGCCAAAATTGACAAATGGGATCTAATTAAACTAAAGAGCTTCTTCACTGCAAAAGAAACTATCATCAGAGTGAACAGGTAACCTACAGAATGGGAGAAAATTTTTGCAATCTATCCATCTGACGAGGGCTAATATCCAGAATCTACAAGGAAATTAAACAAACTTAAAGAAAAAAAAACCATCAAAAAGTGGGTGAAAGATATGAACATATGCTTCTCAAAAGAAGACATTTATGTGGCCAACAAACATATGAAAAAAAGCTCATCATAACCAGTCATTAGAGAAATGCAAATCAAAACTACAATGAGATACCATCTCATGCCAGTTAAAATGGCGATCATTGAAAAATCAGGAAACAACAGATGCTGGAGATGTTGTGGAGAAATAGCAACACTTTTACACTGTTGCTGGGAGTGTAAATTAGTTCAACCACTGTGGAAGACAGTATGGAAATTCCTCAAGGATCTAGGACTTGGAATACCATTTGACCCAGCAATCCCATTACTGGGTATATCCCCAAAGGATTATAAATCATTCTACTACAAAGACTCAAGCACATGTATGTTTACTGCAGCACTGTTCACAATAGCAAAGACTTGGAAACAACCCAAATTCCCATTAATAATAGACTGGATAAAGAAAATGTGGCACATATACACCGTGGAATACTAGGCAGCTGTAAAAAAGGATGAGTTCATGTCCTTTGCAGCGACATGGATGAAGCTGGAAACCATCATTCTCAGCAAACTAACACAAGAACAGAAAACCAAACACTACATGTTCTCACTCATGAGTGGGAGTTGAACAATGAGAACACATGGACACAGGGAGGGGAACATCATGGGGCCTGTCGGGGGCTGGGGTCAAGGGGAGGGATAGCATTAGAAGAAATACCTAATGTAGATGATGGGTTGATTGGTGCAGCAAACCACCATGGCACGTATATACCTATGAAACAAACATCAACGTTCTGCACATGTATCCAGAACTTAAAATACAATAATAATAATAAAAATGTTCCCATCCTGATAGGCAGGAGATAATGCCTTATTGATATTTTAACTTCTGTTCCCCTTGTTTTGGGAGAAAACAAATAGTCACATGGTCATAAACGACTGGGAAATGAAGTCTGGCCTTGGACAGCCACCCCCAGTGCCAACTCCACATTGTGGAAGGAGCACACGTTTCTGGTGGACAACTAACTGACTAATTAATGAGACTAGTGACTAGTCTAGCCACTGAATAATTTTTTAAAATGCTTCCACTGACTTAGCTCTCATCAATTACTGAAAGGTACAGGTTAAAATTCTCCATTATGATAGCATATTTGTCAAATTTTCTTTGTAACTAATTTTTTGCTTATATAAATTTTTATGTTGTGTTGTTAGGAGTCTACAGGTTCAATGTTATTTTGTTTTCCTAGTGAGTTGTTTATTTTCACTTCATGTAATGGCTCTCTTTATCGTGTGGTTTGTTATATCATTTTCCACTCACTTACCTTCAAGCTTTCTTGTTTGTTCTAGATGCATTTTTTATATACAGCCTATGGCTGGTTTTGTTTTTTTAATTTGAGAAACTATTTCTTTTAACTACTGTGTTTAGTCTGTTTACATTAGTAGGTCTTATTCATATTCTTCGATTTATTTTAGCATATTCTTCTGTTTTATTTAACATTAGCTTTACTACATTTTTTCATTATTCTTTTCTATTGGATAGAACACATTTTTCTTTTTATAATTTGCTTCATTTTAAAATTTTTATTTCTATAGATTTAGGGGTACAAGTGCAGTTTTCTTACATGGATATATTGCATAGCAGTAAAGTCTGGGCTAAAATGTAACTATTACTCAAATAATGTACATTGTATCCATTAGATACTTTCTCATCCGTCACTCTTCTCCTACTCTTCCATCTTTGCAAGCCTCTACTGCCTATAATTCCATATTCTCTGTCCATGTGTACACATTATTTAGCTCTCACAAGTTAGAACATGGGGTAGTTGACTTTCTGTTTCAGAGTTATTTCACTTAACATGATGTCCTCCAGTTATATCCATGTTGATACAAAATACATGATTTTATTCTGTTTTATGGTACAGTAGTATTCCATGGTGTGTATATATGGACAGACTGATAGATGTCACGATAGAGATATTTACAGATAATATATAGCCATATATATATATATATATATATATATGGCATCTATACCACATTTTATCTATTCATTCATTCATTGATGGACACTTAGGTTGATTCCATGTATTTGCTATTGTGAATAGTGCCATGATAAGCATAGAAGTGGAGGTATCTTTTTGATAAAATAATTTCTTTCTCTTTAGGAAGATACTCAGGAAGTGGAATTGTGGATCCAATGGTAGTTCCATTTTTAGTTTTTTTGAGAGCTTTCCATATTGTTTTTGTTCGTTTGTTTGTTTTGTTTTGTTTGAGACAGGGTCTTGCTCTGTCGCCCAGGCTGGAGTGCAGTGGCGCAGCTCACTGCAAGCTCTGCCTCCCAGGTTCACACCATTTCTCCTGCCTCAGCCTCCTGAGTAGCTGGGACTACGGACACCCGCCACCACACCTGGCTAATTTTTTTGTATTTTTAGTAGAGATGGGGTTTCACCATGTTAGCCAGGATGGTCTCGATCTCCTGACCTCGTGATCCGCCTGCCTTGGCCTCCCTAAGTGCTGAGATTACAGGTGTGAGTCACTGCGCCCGGCCTCCATATTGTTTCACACAAAGGTTATACTAATTTACATTCCCACCAACAATGTATAAACATTTCTTTTTCTCCACACTTTTGACAACATCTGTTATTTTTTGACATTTTAGTAATAGCTCTTTTGACTGATGTGAGACTGTATGATTGTGGTTTTAATTTGTATTTCTCTGATGATTGGTGATGTTGAGCATTTTATTCATATGCTCATTGTCTATTTGTATATCTTCTTTTGCAAAATGTCTCTACACACATTTTGCCCACTTTCTAGCAAGGTTATTTGGGTTTTGTTGTTGTTGAGTGGTTTGAGCACCTTGTAGATTCTGGATATTAGTCCTTTTCCAGATGCATAGTGTGCAAATATTTTCTCCCATTCTGTATGTAGGTTGTCAACGCTGTTGTTTTTTGTTTGTTTGTTTATTTCTTGCTGTGCAGAGAAATAAACTTTTAAATTAAACCAAAAAGTTTAATGAAATCCCATTTGTCTATTTTCACTTTTGTTGCATTTGCTTTTGGTGTCTTAGTCATGAATTCTTTGCCTAGGCCAATGTCCAGAAGAGTTTTTCCTGGGTTTTCTTCTAGAATCTTTACAGTTTCAGGTCTTACATTTAAGTCTTTAATCCATCTTGAGTTAATATTTGTATATGGTTAGAGATAGGATTCAGTTTCATTCTTCTGCATGTGGCTATCCAATTTTCCCAGCACAATTTATTGAGCAAGGTATCCTTTCCCTAGTGTAGGTTTTTGTCAACTTTGTCAAAGATTAGTTGGCTGTATGTATGTGGCTTTATTTCCGAGTTCTCTATCTGTTCCATTGATCTATATGTCTATTTTTTATACAAGTACCATGCTGTTTCTGGGTACTATAGCCTTGTAGTAAATTTGAAGTCAGTTAATACAGTATCTCCAGGTTTGTTCTTTTCACTTCGGATTGCTGTCATTCTCTGGGCTCTTTTTTCAGTTCCATATAGATTTTAGGATTGTGTTTTCTAATTCTGTAAAAAAATGACATTGGTATTTTGATAGAAATTGTATTGAATCTGTAAATTACCTCGTGCAGTATGATCATGTTAAAGATATTGATTCTTCCAATCCATGAACATGGGCTGTCTTTCCAATTGTTTGTGTCATCTACAATTTCTTTCATTCTTGTTTTGTAGTGTTTCTTGTGGAGACCTTTCACCTCCTTAGTTAAATATAAACCTAGGTTTGGGTTGATTTGATTCTCAGCCTTATTTTTATTGGTGTATAGAAAGAGTACTGATTATTGTATTTTGGGCTTATATCCTGTAACTTCAGTGAATTAATATTCAAATCTAGGAATCTTTTGGCAGAGTCTTTAGGATTTTCTAGATCTAAGATCGCATCATCAGCCAACAGAGATAATTTGACTTCCTCTTTTCCAATTTGGATGCCTTTTGTTTTTTTTTCTTGTCTGATTGCTCTGGCTAGATCTTTTAGTCCCACGTTGAATGGACATCCTTGAAATAGGATGAGCTTTTATTGTTTCCTTTTTGCCCTCTATTAGTTTAAAAGTTATACAATCTATTTCTATTTTCTTTTTACTCTTTATTCTTAAATACTTAACATGAATATTTGACTTAACAATGTCTGAAATTTATAAAAATACTCCATCTTTCTCCCAAATAATACCAGGATTTTGAATTCTTTAACTCAGATCATAAACCTCCTTCATAGTCCAAATTATTTTCCTTTTGATTTGATCTTATTTATAACTACTCTATCATATTAGTAATTCTTTTTTCCTTCATTTAGTCAATTATATAGATTGATTCATGCATGCATTATGTTGATGTTATTATTTTTTAACATTCTCTTGCATCCCCTTTTCTCCTTTTGAGTTCAACTTCCTTCTTTCTGAGGTACAGCCTTCAGTAGTTATTAACAGTAGATTCTCTCAATGTGTTTGCTTGAAAAATATCTGTATTTCTCTCCCACTTTTGAATAACAGTTTATCTGGGTTTACATACTAAGTTAAAATTTATTCTCCCTTACTACTAGGAGGATGTTATTACATTGTTTTCATTACTTCTTTTATCACTGTTGAAAAGTCTGCCCTAATTGTAATTGTTCCTGTGTGAAAAATTTGTCTGTTACCTGTGGTTGCTTTTAAATTTTCCTCTGCCTTGGTGTTCCAAAATTTCCCTAAGGAATCACTTTATTTGGATTTTTAAAAAATAATTCTTGCTTTTGACATTCTATAATTTTTCAAGTTAAAGATTTATGAGTTTAATTAAATCTTGAAAATTTATGGCTATTTATTTTAAATATTAGTATTCTCTCCTCACAGAACAAATGTTATATAAATATTGACCTGGTTTTTTTTCTATCCTCAGAGCCATCTTTTAGTTTACTGATTTCTCTGTAGCTATTGCCACTATGTTATTTAAATAATCATCAAATCTTACATTTCAACTAATTTTTTATTTTAAATTCCTACTTGGTTTTATTCCATAAGATGTTTATTTTTTAAAATTCATTAATCATTTTAAAGTTACTTATTTTAAAATTTTCTTTATGACTACCTTTCTATTGTTTCAAGTCTTTAGGTGCTTAATGTCATATTCATTTAATCTGATCTTTCATTCATGACTGATTGTTGCTCATATATTTTGTAAATTGTTACTGTGATCTCATCTTCATTGGGGCTGTTTTTCACCTGTGGAAATCTTTGTGTTTTGAAATTTGCAAGTATTCCTCCTCAGTGATTTTGTTTTCTTCTGCCAGTCACCTCATAATCTTTTGTTAGTTTTTTGTCTTGGGAACCACAGAATTACATGAATAATGTAAAATGAGACTCCAAACCCATAAGACTCACAGGCCAGAGCATCAATTTTTTATGACAGACTTTTTCCCAGAAAGGCCTGATGGGAACAAGATTCCTACTCCCTTCAGAGTTAGTGAGTTACTGGAGCTCCTGCTTTATGCAAGGCCTGAGCTCTAATTTTCAGCTTCATATAGGCCCACATGTCTGGGTGTTATTCTCCGCCTTCCAGAGTTGAAGAAATATCAGACTGCTCATTTACTTAAACTTCTTTTATCTTTATCTCTGACAACTGTGCATTTCCATTAACTATCCAGCAAACTCAGCTATAGATTAAGATTTATTAAATTTTTATTTTAAATCTATCATTTATAGTTTAAATATTAGAAGTATTACTAATTTTATTTGAGGATTATGTTATCAGAATTCCAAGTCCTCAGTTGTTATTTAGCCCAATTCTCAAGATAAGAAGATTGAGAGACCCACTGTGATCTAGATGGACCAAAATATCTTTCACCACTCACTGAAGCCTATTGGCTTGGCTTTAATAGTATGCAGCAGTTAGAATCCTGCCTGTAAAGTTTGCATCTACAGTGTAGACCAGTGCTTCTTGAACTATGGGCCCTACATCATTCTGTCTCAGAATTACCAGAGTGTGTGTTTAAAATGCATATTTCTAGTCTGAGACCTAGATCTACTAAATCAAAAGTTTTGCAGATGGAGTGTGGACACTTTATACATTTTCCATGCAATTTCTGTAAAGCCAAAGTTTGATAAATATTGGCTTATAAGTATCATTCAACAGGATCAAGATTCCTCTAAGTGGTAAGGAAGACATCTTTTTATTTTCCTGTGTTCTCCACAGCATTTAATATAATGCCTTACACATATTATGTGACTGACAATTTTTTTGATGATCAGATAGATAAATCAGGGTTGGTTGGAATCATCTTAGAGTTAAATGGGCTTGAAGTCTGCTGCATATAATCAGTGGTTACAACAAGACAACCTACCCCAACAGTGGGCTGAGCCCTAATCAAGATTTAAATTAGAAAAGTTAGGTATTCACTTATTTATCCAACTACATGCTTATCTGCAAAGAATGTATGTTGTATTGTGTCATAGCGTATATACAATTTGCTATATATATTATATTCATTAAATCAATATCATCAACTCATGATGAGCTACTAAGTGACAGCAAAATTCTACCTGCTATAAGACCCAGTTTCCTCTCTAAAGGAACTCAGTTTGTTAGCATGTTGAATAAACCACATATAAAAGTACTTGATTCTTAAGTTAGAGCAGAAGTGAATACAATGGCTGTAAGACAGAATTGTGGGCATGGCAAGCTACAAAGCTCTCCCTTGTGTTTTACCAAAGGTCAAGAACAATAATGAGAAATTAGAAACATAATAATCTCAAAGACAGCTAGGATTGCTCCTTTTCATTACCTAAAAAGTGAAATCAAGACCTTAAACTTAACATATAATGTCATTGACAGCCAGGATGAAGAGAGGAAAAACTGATTGGATATGGTAACTGTCATTGGCAGACATGCTGCTACTTTGGGGATTATCTTTATTTCTCTGATTGTTTTTCTCTAGCTGAGTCAGTGGAGACCACTGGGATTAAGGTAACAAGTTCATATGTATTCATGTTGAAGGCAGGCATCTAGGTAATCATCTAGTCAGATAATAATAACCAAAACTCTCATGATAGAAGCTAAAAAATGACAGAAGTCTATGAGATTGTACATTAGGAAAGGCACATTCTAGCAAATGCCAAATGAAGTTCTTACTATGTGTTAGGCACTCGTCTAAGCACTTTAAGTATATCAAGTTATTTAAATCTTATAACAATCCCAAGTTAGGAGCTACTATTATCTTAGAATATTGAGGCATATAGAGGTTAAATAATGTGTTCAAGCTACACTTCAGTGAGTGAACTGTTGGGATTCAAATTCTGGTTATTTGGCTCCAGAATCTAGGCTTTTTGTGGAGGCAATGCTCTCTTAAACAGGACACAAAAAGCACCAACTATATGAGAAAATGTTTATATATTGGGCTAGATTAAAATTAGAAACTTTAATCATGAAAAGATAGGACTAAAGAGAAAAAAAGCTCATATTCAAAAAATATAAAGAACCTTTACAAATCAGTAAGAAAAGACAGATAATCTAAGAAAACAATGAAAAAAACACCTGATAGGAACTACACAAAAGAGGATATCTAAATAGCCAATAAACATATAAAAAATGCTGAATGTCTTTAAGCATCTGGAAAATTTAAACACAGATTATAATGGTAGCTGAAGCCATCACACTACCTGACTTCAAACTATACTGCAAGCCTATAGTAATCAAAACAGCATGGTACTAATACAAAAGTAGACACACAGATCAATAAAACAGAATAGGGAACCCAGAATAAAGCCACACACCTACAACTAACTGGTCTTCAACAAACAGAACAAAAAGAAACCAGGGGGAAAGGACACCCTATTCAATAAATGTTGCTGGAAAAACTGGTAAGCCATATGCAGAAGAATGAAGCTGGAAACCTATGTCAAACCATATACAAAAATTAACTCAAGATAGATTAAAGGCTTCAGTGTGAGACCTCAAACTATTAAAATTCTAGAAGAAAACTTAGGAAAAACTTCTGGACATTGGCTTAGGCAATGAATTCATAACTAAGACCTCAAAAGCAAATGCAACAAAAGCAAAAATAGACAAATGAGACTAAATGAAGCTAAAAAGCTTCTGCACTGCAGAAAAAAAATCAACAGAAGAAACAGACAACATACAGAGTGGGAGAAATATTTGTAAGTGATGCATCTGGCAAATGGCTAATATTCAGAATCTACAAGGAACATAATCAATTTGACATGCAAAAATCAACCCCAATAAAAAGTGGGTGAAGGACATGAACAGACACTTCTCAAAGGAAAACATACAATTGGCCAATAAGCATGAAAAAAATGCTCAACATTACTAATTGTGAGAGAGATGCAAATTAAAACCACAATGAGATACCATGTCACACCAGTCAGAATGGCTACTATTAAAAAGCCAAAAAACTAACAGATGTTGATGAGGATGTGGAAAAAAAAATGTAATGCTTATAAACTGTTGATAGGAATGTAAATTAGCATAGCCTCTATGGAAAACAGTGTGGAAACTTCTCAAAAAAATAAAAATGGAAGTACCATTTGATCCAGCAATCCTATTTATTGGAAAAGGAAAAGAAATCATTTTATCAAAAAAACACCTATTGATTGCAACACTATTCACAATACCACAGTCAAAGAATCAACCTAAGTGTCCATCAGTGGTTGACAGGATAAAGAAAACATGATATATATACACCATGGAATACTACATAGCCATAGTGAATAATGAAATCACATTCTTCAAAGAAATATGAACGGAGCTGGAGGCCATTATTCTACACGAAATAACTCAGAAACAGAAAATCAAATACTGCACGGTCTCACCTATAAGTGGGAGCTAAACAATGGCTACACATAGGAGTAAAGATGGAAATAATATATACTAAGAACTCCAAAAGGGAGGAGGGTAGGTGGGAGGGGTGAGGGTAAAAGAACTACCTATTGGATATTATGTTCACTGTTTGGGTGATAGATTCACTAGAAGCCCAAACCTCAGCATTACATAATTTACCCATGTAACAAACCTGCACATGTACCCCCTGAAACTAAAATTTAAAAAAAAACTGTTTATGCATAGTGCAGCTCATGAAATAATATAGATTCAAGAAGAAAGGTGCAATCACTACAATATATAATTATTAATAATTATAATATTATATATACTATTAATATTGTGTATGTACTAGTGAATGCCTACAATGGGTCAGGTACTCCTATAAACACTTTACTTTCATTATCTCCCAATAATTCTCTCTGAGGTCAGTTTTAGTGTCTTTAATTTAGAGGCTAATTTATGAAATATATATATATATATAGTTACGAAATACATACATATGTCAGTTTTAGTATCCTTAATTTAGAGGCTAATTTATGAAATATATATAGTTATGAAATACATATATAGGTCAGTTTTAGTATCTTTAATTTAGAGGCTAATTTATGAAATACATATATATAGTTCAATAAGAAATTATTTAAAACATGCATAGAAGGCTTTCAAAAATATAATGTTGAAAGAAAAATGAAAATTACAGAAGTATATATAGCATGTAGCTTTATAGAAAGTTTTAAAACTTACAAAGTTAAACAATGTATTATTTAGAGATACCTATATACGAAGTGTAATTAAAATGAAAATCAAAGGAATAATAATTTTTCAAAACTTCAGATGAATGATGGGAAGGCAAAGAGTTGTATTTGGGAAAGACCATACTGCCAGCTTCAAAAGTAATGGCAAAATTTTATTAAGCAGATAATAGATACAGGGTGTTGATTTTATTTTTCTACACACACACACACACCCCCCCACCCACCCACCCACCCACAGCATCAACCCTCAATATCTATGGGTTCCACATCTGTGGATTCAAACAAACCATGAATCAAATATGTAGTTAGGCCTATGATGGTTTTATCTGTACTAAACATGTACAGATATTTTGTTATCAATATCCTCTAAAAAACTATTGATAACGAGTGTTATCCTCTAAACAAACCATACAGTATCCTCTAAACAATATCCTCTAAACAAACAATACAGTTTAGTAACTAATTGCATAACATTTACATTGTATTATAAGTAATGCAGAGCTTATTTAAAGTGAGATATGTTATATGCAAGTAATACTCCATTTTATATAAAGGACTTGAGCATCTAAGATTTTTTGTATCTGTGGGGGGGTTTTGAAACCAATCCTGTATAGGTACTGAAGGACAGCTGTATGTGTGTTTATTTGTATGTATAAAATTGTTCATAATATTTTCTTTTTACTTTTAAATAAAAAAAGTTTATTGAGATGCAATTTACATACAATTTGCTTTTTCATGTTTATAACAATCATGTGTATGTGCAAGCAACACTATAGTCAACTTTAGAACATTTCTATCACCTCTAAAGGAAACTCCATAACCTTTAGCTATTACCCTCCTATTCCTCCCAGCCTCCTCCACTAGCCTGAAGCAACCACTAATCTACTTTTTTTTTTTTTAGATTTTCTTATATTGGACAATTAATATAATTCATATATGGTATGGGGGAAATTTTTGGCTCCCAAGTGAATGTGAATGAGGAAGAGGAAGAGAGTGGAAGAATATTTATTGTACTGTGGGAAGCTGGGGGAAAGCCAATGTAATAGAGACAGCAAGAGAGAGAAAAGAAGGGAGGAAGGAGGGAGAATTGCTTGAAGTGGATAACAGAACTCTGAGCAAAGAAAGGCAGAATAGAAAGTGTGAGTACAGCCTGGAGACAGAATGAGGAGAACACGAACATCTTCCATTTGTTTGCATCTTTAAATTCTTTCAGAAATGTTTTGTGGTTTGCAGTGTCTGAGTCTTTTGCCTTCTTGGTTAATTTCTTAGTGGTTATATATATATATTTTTTGTATATATGTGTATGTATATGTATATATATGTGTGTGTATATATATAGTTGTTAATGTTATTGCTTTCTTAATCTCTTTTCTAGAGTATTCATTGTTGGTGTGTTGAAGTACAATTAATTTTTTCTTGTTGATTTTGTATTGTGCAACTTTGCTAAATTCATGTATTAGTTCAAACAGTTTATGTATGTATAATCTTTGGAATTTTCTACACATGAGATCCTGTTGTCTGTGAACAGAGATAGTTTTGAGATAGTTTTGTCTCTTTCTTGTCCATGTGGATGCCCTTTGTTTATTTTCCTTGCCTGGTTGCTCTGGCTGGACCTTTCAATGCTATGTCAAGCTACTTTAAGCTTTTAAAATTTCACCATTGAGTATGATGGTCCTGTGGATTATTCATACATGGCGTTTTTTTCTTTCTTTCTTTTTTTTTTTTTTTTTTGAGACGGAGTCTCACTCTGTTGCCCAGGCTGGAGTGCAGTGGCGTGATCTTGGCTCACTGAAAACTCTGCCTCCTGGGTTCATGCCATTCTCCTGCCTCAGCCTCCTGAGTGGCTGGGATTACAGGCGCCTGCCACTATGCCCGGCTAATTTTTTTTTTTTTGTATTTTTTTGGTAGAGATGGGGTTTCACCATAGTAGACAGGATAGTCTTGATCTCCTGACCTCGTGATCCACCCGCCTCGGCTTCCCAAAGTGTTAGGATTACAGGCGTGAGCCTGTAATAGGCCGTCTGCAAGCTGAGGAGCCAAGAAGTCAGTCTGAGTCCCAAAACTTCAAAAGTAGAGAAGCCAACAGCGGAGCCTTCAGTCAGTGGCTGAAGGCCTGAGAGCCCCTGGCAAATCACTGGTGTAAGTCCAAGAGTCCCAAAGCAAAAGAACTTGGAGTCTGATGTTCGAGGGCAGGAAGCATCTAGTACAGGAGAAAGATGGAGGCCAGAAGACTTAGCCAGTCTAGTCCTTCCACGTTCCTCTGCCTGCTTTTGTCCTAGCCTCACTGACAGCTGATAGATGGTGCCCACCCAGACTGAGGGTGGGTTGGCCTCTCCCACTCCACTGACTCAAATGTTAATCTCCTTTGGCAACACCCTCACAGACACACCCAGGAACAATACTTTGCATCCTTCAATCCAATCAAGGTGACGCTCAATATTAACCATCACAGGGAACTACAAAGGGTGATTAATATATTTTAAAATTTGTTTCAACTGTGGTGGATTGAAACAAAAAAGGTGCTCCAGAGCACCTAAAAACTATTCCAAGACACCCTCCTGGGCAACTGACCAGCTTCAATAACACACCAACTCATTGCTAGTATTTACTGTAAGTGTGGTTGAATCTATGTTCAACTTTCTAGATATATTTTTTCCTCCTAGGCCAAGGAGTCAGCCTTTCTGAGATCTATTCCTAGAATAAGATATATTTACATTCATTATTCTAGATACTTAACCTTAAATATACTCTATCTGATAGAAGGGAAACTGTTCTTGTCATAACGATCTTTAATCTTAGAAAATGACAGAAAATTAACTCCATATAGTCATTTCTACTGGTTTTCTTCTTGTTTTTGGTGACATGGTATAGTTTAATGGTTCTTAACTTTGGAACCCATCAGAGTCACCTGAGGCACTCTGTAAAGGTACACATGGTGAGGCCTTTCTGGGAGTTTAGATTTAGGAGGTGTGGAGTGAGACCAAAGCATCTCCATTTTGCAAGTGCCCCCAGGAAGTCCTGATGTTCATCCCTGGTTTGTGGAAGATCTCAGAGCTCTGTTTACAGATTTCAGACTTCAAAAGTTTAAAATTAAAAAACATTAATAATGTAAATTAAATTTAAAAATGCAGAGACCAGTCCTCTCATAGTGAACCTCTAACTGAGTAACTTAGCTAAGATGCCTACTTAAGTCTCAGAGCCTGTGGCTCTGTATTTCTGTTTCTCATCTGCTTTGTTTGTTTTATAGGGTTGTTAAAAAAAAGTTGGATAAAAGACAGAAAAGCATTTTCTTATACTCACGAAGTTCCCTAATAATGTGCTTTGGTACACATTCTCTCTCCAATTCTCTTTACTGCCCAACTCAAAGCTTTTCACCAGTCTCCCACAAAGTGGAGAATCATACTCAGCCTCAAATTTCTTGGAAAGTGTCAGCAAATGAAGAATGCAGTCGATTAGAAATTATAAGAAAGAAGAAGAGGTTCTCCAAGTTGAGTTTTGGGGCTCCATCTCTGTGTATACTCTTTACATATACTTTCATCCAGCATTGCACTCAAATACCTTGTCCTCATACAACAGGGCTTTTCAATGCCAGGATTGTGCCTGAGGGTCATTCCTAGTCTAAGACCTACCTGGCTGGAGCAATACATGACTCAGCACAGAATTAAATGAAAGACTCAATACCATGTCACTGGGAGGGATGAAATTCCCTCACCAAGTATCAATTTTAAGTATCCTCACATACTGTTGCAAAGATAACACACATTCACTTTTGATGCTCTGGTATAAAAAATAGGGTTAGGCCTGGAGGGGACAGAGATGGAGCCTGAATCTCTGAGGCTGTGACAGGCCAAGGTTGTGGATTCTGTAGATGCCAGGAGGCAGACAGGATGAACATCAGTGACTTCATTAACAAAGTTAGTGTGAATTACACAAAACCAAGCACATGCAAAGGACTGGAATAGTATGAGGGAAAAAAAAGATAAATGTCTTAGATATCTGTGCCCTCATCCAAGTGAGAAATAAACTATTGAGCAGAGTGCAGGACCACACACTATGTGACATACTGCAGCTTCCAATATCTATTTGCCTTTGATTCATGTTTAATCATTTCTGCATCACCTTCTGTGTCAACCTGGTATAGATCTTCAGCCTGTTTTCATATCCTGAACTGTTTTCTCCTATTATGAATACAATTTCCCTAGCCTTGCCTTTTAACCCAATCCATCCTTTGCTTTTATTGTTGTGGTTTTCCATGACCTCCTCATAGTGCAAATTCTTGATTGAATGCTCTGGAAGAAGCCAACATTGCAGAGAAATTCTTGGTAGGCTCAGTCAGTACGAATGAGCTGTCAGAACCAATCAGGGTGGTGCCTCTGAATGGCCAACATGGAAACAGGAACAGGGCTACTAAATAAACAAACAAACATAAAACCTCTCTTAACTTTTAAAGTTATATTAAATTGTGGTTTATTCTTAAACCATTTAGCCTCCTGTGAGGTACTGACTGGGACATTTCCAAATCCAAGCAGAGCATCCAGGGGTTTGAAGAGAAAATATTCGCCCACTCTGGAAAATACATGCTGGCTCTAGGACAGATAATATCATTGAGGCCTAAAACATCATCCAACATCTCTTAAATCCAATGGAATGGGTGGGCGTTTTTCCTGGTTCACCTATTTCTTGCTTGCTTTGCAGTCTTTTCTGGTGTTCTTTTCTAAATCTGATCTCAATTTTTCCACACATTCTCAATTTCCCAGAAGCCATTTGAAAGTAGAATTATTACACAGGAACAGCAAGTATAAACCAAAAGCAGCTTGGAATAATCAGGATGATGTTCATTACAGCATGTCTGAATATCTAAGGCCTCATAAATCCAGCAGACCTGCCCCAAACTGAAGCAGGATATTTCCCTGACCCCTTTGCTGGCAGGAACTGGAGTGCACAGGCACTGGCAGGGGTGAACTCCACTCACTTACTGCTCTACCCTTTGTGGGAGGGGAGTTTAAGTAAGCAGGTACAAGAGCTAGGATGAGCATTTTTGGGTGCCAGCAAGAACAAACTCTGTACTGGTCCCTCGGCAGCATCTAGGGGAGGGTGCCTGTGACCCCTGAAGCCCCAGAGGAAGTGTAACAGTGCCTGTTTAGTTTTGCCATCTGTGGATGGCTTAAGTGTTAATAGCTCAGTGGAGGGTCAGTGTGATAGCTTTTTGCACCCACACAGGTGACACCTGAGTTCTTGTCCAGCATCCAGGAGGAATGAAGGTGGTAAATGTGGGGGATTTTATTGCCAAGGAAAGTGGTTCTCAGTGAAAAGGTGGCGGCTGAAAAAGGGATGGAGTGGGAAGGCAATCTTCTCCTGGAGTCTGGCTGGGGACTGTCCCTCTGATGTCAAGCCACTTCTCTCTGACATCCAACCATAGTCTCCAATGTCCAGCTGCTTCTCCTCTCTCTGTCAGCTGAGCCTGGGGTTTTTATGGTGCACAGGATGGGGGGAAGGGCAGGTGATGGATGGTTTTGGAAAATGCAACATTCAAGTGAGAAAACAGGGATGCAAGTCCTCACTTTGGACCACAGTATCAGGCTTTTCAGTTTGAGGGTGGGGACCTTGTTGGGGACCCACACTCTTTTGCCCAGAATTTCCCTGCCCCCTGTCCCTATCAAAACCACAGAGCTGGTATCACAAAAACATGGTCCTTGATATCCTCAAAATGTTCTCAGGTTCTGTCTTGACCAGGGCTTATCTCATGTCTCTTTTCAAATTTATTTCTGACACCAGTTCCAGGTTCTCAGATGGTTTTCCTATGTATAGACTTACCTCGGTCTTTGTCCTTATGCTTGAGGTAACTTCCATGTATGTTAGCCCTGGCTGCCATCTTTGACATTGGTCAGCATTGCTTTGTAAATTGCCTATTGCTTCAGGATAAATTTTCTAGTCCCACCCCATTCTTCCTTACATTTCTGAAAACAAACATTCCATGATGTCCACGTGTTTTCTTCCTCATCCATCCATAACCATAACACATAAAAATCATAAACAGAATAACCTACCTCTGGATGAGAAAGATTGTTAGACATATTTCATTTGATACTCATAGCAAACTTGTGAAAAACATGCATGACATTCATTTCACAGATGAGAAGCAGAAGCTCTAGAAAAAATAATGCTGATAACTTTGTCCTCCAATGTGATCCAGATGTTCCCAATAGAGTGTCACAAATTTATGTAAATATTTCCAGCTGCGACCAGGCATGATGGTTCATGCTTGTAATCTCAGCACTTTGGGAGACTGAGGTATCCACTTGAGTGATCACTCAAGTGATCCACTTGAGGACAGGAGTTCGAAACCAGCCTGGCCAACATGGTGAAACCCTGTCTCTACTAAAAAATAAAAAATAAAAATTAGCCAGATGTGGTGGTGGACACCTGTAGTCCCAGATGCTTGGGAGGCTGAGGCAGGAGAATTGCTTGAACCAGGAATGCAGAGGTTGCAGTGAACGGAGATTACATCACTGGATTGCAGCCTGGCAGATAGAGCAAGACTCTGTCTCAAAAAAAAAAAAAAAAAAAAAAAAAAAAAAATTCAATTGGGATTATATATAGAGCTGACCAAGTTAAATGCTCAATCAGTTGAAATGATTTGCATTCCTGTGCTTGTCTTTACAGGTCTTACTTTTCAGTAGTTATTAGAAAAGGGCTGCTTCTTGTAGACTAAACCTTCCTATGTGGATCCCTTAAATTTCAAATTGAGTTTTACCCAAAACTCCACTCAATCACGGGGCATGAAGCATCCCATCTCACCTGCCTGCTGCCATGCCAACTTGAGACTTCCTCCCTGTGGATCACAGAGCTTATTACCTTTGTTACCCTGAGTTCTACTCAATGTGACACTTCCATCCTTGGGATCCTTAAGACAACACCACTTATATCTGATTCTACATCTGTCTGACACTATATGTTTTGATCCCAGCAATTACTATCAAGAACCAGGCCACTCTGGCCTTGGAGACACTCTGGCTTTGACATCAGCTTGGTATTTTAGCTAATGATACTGGCATCTTGCTGCCCCCTTTCCCCATAAGCTGACTTTGCTCTTTTGAGTCTTTATTCCAACTCACATTTCTCCATAATCATCCCTCAAAGAGAGGCACTATCCTTTGGGGTAGAACTCAGATACACGACTACTTTTATTCAGTTCCTAGTTTGCTTAAATCCCCTGGTTCTGCTTTCCTCATTTTAACTCATTTCACTTGAAGTCTGGTTCTGATGTTGTATCTTTGTCAATAACCCTAAGCATTCCTTTGGTAAGCAAAACATGTCATACTCAGCTGGATTCAGCCAGAAAGACTATGGGATCCCAGGAGTTTGTTCTAGCATGAAAGGGGAAGAAGCCAGAAACATGTAGAATTAGGGTTGGGGAAACTGACCTTGCTGTTGAGCAGATGCTCTGGCGAAGGTTGCCTGAGAGCCAGAGAACATATCAGTGATCTTGCTCCTGATCTGAGCCTGTGGCTGTGTCAATATCCAAAGGTTTCCGCTGCAAACTAAGGAGTTTTCAGGCCCCAGTGATACATTAGATCAAGTAACACTAGAGCTACAATAGTCAGTATCTTCAGTTCAGAACCCCAGTTAGAATCTGGATATTCAGAGGGACAGGTCATATGAATTGGCCAACATGATTGGGGGTGGTCAAAGGAAGATTGTGAGCAGAGAGGATACCAGGCCTTTGGCAACAGAATTAATACGAATTCTATATCAGGTGGTGAATGGAAACTCCCACTACACCTGCTCCCCAGTCAGAGCTGGAGTGTAACCAGCCAGGATAGATGAAGTGTCTCAGGGATTGCTGAGGAGAAATGAAATTTAAAATGCTACTTTTTTTTTTTTTTTTTTACATAAAGAAATTTTATTTTCTTTTGTTTAAAACACCCATTTATTCTCTCTCAATGTTCATGGATCAGAAGTATGGGCACAGCACAGATCTCTGCTTAGGGTCTCATAAGGCCCATATCAAGGGTATGATGGTTTTTTTTTTTTTACCTCATGGGAGCTGTCGAGGAAAATCTGTTTCCAAGTTCACTTAAGATATTGGTAGAATTCAGCTCTATGCAATTGAAGGGCTGAAGTCCCTGTTTCCTTGCTGGCTATTGGCTGGGGATCATTCCCAGCTACTAGAGTCTGCCTGCATAGAAATGGTAGATAAAGTTCGTCTAACACTTCTCTCTGCTCTCCTTTTCCACCTTATCTCTCCTGCTTTACCTTCTCCTCCACATACTTCTGAAGGGCTCTTCTGCCTTCCTCTTCTGCTTTTTTCTAATTTTAATTTTTATTGATACATAATCATTGTATCTATTTAGGGGTATATGTGATATTTTGATGCATTCATACAATGTGTAATGATGATAAAAGGGTAATTAGGATATCATCATCTCAAACATTTATCATTTCTTTGTATTGGAAACATTTTAAATCATTTATTCTAGCTATTTTGAAATATACAGTAAATTATTGTTGACTATAGTTAACCCTACTGTGTTATCAAAAGTAGAATTTATTTCTTCTATGTGACTATCTTTTTGTTTCCATTAACCAACCTCTATTCATCCCTCCCTTCTGCCTACCCTTCCCAGCCTCTAGTAAACATTATTCTACTTTCTACCTCTTTGAGATCAACTTTTTTAGCTCCCATATTTGAGTGAGAACATGTGATACTTGTCTTTCTGTGCCTGAATTATTTCACTTAACATAATGACTCTAGTTCTATTCATGTTGCTGCAAATTACAGATTTTATTCTTTTTTTTGTGGAGGAAAGATATTCCATAGTGTATATATAGCACATTTTCTTTATTCAGTCATCCATTGACAGATATTTGGATTGACTCCATATCTTGACCATTGTGAATAGTGCTGTTATAAATATGGGAATGCAAATGTCTTTGATGTGCTGACTTACTTTCTTATGGATACATACCCAGCGGTGGAACTGCTGGATCATACGGTAGGTGCGTTTTTAGATTTTTGGGAAACCTCCATACTGTTTTCCATAGTGGCTGTACTAATTTATATTCCTACCAATGATGTATGAGTGGTCTGCTTTCTCCACATCCTTGCTAGCATTTGTTACTTTTTGTCTTTTTGAAAGTAGCCATTTAACAGGTGAGAAAATATCTCATTGAGGTTTTGATTTTCATTTCCCTGATGATTAATGATGTTGAACATTGTTTCATACACCTGTTGGCCATTTGTATGTCTTCTCTTGTGAAATATCTATTTAGACCATTTTCCCATTTTTAAATCAAATTATTTGTGTGTGTGTGTTTTGGTTTTGTTTTTTGCTATTGAGTTATTAGATGTCTTTATGTAATCTGGTTATTAATCCCTTGTCAAATGGATAGTTTGTATATTTTCTCCCCATTCTGTAGGTTGTCTCTTCACGGTGCTGATTGTTTTCTTTGCTGTGAAAAAGCTTTTTAGCTCAATGTAATCCCATTTGTCTATTTTTGATTTTGTTGCCTGTGCTTTTGAGGTCTTATATTTTTAAAAAAATTTGCCTAGACCACTGTTCCTGAATGTTCTCCTTCTAGTAGTTTCATAGTTTTAGGTCTTACCTTTAAGTATTAATCCATTTTGATTTTATATATTTTGTTTTCTTCAGAGGTAGATTCTCACTCTGTCACACAGAATGGAGTATAGGGGTGCTATCACAGCTTACTGCAAGTTTGAGCTCCTGGGCTCATACAATCCTCCCACCTCAGCCTCCTGAGTAGCTGGGACTGCAGGAATGTGCCATTTCTCCTGCCTAATGATTTTTTAAAAAATATTTCAATTTTTCTTGAGACAGGGTCTCGCTATGTTGCCCAGGCTGGTTTTTCAAACTCTTGGGCTCAAACAATCCTCTCCTATCTTGGCTTCCCAAAGTGTTGGGATTACACGCATGAGCCACCGTGCCTGGCCTGATTTTTGCATATGGTAAGAAATGGAATTCTAGGTTTTATTCTTTTGCATGTGGATATCCAGTTTTCCCAGCACTATTTACTGAAAAGGGTGTCCTTTCCCTAATAAATGTTTTTGGTACCTTTGTCAAAAGTGAGTTGGCTGAAAATGCATGGATTTATTTCTGAGTTTTAAAAATTGTGTTCCATTGGTCTGTGTGTCTATTTCTATGCCAGTACAATGATGTTTTGGTTACTGTAACTTTGTAGTATATTTTGAAGTCAGGTAGTGTGATGGCTCTAGCTTTGTTCTTTCTGCTCAGGATTGCTTTAATTATTCAAGGACTTTTGTAGTTCCATGTAAAACTGCTTCTCATCATGCAATGCTGAATCCTACTGGTTATATTTTTAGTCATTTATTGATGCATGAATTACAGAATGTATTCATTAATTATTAATTGAGCACTTATTATATGTTCCAGGTTATATATAGTAGGTTCTGGGACATAGCAGTGAACAAAACAGGCATAAGTCCCCACCCTCCTGGAGCTATATTCTAGAGAATTAGAATATTCTCTAGACATTAGATAATATAAATAAACCATACATAGTCTCAGAAGGTGACAGGTGATATGGAGAAAAATAGACCAGAGAAGGATTATAGGCAGCACCAAGGGAGAGAAAATAATTATCATTACAATTTTAAATAGGGGTAGTTTGATGTCATTCAAAAGACCACCAGGATGGCTAAATAGTAAAAAACAGGGCTTCATTTGTGATATCAGTTTGCTACCAGGAAAAGAAGTTCTCCAAAATGTACTCAAGGTGCTTTCTCTTTGAAGAGGGGAAAGACAGATTGGGTGTTATGCCTCAGAAGCTCTGTATTAGACAACAGAGTCATACATATTCAGTATGTTTGGGCTAAAAGCTATATAAATTTACGAAGGTAGCTGAGCACATGTGCAATGGATAAAGATGTATGTACATACATCCCAGGTTCATTTTGGGATTTAGCATTAAAGTGAGGTGGACTTTGGTTCTTTACATCAAAAGGTGAAATATAGGACACAAAGACAGTTTGTGTGTAGCCTTTATAAACTGGCCAAAACTGGCTAGAGGTCAGTTGCTTATCAGAAAAACATGTAAGGCTAGTTCTCTGTCCAATAAGAGTTGGAGAGATCTAGGTTGTAATTCAGTTCTGACAATTTGTTAGACACCTGACAGCTCCGATTGTTAGGGAGTTTAACAAGAGTGTGGTTTTTCTTGTAGGGATTTAGAAATTTGCCATGTCAGCGAGGCCCTAAACCCTTGACCCATAGGCAACATTTTGTTTCTTTAACCTGAAAGTCCATCTCAGTTTGTAAAGGGGCATCTATTTTGGTCTCTCAGATCAGGTGGGGAAGGCCTTACTGAGAAGGTGCTGCTGCAAGACTTGAAGGAGGTGAAGGAGGAAGTTGAGTGCAGAAGTATGACTGGTGGGATGTGCTGTGAACAGCGAGCTAGTCCATGTAGCTGAAGAAGAGCTAGCAAGGTTGGGAGAAGTAGGAGATGAAGGGTAGCTGATGGTTATAGAACTTACTGGACCAGTGTAATGACTTTGGCTTTTATTCTGGAGTAAGTGTCCATCTTTGAAATAGAGAAGTGCATAGATCTGATTAATAGTTTAAAAGGACGGCTCTGGCTGATGTGTTGAAAGTAGATTCTAAAACACCAAAATCTTTGTGTGTTTGTTAGGATTAGTCTAGGTTGCAGTCATAAGAGGTTCTAAACAGCAATGGCTTAGAAAAGACAGATTATTATTTCCCAAAGCAGTTTAGGTTGTGATCAGGACTGGTAAAATGATAACACAGCATCAGGACTCTGTTATTTGCATGGTACTTCCTACCTTTTCAGAGTCGAAAATGGCTCAGTCCCATGGCTGCAGGAAGGCAGAAAGGGAAAGAGAGGGCATGCTGCCTTGCCTTTGATCGTGACCTAGATGTTGAAAGAACATCTCTTTCACTCACAATGCGTTGCCTGGGACTCAGGTACATGGCATACCCAGTTGCAAGAGACACTGGGAAAGGAAGTATTTGATGGTTGTATACCCAAATAAAACTGCTATTACTTAAGAACAGTAGCTGTCAGAGTGTGGATCCTGAGCCAGCAGCATCAGGACTACCTAGCAACTTCTTACAAATGCAAATTCTTAGGCCCCACCCTAAATCCACTGATCAAAAACTCTGGGGATGGAATCCAGTGATCTTCATTTTAAGGAGCTCTCTAGGTGATTCTGGTTTATGCTACAAGGAGGACAGATGAAGGGAGACTTGTCGGGAAGACAAGGAAGCACAGCTTTAAACTATTAATTCTTTTTTCCCTAATATATTATCTAAAGGTGTGTGGATTTTCAATGTGAATTATTAATTAAAAGAAGTTGAGTCTGAATATTAAAGATAAGATGCAACATTATTAGTCTCATTTTAGACTTTGCAATAAGTATATTTTAAAATTTCTTTAGTATTGTGAAGGCTTCACCTGCAAAAGACTATGAAAGAAAAGTGACTGAAAACACATTGCTTCTATTTTCTTCTTAGGCTATCTTTATTTTCCTGCTTTGTTTTGTTTGGTTTCCATTCCATCTTGTCAGAAACCTACTGTGTGTTGCCAGAGTTAATTGATATTTCTAAGTGTCTTAAATATCAACACACCATAATGAACAAATGAAAATGGCCAAATCTGCCTGGAGAGGAGAAAGAAAAAGTGTCCTGGGAAAGTCATTCAACTTTCCCCCATTTATAAATAGAGGACTGTCTTATGCAGAGAACTCAGGAATTAAAGTTAAAAGAATGGAGTTGAAAGTCCAACAACAGGTCCAGCTCTGAGACTTTCGATGAGTTACTGGAGACTTGGACCAGAATTTGGTTACCGGATAATCTTTAGTGCATGAGGCACTTTATGAACCAAAGAAGGATATCTTGTATTGACAAAAGGGTATGATTTATCAAGAATATTACTAAAATTATGATGATAGTTTCAAAATATGTAACACAAAAACTGATAGGATTGAAATAAAAAATCCACATATTGACAATCATCTAATGTGTCTTTAACATATGTTCTTCAGAAATCAACAGATCAAGTTGATATAAAACAAATTAAGTAGCACAAATGATTGCTCTGTGTTGAGATACCACATATCAGAGGATACACACTATTTTCACTCAATCCACATTCACAAACCTGAATATATACTAAACACAAAATTTGGTATAACCCCCATTCAGAGAATACACATTATTTTTGCTCAGTCAACATTTAAAATTGACTCTATATTACCTACAAAAAATTTTTCAGTGAGTCCCAAGCGGTTATATTCTTTGGGCACAGTGTAATAAAAGTAAAAATTAAAATAAAATAATACTAATAAATTACCCCATTAGTAACTTGTGTTAAAGAAGAAGTTAACAGCAGAAATTAAAAACTTTTAGAAATACAGCCATACCTCATTTTGCGGGGGGGCTTGTTTTATTGTGCTTTGCAGATATTGCATTTTTTTTAGCATATTAAAGTTTTGTGGCAACCCTGCATCGAGCAAGTCTATCAGTGCCATTCTTCCAACATCATGTGCCCATTTCATGTCTTTGTGTCACATTTTGGTAATTTTCACAATATTTCAAACATTTTGTTATTATTATATTTGTAGTGGTGATCTATGATCAGTAATCTTTAATGTGACTCTTGTAATTGTTTGGGGGCACCACAAACTGGTCCCATACACATGGCAAACTTTATATATGTTGGGTGTGTTCTGACTACTCTACTCACTGGTTATTTCCCATCTCTCTCTCTCTCTCTCTCTCTTTTTAGGCGTCTCTATTTTCCACAAAGCAATATTGAAGTTAGGCCAATTAATAACCCTACAATGGCTTCTAAGTGTTTGAGGGAAAGGAAGTGTTTCATGTTTCTCACTTTGAATCAAAAGCTAAAAATGATGAAGCTTAGAGAGAAAGGCATGTCAAAAACCAACATAA
Source organism: Macaca thibetana thibetana (assembly GCF_024542745.1). NCBI lineage: Eukaryota > Metazoa > Chordata > Mammalia > Primates > Cercopithecidae > Macaca > Macaca thibetana. The sequence continues at coordinate 54,658,247 of NC_065585.1, read as the reverse complement.
GCTGAAAGCTGGGCCTTTTGTGCCTAACAGCCAAGTTGTTAATGCAAAGGAAAGGTTCTTGGGAGAAATTGAAAATGTTATTTGTGTGTTCACAAATGATATGAATGAGAGCAAAGCAACCTCATTTCTGATATGGAGGAAGTTGGCGTGATCAGGATAGAAGGTCAAAACAGCCATAACATTTACTTAAGCCAAAGTCTAATCCAGAGCAAGGACCTAACTCTTTAATTCTGTGAAGAGTAAGAGAGTTGAGGAAGCTGCAAAGAAAAGTTTAAAGCTAGCAGAGCTTGGTTCACGAGGTTTAAGGAAAAAGGCCATCTCCATAACATAAAAGTGCAAGGTTAGGCCGTAAGTACTAATAGGGAAGCTGCAGTAAGTTATCCGGAAGATCTACCTACAATCATTAATGAACATGGCTGTGCTAAACAAATTTTTTATGTAGGTGAAAGAATCTTACTCTGTATTAGAAGAAGCAGCCATATAAAACTCTCATAGCAAGTCAGGTGCGTTGGATCACACCTGTAATCCCAGCACTTTGGGAGGCTAAGGCAGGAGGATCACTTGAGCCCAGGAGTTAAGGACCCATCTGGGCAACATGGCAAAACCCAGTCTCTACCAAAAATATAAAAATTAGCCAGGTGTAGTGGCATGTGCCTGTAGTCCTAGCTACTTGAGATTTGCAAGGCTGAGGTAGGAGACTCGCTTGAACCAAGGAAGTCAAGGTTACAGTGAGCCATGATCATGCCACTGCTTTCCAGCCTGGGCGAAAGAGCAAGACTGTCTCAAAAAAAGAACAACAACAACAAATCCCCCAAAACAAAAAACTCTCATAGCTAAAGAGGAAAAGTCAGTGACTCTCTTGTGAAGAGCGAATCCAGCTGGTTACTAAGTTGAAGCCAGTGCTCCTTTACTATTCCAAAAATCCTAGGTCCCTTAAGAATTATGCTAAGTCTACTCTCCCTGTGTGCTACAAATGAATGACAGCACATCTGTTTAGAGCATTGTTGGCTGAATATTTTAAGCCCACTATTGATACCCACCACTCAGAAGGACAGATTCCTTTAAAAATATTACTGCTCATTGACAGTGCACCTGGTCACTCAAGAGCTCTGAGGGAGACGTAAAAGGAGATTAACATTGTTTTAATGCCTGCTAACACATGACCTATTCTGCAGCCCAAGGATTAAGGAGTAATCTTGATAGTCAAGTATTGTTATTTAAGAAATACATTTTGTAAGGCTATAGCTGCCATACACCGTGGTTTCTCTGATGGACCTAAACAAAGTAAATTGAAATGACCTTCTGGAAAGGATTTGTCATTCTAGATGCCACTAAAAACATTCATGGTTCATGACAAAAGGTCAAAATATTCACATTAATGGAAGTTTAGAAGAAGCTGACTCTAACCCTCATAGATTACTTTGAAAGATTCAAGACTTCAGCAGAGGAAGTAACTGCAGAGATGTTGAACAACAAAAGAACTAGAATTAAAAGTGGAACTTAAAGATGTGACTGAATTGCTGCAATCTCAGAATTGAACTTTTATTGAACTATAATAGATGAGGAGTTGCTTCTTATGGATGAGCAAAGAAAGTGGTTTTTGAGATGGATTCTACTCCTGGTGAAGAGGCATAAACATTGTTGAAGTGACAACAAAAGACTTAGAAGCTTATGTAAACATATCTGATAAGGTGGTAGGGTTTGAGAAAGTTGACTTCAATTTTGAAAGACATTCTACTGTGTTTAATATGCTATCACATGGCATTGCATGCTACAGAGAACTCTTTCAGAAAATAAACAACCAATACAATAAATTTTATTGTTATTTTGTTTTCAGAAACTGACACAGCCACCCCAGTTTTCAACAACTATGACCCAGTCAGCAGCCATCAACATGCAGCCAACAACATGGAGTCAAGACCCTCTACCAGCAAAAACATTAGAACTCACTGAAGGATGAGATGATTGTTAGCATTTTTTAGCAATCAAGTATTTTTAATTAAGGCATGTACATTATTTTTTACACATAATGCTATTGCATACTTAACAGACTATGGCATAGTATAACATAACTTTTGTATGCACTAGAAAATAAAAAAAAGTGTGTGACTTACTTAATTGCAATATTTGTTGTATTGTGGTGGTCTGGAATTGACTGCATAGTATCTTTGATATTGCTTATAATCTGCAATATCAAAACTTGTTTGAAGCAGTCAAAACAGAAATGTTAGAGCCTTGGTGCTTAAGATAATATTAAAAACATTGTTGCATTGCTTATACGATATGAAGAAAAATGAGGAATAAACTAAACATTTAAGTAAAGAAGCCAAACATGATTAATAAAGAAAATCCTTTAAAGAATAGTAATTAAAAATATAAATGCAAAAACAAATTCAGTAGAAAACAAAACAGTAGACTTAATAAAATCAGAAGATTCTGTGAAACAGACAAAATATAAAATTTTTGAAGTGTTTGGTTAAGGACAAAAGAGGTGACGTAAGCAAACTATATTAGGAATGAGAAAGATGACATAGATGGAATCATGAAAGGTATTTTAAAATAAAACAGTATTACAGTTTAAAAAATTGATTGTAATATAGATTGAACAGACAATTTTCTATGAAAATGAATTGCTAAATCTGAATCACAAAGGAATAGAAAATTAAAATTTACTAGTAACAATTACAGTAATTAAAATATTGGTAAACGATCTGCTCTCAAAAGAAGCCAATGGATCTGCATAGATTTCAAGGAATGATAAATTTTGATATCCCAAAGATAGGGAGTTTTCAAAAAAACAGGAGAATTTTTTAATTCACTCAAAAGGGTTAGCCTTATACTAATATTTAAGCCATGCAAGAATAGCACTAAAAAAAACCCCATAGGTTATAACTCATTTATAAAAGGAGGTGAAAAGTCTTAAATAAATTGTTAGCAAATAGAATAAAAAGGTATCAAAAATATAAAGACATGAACTGATTCCAAGAATGAAATAATTATTTAACATTCGAAAAAATTCTAAGTGCAATTCTTCAGAAAAAGTTTAAATATAATTACCTAGAAAGATTCTAAGGACAATCCCCTAGAATCATTAAGGCAACTGCAACTTAATAAAATTTATACTCATGCCTGAATTTTTAAAAATCTATTTCAGCAAACAAAGGAAAAAAACACTTTCTTAGCCTGAAAAGGCTGTTTACTATAAATCTACAGTAAGTATCATACTTTTTCAACATTGGAAAACATTCCTAATACAATTAGGAATAAAACAAGAATTTATGCTATTACCACTACTATTCAAGCAGGGCTACTAATAATGCAATATAATAAGAAAACTAAATAAAGACTCAAAATATCATTATTAGCAGCCATCATGATTACCTACTTAGAAATCAAAAGAGAATCAGCTGAGAAGCTTTCACATGTAAGAAGAGAGTTCAATAAGAAAAGCAGATATAAATAAGAATGGTTACATTTCACCAGCAACAGTCAATCAAAATATTTATAATAACAATGAACTCAAAATAAGTAGAGATAAACTTAATAAGAAATTAGCAAAACCTTTATGAGTAAAGCTGTAAAGCTTTACTGAACAAAGATAATACCTGAGTAAATGGAGAAATATCCTGTGTTTATAAAAGGTAAGATTTACTACTTTAACATTATACATTAGCATCTATAGATTTATAGATTATATATTTAATAAGTTATAATAAAAATTGCAAGAGGATTTATCAATAGAACTTTAGATAATTCTAAAGGTCATCTGAGAAAAATACATAGAAATAAAAACTTTGGGGGATAAAATAAGGAATGATTTCTACCCAATATGAAAACATATTATAAAGTTAGAAAGATTAAATCATTTAAGTATTATTTTAGAAACAGACAGATTAGTAGAACACAAGAGGGTCATAAAAATATTTATTTGTATGATATTTAGTTTATGGTAAAGAAAATTTGTTCTATTAGTGAGCAAAAGACAGAGCTTTCAACAAATGGCACAGAGATGATTGGCAACCCAAGCAAGGGAAAAAATGGTTTTTAAATCACAGCATGTAATCCCAGCACTTTGGGAGGCCGAGACGGGCAGATCACGAGGTCAGGAGATTGAGACCATCCTGGCTAACACGGTGAAACCCCGTCTCTACTAAAAAATACAAAAAACTAGCTGGGCGAGGTGGAGGGCACCTGTAGTCCCAGCTACACGGGAGGCTGAGGCAGGAGAATGACGTAAACCTGGGAGGCAGAGCTTGCAGTGAGCTGAGATCCGGCCACTGCACTCCAGCCCGGGCGACAGAGCAAGACTCCGTCTCAAAAAATATATATATAAATATAAATAAATAAATAAATAATTTGCAGACACATTAAATGTTTAAATATTAGACAGAAATATAGGGGACAAGTTTTGTAATTTTGGTAATTGGAAAGTCCTTACTATATAAGATTTACAACCTAAAGGTATAAAGGAAAAGACTGAGCTTTTACTACATTAATTAAAAGCTTCTGAGCTATGAGTGATACCATAAACAAAGTAAAACATAAAGGAACACGCGGAGCAAAACAGCGATATAGCTGTATTTAGTGTTACCTATTTAAAAGGTGAAGATACATATTCGCAGTGTATAATGTTTTATAAGCATTTAGGAAAAAGACAAATAACATCGTTGAAAACATGGACAAAGACTGAACAAAAATTATACGCAGAAGAAATATAAATGTACATAAAAACAAGTGAAAAGATGATCAGTCTTGTTAGTGTTCAATGAAAGGCAGATTAATATACAAACAATTTTTTTCTCATTAGATTGACAAAAATAATATTAAAAGTCAACAGATAACATTCAAAACTAAAGTATGGGCAAATTTCATATTATCTGTGGTTATATAAATTGGGCTGACACTTTTAGAACACAAATTCCCAATATTTTGATTAGAGAAATTTACAAATATAGGTAGGTCTCACACCAATTTTCCTTCTGGAGGAGTTGGACGGTAAGACTGGAGAAGGGAGGAGAAAAAATATTCACTTTGTATACTTCTATATCACTGAATATTTTAGAGTAAGAATATCTTCATTACTTAATTCTTATTAAGAATTTACTTATAAAGTAAATATGTATTTACTTTAAAAAAATAATTGCATTGAGTTAGAACTGTCTACACAAATAGAAAACACACTCAACTTGAAGCACAAATGTGTTAATGAGGGTTCACTTTCGTGTCAAGTGAAGACACGTCACTCTAGAATGTATAGCTTAGATTACAAATTACCAAAATGTCATCTCATTTGTAAGAAAACACAAGACACGGTTTGCTCTCAATCTCTGTATTGCTACTGAAACTTTTGTAAACATTCTTTTTCCCTTTTAATGAACATAAATTCAACTTCTCTGCTGATTCCCAGAGACTCCTTAGTTGTTTCCACTGCATATGCCTCACTAAATCAGACTTCAGTTAATTAAATTTGCTTTACAGCTGCTACAATTCTTTTGGGCCATTAGGCTTAAGGGGATCTATTAAATATATAATTTTATGGTGTCAAATTCAAGAGAAAAATAGAAGATACTGGACTTGGGCAGGATGGTGAACTATTTTTAAGCAAATAAAGTCACTGTCTACCTATTATTCTTACTTTCAATAAACAAGTTAAGAAAACTCTTCTGCCCATCCATTATACTTTCTTAGCAAAACTCCAAACTAGGCTCAACCTTAATGTTCGCCTGCTCTTTGTCTAAATCTGTACTGCCAAGTTCTGCTAAAGAAAATTATAGAACCATTAAGACGAGTACCATTAAAACTACAGTCAGTGACCCAAACTGGGCCCTCAAAGCTCAAGATTGATTTTTTCTCCCAAACCTCCATTCTCCTCAAACCTAGACCTCTGTGTGCTGCCTTGCCTTCTACTTCTCTGAGAAACTAGATGCTGTTACAATGCTGAGGAGCCTATAAAACCACCCTCCCTCCTTCATTCTGGACTGTAAGAGACATTCTTCTTTCTGTCTAAGATTATTGGACTCCACAGTGATCTGGGTCCCAGCCCCTACAACCCTCACAGGGACTTCGCTCTATTGATAAATCCCTCTTTCTTGCTATTTCTACTTCTCTCTTTCTATTGGCCCTTTCCCACTATTATTTAAATATGCTTAAGTCTTTTTCTTCTTACAAAATGAAACCCCCACTCAAACCCACATCTGCCTCCAGCTTCCATGCTCCTTTCTTTTAGAGTCAAGCTTCTGAAAAATATATTGTCCTTATATGAATGGAACTATCTTTAAGTTATTAATATCAAATAATTACAATATTTCACACATCTCTTTCTCCCTATTGAAGCAGATAGTTGCCTCTTTGATCATTTTCTCAAGAGGATGATTGACTAGGGAGAAATTATAGTGTGACTTTGAGTCTTCTCTTTAATTCCATTGTGAAAAAGGATGTTTAGATGGTAGATAAAATATATGGGAAAGGAGAGAGAAGAATTACTATGCGTGCCCTGTCATTCCCTCTCCCTGTTGAAGGATGCATTTGGGTTGAGGGTAGGAGAGAAGATGGGCAAGTAGCCTCATAGGTGTGGCACTTCCCAGTGAGGTCAGTAGATCAAGAGGACAAAGGTAGAAGTCCTTGCTCTTTAGGAGGACCCAGAAAGAAATATCTTCCTTGTGTATCTAGCCATTGGGACCATGGATGCTTGTGTCCAAAGTGTGGCATAGAAGTTGAGTGGGAGCCTCAGAACTTAAGAGCCCCTGAAAGCACAAACAGGGGATGTCTAAGTTAGAAGCATCCTGTATGTATCAATAGGTGAAAACCACCCTCCCACAACATTCCCGAGTGCCAAACGTCCTCAGGAACTTGATTAGATCCTGAAGATGGGAGAAGCCTCCAAAAGAGGTGATAGTTTGTGCCTCTCTAACATGTGCAATTGAAATAGCATAGCCAAATATCTAAGCTGAAATTTATGTCAAGGTAAGCAACAACCTTCATTCTTGTTAAATCTAATTTATGTGTTTTAGACATTTTCATATTTGACCTCTCTCTTACAGGTGACTCAGTTGACCATTCCTTCCTTTAAACCCTCTCTTTCTGTGGAATTCATGACACTAAAAAATTCTGATACTTTTACTATTTTTTTTTTGCAATTCAATCTCTTTTATGAAATTCTTCTGCTGCTTGTTCTTTAACTGATGCTACTCATTCTTTCATTTAACAAATGTTTGTTCAGTATCCACCATGTAGCTGGCACTGTTCTCAGTACTGGACATACAACAATGAACAAGGCAAATTTGGCCCCTTCCCTTATAGAGTTTACAGTCTAGTGTAACTGAGAAACTGAATGTGAACAGGGACCTGATGAGTGAGACCCAACATGAACCCAGATCAGGTTTGAATCACACACTTCCATCCCACTCCATGATTTTGTCAGAAGTTATTAATTCAAATTCCTCTGTAGTAAGGACTTACACATCTCTAAAGCAAGACAGATATCTGTTTAGAGCTCTGGCCACCTTTTATCCATCTGCCTCCTGGATCTTCTCTCTTGATATATTTTAGAACTTCAAACTCAAGATGTCAAAAATTGGTCTGTTTTCTTATTCTGTGAATGGCATACTATTATCAGGCAAAGCACTTGCCTCTTGTTCTTTTTTTCTCTCTTACCTTCATCCTAAGTTCCAAAGTTCTATCGTGATACATCCTAACTATCACTTGAATGTGCTCCCTATTAACTCTTGCCTAGATTACTTAAAAAGGCGCCTAATGGTCCCTATTGGTTTTAATCAAATCCCACTCAACCATTCTTCACAGTATAGTCAGAGTCACCTTTTCAAAAATATATAATTTGGGAGTGGGCTCTTTAAGAAAAATAATACAAAAGAATACAGCTTTTATCAGGACTCTCCCTACTTAAAACTCTTCAGTGATTTCCCCAATATTCTTGTGGGAAAGCCCACCCATTCATATGACCCATAAGTTACTGCCTGATGTTATACCTATAACCCTTCCCACTCGCATCTCCTCTGCAAAACCTATGCCCACGAATACCATTCCTGCATCTCATAGCACAATTTAGTCATCTATTTTTTTTTTCCAATTTTTTAGTCATGCCATGAACTCTGTTACATCCAGTTCTTTCCACCAGGAATTTTACACTGTTGCCATTTCCTTCCCACCTTCATTGGGAAACTCCTAATTCATCCTTCAAGTCCTGGCTTTGACTTTGTGGAGGAGTTGTATCCCTCCAGCAGGTTGCCATGTGGTACTTTTCTTGTAATATCCCTTAATCACTTTGTATTGTGACATTTACTTATTTGTAATCCTCCATCAACAGTAAGCCTTTGAGGGCTAAGATTCTCTGTTATTTTCACCATTGCCTCACATGTATGAATGCTTGAGATATATATACATACACTTTACATGTACTTATTGGCATTTTCAATAAATAAATGTATCCATACTGTAGAACTTCTAAATGGAACTAAAGCTAGCAATATTTATAGTAAACCAAGAAGGCTTTTGAGTTTTTCATTTGACTAAATGCTATCTGAGACGCTAAGAGGTCTTAGGTAGTGACCCCTGTTATTAGACAGATGAAAAACTGTCACCTGAATTTCCTTCTAAGGCAGACTTACTGTGAAGCTGATGGAGCTGAAATTTCAGGGCCCCTCAGTTATGCAGTCTCTTCCAAAGTCCCAGAAGCGACCTAGCAGTGTAATCACAGTCCTGTGACATTGTACATTTTGAAAAAGCACAGTATTTTAACCACAGTCATCTCTTTCACTCATGCTTCTCTTCTGCCATTATTTCTCCTGTTATCCTGTCATGCTGGAGTAGTTGGAGGCATTTTTGAAAACTGGCTAAGGGGAAACTGAATCCTGGATACATTTAGTTTGGATTTCTTGGAATATATTGGTTGAGTTGGCAGTTATTTCTGTTCAAGTAAGTTGTCACTAACTAATTAAAATATTACATTGTTTCTCTGGATGTTCTGATGTTTGTTGTTTTAGTCAGTTTTTAAAAGTCTATAATTTTAATGAATTGTTTTTTATCATTAATAAATAACTTTTATACTTAATTTTGTATATATAATTTTGTATTTGTTTCCTTAAAGGGTCTACTCCCAAATTACGTAAGTTTCCGGCCCCACACTTACTTGGATGTTTCTTCAGTTTTTCCGAGTATAAACAAAAGGAATGGATTGTGGGGCAGGAGGAAATGGAAAGTGGGTTCTCTCCCAATCTGTTTTCTACTTATCTTCCTGGCAAGGTCCTGTTAAGATGTCAAGAGTCACAGGGTCACACCGTTGGCAGGGAGTGCAGAGCCTGGAGAGCAGACACTTCATCTCCAGGTTCCAATGTGCACTGAGACTGTCCTTAGCATGGTTCCTCTTCATTCCACTGACCACACTCTCTGAATTTGTTCCTTTACCATGGTCTACCCTATCCAACCCACTAAGAATGCTAATAATGCAGATGCAAAATGCCATAGATACTATGATATATTTTTGTTTCCAATGGTTTTTTAATCTGCCTTCTGTCTGTACTAATACTGGAGATGGTCCTCTCCATTAAGGAGATCTTGATCTAATAAATGTTCAGATAGGAAAATAGGCAACCAGCACATAATCCAAGCACACACAGCTGATGATCCAGATGTCTATCTTTATGACGGTCTTGCATTTTTGTACTTACTCAACAAATACAAATTGAACCCAAACTCTGTGCATAGAGTTATTTATCTAAATGAGAGGTAGACAAAGAAAGTACTCAACTGTGACTTTTGTCAAAATAGTGTCTGATTTTAATTGGAACAAAGAGATACCAGTGAACTGTCAGTTGACAGTCTCAGGCAAATCTCACCATGGTTAATTGAAAGCAGAGAAACAAATTTCAGTCTCTGCCAAAAAGCCTTAGTGGGGTTTAAATAAGTTAACATGTGTAAAACGATCTAATGTTGAAAATATTCTGCTTCTGCTTCATAATCAAAGAAAATGAAAAAACCCTCAGAGGAAATGGAAAATTATGAGCTTGTCTGCCAGCTTCACTAAGGCATAAATCTCTTAGCTTCCAACTAGACAATTGGCTATTCCATGTTATTACATAGCAACATGACTGTTCTCAACAGTGAATGACTAATCAGCAAGGGTTAGGGAATAATGTCATTTGTTTTCAGGAAATCTCAGGAAAGTAAAGAAAATATGCTGTATCTAAGCTGCAATTAGCATGTATACTATGCTAAACTTTCTTCTCTCTCTTGTGTGATTCTCCCCTTGATGGAGAGTAATGTTTTATAAGGTGAAGGAAAGAAAATTAAGCCTCTGCAGCAGAGGTACCGTTTATTGAGAATCTGTTATTTCCATGTATTATCACAATGAATTCTCACAAGAACCCTGTAAGATAAATATTTTCATTTTACAAATGAGAACCCAGCTTCAAAGAGGTTACATAACATACCCAATGCAGCTAGTAAGTAGTTGAGTCAGAATTTAGACTCAAGTCTTACTGCACTAAGTTATATTCTGTGGTGCAATGCAAGGTATTTAGTTCCTCATATATAGACTCGGGCTTGTTTAGACTTTTCAAAAGGCCACTCTTGGGCTTAGAAAGGATGTGAACAGAGTTGGCCACCACAGGTACCTGGCTGACTGTGATCACCATGGGGCACAGAGTATGCACTCTACATAGAGTTGGCCTCTATAATACTTCTGTCGGAAAGCAATGTCTAGAAGGGATGGCCTGGGAGATGTTAGTTGATTGCTTTGCACAATACGGGTGAATTTGGGAAGACTGGGCCTTTTTCCTTCTACATCTCAGATATTAACTAAAGAACTAACTCTTCGCCTAAAGTCATCACATAAATATGCCTAATACCATGCAAGAAATCTGCCTAGATAGATAAAATCCGTTCAGTCCTTCACAGCATTAAAGGCATGTCCTTCCATGTTTCAATGTTTAGCTCTCTTTTGATCACAGGATAAATCCAAACTCTCAAGAATAGCAAATCTTTAAATAACTACTCCTTACCCTAACCCATGTATCCTCTAACACATGTATCCTCTAACAACAATATTTTCCAACCTTCTTTGCACTTTCACATTTCTGTATGCCTTGGCTCACTTTATTCCATCTCCTGGAAATGCCTCCTGCACCTGCTTCTCTGGTAAAACTCTTTTGGTTCTCCAATATGTAGCTCAGTTAGTGTATTTCTGAAGAATCTCTTGACCCCTTCAAGCAAAATTAAGTTTTACAGCCTCTGAGCTCCGAAATAATTTGTGTAGACCTTTATGAGAGCATTAATAATATTATAGCATGATTATATAACTGTCTACCTGTCTTAGCCTTCCACTGGATTACATTATTTCCTATTTCCTATTCATATCTCTAATTAGGTTCAATAAATAAATGGGTAATGTCCTCATTTATCAGGCTTCATTCTTCTATTTTATTTAAGTTAAAGTCTTATACTATATTTGTTTTTTCTTTTTTGGTAGTATGAACTCAGAGCCTTTGATTCGAGGGAAATGTATAATTATATTCCAGAAGCCAAAAGAGAAGAAGAAGGAACAGAAGTAGAAGGGGTGGTTATAGAACTAGTAAAAGGAGGCAGAGCTTGGGACATTTTTTACCAGGCTTTCTGCAATGAGAATAATCTGTTTTTGAAGGAGCGCTTTTTTTCTTAGCCTCTCTGTTAGAATGCAGTTAGACATGTCACATTTGAAATGTTCCTAGGAGAGGATGAATACAAAGCATGACTAAAAGGTCTTTTTCTAAACTGTCCAATATTCTTTAGAGATACCTTAGTTCAACTGAGGTCATGGGTAAAGAGAGATTGATGTATTGCTCATTGAACTGAGTGCAGCATGGTACAGTTGAAAAAACATGCAGATTGCAGTTAGAAGTCCTGAGGATGCTCACCAGCTTTGCCATTTATTCAGTGTGTCCTTGGACAGGTTATATAACTTCTCCATGCCTCACCCCACTAGCCCCCAACATTAGAATTACAAAAGCTCCAAATAGCATAAAATATCTCAATGTCTGGTCCAGAGTAAGGGCTCATTAATGCTATTTCTCTTCCTTTGAAAAAAGGCATATTTTTACATTAAGAATTAAGTATGTTTAGCAATTTCCTAAAAATTACAATGGATATAATTGGAATTTTTTCTAATTCCTCCAGTCCTTAGTTTGAGAAATACTATAGAATGCTGGTTGTAACATAAGTGAGACAGAATTAGTTATCCCAGATGGGAAAGTAAGGACAGTACTGAGCTGGAATTCCTTTTAATGAACTCCCCTGCTCCAGAGAATGAAAAGGAAGTTCTATTTCTTGGATCTTGGAAAGAAATGTTTTTAGAGAGAAAATCATACTATTATTCATGCTGACAATATGGATATGCTCAACCTATGAACCCAAACAGTCTTAGTTAATGACAAGCTGTAATGTGCATTTTTGCTAAAATGTACCTAATTGGAAGCTTTCATAAATTGTGTGGTTTTCCCTTTTTCCTTTCAAAATAAATACATACATACATACATAAAATTGGGGTGTTTGTGGTAAAATACCCCAGATTGTTAGTGAACAGGTTTATCCTGAACTTTTCTATTTCCATATAGTAAACATCACTGCTGAGTATCAATAATGTTAGAATTTACTTCGGAAAAATGCTACTAATGGTATAATTTGAGCACCATCTGTATGTATATAGTATTTTATTCAGGTAACATGAGCACAGTATGACATTACTTGTGCAATTTTGAAAGGTTAATTGAATTGTTGAACAATATTTTAATTTATTCTAATTTGCTTCATTGGAATTCTTCCAATAGTTTTGAATATCTTTGCATGCATTAAAGTCTATTAAATTCTTCTCTTTTTTTTTTTAACCCAAATATACATTTGTGGCCACATTTTAAATTTGAACCCCATTGTTAGCTAAATGTCAAACCCTTTAAAAATCTTTTCATTAAAGCTCCTTTTTTTTCCCTGAGAACTGAAGTCATCTTATTCACATTATTTCCTGAAAAAGAAAGGGCTTGGTTATCCAAAAGTCTTATTTCTATCTTTTAAATAGGGTACAGATAAAGATTATAGTGCTCTTATAGGTGTGGCAATGTTGCCAAATAAATTTCTAGAATTTCATTTTTATAAGTACAAGTCAGAATATTTGATGAATTGCAAGTGTGGAATCAGAGACCTGCATGTTAAAATAGATTGTTACTATACAAGCAAATGGCACACTGCTACCACCATAAGACATTTTCATTATTTCCCATTCACAACAGACACCACGATTTTCCCACCAGTCATAAAGATCATTTTAAGTAAAGAGATGGAGCAACATTTTCAGAATGAGATGTTTTAAGAATATTTTATGAACTTATTCCAAAAATCAATGAATAAAAGTAGAGAAAATCAATTCACTCATGAGTTCTAGAGTCAAATCCACACCAACAGTCAGAGGGTGTCCTTTTTCTGTCTTTTAGAATTACAGATGTGAGAAAACTGCCACCAAAATATATTTTCAAAGTGTTAAAGTATACGTATCGGAAGATAAAAATCATGACTCTAAAAAACTTTATTTAACTCTTCAATTTATGAGGGAACCAGTAAGTGTTATGACTGGCTCAAAAATATTTAAAATGCTAGGATATTTATAGGAGATTTAACAAAGAAATGTTAGGATAAGATTGCTGATTTTGATTAAAAATAAAAACAAAAGGGGCTGGGCTTGGTGGCTCACTCCTGTAATCCCAGCACTTTGGGAGGCCAAGGTAGGTGGGTTGCAAGGTCAGGAGTTCGAGACCAGTCTGGCCAACGTGGTGAAACCCTGTCTCTACTAAAAATACAAAAATTAGCCAGGCGTGGTGGTGTGCACCTGTAATCCCAGCTACTCGAGAGGCTGAGGCAGGAGAATTGCTTGAAAGCAGGAGGTGGAGGTTGCAGTGAACTGAGATCATGCCACTGCACGCCAGTCTGGGCAAAAGAGCAAGACTCTGTCTCAGAAAAAAAAAGGAAAAAAAGGCTCCATTATAGTCCAACAGATCATATGTCTTTGGCACCATTTATTTCACTACATGAAAATTATTTTCATTGTTACTGGACAAAAATCTATCAGTAAGGTAACTTCATTAAGTCTGGGACCTCTTGTCAATAACCAACAATAAGATGAACTGAGAACATTCTTCTAGCCAGTCCTTGGGTGGCCTTTCCCCCAATATTATATGAAAAAAGCACACCAAAATTTTCTGCCTTTTTTCAAGTTTTGATAACTTTACTGACAAAAATAGTAAATCGTGCAGGCGATGCTTCTCAAAAGTTTTAAAGTACCACCAGTGAACATCTATATTTCACCAAAACATTGTTATGAGTATTGACTCTTTGGTTTGTTTTCTTGTATGTAAAGAATTGTAGAAAGCTCACTCAACACTATATTAGCAGATATGAAAATTGAGTTGCAAATGTATAGTGAGTATTAAGGTTACACTTGAAAGACACATTACACTGTTTCGTATTTTAAAGCCATTACCTTTTTCTCATGACACATGAATTTCTATAGCTTTCAAAAGGGCAGAGTATACAGATACTCTCTATCATGGTTGTCAGATAAAATGACCTTGCTCTGACCAATGTGGACCTACCAAGAATTACATTTCCACAAGGTCGATGAATTGTTTTTGTAACGTCCACGTCTATATGCCTCTGCATAAATGCCAAGGTCTTTCATGTTCCTCCCCAAATATTTCTCTGCAATTTCCCAACATGCAGGCTTGATTTGGGCACATATCAAGGTCACCTAGAGTCTACTTCATGAGGACAAAGGCCTTGAAGTCAGATTCATTGCTTTGAGTCCAGATTAAGAGGTTCCAGGCAAGTTGCTCAAACCCTCTAAGAACCTCTCCTCATTTTTAAAATGGTTCAAAAACATTACCCTCTACAGAGAGCTCCTGTGAAGATTAATGAATAAATTTTAGTCACTTAGGGCATTGATTGTGGCAGAGTGAGTGCACAATAATTGCATAATAAATACGTATGCTTTATGTAGATAAATATCATTGTATTTATAATAATAATAAAGTGTCATCTTTTTTTGGTAACTTCAGCCTTCTCATTCTCTATTCTGTGTTTCTTTGTTTTTTTCTTTTCACTTTTGTCTCTCCTCCCACCTGGAAAATGCTCTCAATCTGTGCCATCTTTCCATGCTGTACCACAATCTCCAGTTTCTCTAACTCCTAATGATCTCTTCTTCTAAAACAGCCATTGCATTTAATTATATATTACAATATTTGCTGCTATTTCATGTATGCAGCTATTTCTGCTGTTAAACATAAGCATCTTGAGGACAGTGTGACTTCAAGTGTGTACTAATTTTTATAAGGGATCCTTCTATCTAGGAAAACAAGCTCCAGCCTAAATGTTCCAGGCTTAAAAGAAATTAGAATAAGGATAATAAAAAGGAGGTACAGTTTGGCCATTAAGCCAAACCTCTCCTCCTACCTACTGTGCACCCACCAATCTGTGGGTGTGATGCCAGTTGGCTTCCATGGGAATCTATGCTTATGGGGCTGCTGTCTGCATTTGATTTTGCTGCTCTAGTGTCCTGGAGAGCAGTCTAAGAAAACACAGATGTATAAAAGCCTGGGAAGACATCATGAAACAGTTCCTATGTTGTTTCCATCTTCAAGAAAATCTTTGGACTGTCTGTAGTGCACCAAACTATACTGAGTACCACTGGTCTACAAGACATTGTTCTTTCTCTCAAACTGCTTTTATTAATTTATATTTTTGTAGATCCATAATAATTTTAATAATCTGTATCAATTTTAAATATGAGACCAGAAAGATGTACAATCAATCTCAAATATGGATAATTTATTTGACCCCTCCACCTATTTGTGCTCCGTAGAACTTTCTGTAACATGGTAGAGCTCTAAGGGGAAAGAGAAGAGTTCACAAAAACTTTTTGCAGCCACTTTCAGCACAGCTCACACCGCCAAGTACTTGAGCCCAAGCAGCACTTGCTCTGCGCACTGTGGCTCATCCCCAGATCGGTTCCATTGCTGGTGCTGGTGCTGCTGCTGCTGCTGGTATCACAACTGAAGTTATGTCTACGCCCTGCATTTTTGACATGATCCTCTGTGAAAAGTGTCATTGTGTGTAGGCTCACCAGCTGTCCTGGTTGCCTGTGACTGTCTGGGTTTGAAGCACTGAAAGTCAAGTGTCTCAGAAAATCTTGAACACCCAAACTGGAATAGTTGGTCACTGGGACATTTATGTACAGCTGAACCTTCTTCCAGGCAGTGCGTTAGAGACTCTGCATCCACCAACTCCTACGCCAGGCACTAAGTCTACTCCCTGATTCTTTCTTTAAAGCATTTTAGGTCAATTTCTCCTGCTAGAATTCTGTATCACTCAACACCACTCTCCTGAAGGGATGAAATAGATAACCAACAAGCATCATGCAGTGTTTTTCTGTTCCTCTCCTCTATGACAGCATTGGATTCTATCATCCTTCCTCCGTCCTATTGCCCTCAGCAGCTTTAGCCCCTCTTTCCTTCTTCTCTCCCTCCCTCCACCCAATCCTCAGAGGTTCTGCCTTTTGAGAAGAATCAACCATTAGCTCTCCAAAAGGTTGCATATTTGTTTAATTACTTTTTGAGACAGAGTCTTGCTCTATCACCCAGGCTGGAGTGCAATGTCAAGATTGTGGCTTACTGCAACTTCAACCTCCCAGGCTTAAGTGATTCTCCTGCCCCAGCCACCCTAGTAGCTGGGACTACAGGCATGCACCACCATATCTGGACTATTATTTTATTTTTTAATTTTTTGTGGAAACGGGCTCTCGCCATGTTGCCCAGCTGGTCTCAAACTCCTGGGCTCAAGAGATCCTTCCACCTTGGTCTCCCAAAATGCTGGGATTACAGGCATGAGCCACTGTGCCTAGCCAAGTTGCATATTTAAACATAACTCTTTAGTATTTCCTTATAATCTCTGAGCCAAGATTCTTACCTCAATGTCTACTTCTGTCTACAGAAGAAAAATACATCCACCAACGATGATTTATTTAAATATCTGAGACTGGAATCAAGGCCAATTTTCCTTTGGCCAGAGTATGTGTTCTGCATTTGCTTTTACCAAATGCTAAGTCCAAATGTAAAAAAAAAAATACAACCACTTTAAGAGTGTTAGGAATAAAATGGTAAAAGAAGTTGAAGAGCATCTCTAGCTAAATAAGGGTTGTCATTTGATTAATGCAAGAAAAATCAAATAGTCACAAAGCTCTCCAAACATCTTTCTTTCAGAAATAGAGCCATAATATACATTTGATTCCCCAAAACACATTTCTGAAAGTTCTAAGCTAGTGAACATATGAATTGGTAATGAACCCTGCAGGATTCATAATTATAACTTTGCAATCATGACACA
Organism: Macaca thibetana thibetana; assembly: GCF_024542745.1. Lineage (NCBI taxonomy): Eukaryota > Metazoa > Chordata > Mammalia > Primates > Cercopithecidae > Macaca > Macaca thibetana. The sequence continues at coordinate 54,640,835 of NC_065585.1, read as the reverse complement.
ACAATATGCTCAAAAGCAATGTTTGGGTACTCTTTGAACGTAATTGATAGCTAAGCATATGCATTTTATTGGTAGGTGATGAGAATCACACGTAAAAGTTTTTATCTTGGTATAGCCGGAGGGGGCTATGTGAGGAGGTAAAATGATTATTTTACAGGAGAAAGAAGATGTCCTTATCCTGTGTGCCATAGATCTGTCACATTCTCTGACAGGATTCTACTGAAATCCTTCAGGACTTTCCTAGTGCTCTGCCTATAAAGGCCCCCGATCTATACATAGTCTAAAGAGATCTACATGATCAAAAACAGTGACTCTTACCTGGGGGCGATGATTTCACCCTCACCCCCACCAGCGAACATTTGGCAATATCTGGAAATATTTTCAGTTGTTATAACTGAAGGGAAGGAATATGACTGGCATCTAGTGTGTAGAGGCCAGAGGTACTGCTAAAATTGTGCAAAGGGCTGCTCCCCACAACAGAGAATCATCCAGCCCCAAATGTTAATCAACAGTGCCAAGGTAGAAAACCTTGATATTAAGCCCTTTGTTTCTCTGGTTTCTTCTCATACCCCTCACTCCTTCCTGTACTGTGTTCCTATTTTATTTTCCTTTACATTCTTTGAATGGGCCCCTATCCTTCCCACAAATTGGACTTTGCCATTCTATTCCTGCTGCCAGAGGCTCCTCCTCCAGAATCCTCTCCCTTTCCTGATTAACTATTCTTTCTCCAGCTCTCAGCAATTAAAGCAATTTTTTTCAGAGCATCTCACCCCATTAGACCAGATATCTCTGCTACACAGTCTCCTGACACGTTGCAGTTTTCCTTCATAGCCTGTATCACAGTTTATGGGAATGCTCAATTACAGGCATACCTCAGAGATATTGGGGGCTTAGTTCCAGACCACTGCAATAAATTGAATATCCCAATAAAATACATGATATGAATTTTTTCGTTTCTCACTGCATATAAAAGTTGTGTTCACCCTATGCCATACTCTATTAAGTATGTAATAGCATAATGTTTAAAACAGCAGTGTAAAAGCCTTAATTTAAAAATACGTTAGAGCTGAAAAATACTAACAACCATTCAAGCCTTCATCGAGACCTAATCTTTCTCCTGGTGGGGGGATCTCCTCGATGTTGATGGCTCCTGGCTGATGGGGCAGCAGTTGCTGAAGGTTAAGGTGCTTTTGGCAAATTCTTAAAATAAGAAACCATGAAGTTCATCCCATCAATTGATTCTTTCTTTTATAAAATATTTCTCTGCACCATGTGATGCTCTTTGACATCATTTTACCCGCTTTCAAAACTGGAGTCAGTCCTCTCAAACTCTGCCACTGCTTTGCCAACTAAGTTGATGTAATCTTCTGAATCCTCTGTTGCCATTTCAGCGATGTTCACCCCATCTTCACCAGAAGTAGAATCCATCTCAAAACAAAACAAAACAAAACAAAAAAAAACAAACTTTCTTTACTCATCCATAAGAAGAAGCAACTCCTCATCCATTATAATTTAATTATGAGATTGAAGCAATTCAGTCACGTCTTCAGGCTCCACATGTAATTCTAATTATTTTGCTATTTCTACCATCTCTGCAGTTACTCCTCTACTGAAGTCTTAAACTCCTCAAAGTCATTCATGAGAACTAGAATCAATGTCTTCCAACCCCAATTAATGTGAATATTTTTACCTTTTCCCATAAATCACAAATGTTCACAAAGTCATCTAGATGGTAAATTCCTTCCAGAAGGCTTTCAATTTACTTTGCCCAGATCCTTCAGAAAAATCGCTATCGATGGCAGCTATAGCCATATAAAAGGTAATTTTGAATAATAAGACATGCAGTCCAGATTACTCCTTGATTCATGGGCTGCAGAATAGATTTTGTGTCAGCAGACATGAAAACAATGTTAATCTCCTTGCACGTCTCCATCAGACCTCTTGGGTGACCAGGTGCATTATCAATGAGCAGTAGTATTTTTGAAAGGAATCTGTTTTTCTGAGCAGTAGGTACCACTAATGGGCTTAAAAATATTCAGTAAACCATACTATAAACAGATGTACCGTCACCCATGCTTTGTTCCATTTATAGAGCACAGACAGATTAGATTCAGCATAATTCTTAAGTACTCTAGGGATTTCGGAATGGGAAATTAACATTGGCTGCAACTTAAAGTCACCAGCTACATTAGTCTCTAATAAGAGAGTCAGCCTGTTCTTCAAAAGCTTTGAAGCCAGGCACTGACTTCTCTTCTTTAGCTATAAGAGTTCTAGATGGCATCTTCTTCCAATATAATATAAGGATATTTTACCTGCTTTGAAAATCTGTTGTATCGTGTAGCCACCTTCATGAATTATCTTAGCCAGATATTCCGGATAATTTGCTGCAACCTCTACATCAGCAATTGCTGCTTCACCTTGCACTTTTAGTTAAAGGAGAAAGATTCATACGATCTGAAGAGAAACCACCAGAGTATCATCTTGCACTTTTATGTTATGGACATGACTTCTTAAATCTCATGAACCAACCTCTGCTAGTTTCAAACTTTTCTTCTGCAGCTTCCTCACTTCTCTCAGCCTTCATAGAATTGAAGAGAGTTAGGACATTGCTCTGGATTAGGCTTTGGCTTAAGATAATGTTGTAACTGGTTCTATCCTCTATTGAGACCACAAACACTTTCTCCACATCAGTAATAAGGCTGTTTTGCTTTCTTATCATTTGTGTGTTCATTAGAGTAGAACTTCCAATTTCCTTCAAGAACCTTTCCTTTGCATTCACAACTTAACCAATTGTTTGATGCAAGATGTCTAGCTTTCATCCTATCTCAGCTTTCAACATGTCTTCTTCTTGCTCAGCATAATCATTTCTAGCTTTTGATTAAAGGGAGAGATGTATGAAATTTCCTTTCACTTGAACACTTAGATGACGCTTTAAGGTTATTTTTTTCTAATTTAACAGTGTTTACTTCAAAAAAGGGTAATTCAAGATTGGGCTTTCTCCCAGGCCAGAATGCTTTCAGAGACATTATGGCACTTCCATGTGGTTAGAGAAGATTTATGGGCAGAACAAAGAAAGTGGGTGCAAAAACAGAAGTGAGGTACAGAAACAGCTGGACTGGTTACAGCTTGGGGTGTTTGCCTTATTTGAACAGCTGGCTGACTGTGATTGGCTGAAACTCCATGATTGGCATAAGAGTAGGTTACAGTCTGTTTAGACATCCAGTTAGAATACAGTTTACTATGTATGAGAAACTTTTAGGCCAAAATTACATGGAGGCAGCTATAGGCTAAACTTAATGTAACAACCATTGCAGGGTTATTAATTGGCCTGATTTCAATGTTGTTATTTCTCAGGGAACAGGGAGGCTTCAGGAGAGGTAGCAAGATGAGGGAAGGGCCAATAGGTGGAATGGCCAGAACACAAACATTTAAGGATTAAGTTCCCCATCTTACGTGAGCATTTTTTTTGGTGTCCCAAAACAATTAAAAAAGTAACAACTAAGTTCACTGATCACAGATTACAATAACAGATATAATCATAAGGAAATGTTTGAAATATGTGAGAATTACCAAAATGTGACACAGAGACATGAAGTGAGCACAAAGAGTTGGAAAAATGGCACGGGTAGACTTTGGATAGACTTGCTCGATGCAGGGTTCTGCAAACCTTCCACTTTTTTCTTTCTTTCTTTCTTTTTTTTTTTTTTTTTTTTTTTTTTACCAAAAGGCAGTATCTATGAACCGCAATAAAATGAGATATGCCTGTAAATCACTGTCCTTCAGTTGGAATAATGAATGGTGCTCAGGGGACCTAAAAATAGTTTCTGGGCAAGAAATTTGGCTGAGATAGTAAGGAAAACCTGAAATAATATTTTAGAGTAAAGCAAGATCAATAAACAGAGTTAGAATTCAAATCTGGCACAATTCGATTTGGAACCAGGTCCTGCTTAGGGCACCAGCCATCCCTCTTTCATGGTGCCTGTTTCAGCATGAGACACAATACGGATGTTCACTAAGGAAGGGACTACGACGTAGGCTCCTTATGTTTCCATTATATGAAGCAGTAACATGCAGAGTTGCTGGTACATTCTGTAGCTCTTTGCACTGAAAATTTTCACTACCTTTAAGATTTAAAATAGACCACTATCAGACGGTTTTCACCTGGACATAGTAACTCCTAATAATTGCCCTGACAAATTTCAAAAGAAGATCATTCTCTAACATATAGGAGAGAAGAAAAGCTTGCATCAACCTGGGAAGTGTAGCAACCTCTTTCTTTACTTCCTCATTCCTTCAATGTGTATTTACAGAGCATCTATTATATACCTAATACTTTGGTAAACTGTAAGAATAAACCAGTAAATAAGTCAGATGTATTTCAACACATGAGGCTTACATCTGATACAGAAGACAAAAACCAGTAGCAATATTGAAAGGAATATTAATAACTGATCCAATGGATCTATTCAAAAATGGCTGTGGGTTTTTCTAGAGTGTTTGTCCTCTGTAATAGGAAGACACAGTGACACAGCCACTCATTCTTTTAACAAAATTTATTCAGCATCTGCTGAGCACCAGGCAATGTTTTTTCCCAGATATTTGGACATCAGTGAAATGCAGTAGTCCTGCCTTTTCAAAAGTAAACAAAATGAATGCTAATCCTCCCTGAATTAGCCACGTGTTGTGTAACTGAAGACTATGTTGTCCTTCAATTTCAATAACAACTGCAATGGGTCATTGCAGAGCATGACATTTCTACCTATGAGATATTATCATAAAAATCATGACAGGAACATGAAATGCCAGTGGCCTTAATTTCTCTTGTGCACACTATATTCACACATAAACGCTTTGGGTAGAAGTCATACAGATGTGAACCCACAGAGACGATTTTGAAGTTTTCTGTGCAATGAAAAGAAAGGGAGATAATTGTTTTCCCATTTATGGGCAGTCCATCCTTGGGTGGCCTCAAACCCAGCCTCTGAGCTACAGCTGGGCAGGGCAGGGCCACCCAATGTCCACTGCAGGAACAAAGCCCATTGTGTTGGCCTTCATGCATCCTTCATAATAAGGCTGGAAGTAGAAAAAATTTAGACACGGATACCCTGCAATCCAGAGAAACGATTTCTTTTGAAAGTGCCTTAGTCTAGTTCAAGCAGACAATGCAGGAATTGATTTTCCTGTCTCTCCAGTCCCTCTTGTCCTTCTGTTAGCTCCTGCTGAGCTAATGGCTCCTCTTCTGTGGTGCCTGTGAACATCTTTCGTATTATGTTGACAGTTTCCGTTCAAGTGTTGGTCTCATGCACAAAACTGTAATATCCAAAATCTATATAATAGGTACCACCTGCCAGGCGCTTTTGTAAGTGCTTTATGTCCTTTAATCTGACAAAAACTCTATGAGAAAAATATAATTTCTATCTTGATTTTATAGGTGTGGAAACTGAGGCATAAAGAGGTTAAATAGCTTGCCCAAGTGGCACATCTAGTAACAGAGCTAGGATTTGAAACCAGATGCGACTCCACAGCCTCTTAGTAGCATATAGAAGCCACACAATAAATATTTATTAGCACTCATTTGGTCACTTGACTCCTCCACTAGTTCCTGCAGGTTTTTACTCTCCAAGGGGTGATCTCAGTAAGTAGTTTCCTTACGTGACCGTGTATCACAATGACCAGAGGAGACTTTTAAAACTATAGTTCTCTGAGAGTGGCGTTTGACATTTTATGTTTTTCTAATGTGTCTCAGAAGATGATGATTTGGCCACATGGGAAACAATGGTACTAGACAGTGATGTGAAAACAGTGGAGTTGGCACTGGCCCTCTCTACCTTCCCTTTCCAAATCTCTCTTATATTGACAATGCCCCTGTCCACTCCTAAATATCTCTGCTCAGGCTCACTCTCCTAGAACCTTAATCTTAGCCCAAATAATCTTTCCTAAAGTGTTGGAAGGTAAGCAACATACTTCCTAGGACTCCAGTCTAGGAATCAAGATGTTATCTTTCATTACTAGCCACACAATTTTAATGTATTTCAGAGCATTTCAGAGTTTGTCTCTTCATTTGTAAAATACAGTGAGATAAGACAATGATTTATATTGTCTAATATGATAGCTACTAGCCATGCGTGGCTATTTACATTTATATTTAAATTAATTAAAAATTAAATAAAATTGAAAATGTAGTTCCTCTATTAAACTAGCCACATTTCAAGAACTTGATGGCTACATGAGGCTATAGGCTAACATACTGGATAGACATAGAACATTTTCATCAGGACACTAAGTTCTATTGAACAGCATGAATCCTATGCTCAAATGAGATCAGATATCTGAAGACCTTTTCATTTTTGCCACCCTCAGATGAAGGCATGCAAGATATGTAGCCATCTTTATTTTTCTATTATGTAACTTAATTTTTCTATTATGTAACTTAATTTTTCCTTTGTGCCGTCATCAGCCTTTTGGCTGAAAATATAAACTTAGTTAATTTCGGCAAATAAAACCCTTTAAAGTTGGAACACAGGCACTTTGGAATTGTCCCCTTGAAATGCTTCTCCTTCAGATAGCACATAAGTTTTAGGCATCATAACAATTTGGGCTTGCACCCAGGCCTCAACACCTTCTAGGCTGGAGCCCCTCCAAGAACCAATCTGTGTTAGTGGTACCCTTTAGTTAAAGCTTGTGTGTATGTATTTATGTGCGTACATGCTTATGGGTTAATGGGATGGAATGAGAGAAAAGAGAGAGGGTATAAGAATCTGGAGAGAATTGTTTAATCTGCTTTGCACTTTTTGAATGGTACTCCATAGATAGTCACCTACAAAGCATCAGGGAATGTGTATCTGGGTTCTATGGCAGTGAGTTCTCAAAGTCATAAAAAATGTCTCCCACCTATCAGTTTTCATTAATCAAAATGTCAGTGACCCTGAATAATTTTCATAAACCATTCATTCAAGGTATTTATTAGCAAGAAACAAATTACTGTCTTTTTATTTTTTGTAATCATTTATTCACATTGCTAGCCTTTGGTCAGACAATGGCTTCTTTTAAAACACAAATAATCAACATGTTCTGAATCCTGGACATATCATTCTGTTTAGGGAGTTGCTTCTTATGATTGGCACTATCACAGCCTTGCTTCAGTTTATTACACTGTTGGTAAGTGGAATCGCTAAAGCTGTCACATCAAAAGCCTTCTGGATTTTCAGAATCCTTCACTAGCATTCTTCTCTGGCAAGAAATGAATTGTTCTTTTGTTGTTGCATAATCTGATTGACAAGACTAACATGAATAGGGTCTATTGCATGGAGGAAATTAGGAACCATTTCTCTTGTCAAAATTTCTGTCTTTGCTTTTGTCTTTCCTGTCTAAGCACAGATATGATCACAATAAGGAGCGGGCAGCCTAAGAAGGCAGTGGTGCAGCTTAAAGAGCACATGTCATCACCTTGTTTTCTTGGGGAGCCATAACCTGCAAAAGAAGGGCAGGGTCCATGCTATAATTCTGAAGCTGCCAGGGACCCTTCGAGATAGCAATTTCTGTTTCTACCCTTCTTTTCTCACTTTCTATCATTTCATGTTAAATAACAAAGGAGTTTTGTGGAGTGTTACATAAAATTCTGCATGTTAAAGATACAGATTATAAGCCTTTCATATTTTTCTCTCACCACTATTAGCAATAAGTTAGACATTTCTAGGAAATAGATTTAGGAATTGTATGTCACTAAGAAACAGTAACCCACACTATGGGCAAATCATGTAACCTCTTCACGCAACAGTGTTTTCACTGGCAAAGGAGTTTAGAAACAGCTATCTTGCAGAGGTCTTATGAGTAATAAATGATAAAAATGGGAGTGAGGATTGCATAGTGGGAAGAGCTCAGAATCTGGATTCAAAGAGCAGTGGATTTGAGTGCTAGCTGTACTACTTACTAGTTTCATGATCTTGGAAAAATTACATGAACTCTGAGAATTTAATGAGGAAATGCCTACAAAGTATGAAGCACAGTGCCTGGAAAAAAACAAATTCCGTGTTTGGTAGCTGTTTGTTACAATTATTATTACAAAAAGTATGTGAAAATATCTGACACAACATATGTTACAAAAAAACACAAAAATAGTGTTTTCTTCCTTTTCTATTTTTCCCCCCTTTTTTCCTAATATATATTAAGGTTTTGACATTGGAAAATGTGTCATGGCAAATGTTCTAACTAGTACCCTGAGTGTTTCCTGGTGCAGGAAGTAAAAATCAGATTATCAGTTCTATTAGGACAAGGACAATATACTATTTTCTCATTAAAATCTTATAAGAACAGATAGACCAGCAAAATGTGTATTTCAAGTAATATTAGTTTGTTAATTCTTTCTCATTGGCTGGTCCTGGTTTTATTAACAAAATATATTTTCTATTTTTTTAATGGAAATATTTCAGGCCTTTTCAAACTGAGGATTTTTTCTCTGAAAATGGTTAATAAAACTAAATCAGTGAGGAGAGAAAATATTAACAGGACCTACTCAAAATATATGAAAACATATGTCTGCAACCAACCAACCAACAAACAAAAACTTGAAGAATAATAATCTTTGAAACGTTCTTCTTCATAGTGGCCCCAAAATGGAAAAAATCCAAATGGCCATCAAAAGAAAAATGAGTAAGAAATTGTACTGTACTCATACAATGGACTACTACTTGGCACACAAAGGGAAATTAACTACTGATAAAGGTATTAACGTGGATAGACCTCAATATATTTATGTTGAGTAAAAAAAAAAAAAACAGGAAGAAGGAAGTGCATATTATATGGATCCATTTACAGAAAGTTCTAGAACAGGCAAAACCATCCATGGTGATAGAAATCAGGATGAGACTGCCTCTGGGAAGGGAGAGGGAAATAATTGACTTGAAAGGTCATAACCCAGAGAGTAACACAATAAAATATAACACAATAAAATATAAGTGCTCTCATAGGAGACACTGTGATATTTTAAATGATTGCTGAAAGAACTAATATTCTTAAGAATAAAATACTATGAAATCCAGGGCCCTCTGGGCTTTTAATGATGAAAAAATATTCTGTCATCTGGGGAAGCCAAAAACTAACTTTAGTCTACTAAGTGTCAACAAAGTTGTAAATGTCAATTAATGAACTGTCAATCTTGACTCATAGCCTCAATATTCTTTTAGTTGTTCTTTGGGATCAGCATTGATCAAATGAAGAAGCAATTTCCCAATTCCTTCTCTTGAACTTTTATTCTCTCTGGTTTATTTTGTAATTGACTTTTATTTTATACACGTTAAACCACCCTTTTCCTTATAACTTAAAGACAAGAATATAAATTTGAATTATAATTTACTTTTTCTTGAGATGTTGGTTAGATAGACAGCTTTAATTTTTCTTTCATTAGTGAATACTTAAATTTAGTTTATACCTTTTACACAAAGACACAGGTATGATTTAGGAATGGATTTTATTCTACTTTCAAATATATTGGCTTTGTCATTCTAATTCTGTATTTGTAAGCTTAGAAGCAGTTATATGACTTTTGAGTCACCTGGTACCACTGCTTTAGTTTGGGAGGAGTTGCAGAAATAGGATCCAGCATTGTCAGACCAATCATTCCTGATTCTGACTTTTAGTTCAATCTTAGACATCTGTCCTGTGAGTTTATAGTGAGAAGATGGCCATCTATGAACCAGGAAGTAGGGCCTCTCCAAACACCAAATCTGCTGGCACCTTGATCTTGGACTCCCCAGCCTCCAGAACTGTGAGAAATAAATTTATGTTGTTTGTATACTCAGTTTATAGTATTTTGTTAGAGCAACCCAAATAGACAAAGACAGACATTTGTGTATAATTTCTGACATATTAAAATGGATGTAATATCAAAGACTAAATTTATTTACTCTAGAAGTAAGCCAGCCATGTATCCAAAAATTTCATGTGTTTCATCAAATGCTGAGTTTTAGAAGGAGCTATGGACCAAAAGCAAGACTTGTAACACAAGTCTGAATTTCACCCCCTGTTGGCCGTGTGAATTTACTTACACACTTCCTATAAATTCTCTAGACCAAGTTTCACAATCTTTCCTTCTCCCCAGTAAGTTAGGGTTGAGGCTGAAAATTTGGGCATTAGGTCAGGTAGTCTGATTACGGGTAAGTTATGAAAGCTTAATAAGTGATAGTGGTGACACAATGTATTACAAAACACTTAGCATAGTGGTCAATAAAAAAGTGGCAGCTATAATTATAGTTCATAGCCATTTAATTATTATTCGTAACAAAACAATATAGAATTCCATAATTGGTACTTTATCATTGTTGCAGAAATGTGTTGACCAGAATAATAAAATCACTAACAGCATGGATGTAAAGCTTGGCCAGACACCAGGCCTGCAGTGACAACTAAAGAGAACTTGTCAAAAAGATACTCAAGAGGCTGCTATTCAGGGAACCCATAGGGGCACAGCAGGATTCGCTGTTGCAAGGATATTGCATTAAGTACAGGCAGGTATTATTTGCCAGCCCAATTTGCAGCAATCAGGACTCAGCGGTGGTCTCCTAGGGCCAGTCATCACTGAGATGTCTAGGCCCTGAGGCACTTGGTGCTGTTGCTACCACATGTAACAAGAAATAAAGATAACTGGTGGAGATTTTGCAACATATTGTACCCAATATTTTAAATCTTTTATTTTGCAACATAAAATATATCACATTTTACCTATCTATATCAATAGAGAATGTTATTTGCTGTATCATATATCACAGCCACAAACACTGGATGATGATCTAGAGCCAAGAATTCCCACCCAGGGTGGGAAACTGAACCAGCTGGAATGTAAAGATTTCCTCAGACTCAATATTCTGTGATTATATAATCATTGAAAGTTCAAAATTATTTTCATCTAAAGCAGTTAACATGAAACATGTCACCAATTACTAAGTTCTACAGTCACTACATATGTATATATATATACACACACATATATATGCATATATACTAATTAATTAAATATGTATATTTAATTCTGGAAAGAAAAAGAATGTGGCCAACTCTAATTGTGGCTGCTTGGATGGGAGTCACACATGAGTCAATAAACATGATGCATGGTTTGAAAAAGCAGATTAAGCTCTGTTAGAATTAAATGATTATTTTCTTGGAAAATATGTTAGTGACAGGTAAATCAAAATTAGACTGCTGAGTAAGGCCCCAGACTACATTAAAGGGCTTTGACAACACTAATCAATATTTATTATACTATATTGACTTTAAAACATTAATTTTTTAAAAAGTTAACCACAAAGAAGTTAGGATACGTCTTAAAAGCAATGACAACTCAAAATTACCATCAGTCATGAGATAGATATGATACAGTTGTGTGAAAACCTTTTGATAAGATAAAGAAAACTCCAGCATCAATATGTATTAAATTTGATGAAATACAGGTCAGTGCCCAGGGGTATAATGTGGCAGTAACGTGAGCACTATGCAGAATGTTCCAGTCTGCTTGTTCTTTCCTGAACTGGATTGGCTTTTTGGGCAGTAAAAGAGGTCATGAAAAGTTTGATGTAGACAAAAAAAACACAGTCGAGCACAGGGGGTAAAGTTGTGGACTTTGGATATAGACAGCTGGCTCCAAGTGCCTCTCCTGACATTCACCAGCACTGTGTATTTGCCATGCTCTTTAATCTCTGCACATCAGTTTTTTTTTTTAAAGTGGAAATGCTAAAAATAGTACTTAACTCATTGATATGTAAGAATTAAATAAGATTATTCATTTGAGAGTTTAGCTTAGTGGCACACAGTAAGAATTCAATAAATATAAGCTCATTGAGCTTTCTGATACCTTTGTGCAAAAGCCATATTTAGGAAACAAGTCTCAAGGGTTGCATCAGCTCCTGCCTAGAGAGTTGACATTTGTTGACTCTGGACACAAGAATGGAAATGTGAAAGTACACTTTACGCAAAGATCTGATTGAGTTTGTGGACCAGCAACCCATGACATAATTTTGATAGCTGATTATTGCTCAGTAAGTGATTTGACTCTTGAAAAAGAATGGTTTTATTAATCCACTGTTAAATTGCAATTATTAGCTAGTATTGAAATTTATATTCTTCCTGTTAAGTAACCCCAAAACCTAAAAATTTAAACCAGAACCAAGTATTTCAATTTTTACAGCACACCAGTGTCATACTTTGTCTCATCTAGCTTTAGGTCAGAATAGCTACATATTGCTAAGGCAATGAATGATTGTTACCAAGTGTTTATAAAGTTCTTGTACAAGTTTAAAATCAAAAAACTTTGAATGCACACAATGGAGACAACTGTAAGCACCATATGGAAGTGTATGATTAACATGCTAATATTGTGAATGCTCATTTTAATGTTTTATTTTATTAACAAATCATACACAATGGCTGTGAATACTTTTTTGAGAGCACACCAGTTGGTGAATATTCTTTCATAATGTTGCAGTATTTCTTTATTATGAACCATGAAAATGGGCCCTTTCCAACAGCAACTTCCTCAAGCAGCAATGTGCTTACTTACAGGATGCTTCAAATATGCCGCAAAAGAATTTTAACGACTTTTTAAGAGGAGCGAATTTGTAGGAGGACAGAATTGCTTATCCATATAGTTTCACCCAAGCTTTCCCATTTGGATAATTTCTATTTCAAGGAGTTATCTTAACCCTATGAAATGCATCATAGGCATAAAAAAAAATCAAATGCTTATGATCAGTAACTCAAATTTAATTCAGGACATAGCATCAACTGGAGAGTACTTGAGCAAGTTGGAAAATCAGAATTCAAGGTATTTTATTACAGATCTCAGTTTTGCAGCTCTCACTAGTTATTTACCTCCAGAAGGAAGTCCATCCTCTAGGAGGCTCTTCTAAACATGCACAGGCATAGTGTGGAGGCCATCACACTCTAATACCAGACTATATATTTGAGGCTTTGATCAGATTTAAATAAAGGCAGTATTATAGAATGAAAACCTTACTAGATTTTATTGTTTGTTACCCATCAGAAAGCAGAGCAGTTATACACAAAGGTGCATATTTGAGCCATGGTCTTTAAAAAAAATCTGTAAATTATATGTTCATATGAAATTCACAACTTTTTTTTTATCAGGAGTACATAGGTGCTTCTGAAACTTGACTTCACATATTCAGTGCCCTACAACTCTGAAAGGACACAGATTTTTCTGCTTGAACATAGCAATGAAATTTCTTAGCTGAATCTTTTAGGCGCATGTTTTCCTTCTAATTATAGGTGTTCTAATATGTACATTGTTATTTTGCTGCTAAAAAATTATCATTTGTTGAGTTATTACTACGGGTCAAATGCTGAGTTAAGTGCTTAATGCATATATTTGCTCAAATAATATCCACAATGTCTCTATGAGGTGGTTATTTCTTTTATCAGATGAAGAAGAGCAAAGACTGTTTAAGCAGTCTGTTAAAGGCCAGCCATGAGGCTATAGTTGACAGAATGGAGAGTAAAACCCAAGACTGAGATGGCCATGTATACTGTGAAAAGGAATCTGGATTTTTAAAAAATGCCGTGAATATTAAGCAGGTCACTGAAGGTGTTTGGCAAGGGAGAAAGGGAGGGGCTATATCTTGAATATACCCAAAACCCCATCTGCAGGAATGATAAACTCCTTGGGCCAGAAAAAACATGAAGCTCATCAGCATAAAATGTCACGATGTTCATCTTTCCAAGTCCCATGTCATTCTCTGCTACAGAATACTAGCAATATGTACTCCTTGCTTTCCTAGAAGAACATGATGATCAGATTTTTCTGCCTTCCTTTGCAGCATTGTCTGCAGCCACTCAGCACTCCACTAGCTACTCTCCAGCCACCTGAGTAGCTTTCTGTTCCACACACTTGCCAGTATCTTGTGTACGTATTGCAGGATCTGCATACACAGTTCCCTGTGCCTAGACTTCTTAGCCCCTCTTCATCCTTCAGATCTGGGTTGTCCTTCCCCAACATTCTATTCCATCTCACAGGGTCTTAGTTTGAGTTCCCCTGAGTTCCTCACTAACCTATGAACCCTGAAACAATGAGAACTCAGATTTTTGTGTATCATTGTTTCCTTAGCAGCCTGAGCATGTTTCCTGGCCTGTAATCAGAACACAATAAACGTTGCTGACTGAAAAAATGTAATTGATTTAAGCTTCCCTACAAATCTTTCCTTTTATGTTAATTGTGAGAAGAAGCTCAGCATCTTCTCAAGGGCTTTTTCTCATTCCCACAGTGGAAGCCTCTTAAAGCAAGTCTCTCTTTTCTGCATATACAGGCTTTAGCTCTGGTGAACCTCAGCCTTCTCTGTCTTTAAGTTAGGGTGATCAACATATAAAGTACCTTGTGTCTTCTGTGAGAATCACATTCCTTTTCTGCTGGGATTCTCTTTACCAGCAGAGTTGTATTCACTCCCCAGTTATTGAGAATCACTTGTGCAGGAATCAGAATTGTCATTCTCAAAGTGGCATCTTTGATCATTCAATAGCTTACTCTTGGACCCATCATACAAAATTAAGAAGAAAACAAATTCAAAAATCGTCATAGTTTACACTGTCTTCGAAGTTTCAAGCACAATAATTAGGTATGGGAAACTCATGTGTTCATCAAACCTCACTAGACATTAGGCTCTTGGAAAGCTAGGATGACTTGTCATTCTTGTCCTCCTCCTCATCTTCATCACTATCATCACCAAAAATAACGGTTATCATTTTTGCGCAACCTACTATGTACAAAGGACTGTACTAGAGCCTTGTTCATTTCATCCTTACGACAGCTTTATAGAATGAGCATCAGTCCTCTTTGAAAATGAAGACATTTCTGCTGAGAATGAATTATCTAGCCCAGGTCACTGAGCTAGTACATGAAAGGGCTGTACTGCCTTTCATCTTTGAATACCCAGCAGCTAGCACAATGCCTGGCATGTAGCAGGCGCTCACCGAGTAGAAACTGAGTACCAGGGCTTCACCACATGCTGGGATACAGTGAAACTCAAAGCAAATAACCCCAACCTCCGCCTGTCATGGGCTACTTTACCTGTGCCTACAGCCACCCTATGCTATGCTAGATCTTGTTAACCAGATAGAGAGATAACTTATAACCTATATTATGGCCACCATGGACATAGGGCCTATGACATTGGTGGAATAACACAGCCAGAAAGTATCGGAGGAAAGAAGAGATGCACAGAAAGAAATGATTGGAGACAGAGACACTTAACCTCTGTTCTCTCATGACTCTCCAGAAAGGCCTCCACACACTCCCAGCACACAGGGAATACAGATCATTCACCTCCAATGTTACCAGAATCTTATGTCCCCCGAAACAGGGTTCAAGACCGAAGAGAACATATACAAAACAAGATGAAAAGCATATTGGAAGGCAATGGGAAATAGAGTTAGAAAAAGTCAGCCTCGCTTAGCACATTCCTTTGAAAGAAAGTTAAAAAGTGCAGAATGGGGCAATAGTACGCTTGATCATGTCCATTGTTGTTTTTAATTGGGTTTTTTGAAAACAAGTTCTAATTTCATAGAAATTTCTGACTGTTCTTGTGAGCTCTTCAATCTTTTCTCTTGGTCACTTCTTTTATGTGGTTTTTCAGATGATGTAGTTTTATGAAACAACTAGCTTCACAGTAGAGTTACGTCTTTTTTTCTTTAAGAAATTGCCTTTGATCTTGATTTCATAATAGTTAGGTGAAGTGCTAAAAGAAGTTTAAAAGCTCATACAAATTGGAAATGAAAAAAAAATCAGAAGTTGTAATCATTTTCTTCACCTTTGGAAAGACCCCAGAGAGCTCCCAGTATAAACTTAACTGGAGGCTATTATTATGAGCACTCTAGGAGAATGAGTTTTCACCCAAGTCTATCATTTTTCTGGCAGGTACTTTTTTTCCAAAGCCCTCCACAAAATGAAGTGGGTATTTTAAAGATAATCCTCAGTTCTATGAGTGTAGATAATAAATACTTGTTGAATGAATGGATCAATTATTAATATAAAGGGTAGAAAACAAGACAATAAAAAGAGGATAATTGAAAAAGCTTTATATTTGTTATTTCCTCATCCTTTAATTTTTACAACAGAGTTGTGTGCATCACCTTCTGTGAGTCAGACACTGGAAGTGCTGCAGCCAGAATGAGAGCTCACACTAATATAAGTATGAAGCATGTTCTGAGCATTTACATATGTTAATTTACTTGATCCTCACAATGCTATAAGGTAAATACTCTTATTATTCTCATTTTATCTATGAGGACACTGGGGCACAGAAGGGTTAGATAACTTTCACTGAGTCACACAACTAAGAAGTGGTAGCACTGATATTTGAACCCAAGCACTCTGGCTGCAGTGTCTGTGCATGTAGCTACTGGTCAGTACTGCCTCCAATAAAACTACATAGCTACTGGTCAGTACTGCCTCCAATAAAACCTAACAAGCTAGTCATGAAAACAGAAACTATATTATCCCTGCCCTTGGGGAAATTATATTTTATTAAAAGAGCAATACAAAATGTATAATGACAATAAAGCATGGTAGGTAGTATGAGTGTAGTGCACAGAGGATCTTACATAAATATCAAGGAGGATGTCAGATTCCATCATGAGAAGGGGGTGAACAGTGAGCAGGAGTTAAGTATG
Source organism: Macaca thibetana thibetana (assembly GCF_024542745.1). Lineage (NCBI taxonomy): Eukaryota > Metazoa > Chordata > Mammalia > Primates > Cercopithecidae > Macaca > Macaca thibetana. The sequence goes on along the minus strand of NC_065585.1, from coordinate 54,624,167 downwards.
CAGACAGGGGAGAAGAGTTGGGGTTTCAAGTGTGGAAGAAGCATTTGCAAAGGCATTGAAGTCATAAAGCTAGAAGACTAAGGTAAGAAAAATAATTCAGAAAAGCTTCAGTGAAGAGTCTGACAGTGCTGAGAGATGGGACTGCAGAATTAAGCAGGCTCCACATCAGGAAAAGCCTTATAAACCGTGCTGTTAGGCAGGCTGCTGCTACCAGCACCAGCCTTTGAAGGATTTTATGCAAGGATGTATGATTCGGTCAGATTTTCATGGAGACTTTGTGAGATTCATCTAGAAAAGTGTGGAGAACAGGTTGGAACAGGGCTGGATGGGGAAATGTAGGAAGATATTAAGAGGATTTTGCAACAATTATCTGGAAAATGATGAGGGCATTTTATATGGTTTGGCTGTGTCCCCACCCAAATCTCATCTTTAATTGTAGCTCCCGTAATTCCCATGTGTTGTAGGAGGGGCCCAGTGGGAGATAATTTAATCATCGGGGCAGTTTCCGCCATACTGTTCTTGTGGTAGTGAAGACCAGATGGTTTTATAAGGGACAACCTCTTTCACTTGGTTCTCATTTTCTCTTCCCTGCTGCCATATAAGACGTGCCTTTCGCCTTCTGTCAATGATTATGAGGCCTGCCCATCCACGTGGAACTGTGAGTTCATTAAACCGCTTTTCCGTTATAAATTACCCAGTCTCCGGTATGTCTTTGTCAGCAGTATAAAAGCAGGCTAATATAACATTAAATCTTAAAAGTCCTATATACTTTTCAGTGAGGCTGTACGCTGTAGAGAAGTGACCCCTTCATGGTAAAAGTCCATATTTCCCATGTATTCTTTCAATTACTTTTGATAAGAATTTTCTTAATAATGACATTCATTTACACATCAGAGTTTTCTTACAAATAAGTCCGTGCTTATGCATAGATGGTAATATGAATACCCAAATATCTAGACTTTATTTGTATACTATAATACCACACTTTCCTTTAAATAAGTGGAAGCCTTCTTGGAGGTCTTTTGTCAAACTAGTATTTTAAAATTGTAATGAGAATTCAAAAGTAAAATGAAAGAGATAAAGGCTGATAATATTAAGAAACAATGATCAAATTCCCAACTTTTGGAGATTGAAATGGAAAAAAAAATCATGTTTGAGGGAAAGTAGATTATGTTAATACAATTTTAGGTTAATTTATCCATCCTTTCCTTTTGATTGCTCTGGGTTTATAATGTGCTTCCATCACTTTATACTTATATCAAGGGCAGGAACACACCCCTTTCTTGGCTACATTTAGCACATCCCAGGCAAGCAGTATGCATTATACCCCTCACGCTGTGCTGCTCTCTGAGAAGTGGGAGAACAGTTATGACTATTACATGCAGAGAAAAATGTCTTAAACTTTCCAAAAAAGCAGTGGAAAAATGTGGAAATAGTTAACAGGAAAGAAAAAAGTTGTATTCTGACAGTAAGTGTAATTTGGAAAGAGGTATTTAAGTAATATCATCTCTTTTTATAAGAGAAATAAAATAATGATGGCTGTTTGCTGAAAGAGATATCATGTCTTCAAGACAACAAACATATAACCCAGGCATACCTGGGTAGAATCTGACTTTGAAGCTCAAGGTTCTGTCTAGTTTTTGCTACTCTCCCTGTAACCTAGCCAATTAAGTCCTTGTTGCCATAGTGAGTATAGTCATTTGTTTTTCACAGTTATTATGAAACAGTAGTATCTAAATTTTTCAATAGATATTACTAAAGGCCGTTTACCTAAAATAAACTTGTACTCTGAAATTATTTATAGCCCCAGATTGTAAATAGATAGATAGATGGATAGATATAAATATAGATATATAGATATAGATATTGTCTGATATATATCCACTTTAAATACTTTCATTAATGGAAAATAAATTACCTAGGGAAAGCTCCATATGATGCTTTTTCTGTGTTAAGCCATTTGTTATCTGTCCAATTTGATATTTCTAGTGTCATTAACATACCCATTTTAAGGATGACTGGCTTTGACTTTTTTTGGTGAAGTGTTTCATAATAGAGATTTCAGCCTTGCCCATCATCAGGACTAATTTAAGAGTTCTGATTCAGAGAAATATGTGTTCATTACAAATCTAGGCTAGAAATGCTTTCACTTCAGTTTTCCCATCACAGGAAACAAAGCGATGGTTTTCATCAACTTGTTTTCAATATATTTGAATACTTTCCTAATTTTCTAAGAAGACATATTCAAATAACTTGGCATTTGTGAATGAGACCCTTCACTACATGTTCTAAATATACCATCGTTCCTTTTGTTCCAATCTTTTGGATCTTTTATATTACCACAGAGCTAGCTATAAACACAAAACAAGGTCATTTCTTACAAAATCTGAGTTCAGTGGCCAGCCTGCCTATTAAGAAATCGGGTGAAGGTGATGGAGATTCTGATTATTAGCATGTAAATAACAACTAAACCACCACAGAGAAATATTGGTACATTTCTTACAAAGAGTATCATGTAGGCCACTGAGAGGTGTAAGCTAAGCTCATATTCATCAGTGAGAGCACTGAGCTATCTCTATACTGATTAATACATTAAATTGAGTCATAATCAGAGGGTTTCATAAGACTTTCTCCTTGAAATCCTGAAAGAAATGCTGCTAGGACCCACATCGTGAACTTCTCCTTGTGTAAAAGAGCCAGAAGGTCGGTAATTAGTCAGACATGATACCTGCTTTTTACAAAACATGCATTTCCATTGACGTCAAACCAAGTGAGATTGCACAAGGGGCTTTCACCTCCTGTGCTTGTGAGCGTGGGTTTCAGCGAGTGCCAACCACAGCTCCTAAGTACATGGCCCACACTGAGTTTCATCTGTGTCTAGACTCGAGTAGATTTTAGCAAGGGGGCAATTTGAGTCATCAATTAGCAAATCCATCCCATTCAAATCGCAGTGCCCATTGCTTCCACATACGTCCAGGGATCGCAGTGGGCAGTCAACTGTGTGTCTATGCTAGGGCTGTGGCACCTGAGGCAGTCACACCTCAAAATGATTTCTCCCTGACAGTTCACTGTGGCACTTTTCCAGAGTAATCTGAGACATGCTAAGGAAGGCACTGACCTCCTTTTGGAATCCCATAAAGGGCTAATTCACTTTTTTTTTCTCTCTCTCTCAGACCAATTTCTGAGCAGAAAGTATTCAGTGTAAACGAAGGTCTAGAAACAAAGCCCAACCCTAATTCTTTATGCTTAAAAATCACTCACTCACTAATTTTTGCTGCTTCTTACCTTCAAAACATCTAGTCAAATTTTCAAGTTTTAGAGACAAACTCCAACTTTATATCATTAAAAAAAATTAGTATAGCCTAGTTTTTGTATCTTAATTAGGTTACCAGATCTCTATTCTTTGCTACATAAATCCCACTTCATATATTTAACAGTACTTTAAGCACAGTAACAATACCTTATATTTGTGCAACGTCTGATTTTTTAAAAAGTATCTTTATATACATTGCCTCAAATAATCCTTACTCCTTACCTCTCAAAACCAAAACATTAATTTAATTAATGAGACAACCCCTTTCACTTTGCAGACATGTATACAGACATGTAGAGAGGTACATGACATGCTACATAGCTGTAAATGGCAGAGCCAGGTGCAGATGTTAGTCACACATACTCTTCCCACTAATTTAAACATTGTACGTTTCAACATTTTCATCTTTGATGTATTCTTAAATATGAATTAGGTGCAGAGATAGACCTATTTGTTGTAGCAGCATCTTTCTTCTGTTAAAAGATAAATTCTAGCAATGTTATTATTTATTTTGTTAGTTTCTTAAATCTGCAAACTTCTTGAGACATTTATGTGGAAATTCTGAGTACATGTTTAGATTTTCTTTTTATTTTCTATTGAAATTTCCTTAGTTTGCTATAAAGATCTCAGTACTTTTGATAAAATGTATTGGTTGATTCAAGCCATAAAAACGAAGATAGAGTCATATAAGGTAAGTTTCTTTTTGTTTTTGTTTTTGAGACAAAGTCTCAATCTGTCACCCAGGCTGGAGTACAGTGGCGTGAGCCAAGATCATGCCAACAACCTCCAACTCCCCAGCTCAAGCAATCCTCCCACCTCAATCTCCTGAGAAACTGAGACTACAAGTGCATGCCACCATGCCCGGCTAATTTTTTTTTTCTGTATTTTTTTGTAAAGATGGGCTTTCGCCATGTTGCCCAGGCTGCTCTCGAACTCCTGAACTCAAACAATCCACCCGTTTTGACCTCCCAAAGTGTTGGAATTACAGGTGTAAGCTACCGCATCTTGTCATGCTATGCTACTTGTACCAAGAGGTATTGGGACTACCAATCTTTGTTTAGAAATGTATGCTGGCTATTTAGTATCTAATGGCTATCACTCAGTTTCTATTTATTACATTTCTAAACTGAGTTTCCTTTCTTTGTTGCAATGGTTGACAGGTCAAAGGCTCAAATTCTTCCTCTTTACCATTCTAAGATATTTTCTTTAAGCATTTAAGCTGTTCCTATATTTGACCAGCTACTAACTTTGTACTTGTATTTACCTTTTTAATATTTGATAAGATACATTTTAATAGAGTTAACTCAAGTTACCATAGATTGCAGTATTCTTATCTATTCTGTTTAATTCATTTTTTATTGATAAAGGTAAGATTTTTAACAGCTTAGTATGAGCTACAAGAGCATGACTTTTAAGTCAACTTAACGGTTTAAGAAAAGTATGAAAAAAGAGGTTTAGATATAAAGGTTAGTTTTGTTTTAAGCCAGAATTTTTCCCCAATTTAATAGTAATGCAGTCTCTTCCCAGCAGAAAGGGAGATTAGGAATCTAGTAGAAAAAAATGTAAATATACCATTTGGATTTTATAATGTTAATGTCATATTTAAAGGATCGCTATTCCAAAATGTTATGTACCCTTATTCAAATATAGGAATAAATTTTCATAAAAATAAAATAGTAACAACAGTATTCAGAAATTGGCAATGACTTTTGATAGCTTTACCTATGATCCTTCCAGTCGATGAATAACTTGACTCAGGTTTTTTATAATCTCTGTTGTCAATTTATCATAGTAACTTTTTTTACTTTTTCCTAAAGTTGTAATAATTATTCTTTTTGAAGTTTCATTTATATTTACATGTACATTTATGCATTACATTTAAAATTCAGAATTAGAATATTCTTGACATAAGTTATTTTATACATGGAGAAACTCTTTAAAAATAATTCTCAAGCCTTAGTATTTCATATTTTAATAGGGTTTTATATGGCCTGCAATTGCATGCTCATCTTTCAATTATTTGCTTATGAACTATGAATTTAATTTTTAATTCTCCACATCCAAGGGCTTGTTTATGTAGGAATGGCTATTTCAACTCAATACCACCTCTTTATTTTGAAACAAACGTTAACCAATGCACAGTAAATTAGGAAATAAATATGATAGTAAAGCAATCATATGATGAAAGTCACATGGGATTCTCCAAACCATTTTTATTCCTCCTTTAGCTTAGAAGCCTAGAAGAAGGTTGATGATTCTTCTTAGAATGAAACTATCCTCTGATGGTTACATTTCTAGGATTCAATTTCTGCTCTTGTGAAAATAATGCATTCTTATGATGAACTACATAAACTGACAGTGTCTTATGTACTTGTATTTATTAGTTTTTAATATGCAAGAGCTTTGCTGTGGTTTATTGTTATGTGATCGGTTTTGTCATCTATATATCACCAAATACCTTTCCATTCAGAGACAACATGGAGAACAGTGGTGGGGAAGCCATATTTTATGATACCTTTATTCTTCTACAGTCTATATTAGTAATAGACTGCTTCTGCACTCAAATTAACAAAAAGTCCTTGCTCAAGCAAATTTTTAATTATCACTAAACTTATTAGTTTATACTTTTCCTGAGGAAGACAGACCACTGTTTTGACTTACAGACCATAATGTCCTAGGTCTTGCAAACTAAATAAGGATTCTAATTTTATCATAAAATATTGACTCAAACTGACTGGGAGATATTATATATCACTTATAGAAACCTATGAATTAGCTATTTCAATTTAACAAAAATATTTCTTATCAATCAATGATAAAAAAAAACAATATAACTGTGGCAATATTTTTTAGATCCCAGTTCTCTTATTTTCTCATTGAGCAGAGATCCTCAGAGGCTATTTTTCTAAGACAGAGACATGTGAGTGTGGAGGCCTACACCACCACAGGGATGATGCAGTGCTCAGGAGAGCACGATACAGAGAGGAAAGACAGTATGTGTTGCTTTAGGTCATAATTTGAGTAAAGAGGTTCAATCATCGCTGTCTTTGGCCAGGAGAGCATATGCGTTTCTACTCACTCCATAAGGAAAGATCAAAGTCAAGGACAAGGACATTTTATTTAACTCCAGCTTTGGGAATAGTGCTTTCATTCTGATGAGCAAGTCAATCAGTTAGGTTCAGAGTGCATGTAGGGTATCTTGTGCTCTCTTTCTTTAGATTTTCTCTTTTATATGTAGCTGGAGTGGTGACAAGGTGCAGTGCTCTTCATACTTGTTTGCAAAAGGAGTGAACCAAAAGCTTTTCTTCCCAGGATGTGTGTATGGTGCTTCTGTGCACATGCTCGCGTGTGTACACGTACACACACACACACACACACACACACACACACATCAAATGTAAGGTGCAGGGAGTAGAGATTTGGGGAGCAAGTGAGAAAAGGAAAAGAGAGCTCTGCTCCTCCTTTTTTTTAGGTTCCTTAAATAGAACTCTAGTCTATGCACAAAAAGCCCTTTTCAAGGTCCAGCATGGTTGTAAATCTCCCCTCTCCTTGCTGTGCTCTCTTTTCACATCTCCTGGGACCCGGAGAAGCTTACATGTCCTGAGGCTGACAAAACATCAGTTTCACCTCTCTGGAATCTTCGTGTTCCACACCTCCTGTGATTCACTTTATTCTACAATAATGTAGTCAAGTTTACAGCGCTATATACATCACAGTGGAAACTCCTTGGTTAACAGCTCTCTTCCCTATGACACTGTAAGTGCCATAAATGAGGAGCCATGTCTGTTTTGTCCTATGAGGGACCTTCCTGCACACAGCACAGTGACTTACAGGTAGCAGATACCCAATGTAATATTCACTGAATTAATAAGAGGTTAAATAAAAGATGCAGGATTTAAACTCCACACTTCTCATTCTTTCACTTCCAACAGTCTGCCTATAGCATATAAACCCTTTGGATCCCTCTGAAATGTCACTTCTTCACATGGACTTTACCTGACCTCCTTATCTACAGTAGCTGTCTCTCCCACCTTCCACTGCCACTCATCATTCTGTACCTCAGCATCCTGTCTTCTTTCCTTCATGACACTTATCAACTTGTTTTCTCATCCACCCTTCCTCCCTTCCTTCCTTCCTCCCTCTCTCTCCTCCTTCCTCCCTCCGTCCCTTCCTTCCTTCTTTCCTTCCTTGTCTCTTTCTCCTTCCTTCCTTCCTTCCTTCCTTCCTTCCTCCTCCCTCCCTTCCTTCCTTCCTTCCTTCTTTCCTTCCTTCCTTGTCTCTTTCTCTTTCCTTTTGAGATTTATCTCATCCACTCCTGCTGTGGAAGCACCATCAGCATGAGGGCAGTGGCTTATTCCCTCCTGTTCATGATAGTGCACCCATCATCTAACTCAGTGCAGAAGCACAATTAGAATAATACTCCTAGTGCTTACTTTTAGGTTAAAATATTGAGATGAGAATGCAACATTTCTGGAAGCAAAAGATACATCTGATTTTGGAAAATCCATGGTTCTTAGCCCCAGTGGAAAACAAATACATCACTCCTGCCCATGGATTAGGGCAGTTGTGAGAACGATCTCAACAATATCTCACTCTGTCTTTCCCTTTTCTTGGTCAGCCTGAAATCTACTAGCTAAAGGTAGCCATCTATCTGCCTTCAGGAAGAATGCAGTTATGTGAGACCATATGCTATTAAAGCACAAATAACTTTCTCCTACATGATTCACAAGCTTGGGAATCTTATGTAAAAATAATGTAAATCACCCTAGCGTTAATGAAAGAGTAAATTATTAGGTATTATAGGTATCAGTATGCCTAAGTGGGTTCATTTTATTTTCTGGAACACCAAACATTATTTCTTTCCCTCCAACTAAGAATTTATATGTCTCAGATTAGAAATTACTGTTTTAGGAGCTCTCAGAGGATGAGCATTTGTTTACCAAATACACAACCACTCTCTTGCACATCCAACTAACATTGAATTGGGTGTTCTCTGTTTTTCTCCTTTTTGACATGACTTGACATATTAGAATGTGACAAAAGAATTTCTATTTGGCAGAATTTCCTGCTCCATATTTAATTATCCTGTCCATACTAATGCCACGTTTGAATAAACAACTAGTAGCCCAACCCCCTGGAGAAGATTTTAACATAATGTATGAAGATTCTGTCAAGTCCACCTTTGAAGTTGTCTCCTCTGATTATTAGAAACTTACCACTGGTTTCAGGTATAATCACTATGGGAGATAGAATGTATTACACAGCAATTTCAGTTCATGGTCAGTAGTCATGGCAACACAGGAGGATAAATCTTAAAATGAGAAATAATCTCCAAGGGCAAGAGTTTGCATCTTGCTTCCAGATGTTTGCAGTTTTATTTTTGGAAATAAATAAGCTATTTGGGTTTTTAAAAGTCTTAAAAATCTATTTTGAAGGTACAATGTTTAAATGTTTTTCAAAGTGAAAAACTGCACCATGTTTTCTAAATAGCACCATATGCTAAATTTTCTTTATAGCTTTTTGGATGCTTTAAAATTTTTCTCATTTAAGAATTATACCAATTTTTTTCTAATTCATTCACAGTCAATAAATATTTATTGAGCGCTTGATTTGTGCCAGACACCTTGCTAGACATTGAGAATTCAGAGATGATTTTCTTTTGCTGACTTTGAATATGAACAAGGGATGGTTCTATGTATGCAGATACAGGAAACATTTATATTTGCTATATTTGTGACACAAATCTTCAAGAATCAGAAGTATTTAGTCAAAGAAAAAAATAAAGAGACAGAATTATTCTTTATCTGTAACATGTATAGAATAGGAAATACTGTGTATAATTATATATTTAGTTTACAAGCAAATTTAAGTAACAAGTATAATTATTTATTACCTGGTACTATTCTCATCCACTGGTACCTTTGTCCTGGAGGGAAAAAAATCCTGTGTCATGCTTACAAAATAACATCAAGCATTGTGAAGACATTGAGTCAGTAAAATGTGGGTACTTTTAGAAATACAGTGAAACTTTGGTGATTCTGCCCTTCTGCTCCTCTCCTTGTACCCTCTCTCGGGTATCCCAAGAATACCCAAGATGTTCCTGAACAAAACAAATCTATAACATTGTTAAACAACTCAAACAACTCGTTCTACATGCTCTCCAATGTTTTCTAATTTCCTGCTGGGTATGTCCATTTGAAATGTTACCAGCACCCCAAGCCCGATTCACTTGAATGTAAAAATAACGGTCTCTCCTTCCTCCTCTGTTTCCTGAGAACGGCCATATTATTTGCTCACAGCATATTCAACTTCTTTCTCACTCATATTTACAGTCACTCACCACTCCACACACTCTTCCCATTCATCTTTTCTCCTACATGAACTTGACAACCACAGTCCTATTAGACTTTTATGATCATTTTATTCCTACATTACAAACTTTCAAATGAATCCTCTTGCCTCCATGCTTATTTTTCTTTCCTCCATCTGCACACTACTGTCAGATCAATCTTTCTTAGCAGAATCTCTTAAATAAGCCAATTGGAAGATGGGTGTGTGGAACTTGTAGAACCACAACCCATTTCTCTGACTAGGAATATGTCTGTATAATGATGATTTTGTTTAAGGGCAGGGGTTGGCTGAAAAAAAAGAGAGATAATGCTTGAGGCATGAGTGGATACCTGAAGTGGAATGACAGTAGAAGGAGAGAAATCTAGGGTGAACAGGAGAGATGGAGAGTGCTCATTTCTTAGAGAGTATGAACCACCAGGTATGCCCCTTGTATAAGAAAGAGGGAAGCAAGAACCTGCTGGAATCTGTGGAATTTAGGCTCTTGAGTTGCTTTTCTCCAGTACTTTGTAAGCAGCAAACCTATACAAAAGGCTAGAGGAAAAGAATATGAACAAGTTTGTTGCTAAGCATATGCAGTTTACTCCCTGGGACCTCCACAATTAATTCACCTTGGGGGATGGTTCTTGAGTTCCTGAAGAAGTGATGGTAGAGACCATATACTAAAAAACCAGCTGTTAATGTACACATTTTGATCAAAGGCTGGTGATACTTGGGAGAATATGCTTACGAATAATCTTTAAGGCCACTTTTCAATTTAACAAAATAAAATTGATTAATTATCTATAGTAAAAAGTTCAAAAATTTTTATATTTCTGTTTTTAAAGTCTTTCTCAAACCCATTCCAATTTACTATTCCATACTTATTCCTATTTTCCCACAGAGTTCTGTTGGCTCATTTCAAGGTTAAGTTATTAAATGTGTCTTCAGTGTGCCAGGGACCAGAACTACAAAGGTAGATCAGAATTCCTGTTTTCAGGGAATACTCAGTGCAGTAGGGGGAAACAACTGTCTAATCAGTAATTACATTGCAACGTGATACATACAACAAAATGTGAATGTGCAGAAGACATAGATGGACCAGAAGTGAGAATGGCTTGTGGAAGCCTTCACAGAGGAGGGAACTTCTGGCCTAGCATTTACACACCTGTTTGTTTTTCCTCATGCTTCCTTCTGCCCATGACCTCCTGCCTCCTGATTAACTATGCAAAGCCCTCCCAAAGTTCAGTACCAACTTTAATTGCACCTCTCCCATACATCGTTTCTGTCCCCAGCTGAGGTGAGCATTTCCTTAGTTAGTGTCTGAAGGATATATTCAGCAATCAATAATCTGCTTGTGGAACTTCACGGTCTTGAAATGTGATTTAAATATTTTATTTGTTTATATTACTTCACCAAGAAGCTTCTAAATTACTTTAGAGCTGGAATCAGTTCATAATGCCTTCTTTGTAGTAACTGCAGTGCCTTAAGAAATATATACATTATATTGTATAATTATATTATATATAAATATATATATAAACACACACATATATAAAATCTAGTGAAGTGTTGGTTTCTTGATATTAGTGGAGGTTAACTTTTTAGGACCTAGTTCTATTCATGACTTACAGTTTTCATCAATTATTTTATAAATTAATTTGACATTCAAATTACTCTTTTCCTCTCACACCACATTATTTATTCCTTTCTTTGAATTAGAGCCTATCTTTCATAGTGGATTTTTATATGCTTTTTTCTCTCAGTGGACTCTGAACATCTCATGGTCGATGTACAAGTTTTATTTACATTTTGTTTCCTATCATATCTTGTCAAGTGTTTTCTATGCTAGTCAGGTGAACAACATTTGTTTAATTAAGTGATATATATTCTGAATAAAAATTTTATAACCAAGAACAGTATTATTGAATGCAGAGTTAAAATTCCATAATCATGTAACAAACTTGATGAAGATTGTAAGTTTTTATAATCAATAACATATTTTTCATTCATTCCTGTTTGTCTCTGCCACGCCTCTAGCTGATGTGTGCTTCAGATTTGAAAATTAATTTGAGAAGCCAAATTGTTTCATGCTTTTCAAAGTTATACGTATAGTTACATATGTTTATATTTATATGTACACACAAATGTAAAGCAATGATGCCTGTATTACAATGATGGTCAGTTAATATTGTTTGTGAGAATTGTAAATTATCTCACTATCCTTTATTTCTACTTTGCACTAGATACATCTATGAGTTTGTGACACGTGTCTTGTAAGTACCTCTCATCTCATCTGAGGGGTTTCAAGGGAAAAGTAAGCCACAGACACCAAATGTTCCCATCTTCAAGTTAGAAAGTTAGCAAGAATGGGACATTAGACATATACTTAAAGGGAAATGGTTACAGAAAAGAGGAAAAATATAATATTAAAAAAGGATGTGAGATTGAAGACAAATTTTACCTACTGTATATTTGTGTATCATGCACTTAGCTGAATGCAATGTTCATGTAGAATATATTTCAGTAGGAACTTCATTTTCATTACAGCTAGCTCATACTTACATACGCCTAACAGTTTGTGAAGCACTTTCAAGTACATCAGCTCTTTTGACATTTACAACAGTTTCTAAATGAGAAAGGAAAGCCGTTTGTATATCTGTGCCTTGTCCAATGTCAGGCAGTTATTGCCAGAGTCAAGAACTTCTGATAGTTTTCAAGTCAACAAAGACTATCAATTTCCCAAAGAATGATGAAAAATCAACTTTCTCACTATTATACATCCTGAATTAGTTTTCTAATTAACATGGAAAGTTTATGAAATCACTTTATAAAAGCAATCTCCCAATTTTAGTGGGATCTGTGCAAAAGGACTTCCCTTTGCTTGGGTCCTTGGTGCTTTTCTTTCTTCTGTTTTAACATGCACTGATTATATTAGACCCCCAAATCTCTTCCTTTTGGGAGCAATTAAAAGACTAACAGTATTTTTAATCCAAATATGCAAAGTACTAACCTTTAAAGGTCCACTCCATAAAATGCTTGTTTTTCTGTATGACCTTTTACGCTTCCACACTAAGTCACCTTATAGAGCAAGACATTCAACTTGTTAATGTTGCAAATCTCTGCTCTTCCAAAAGAATGCTAGTATTTAAGGGAACACCACCGAAAAACCCTTTCCATGCTGGCCATTCAGAGTGGTCTGAGCAGCTTGGGCATTTTTACATCATGCAGACATTCTCTCTGAGTGCCATGAACACTTTACAGGCTTGCCATTAAATTTCATTCAACATATAACATTTATTTTTGCTTTAATTGAGCTTACCTATTGTTTCAGTAGCATTCTATCAAGTGAAGTGTTGACTCCACTGCATATTGCAAGCAGTAGAATTAGGCTCACTATGAGTAAAGAGACATAGCAAAATGTCAAGTCAAGGCCAAAATAAGCTCTAGGGTATAATGAAACACATAAGGAAGAACAGCTCAGGAAGGGAATAATTAGATTCAATATAACACAGTGCTGAAGGGCCAACCCAGGAATTGTCATTATTGTGCAGCTTTTATATTCACTGGAAGACACGGCAACTCTTAATAGTGATTTCATCACCATTATTGCTGACTTGTTCAGTGTTGTTATGAGTGCTATATTCCTTCTTATGAGCCATTGAAATGCTAATATTTAAATGTGTAGTGTATGGCTACAATGTCCAATATTTGGATGACGGGTACGCTAGAAGCTTAAACCCCACTATTACTTATGTAATACCCATTTAATAAACAAGCACATATGCCCCTTGAATCTAAAATAAATAAATACATAAATAGATGTGTAGTGTATACAAAAAAGTTTAAAGACTTGTTTAAGGGGAGTGCTAACATGGCTAGAGGAATGGGGCACTGGAATCTTTATAATTTTAGAATTGCAATAACATATGGTATTTCATTTATAAGGCTAAAACTACAGAACTGGAATACGGATAAGCTTTGAAATTTCTCTCCAATGACAATACTGTTTCAATCCATTTATTAATTGCCATCAATTCATCAATGATGGCACTAATGCTATGGTTTTTGTGGCATGGCTTTCTGAATACAAGTTGTGCCAAAAACTGTGAATTATACCCCAATGTTTGTTTTCTCGTATTTCTTTCCTATAGTAGACCTCCTTGAGTTTTAGCTGGGAAATGGATGCCCAAGCTAGACATCATATTTTCCAACCTTGCTTGCAGCTTAGAGTGGATATATGGAAAAGTTAAGCCAATAGGATGTAAGTGGTGATATGTGCAACTTTGGCTTACTCTGACTTCCTCCCTTCCCACTGGCGAGGGAATTGCAATGACTGAAGAAAACCCAAAAGCCACATGGTAAGGTTCAAAGATCCTCTGTACTGGCCTTGAACCACTCACTTCTGAACTATCTATGAAAGAAAAATAAACTTATATTTAAAGTCAACAAATAGCTGTTGCGGCAGGTTTGTTTGTAGCCTAAATAATGCAGAAATGCAACGCCTCTGTTGATGAGACTGAATTTTATTAGTCTAGAGAAATTTAAAATCTATGACATTGTCCTCACTGACATTCTGTACTAACCAACAAACTCCCAACAGAATAGATTCCGAAGGCTAAAAGAAACTAAATGAAATGCCGTAATTCACAAACTAGAATTTGTTTGAGGAGAAGTAACTTTTCTGAGAGTGCTAATCTTCTACTAAAATAATTGATCCTTTGTTTTGAATAGGTCTGTAAAGCAAAAGTGAAACTTTTTTAGGGTTAAAAAAAATCCAAGTAAGTCATTATGACATGTGCCATTCTTTGCTAAGTTTGGGTTTTTAAGAAACTATTGACTCATAATAAAGCTTAGATTAAGCTACTCCCAACTACTCCCAACTGAATACTGAAATCTGGATTGTGGCCTGCCTTTCTAAACAACCAGACTCACTGTAGATCAGCTTAATAGGAATGCATGAAGTAACATGTTTTTCATTCAATTATTCTTCTCCTTACAATTCGAATTCTTATATTAAAGTATCCAGTGATGTACTCACCAAAAGCAAACTAGTTGAGCACAATACTTAAAATACAAGTACTTTTTAAAAGGCAAAATCCTACATACTGTTATACATGAACCTTAAGAATTATGGGGCATTGTCCATGTCTTCTTTTCTCTTTGTAGTGTTAGTAAGAAGGATTTCTAATTTCCCTCCTTTGATAACAGAAGTGTCAATGACCCCTGGCTCTCAGAGTTGATCTTCCTTTTGGAGTTTATAAACCTTATGGTTTTCCGGGAGATAAAATAGGTTTTGAGTGTGACTCACAGTTCCACCACTTATTTACCATCTGTCTTTCTGGAGGTTAATTTACTAAGCCTTGCTTTTTTCCCATATTTCACTTCTCTTTTCAATTGATACATAGTATTTGTAAGTATTTGGGGGGTATATGTGATATTTTGACACATGCATACAATGTGTAATAATCAAATTAGAGTAATTGGGACATCCATCACCTCAAACGCTTATCATTTTCTTTGTTTTAGGGAAATTCCAAATCTTCTCTTATGGCTTTTTTGAAATATAAAACAAATTATTGTTAACTACAGTCCCCCGACCATTTTTCTGTGCTCATTACCAAGCTCTCTTCATCCCATCCTGTCCCATACCCTTTCTAGCCCCCGGCAACCATTCCATTCTCCGTCTGTTTGAGACCAACTCTTTCTAGCTCCCACATGTGACAGAGTACATGTGATATTTGTCTTTCTGTGCCTGGCTTGTTTCACTTTTGTCCTCCAGACATCCATTTTGCTGCAAATGACAGGATTTCATTCTTGTGTATGGCTGAATAATACCCTTTTGTGTATATATACCACATTTTCTTTATTCATTCATGCATTGTTGGACATTTAGGTTGATTCCATATCTCTGCTATTGTGATTATGCTGTGATAAAAACGGGAGTACAAATATCCCCTCAAGCATATCTCATACTGCTTTTCTTTCTTTTGCATATATGTCCAGCAGTGGGATTGCTGATCATATGGAAGTCCTATTTTTAGTTTTTTGAGGAAACTCCATTCCGTTTTTCATAGTGGCTTCACTAGTTTACATTCCCCCAATAGTATAGGTGAGTTCCCCTTTCTCTGCATCCTTCTCTGCATCCTTGCCAGCAATTATTACCTTTTTGTCTTTTTTATGATAGCCATTGTAACTGGAGTGAGATTACATCTTATTGTGGTTTTGATTTGCATTTCCCTCCTGGTTAGTGATGCTGAGTATTTTTTCATACACCTGTTGGCCATTTGTATGTCTTTTGGTCTCGTCAATAAATGGTGCTGGAAAAACTGAGTATCCACATGCAGCAGAATGAACCTAGACCTCCATCTCTCACCATATACAAAAATCAAATCAAATTGATTTAAAGATGTAAATATAAGACCTTAAACTACGAAACTACTAAAAGAAAATATGCTGGAAACACTTCGGGACATTGGTGTGAACAAAGTTTTTTTGAGGTAAGACCCCAAAAATGCAGCCAAGAAACAGATCTTATGTCAGACGGTGATAAAAGTTATAGAGAGGAATAAAGAAAGGTAAAGGAAACAGTACTAATGGGCATGGGTAGGGTATTGCTGTTTTTTAAGACAGTCATGGAAAAGCTCTTTGAAACATTGACAGTGGAGGAGAGACCCAAAAGCTTGACTGAGCATCTTTCAGTGAAAGAGCATTTCTGGTGGGGAAGTAGCAAGTACAAAAATTTTGAAGCAAGAATATTCTTGACATATTCAAAGAAAAGCAAAGTGGTCACGATGGCAGAAGTGGGCCAGGCAAGAGAGAGGGTGGTAGAAAATGGGATAGGACAGGAAGACTAAAGATCCTCCAGGACCTTTAATGCTATTGTTAGGAAAGTTTCTTACTCTGAATGAGACAAGAAGCCAGTAAAAGCATTTGTGCAAAGAGACCATCTGATTTAATGTTTAGAAGGAACTCTCTGTAGTGGATAGAACAGTAGAGCAAGACTAGAGACCTCACGTCTGCTCAACCCCTACCACTTGTTTGGTTTACTGCTATATCTCCAGCATTGAGAACAATATCTGCAGCATTGTAAGCACATAATAAACATTTGTTGAATGAAGGTGTTGATTAAATGAAAGCATATAAATTACTTATTTAAGACATGGAACAATCAAAGGGCTCAATAAATGGTAGCCGGTAATTTTTTATCTCTATCAAAATAACAGCCACTCACTTCCCTGGATTCTTCCTTGCTTAACTCTTAGAATAATTTCACAAAGATTTAAAATTATTTTCTACAGCTCAATTTTTTCCTATAAGTAAACTAGTAATAAAAAATGCATAACATAAATACAATTACACTGCAATATATCTTTACGATTATTTTTTCCAAACAGAAAAGAATGTTTTTAAATTTCAAGGTAACATCCTGCCCACAAGCTCAAGAAAGAATATATACATATAATATTTTAATTTTCTGATTCAAGACTAAGTGTTCTAACTTCCCTACACTAGTAATACAAATATCATGCAAAATCCTTGTCACTTAAAGCTACTGTTAAATATTAGAGCATAAGTAGTCATATGTAGAGAGTGAAACTGGACAAGTAATTATCATATACAAAAATTAACTTGAGATGGATTAAAGACTTAAATGAAAGGCCTCCAACTATAAAAATTCTAAAAGAAACCTAGGAAATACCCTTCTAGACATCAGCCTTGGCAAAGAATTTATTACTAAGTCCTCAAAAGTAATCTCAATAAAAACAAAAATTGACAAGTGGGACCTAATTAAACTAAAGATCTTCTGCACAACAAAAGAAACTATCAACAGAAGAAACAGACAACCTACAGAATGGGAGAAAATATTCGCAAACTATGTATTCAAGAATTGTCTAATATCTAGAATCTATAATGAACTTAAATCAATGAGAAAAAAACAAATAATCCCATTAAAAAGTAGTCAAAGAGGCCAGGTACAATGGCTCACACCTGTAATCTCCGCACTTTGGGAAGCTAAGAGAGGTGGATCACTTCAACCCAGGAGTTCAAGACCAGCCTGTGCAACATGGCAAAACCTCGTCTCTACAAAAAAATTTAAAAATTAGCCAGACATGGTTGTGTGCACCTGTAGACTCAGCTACTCAGGAGGCTCAAGTGGGAGAATCATCTGAGCCCAGGGTGACTAAGGCTGTAGTGAGCCATGATTGTGCCACTACACTCCAGGCTGGGTGACAGAGTGGTGAGACCCTGTCTTAAAAAAAAAAAAAGAAAAAAGAAAAAGAAAAAGAAAAAGAAAAGGACATGAACAGACACATCTCAAAAGAAGACATACAAGTGGCCAAAAAACATGAAAAAATACTCACCATGACTAACTATCAGATAAATGCTAAGCAAAACCACAATAAGATACCATCTCATCAACTTGTCATCTACATTAGGTATTTCTCCTAATGCTATCCATCCCCCAGCCCCCCAGCCCCCAAAAGGCCCTAGTGTGTGATCTTCCCCTCCCTGTGTCCATGTGATCTTATTGTTCAACTCCCACTTGTGAGTGAGAACATGCAGTGTTTGGTTTAATGTTCCTGTGTTAGTTTGCTGAGACAAGAACTCATGTTTAATGTTCCTGTGTTAGTTTGCTGCAAAAGACATTAACTCATCCTTTTATATGGCTGCATAGTATTCCATGTTGTATATGTGCCACATTTTCTTAATCCAGTCTATCATGGATGGATATTTGAGTTGGTTCCAAGTCTTTATTATTGTGAACAGTGCTGCAATCAACATACGTGTGCATGTGTCTTTATAGTAGAATGATTTATAATCCTTTGGGTATATACCCAGTAATGGGATTGCTGGGTCAAAGGGTATTTCTGGTTCTAGATCCTTGAGGAATTGCCACATTGTCTTCCACATTGGTTGAACTAATTTACGCTCCCCACAACAGTGTAACAGTGTTCCTATTTCTCCACATATTCTCCAGCATCGGTTGTTTCCTGACTTTTTAACGATCCCCATTCTAACTGGCATGAGATGATATCTCATTGTGTTTTTAATTTGCATTTCTCTAATGGCCAGTGATGATGAGTTTTTTTTCACATTTGTTGGCCACATAAATGTTTTCTTTTCAAAAGTGTCTGTTCATATCCTTTGTCTACTTTTTATGGGTTCTTAGTTTTATTCTTGTAAATTTGTTTAAGTTCCTTGTAGATTCTGGAGATTAGCCGTTTGTCAGATGGATAGATTGCAAAAATTTTCTATCATTCTGT
The DNA here is from genome assembly GCF_024542745.1 of Macaca thibetana thibetana. NCBI lineage: Eukaryota > Metazoa > Chordata > Mammalia > Primates > Cercopithecidae > Macaca > Macaca thibetana. The sequence goes on along the minus strand of NC_065585.1, from coordinate 54,605,258 downwards.
AGGTTGACTGTTCACTCTGATGATAGCTTCTTTTGCTGTGCAGAAGTTCTTTAGTTTAATTAGATCCCATTTGTCTATTTTGGCTTTTGTTGCCATTGCTTTTGGTGTTTTAGTCATGAAGTCTTTGCTCTTGCCTATGTCCTGAATGGTATTGCCTAGGTTTTCTTCTAGGGTTTTTATGGTTTTAGGTCTTACGTTTAAGTGTGTAATCCATCTTGAGTTAATTTTTGTATAAGGTGTAAGGAAGGGGTCCAGTTCCAGTTTTCTGCAGCTGGCTAGCCAGTTTTCCCAACACCACTTATTAAATAGGGAATCCTTTCCCTATTGCTTATTTTTGTCAGGTTTGTCAAAGATCAGATGGTGCTAGATGTGTGGCATTATTTCTGAGGCCTCTGTTCTGTTCCATTGGTCTATATATCTGTTTTGGTACCAGAACCATGCTGTTTTGGTTACTGTAGCCTTGTAGTATAGTTTGAAGTCAGGCAGCATGACACCTCCAACTTTGTTCTTTTTATTTAGGATTGTCTTGGCTATACGGGCTTTTTTTTTTTTTTTTTTTTTTTTTTTAGCTCCATATGAAATTTAAAGCTGTCTTTTCTAATTCTGTGAAAAAAGTCAATAATAGCTTGATAGGATAGCATTGAATCTATAAATTTCTTTGGGCAGTATGGCCATTTTCATGATACTGATTCTTCCTTTCCATGAGCATGGAATGCTTTTCCACTTGTTTGTGTCTTCTCTGATTTCCATGAACAGTGGTTTATAGTTCTCTTTGAAGAGGTCCTTCACATCCCTTGTAAGTTGAATTCCTAGGTATTTTATTCTTTTTGTAGCAATTGTGAGTGGGAATTCACTCATGATTTGGCTCTCTGTCTATTATTGGTGTATAAGAATGCTTGTGATTTTTGCACATTGATTTTGTATCCTGAGACTTTGCTGAATTTGTTTATCAGCTTAAGGAGATTTTGGGCTGAGACGATGGGGCTTTCTAAAAATACAATCATGTCATCTGCAAAGAGAGACAATTTGACTTCCTCTCTTCCTCTTTGAATACCCTTTATTTCTTTCTCTTGCCTGATTGCCCTGCCAAAACTTCCAATACTATGTTGAATAGGAGTGGTGAGAGAGGGCATGCTTGTCTTGTGCCAGTTTTCAAAGGGAATGCTTCCAGCTTGTACCCATTCAGTATGATATTGGCTGTGGGTTTGTCATAAATAGTTCTTGTTATTTTGAGATATGGTCCATCAATACCTAGTTTATTGAGAGTTTTTAGCATGAAGGGGTATTGAATTTTATCAAAGGCCTTTTCAGCATCTATTGAGATAATCATGTGGTTTTTGTCATTAGTTCTGTTTATGTGTGATTTGCATATGTTGAACCAGCCTTGCATCCCAGGGATGAAGCTGACTTGATCCTGGTGGATAAGCTGGGTTTTTTCTTGTTGTTGTTTTTGTTTTCTTCATTCAGAGATGGAGATTCTCTCTGTCATCCAGCCTGGAGTGAAGTGGTGCGATCTCGGCTCACTACAACCTCTGCCTCCCAGGTTGAAGCAATTCTCCTGCCTCAGCCTCCTGAGTAGCTGGGACTACAGGCGTATGCTGCTACACTTGGCTCATTTCTTTTCCATTTTAGTAGAGATGGGGTTTCACCACGTTGCCCAGGCTGGTCAGGAACTTCTGAGCTCAGGCAATCCGCCTGTCTTGGCCTCCCAAAATGCTAGGATTGCAGATGTAAGCCACCGTGCCTGGCCGGATAAACTTTTTGATGTGTTGCTGGATTCAGTTTGCCAGTATTTTATTGAAAATTTTTGCATCAATGTTCATCAGGGATATTGGCCTGAAATTTTCTTTTTTTGTTGCGTCTCTGCCAGGTTTTGGTATTAGGATGATGCCATAAAATGAGTTAGGGAGAAGCCCCTCTTTTTCCATTGATTGGAATAATTTCAGAAGGAATGGTACCAGCTTCTCTTTGTACCTCTGGTAGAATTCGGCTGTGAATCCATCTGATCCTGGGCTTTTTTTGGTTGGTAGACTATTACTTACTGCCTCAATTTCAGGACTTGTTATTGGTCTATTCAGGGATTCATCTTCTTCCTGATTTAGCCTTGGGAGGGTGTAGGTGTCTAGGAATGTTTCCATTTATTCTAGATTTTCTAGTTTATTTGCATAGAGGTGTTTATAGTAGTCTTTGATAATAGTTTGTATTTCTGTGGGATCAGTGGTGATATACCCGTTATCATTTTTTAATTGTGTCTATTTGATTCTTCTCTCTTTTCTTCCTTGTTAGTCTGGCTAGCCATCTATCTATTTTGTTAATCTTTTAAAAAACCAGCTCCTGAGTTTACTGATTTTTTTGAAGAGTTTTTCATGTCTCTATCTCCTTCAGTTCTGCTCTGATCTTAGTTATTTCTTGTCTTCTGTTAGCTTTTGAATTTGTTCTTGCTTCTCTAGTTATTTTAATTGTGATGTTAGGATGTCAATTTTAAATCTTTCCCACTTTCTCCTGTGGGCATTTAGAGCTATACATTTTCCCCTAAACACTATTTTAGCTGTGTCCCAGAGATTCTGATATGTTGTGTCTTTGTCCTCATTGGTTTCAAAAAACTTATTTATTTCTGCGTTAATTTCATTATTTACCCAGTAGTCATTCAGAAGCAGATTGTTCAGTTTCCATGTAGTTGTGCAGTTTTGAGTGAGTTTCTTAATCCTGAGTTCTTATTTGATTGTACTGTCTGAGAGACTGTTTGTCACTGGTTTGACAGACTATTTGTATATCTATGTAACAAACCTGCACATTCTGCACATGTATCCCAGACTTAAAGTAAAAAAAAAAAAAAAAAAACAAAAAAAACCATCTCACACCAGTCAGAATCGTTAGTATTAAATAGTCAAAAAATAACATATGCTGTTGAGGCTGCAGCATAAGTTCTACATTATTTCGTGAAAATGTAAATTAGTTCAGTCACTGTGGAAAGCAGTTTGGAGATTTCTCAAAAATTAAAAATATAGCTACCACTTAGCCCAGCAATGACAATTGGGTTGATACGCAAAAGACAATAAATCATTGTACCAAAACCACATATGCACTCGTACGTTCATTACAGCACTATTCACAAGAGCAAAGACATGGAATCAACCTAAGGGCCCATCAACAATGGACTGGAAAAAGAAAATATGGTACATATAAACCATGGAATACTATGCACCCAGGAGAAAGAATAAAATAATGTCCTTTGCAGCAGCATAGATGCAGCTGGGGGGCATTATCCTAAGTGAATGACACAGAAATAGAAAACCAAATACTGCATATTTTCACTTACAAGTGGAATTTAAACATCGAGTACACATGGAGATAAAGATGGGAAATGGACAATGGGGACTACAGGGGAGAGAGAGAAGGATGGGGAAAAAGGACTAAAAAAGTGTCTATTGGGTATTATACTGACTACTTGGATGACGCATTCAATTATACCCCAAACAGCACCACACAGTATACCCTGGTAGCAAACCAGCATATGTACCCCCTGAATCTAAAGTAAAAAGTTGAAATTTTAAAAATAAAGCAAAATATTTTCAGAAATATCTAAATTACCTTATTTATATATCCATGAAATAAATACCAATTACAATTTTTAAGTAGGTTATATACTCTAATTTGAATTTGGAGAAAGGTACTCAGACTTAAGGGGATGGGGAAAGATTACAGGGGGAAGGAAAAGAGGAGATATTCAATGACCCAATTCATTGAATAAACAACCCTAATTGAGTGATTTTTAACTGGAGAAGTTTTGCCCCCGCAGGGTATGTTTGGCAATGTCTAGAGGCGTTTGGTAGTCATAGGTCACTCTGTCTGTCTCCGTGAATGTATATGTGTGTGTGTGTGTGTGAGAGAGAGAGAGAGAGAGACAGAGAGACTGACATCTAATAAGTAGAGGCCAAGAGATGTGATATGTGATTAAACATCCTATTATGCACAGGACAACCCTCACAATGAAGTATTATCCTACCCAAAATGTCAGTAATGCTTAGATTGAGAAACCCTGATAATCCAAACCTTTCCAGGCCCATAAGCAGACTTGACATTCAATTTTGCACTATTACAGCACAGAAGCCAACATCTGTTCTGATTAGCTTGAGACCTACCAGTTGTTAAATATTTTGAGTATCAATCACTTAATGGCAAAACTGAGACTGAGACCTATACCTTAAGATTCCAATAATCATTTTTCTTACTATGACTCTACTTCATGTAATGTGTCTGGAGGTCGGTAGTGTTTATTCTGTATTTGTTTTGTAGGAAAGTAATAGCTTGTCGTTTGCTTCATATGAGGAAGGTAAAGATTTTGAGAAAGAAACTCATTTTTTTAGGAATGAATTTTTCTCTGATCTTCTGCTCTATTGCTGTGTGCTGCACACTAGAAGAATGAAAGCAAATGAGTAGTCACTTCTCTGAGCTCCAGCAAAATCAGAAGGAGGTCTGTTCCTTGAGAGTTCTAGCTACTCTGCTTAAACAGCTTTTTGTGCTCTTATCATGCTGAGTATATTTCAGCACTGCAATGTGTATTCTTGTCTTGATTTTGACAAGCTATGGAAATGGGATTTTATGTCCTTGTATGCTTTCATTTGCCGGGTAACTCTTTCTTTCTTCTTTCTTTCTTTCTTTTTTTTTTTTTTTTTTTTTTGAGACGGAGTCTCACTCTGTTGCCAGGCTGGAGTTCAGTGGCGCGATCTCGGCTCACTGCAAGCTCTGCTTCCCAGGTTCACGTCATTCTCTTGCCTCAGCTTCCCGAGTAGCTGGGACTACAGGCACCCACCACCAAGCCTGGCTAATTTTTTTTTTTTTTTGTATATTTAGTAGAGACAAGATTTCACCATGTTAGCCAGGATGGTAGCTGGGTAACTCTTAATAATAGAATTATATTTTACACCTATTAAGAAGTGAATAAGAACCCACTTGTGAATTAGACCCTCAAATCTGTCAATAACACTTTGGTTCCATCAGCAACAATTCACTGGGTTTGAGTGAGGGTATCACTCTTTCCAATTCTTAAAAAGCAAATCCTTCTCTAAATTAAAACTGAAAATAAAATTTCACTATCCAGCTCTGTTTTGCCTCTTCAAATTACCTTGAAATTTGTTGTATATCCTTGTTCCAAACAATCTCACCAGTAATCGTAAAATATTAAAAGATTTCAAAGAAAGAGTGGCAGAGAGAGATTGAGATGTAGGTTATCAGGGGGAAAATATGGTAGAGTATCTGGTTCTGGCTGCATTCCCTAAATTAATTCATTAGGTTAAATGAGTAATTCAGTGAATAATAAGATTTATTAAACACAAGGATTTTTTTTTTTTCCGGTGGGGTTTCAACCAACAGTTTCTGAACTGAAGACTAAATCCAGCTCTCACTAAAATTTGAACTACCAAGCGCCCTTACTAATTGCATTTATTTTTTATTTTTAACTGCCAATGCCACTGCCTAGTTGAGCCTTCTATTACTCTTCAATTACACTTTTTTTTTTTTTTTTTGACGGAGTCTTGTTCTGTCGCTCAGGCTGGAGTGCAGTGGCACGATCTTGGCTCACTGCAATCCCCACCTCTTGGGTTCAAGCAGTTCTCCCTGCCTCAGCTCCCTGAGTAGCTGGGATTACAGGGGCCCACCACCATGCCTGGATAATTTTTGTATTTTTTAATAGAGACAGGCTTTCACTATGTTGGTCAGGCTGGTCTTGAACTCCTGACCTCAGGTGATCCACCTGCCTTGGCCTGCCAAAGTGCTGGCATTACAGGTGTAAGCCACTGTGCCAGGTTACAATAGCTTCTTAACATTCCATTTCCCCAGCCTGGAATTCAAGTCTTCCAGCTTTAAACTCCAGTCTAACCTCCAAAATTATGTGTTACATTGGTAACACCAACCTCGTGGAAGACATAGTATTGGTGTTAACTGTTGTCCTTCTCCCCATATATAATATCTAAGAGGCCCTACCATCAGTGGACACACATTTTTCCAGACTTTCATCTCTTCATAGTCCATGTAGCAGCAGCAATGTTTCAGAGTCAATTAAAAATACTCCTTTGGGAGGCCGAGGCGGGCAGATCACCTGAGGTCTGGAGTTGGAGACCAGCCTGACCAACGTAGAGAAACCTTGTCTCTATTAAAAATACAAAATTAGCCAGGCACTGTGGCACATGCCTGTAGTCTCAGCTACTTGGGAGGCTGAGGCAGGAGAACTGCTTGAACCTGGGAGGTGGAGGTTGTAGTGAGCTGAGATCAGGCCATTGCACTCCAGCCTGGGCAACAAGAACAAAACTGCATCTCAAAAAAAAAAAAAAAAAAAAAAATCCCCGGGATATCTGAGGGAAAATGGCAGAGAGGAGGCGGGACTAACTTGTAGTTCCCACTTGGATGGACAGAGCAGCATGTAGAGACCCACATCATGAACTTTTGCTCCATGAACTACTGCAGGAACATGCCAGCAAAGCTGAGGGAATCTACAGACCCTTTGAAGGAGGTGCATTGCAGCTGCAGGCTCCATGGGACAGCTGAAGAACTGTGAGCTGGCTTGCTTTTTCAGGTGGGAGGCTTGCAATCTGGGGCAAGTTCTCAGCCATGCTCATCAGCTGCCTGGAAATAAACCCGGCGCTCTTGGGAAGCACTGTGGGAATAAGACTGGACTTACAGGCTGTGGGCTGCATGGGAGATGGGTGAAGCCTGTGGCTGTGGCTTTCCCCAACTTCCCTGGAGACCCACATATGTAATGCAGCAGGCAAAATCCTCCTCAGAACATAACTCCACTGGCCTGGGAACCACAACTCCAAACCCCTACCCAAGGAGAATCTGAGCTCAGGCCCGCCCTCAACCCTGCCCCAACCTGATGGTCTTTATCTACCTGTTCTGGTAGCCAAAGACAAAGAACATAATCTCTTGGGAGCTCTAGGGCCCCACCCACTGCCTGACCCTCTCTATACTGCCACAGTTGATGCACTTTTGAAAGGGCCACCTCCTGCATGGAGGCCAACCAATACAAAACCAGTGCACTTAACAAAAACAACCAAATCTCCCTAGAATCTCCCTAGAGCATAAATCTCACAGGTCCTATAAAACAACAACACAATGAAAAAAAAAGCCAAGGTATTCAGGCAACAAATAGTATGATTAATAAACTAGTACCTCACATCTCAATACTAATGTTGAATATAAATGGTCTAAATGTTCCACTTAAAAGATACAGAATGGCAGGATGGATAAGAATTAACTAACCAAGTATATGCTGTCTTCAAGAGATTCACCTAATACATAAGGACTCACATAAGATTAAGGTAAAGTGGTGGAAAAGATATTTCATGTGAATGGACACCAAAAGTGGGCAGGAGTCGATATTCTTATATCAGACAAAATAAACTTTAAGGCAAAAGCAGTTTAAAAAGACAAAGAGAAACATTATATAATGATAAAAGGACTAGTCCAACAGGAAAATTCCACAGTTCTAAATACAGATGTACCTAACACTGGAGCTCACAAATTTATAAAACAATTACTACTAGACCTAAGAAATGACATAGATAGCAACACAATAATAGTGGGGAACTTCAATACTCCACTGACAGCACCAGACAGGTCATCAAGAGAGAAAAAGTCAAAAAGAAAACAATGGACTTAAAGTATACCCTACAACAAATGGACTTAACAGATATAAACAGAACTTTCTACCCAACAACTGCAGAATATGGATTCTATTCAACAGCACATGAAACATTTTCCAAGATAGACCCTGTGATAGGCTACAAAACAAGTCTTAACAAATTTAAGAAAATCAAAATTATAGTGAGTACTCTTAGACCTCAGTGGAATAAAATTGGAAATCAACTCCAAAAGGAACCCTCAAAACCAAGCAAATATGTGGAAATTAAATAACCTGCTCCTGAACGATCACTGGGCCAACAATGAAATCAAGATGAAAATTAAAAAATTCTTTGAGCTGAATGATAATAGTGACACAACCTATCAGAACCTCTGGGATACAGCAAGGCAGTGCTAAGAGGAAAGTTCATAGTATATTTCATGCCTACATCAAAAGTCTGAAAGATCACAAATAGACAATCTAATGTCACACCTCAAGGAACTAGAGAAACAAGAACAAACCAAACCCAAGCACAGCAGAAGAAAAGAAATAACCAAGATCAGAGCAGAAATAAATGAAATTGAAACAAACAAACAAAAAATACAAAAGATAAATGAAACAAAAATGCTGGTCCTTTGAAAAGATAAATAAAACGGATAGACCACTAGCTAAATTAACCAAGAAAAGAAGACAAAAGATCCAAATAAGCTCAATTAGAAGAAAATGGGAGATATTACAACTGATACAACAGAAATACCAAAGATCATTCAAAGCTACTATGAACACCTTTATGTGTATAAACTAGAAAACCTAGAGAAGACGGGTAAGTTCCTGGAAATGTACAACTCTCCTAAATTAAACCAGGAAGAAATAGACACGCTGAACAGACCGATAACAAGCAGTGAGACTGAAATGGTAATTAAAAAGTTACCAACTGAAAAAAGTCCAGGACCAGACGGATTCACAGCTAAATTCCATGAGACATTCAAAGAAGAATTGGTACCAATCCTACTGACACTATTCCAAAAGATATAGAAAGAGGGAATCCTCCCTAAATTATTTGATGAAGCCAGTATCACCCTAATACCAAAACCAGGAAAGGACATAAAAGAAAAGAAAACTACAGACAAATATCCCTAGTGAACATAGGTGCAAAAATCCTCAACAAATTACTAGTTAAGTGAATCTAACAGCATATCAAAAAGATAATCCATCATGATCAAGAAGGTTTCACACCAGGGATGCTGGGATGGTTTAAGTCAATAAGATACACCACATAAACAGAAGTATAAACAAAAATCAGATGATCATCTTAATAGATGCAGAAAAAGCATTTGACAAAATCCAGCATCCCTTTATGATTAAAACCATCAGCAGAATCAGCATAGAAAGGACATACCTTAAGGTAATAAAAGCCATCTATGACAAACCCACAGCCAACATTATGCTAAGTGGGGAAAAGATGAAAGCATTCCCTTTGAGAGCTGTAACAAGACAAAGATGCCCACTTTCTTTTTTTAAAATTATTATTATACTTTAAGTTCTAGGGTACATGTGCACAACATGCAGGTTTGATATATAGGTATACATGTGCCATGTTTGTTTGCGGCAACCATCAACTGGTCATTTACATTAGGTATTTCTCCTAATGCTATCCCTCCCCCAGACCCCCAAGCCCCAACAGGCCCTGATGTTCCCTGCCCTGTGTCCAAGTGTTCTCATTGTTCAATTCCCACCTATGAGTGAGAACACGCGGTGTTTGGTTTTCAGTCCTTGTGACAGTTTGCTGAGAATGATGGTTTCCAGCTTCATCCACATCCCTGGAAAGGACATGAACGCATCCTTTCTTATGGCTGCATAGTATTCCATGGTGCATATGTGCCACATCTTCTTACTCTGGTCTATCATTGATGGACATTTGGGTTGGTTCCAAGTCTTTGCTATTGTGAATAGTGCTGCAATAAACATATGTGTGCATGTGTCTTTATAGTAGCATGATCTATAATCCTTTGGGTATATACCCAGTAATGGGGTTGCTGAGCCAAATGGTATTTCTAGTTCTAGATCCTTGAGGAATCGCCACACTGTCATCCACAATGGTTGAACTAATTTACACTCCCACCAACAGTGTAAAAGTGTTCCTATTTCTCCACATCCTCTCCAGCATCTATTGTTTCCTGACTTTTTAATGATTGCCATTCTAACTGGCATGAGATGGTATCTCATAGTGGTTTTGATGTGCATTTCTCTGATGACCAGTAATGATGAGCATTTTTTCACATCTCTGTTGGCTGCACAAATGTCTTCTTTTGAGAAGTGTTTGTTCATATCCTTTGCCCACTTTTTGATGGGGTTGTTTTTTTCTTATAAATTTGTTTGTGCTCTTTGCAGATTCTGGATATTAGCCCTTCGTCAGATGGATAGATTGCAAAAATTTTCTCCCATTTTTTAGGTTGCCTGTTCACTGTGATGGTAGTTTCTTTTGCGGCACAGAAGCTGTTTAGTTTAATTGTATCCCATTTGTCAATTTTGGCTTCTGTTGTTTCGTCTTTTTTGTTTTATATTTTTTTTTATTTTTTTTTTTTTTTTTTTTATGCCATTGTTTTTGGTGTTTTAGTCATGAAGTCTTTGCCCATGCCTATGTTCTGAATGGTATTGTTGATGTTTTCTTCTAGGGTTTTTATGATTTTTAGGTCTAACATTTAAATCTTTAATCCATCTTGAATTAATTGTTTTTATAAGGTGTAAGGAAGGGATCCAGATCAGCTTTTTCAGCTTTCTACATGTGGCTAGTGAGTTTTTCCAGCACCATTTATTAAATAGGAAATCCTTTCCCCATTTCTTGTTTTGGTCAGGTCTGTGAAAGATCAGATGGTTGTAGATGTGTGGTGTTATTTCTGAGGCCACTGATCTGTTCCCTTGGTCTATATATCTGTTTTGCTACCAGTACCATGCTGTTTTGGTTACTGTAGCCTTATAGTATAGTTTGAAGTCAGGTAGAATGATGCTTCCAGCTTTGTTCTTTTTGCTTAGGATTGTCTTGGAGATGCGGGCTCTTTTTTGGTTCCATATGAAATTTAAAGTAGTTTTTTCCAATTCTGTGAAGAAAGTCATTGGTAGCTTGATGGGGATGGCATTGAATCTATAAATTACTATGGGCAGTATGGCCATTTCGACGATATTGATTCTTCCTATCTATGAGCATGGAATGTTCTTCCTTTTGTTTATGTCCTCTTTTATTTCGTTGAGCAGTGGTTTGTAGCTCTCCTTGAAGAGGTCCTTCACATCCCTTGTAAGTTGGATTCCTAAGTATTTTATTCTCTTTGTAGCAATTGTAAATGGGAGTTCACTCATGATTTGGCTCTCTGTTGGTTTGTTATTGGTATATAGGAATACTTGTTATTTTTGCACATTGAATTTGTATCCTGAGACTGCTGAAGTTGCTTATCAGCTTAAGGAGATTTCGGGCTGAGACGATGGGGTTTTCTTAACACATAATCATGTCATCTGCAAAAAGGGACAATTTGACTTCCTCTTTTCCTAATTGAATATCCTTTATTTCTTTCTCTTGCCTGATTGTCCTGGACAGAAGTTCCAACACTGTGTTCAATAGGAGTGACGAGAGAGGGCATCCTTGCCTTGTGCCAGTTTTCAAAAGGAGTGCTTCCAGGTTGTACCCATTCTGTATGATATTGGCTATGGGTTTTTCATAAATAGCTCTTATTATTTTGAGATACGTTCCATCAATACCTAGTTTATTGAGAGGTTTTAGAATGAAGTGCTGTTGAATTTTATCGAAAGTCTTTTCTGCATCTATTGAGATAATCATCTGGCTTTTGTCTTTGGTTCTGTTTATGTGATGGATTATGTTTATTGAGTTGCATATGTTGAACCAGCTTTGAATCCCAGGGATGAAGTCGACTTGATCTTGGTGGATAAGCTTTTTGGTGTGCTGCTGGATTCAGTTTGCCAGTATTTTATTGAGGATTTTTGCATCAATGTCCATCAGAGATATTGGTCTAAAATTATCTTTTTTTTGTTGTGTCTCTGTCAGGCTTTGGTATCAGGATGATGCTGGCCTTGTAAAATGAGTTAGGGAGGATTTCCTCTTTTTCCATTGATTGGAATAGTTTCAGAAGGAATGGTAGTAGATCCTCTTTGTAGCTCTGGTAGAATTTGGCTGTGAATCCTACTGGTCCTGGACTCTTTTTGGTTGATAGGCTACTAATTATTGCCTCAATTTCATGGCGTGTTATTGGTCTATTCAGAGATTCAACTTCTTTCTGGTTTAGTCTTGGGAGAGTGTATGTGTTCAGGAATTTATCCATTTCTTCCAGATTTTCTAGTTTATTTGCATAGAGGTGTTTATAGTATTCTCTGATGGTAGTTTATATTTCTGTGGGATTGGTGGTGATATCCACTTTATCATTTTTTATTTCATCTGTTTGATTCTTCTCTCTTTTCTTCTTTATTAGTCTTGCTAGCAGTCTATCAATTTTGATGATCTTTTAAAAAAAACAGCTCCTGGATTCATTGATTTTTGAAGGGTTTTTGAGTCTCTATCTCCTTCAGTTCTGCTCTGATCTTAGTTATTTCTTGCCTTCTGCTAGCTTTTGAATTTGTTTGCTCTTGCTTCTCTAGTTCTTTTAACTGTGATGTTAGCGTGTCGACTTTAGATCTTTCCTGCTTTCTCTTGTGGGCATTTAAGTGCTATAAATTTCTCTCTACACACTGCTTTAAATATGTCCCAGAGATTCTGGTATGTTATGTCGTTGTTCTTATTGGTTTCAAAGAACATCTTTATTTCTGCCTTCATTTTGTTATTTACCCAGTAGTCATTCAGGAGCAGATTGTTCAGTTTCCATGTAGTTGTGTGGTTTTGAGTGAGTTTCTTAAATCTGAGTTCTAATTTGATTGCACTGTGGTCTGAGAGACAGTTTGTTGTGATTTCTGTTCTTTTACATTTGCTGAGGATTGTTTTACTTCCAATTATGTGGTAAATTTTAGAATAAGTTCAATGTGGTGCCGAGAAGAATGTATATTCTGTTGACTTCGGGCGGAGAGTTCTGTAGATGTCTATTAGGTCTGCTTGGTGTAGAGCTGAGTTCAAGTCTTGGATATCCTTGTTAACCTTCTGTCTCATTGATATGTCTAATATTGACAGTGGGGAGTTAAAATCTCCCATTATTATTGTGTGGGAGTCTAAGTCTCTTTGTAAGTCTTTAAGGACTTGCTTTATGAGTCTGAGTGCTCCTGTATTGGGTGCATATATAGTTAGGATAGTTAGCTCTTCTTGTTGAATTGATCCCTTTACTATTATGTAATGGCCTTCTTTGTCTCTTTTGATTTTCATTGGTTTAAAGTCTGTTTTATCATAGGCTAGGATTGCAACCTCTGCTTTTTTTTTTTTTCTCTTTCCATTTGCTTGGTAGATCTTCCTCCATCCCTTTATTTTGAGCCTCTGTATGTCTCTGCTCATGAGATGGGTCTCCTGAATACAGCACACTGAGGGGTCTTGACTCTTTATCCAATTTGCTGGTCTGTGTCTTTTAATTGGGGCATTTAATCCATTTACATTTAAGGTTAATATATTATGTGTGAATTTGATCCTGTCATTATGATGTTAGCTGGCTATTTTGCCCATTAATTGATGCAGTTTCTTCATAGCATCAATGATCTTTACAATTTGGCATGTTTTTGCAGTGGCTGGTACCAGTTGTTTCTTTCCATGTTTACTGCTTCCTTCAGGAGCTCTTGTAGGCCTGGTGGTGGCAAAATCTCTCAGCATTTGCTTGTCTGTAAAGGATTTTATTTCTCCTTCACTTACGAAGCTTAGTCTGACTGGATATGAAATTCTGGGTTGAAAATTCTTTTCTTTAAAAATGTTGAATATTGGCCCTTAGTCTCTTTTGGCTTTGTAGGGTTTCTGCTGAGACATCCATTGTTAGTCTGATGGGCTTCCCTTTGTGGGTAACCTGACCTTTCTCTCTGGCTGCCTTTAACATTTTTTCCTTCGTTTCAACCTTGGTGAATCTGACAATTATGTGTCTTAGGGTTGCTCTTCTTAAGGAGTATCTTTGTGGTGTTCTCCGTGTTTCTTTAATTTGAATGTTGGCCTGTCTTGCTAGGTTGGGGAAGTTCTCCTGGATAATATCCTGAAGAGTGTTTTCCAACGTGTTTCCATTCTCCCCATCACTTTCAAGTACACCAATCAAACGTAGATTTGGTTTTTCTACATAGTCCCATATTTCTTGGAGGCTTTGTTCATTTCTTTTTACCCTTTTCTCTAACCTTGTCTTCTCACTTTATTTCATTAATTTGATCTTCAATCACTGATACCCTTTCTTTCACTTGATCAAATTGGCTAGTGAAGCTTGTGCATGTGTCACAAAGTTCTCATGACATGGTTTTCAGCTCCATCAGGTCATTTAAGGTCTTCTCTACACTGTTTATTCTAGTTAGCCATTCATCTAATATTTTTTCAAGGTTTTCAGCTTTCTTGTGATGAGTTCAAGCCTGCTCCTTTAGCTCAGAGAAGTTTGTTATTAACCAACTTTCTGTAGCCTACTTCTGTCAACTTGTCAAAGTCATTCTCCATCCAGCTTTGTTCCATTGCTGTCAATGAGCTGCAATCCTTTGGAGGAGAAGAGGCACTCCAGTTTTGAGAATTTTCAGCTTTTCTGCTCTGGTTTCTCCTCATCTTTATGGTTTTTATCTAGCTTTTATCTTTGATGATTGTGACCTACAGATGGGGTTTTGGTGTAGATGTCCTTTTTGTTGATGTTGATGCTATTCCTTTCTGTTTGTTAGTTTTCCTTCTGACAGTCAAGTCCCTCAGGGGCAGGTCTGTTGGAGTTGGCTGGAGGTCCACTCCTGTTTGTCTGGTATCACCAGCAGAGGCTGCAGAACAGCAAATATTGCAAAACAGCAAATACTGCTTCCTGATCCTTCCTCTGGAAGCTTCGTCCCAGAGGAGCACCCACCCATATGAGGTGTCTGTCGGCCTCTACTGGAAGGTGTCTCCCAGTTAGGCTACATGGGGGTCAGGGACCCACTTGAGGAGGCAGTCTATCTCTTCTCAGAGCTCAAACACCACGCTGGGAGAAACACTGCTCTCTTCAGAGCTGTCAGACAGGGACATTTAAGTCTGCAGAAGTTGTCTGTTGTCTACTGCCTTTTGTTCAGCTATGCCCCGCCCACATAGGTGGAGTCTATAGAGGCAGTAGGCCTTGCTGAGCTGTGGTGGGCTCCACCAAGTTTGAGCTTCCTGGCCACTTTGTTTACCTAGTCAAGCCTCAGCAATGGTGGACAGTGCTTCCCCAGCCAGTCTGCCACCTTTGATCTCAGACTGCTGCGCTAGCAGTGAGCAAGGCTCCATGGGTGTGGGACCCACCGAGCCAGGCACAGGAGAGCACCTCCTTGTCTTCCAGTTGCTAAGACCTTGGGAAAAGTGCAGTATCTGGGCAAAAGTGTCCCGTTTTTCCAGGTACAGTCTGTCTTCCCTTGGCTAGGAAAAGGAAATCCCCCAACCCCTTGTACTTCCTGGGTGAGGTAACGCCGTGCCCTGCTTCAGCTCAACCTCCATGGGCTGCACCCACTGTCCAACCTGTCTCCATGAAATGAACTGGGTACCTCAGTTGCAAATTCAGGAATCACCTGTCTTCTGCACTGATCACACTGGGAGCTGTAGACCAGAGCTGTTTATATTCAGCCATCTTGGAACAGAGCCAAAGATGCCCATTTTCACCACTTCAATGCAACACAGTACTAGAAATCCTAGCCACAGCAATTGGACAAGAGAAAGAAATCAAGAGCATCCAGATCTGTAAAGAGGAAGTCAAACTGTTGCTATTTGCTGATGATATAATTGTATAAGCCTAAAGACTCATTCAAAAAGCTCCTAGAACTGATAAATGAATTCAGCACAGTTTCAGGATACAAAATTAATGTGCACAAATCAGTAGCACTGCTATACACCAACAGTGACCAAGCTGAGAATCAAATCAAGAACTCAACCTGTTTTACAACAGCTGCAGAAAACCAAACCAAACCAAAACAAAACTTAGAAATATACCTAACCAGGATGGGTGAATGACCTCTACAGGGAAAACTACAAAACACTGCTGAAAGAAATCACAGATGACACAAATGAAAACACATCCCATGCTCAGGGATGGGTAGGATGAATATTGTAAAAATGACTACATTTCCAAAAGCAGTCTACAAATTCAATGCAATTCTCATCAAAATACCACCATCATTGTTCACAAAAGTAGAAAAAACATCCTAAAATTCATATGAAACCAAAAAAGTTCCTGCATAGCCAAAGTAAGCCTAAGCAAAAAGAACAAATCTGGAGGTATTATATTACCCAACTTTAACTATTCTACAAGGTCATAGTGATAAAAACAGCATGGTACTGGTATAAAAACAGACATATAGACCAATGAAACAGGATAGAGAACACAGAAATAAAGCCAAATACTTATAGTAAACTGATCTTCGACAAAGCAAACAGAAACATAAAGTGGGGAAAGAACACCCTATTCAACAAATGGTGCTGGGATAATTGGCAAGCCACATGTAGAAGAATGTAACTGAATCCTCATCTCTCACCTTATTCAAAAATCAACTCAAGATGGATCAAAAAATTATATCTAAGAAATGAAACCATAACAATTCTAGAAAATAACATTGGGAAAAACCCTTCTAGACATTGGCTTAGGCAAAGACTTCATGACCAAGAATCCAGAAGCAAATGCAACAAAAACAAAGATAAATTGATGGAACCTAATTAAACTTAAAAGCTTTTGTACAGCCAAAGAAATAATCAGCAGAGTAAACAGACAACCCACTGAGTGGGAGAAGATCTTCGCAATCTACACATCCAACAAAGGACTAATATCCAGAATCTACAAGGAACACAAAAAAATGAGCAAGATAAAACCAAACAATCCCATCAAAAAGTGGGCTAAGGACATGAATGATAATTCTCAGAAGAAGATATACAAATGGCCAGCAAACCTGAAAACAATGCTCAACATCATTAATTATCAGTGAAATCTAAATCAAAACCACATTGCAATACTACCTTAATCCTGCAAGAACGGCCATAATAAAAAAGAAATAAAAAATAATAGATGTTGGCATGGATGTGGTGAAAAAGGAACAATTTTACACTGCAGGTGGGAATATACACTAGTATAACCACTATGGAAAACAGTGTGGAGGTTCCTTAAAGAACTAAAAGTAGATCTACCATTTCATCTACTTTTCCCAATCCCACTCCTGGGTATCTACCCAGAGGAAAAGGGGTCATTATATGAAAAAGATACCTGTACACACATGTTTATAGCAGCAAAATTTGCAATTGCAAAATATAGAACCAGCCCAAATGCCTATCAGTCAACAAGTGGATAAAGAAAATGTGGTATATATGCATACCACAGAATACTACTCATCCATAAAAAGGAGGGAAATAATGGCATTACTCAGGAATGGAAAACCAAAAATCATTATGTTCTCACTAATAAGTGGGAGCTAAGCTGTGAGGATGGAAAGGCAAACAAATGATACAGTGAACTTGGGGACTTGGGGAAAGGGTACGAGGAGAGTGAGGGATAAAAGACTACACATTGGGTACAGTGTATACTGCTCAGGTGATGGTGCACCAAAATCTCAGAAATCACCTCTAAAGAATTTATTTATGTAACCAAACACCACCTGATCCTCAGAAACCTACTGAAATGTTCTGGGGTAAAAATATCCCAGAAAACTCCAACATTCTCTAGGCAAGGAAATACTTGTCCTTCCAGTTAACCAATTGTCCTGGTATGAAGGTCATTGCCCTCTCCATTGTGACCTCTCCAACAGGAACATATCTTTCTTTCTGGAGCCTTGACCAAATTTCCCAGGCATCTTAGTGTACAGACAATAATGTCTTTTACGCCTTGCACATAGTTTCACACTGATTAAGAACAAATTCTTAATATAAATCATTATCATTCTTTTTTCCTCAGCTTTATTAAAGTATAATTGACAAATCAAATTGTATATATTTAAGGTATAAAATGTAATATTGTGGGGAAAAGAAAGAAAGGTCAGACTGTTACTGTGTCTATATAGAAAGAAGTAGACATAAAAGACTCCATTTTGTTCTGTATTTCAGACGCTGTTAATCTGTGACCCTACCCCCAACCTTGTCCTTGCAAGAGACATGTGCTGTGGTGACTCAAGGTTTAATGGATTTTGGGCTGTGCAGGATGTGCTTTGTTAAACAAGTGCCTGAAGGCAACTTGCTGGTTAAAAGTCATCACCATTCTCTTAATCTCAGGTACCCAGGGACACATACGCTGCCAAAGGTTGCAGGGACCTCTGCCTAGGAAAGCTAGGTATTGTCCAAGGTTTCTCCCCATGTGATAGTCTGAAATATGGCCTCGTGGGATGGGAAAGACCTGATCGTCCCCCAGCCTGACACCCATGAAGGGTTTGTGCTGAGGAGGACCAGTACAAGAGGAAAGACGGCCTCTTGGCAGTTGAGATAGAGAAAAGCATCTGTCTCCTGCCCATCCCTGGGCAATGGAACATCTCGGTGTAAAACCCTATTGTGTTCTGTTTACTGAGAAAGGAGAAAACCACCTTAGGGCAAAAGGTGGGACTTGCTAGCAGCAATGCTGCTCTTTATGCACTAAAAAGGTTTATGGAGATGTTTGTATAGCATATCAAGGCACAGCACTTTTCCTTAAACTTATTCATGTCACAGAGATCTTTATTCATGTCTTACTGCTGACCTTCTCCCTACGATGATCCTATTATCCTGCCACTTCCCTTTTTCTAAGATGGTAAAGATAACGATCAATAAATACTGAGGGAACTCAGAGACCCGTGCCGGCGTGGGTCCTCTGTATGCTGAGCACCTGTCCCCTGGGCCCACTTTTTCTTTCTCTATACTTTGTCTCTGTGTCTCATTTCTTTTCTTAAGTCTCTCATTCCACCTAATGAGAAACGCCCACAGGTGTGGAGGGGCAGGCCACCCCTTCGTAATGTTTTGATATACCTATATATGATTAAATGAGTACCATAATTGACATATTGATCACCTCATTTCATTACCATATGTGGTGTGCGTGTGTGTGTGTGTGTGTGTGTGTGTGGTAAGAATATTTAAGATCTACTGTCTTAGAAGAATAAAACTGGATACCTGTCTCTAATCATATAGAAAAATTAACTCCAGATGGATTAAAGACTTACATTTAAGATATGAAACCACCAAATTGTAGAAGAAAACCTAGGAAAAACTCTTCTGGACACTGGCTTAGGCAAAGAATTTATGAGTTAGACCCTAAAGGCAAATGCCAGAAAAACAAAAATTAAGAACTAGTTCTTAATCAAATTAAAAAGCTCCTCCCAGCAAAAGAAATAATCAACAGAGTAAATAAACTACCTGCAGAATGGGAACAATTATTCCCAAACTATGCATCTGACAAAGAACTAACATCCAGAATCTACAAGGTACTCAAACAAATCAGCAAGAAAAAAAAATAATAATCCCATTAAGAAGTGGGCAATGACACGAAGAGATATTTTTCAAAAGAAGATATACAAATGGCCAATAAACATATGAAAAAAATTCAACATCACTAATCACCAGGGGAATGCAAATTAAAAATACAATGAGGTCGGGTGCAGTGGCTCACACCTGTAATCTGCAGCACTTAGGGAGGCCGAGATGGGTGGATCGCTAGAGATCAGGAGTTTGAGACCAGTCTGGTCAACATGGTGAAACCCCATCTCTACTAAAAACATAAAAAATTAGCTGGGAATGGTGGCACATGCCTATAATCCCAGCTACTTGGGATGCTGAGGGAGGAGAATTGCTTGAACATTGCTTGGACCTGATTCAAGCAATTCTCCATAGCCCCACTGCACTCCAGCTTGGGCAACAAAGTGAGACTCCATCTCAAAAAACAAACAAGCAAATAAAAAAACACAATGAGGTACCACCTTACCCCAGTCAGAATAGTGATTATTAAAAGGTCAAAAAACAATAGATGGCGCAAATGTGGTAAAATGAGAACACTTACACACTGTTGGTAAGAATGTATATTAATACAACCTCTGTGGAAAAGAGGAGATGTCTCAAATAACTAATAGTAGATATATCATTTGATCCAGCAATCCTACTAGTGGGTATCTACCCAAAGGAAAATAAGTCATTATATCAAAAAGACTGGACAATTCATACATGAAAAAACACTTGTAACCCTAAAGCTTTGAAATTAAAAAAATTTTTTTGCTACAAACTAGCATTTAATCTCCAAAATTAAAATAAAAAATACTATTTAAAATCTACTTAACAAATTTCAAGTATATAATACAGTATTATTAACTGTCATCACCATGCTGTATGTTAGATCTGCAGAATGTATTCATCCTGTGTAACTTAAACTTTGTACCCTCTCCAAACATCTCTCTAACAACCCACCTGCAGCCCCCAGCAACCACCATTCTACTTTCTGCTTCTGTGAGTTCATCTTTTTTAGATTTTACATAAAAGTGAGATCACGCAGTATTTGTCTTTTCATGCTTGGCTTATTTCACTAAATGTTCCTCAGGTTCCTCCATGTAGTCACAAATGACAGGATTTCCTTTTTTAAGGCTGAGCAATGTTCTATCATAAATATATACACACACACCACATTTTCCTTTTCCATTTATTCATCAGTGGATACCTGGGTTATTTCCATATATTGGCTATTGTGAATACAACATAATTCCCAGAACTGAAGTCTAAAACTGGAAGAAAACATAGGGAAAAAGCCTATTGACATTGATCTGGGCAACGATTTCTTGGCTATAATACCAAAAGCACGGGCAACAAAAGCAAACAGACAAATAAGACTGCATCAAACTAAAAAGCTTCTCAAGGCAAAGGAAACGATCAACAAAAGGCAAAGACAATCTACAGAATGGGAGAAATATATCTGCAAACAATGTATCTGATAAAGGGTCAATATCCCAAATATATAAGGAAGGCAAACAACTCAATAGCAACAAAGCGAATCACCTGATTCAAAAATCAAAGGAAAAGAACAGACATTTCCCAAAAGAAGTACAAATGGCCAGCAGGCATATGAAAAAAAAACGTTGTATCATTTATGCCAGAGAAATGCAAATCAAAACCACAATGAGATATCACTTCACACCTATTAGAATGGCTAGTATAAAAAAGACAAAAGGTAAAAACTGTTGGCAAAGATATGCAAAAAAGAGAACCCTTGTAGCTGTTGGTGGAAATGTTTATTTGTAAAGCCATTAGAGAAAACTGGCTAGAGATTCCTCAAAAATAAAAAATATATATATACCTACCATATAATTTAGCAATCCCACTTCTGGGTATATACCCAAAGGAATTGAAATCAGCATGTTGAAAAGATACCTGTATTTTCATTCTCGTTATTTAAGTTGTAAGGCTTACAATATTAAGATAATGATCATGCAAATTGTACAAATAATTGGATGAAAAAATGTTTCACTGCAATTATTCGTTTAATACAATTACCTATTTCTAAAGCATTTGGTTGGATTATAGATGTTTACTCTCATGATTTTTTTAAATCATTAGAGAATCAACAGAATAAAATAGGCCTTTTATTTATAAAATAAAATGGTAAAAACAGGCTTTATGGAGAAACCCAAAGGGACAGAATTTCCTTCCCACTTACATTATCTCACATGCATTCAAACTAAACACCCCTTCATGTACAAATAGATTGTTTTCATGGGACTAATGTGATCAGTAGGTTTTGTTTAAAAATATTTTCATTCTTTGAAGCTAGAAAATTAGGATAAAACTAAGCATAAAATGCAAATTAAGAGAATTATATTTCCCATCATCCTATTTAAGATTTCTCCATTAAAAAAAAAAAAGAGAGAATGTGGCTGGGTGCGGTGGCTCACACCTGTAATCCCTGGACTTGGGGAGGCTGAAGCAGGTAGATCACCTGAGGTCAGGAGTTCGAGACCAGCCTGGCCAACATGATGAAACCCCATCTCTACTAAAAATACAAAAAATTAGCTGAGTGTGGTGGCAGGCATGCCTATAACCCCAGCTACTCAGGAGGCTGAGGCAGGAGAATTGCTTGAACCCACGAGGCGGAGATTGCAGTGAGCCAAAATTGCACCACTGTACTCCAGCCTGGGCAACAAGAGCAAAATTCCATCATAAAAAAAAAAAAGGGGTGGAGCAAGATGGCCAAATAGGAACAGCTCCAGTCTCCAACTCCCAGTGCGAGCGACACAGAAGACCGGTGATTTCTGCATTTTCAACTGAGGTACTGGGTTCACCTCACTAGGGAGTGCCGGACAATCGGTGCTGGTCAGCTGCTGCAGCCCGACCAGCCAGAGCTGAAGCAGGGTGAGGCATCGCCTCACCTGGGAAGCGGAAGGGGAAAGGGAATCCCTTTTCCTAGCCAAGGGAACTGAGACACACAACACCTGGAAAATCGGGTAACTCCCACCCCAATACTGCGCTTTAAGCAAACAGGCACACCAGAAGATTATATCCCACACCTGGCCGGGAGGGTCCCACGCCTGCAGAGCCTCCCTCATTGTTAGCACAGCAGTCTGCGATCTCCCCGCAAGGCAGCAGCGAGGCTGGGGGAGGGGCGCCCGCCATTGCTGAGGCTTAAGTAGGTAAACAAAGCAGCTGGGAAGCTCGAACTGGCAGCAGCGAGGCTGGGGGAGGGGCGCCCGCCATTGCTGAGGCTTAAGTAAGTAAACAAAGCGGCTGGGAAGCTCGAACTGGGTGGCGCTCACAGCAGCTCAAGGAAACCTGCCTGTCTCTGTAGACTCCACCTCTGGGACAGGGCACAGTAAAAAACAACAAAAGCCAAAAGCAGCAGAAACCTCTGCAGACGCAAACGACTCTGTCTGACAGCTTTGAAGAGAGCAGTGGATGTCCCAACACGGAGGTTGAGATCTGAGAAGGGACAGACTCCCTGCTCAAGTGGGTCCCTGACCCCTGAGTAGCCTAACTGGGAGACATCCCCCACTAGGGGCAGTCTGACACCCCACACCTCACAGGCTGGAGTACACCCCTGAGAGGAAGCCTCCAAAGCAAGAATCAGACAGGTACACTCGCTGTTCAGAAATATTCTATCTTCTGCAGCCTCTGCTGCTGACACCCAGGCAAACAGGGTCTGGAGTGGACCTCAAGCAATCTCCAACAGACCTACAGCTGAGGGTCCTGACTGTTAGAAGGAAAACTATCAAACAGGAAGGACACCTACACCAAAACCCCATCAGTACATCACCATCATCATCAAAGACCAGAGGCAGATAAAACCACAAAGATGGGGAAAAAGCAGGGCAGAGAAGCTGGAAATTCAAAAAATAAGAGCGCATCTCCCCCAGCAAAGGAACGCAGATCATTGCCAGCAACAGATCAAAGCTTGGCGGAGAATGACTTTGACGAGATGAGAGAAGAAGGCTTCAGTCCATCAAACTTCTCAGAGCTAAAGGAGGAATTACGTACCCAGCGCAAAGAAACTAAAAATCTTGAAAAGAAAGTGGAAGAATTGATGGCTAGAGTAATTATTGCAGAGAAAGTCATAAACGAAATGAAAGAGATGAAAACCATGACACGAAAAATACGTGACAAATGCACAAGCTTCAGTAACCGACTCCATCAACTGGAAGAAAGAGTATCATCGATTGAGGATCAAATGAACGAAATGAAGTGAGAAGAGAAACCAAAAGAAAAAAGAAGAAAAAGAAATGAACAAAGCCTGCAAGAACTATGGGATTATGTAAAAAGACCAAATGTACGTCTGACTGGGGTGCCTGAAAGTGAGGGGGAAAATGGAACCAAGTTTGAAAACACTCTTCAGGATATCATCCAGGAGAACTTCCCCAACCTATTAGGCCAGGCCAACATTCAAATCCAGGAAATACAGAGAACGCCACAAAGATACTCCTCGAGAAGAGCAACTCCAAGACATATAATTGCCAGATTCACTAAAGTTGAAATGAAGGAAAAAATCTTAAGGGCAGCCAGAGAGAAAGGTCGGGTTACCCACAAAGGGAAGCCCATCAGACTAACAGCAGATCTCTCAGCAGAAACTCTACAAGCCAGAAGAGAGTGGGGGCCAATATTCAACATTCTTAAAGAAAAGAATTTTCAACCCAGAATTTCATATCCAGCCAAAGTAAGTTTCATAAGTGAAGGAGAAATAAAATCCTTTACAGATAAGCAAATGCTTAGAGATTTTATCAACACTAGGCCTGCCTTACAAGAAACCCTGAAGGAAGCACTAAACATGGAAAGGAACAACTGGTACCAGCCATTGCAAAAACATGCCAAAATGTAAAGACCATTTAGGCTAGGAAGAAACTACATCAACTAACGAGCAAAATAACCAGTTAATATCATAATGGCAGGATCAAGTTCACACATAAAAATATTAACCTTAAATGTAAATGGACTAAATGCTCCAATTAAAAGACACAGACTGGCAAACTGGATAAAGAGTCAAGACCCATCAGTTTGCTGTATTCAGGAGACCCATCTCACACGCAGAGACATACATAGACTCAAAATAACGGGATGGAGGAAGATTTACCAAGCAAATGGAGAACAAAAAAAAGCAGGGGTTGCAATACTAGTCTCTGATAAAACAGACTTTAAACCATCAAAGATCAAAAGAGGCAAAGAAGGCCATTACATAATGGTAAAAGGATTAATTCAACAGGAAGAGCTAACTATCCTAAATATATATGCACCCAATACAGGAGCACCCAGATTCATAAAGCAAGTCCTTAGAGACTTACAAAGAGACTTAGACTCCCATACAATAATAATGGGAGACTTCAACACTCCACTGTCAACATTAGACAGATCAACGAAACAGAAAGTTAACAAGGATATCCAGGAATTGAACTCAGCTCTGCAGCAAGCAGACCTAATAGACATCTATAGAACTCTCCACCCCAAATCAACAGAATATACATTCTTCTCAGCACCACATCACACCTATTCCAAAGTTGACCACATAATTGGAAGTAAAGCACTCCTCAGCAAATGTACAAGAACAGAAATTGTAACAAACTGTCTCTCAGACCACAGTGCAATCAAACTAGAACTAAGAAACTCAATCAAAACTGCTCAACTACATGGAAACTGAACAACCTGCTCCTGAATGACTACTGGGTACATAACAAAATGAA
The DNA here is from genome assembly GCF_024542745.1 of Macaca thibetana thibetana. Classification (NCBI taxonomy): domain Eukaryota; kingdom Metazoa; phylum Chordata; class Mammalia; order Primates; family Cercopithecidae; genus Macaca; species Macaca thibetana. The sequence continues at coordinate 54,580,414 of NC_065585.1, read as the reverse complement.
GGCAGAAATAAAGATGTTCTTTGAAACCAATGAGAACAAAGATACAACATACCAGAATCTCTGGGACACATTTAAAGCAGTGTGTAGAGGGAAATTTATAGCACTAAATGCCCACAAGAGAAAGCAGGAAAGATCTAAAATTGACACTCTAACATCACAATTAAAAGAACTAGAGAAGCAAGAGCAAACACATTCAAAACCTAGCAGAAGGCAAGAAATAACTAAGATCAGAGCACAACTGAAGGAGATAAAGACACAAAAAACCCTCCAAAAAATCAATGAATCCAGGAGTTGGTTTTTTGAAAAGATCAACAAAATTGACAGACCGGTAGCAAGACTAATAAAGAAGAAAAGAGAAAAGAATCAAATAGATGCAATAAAAAATGATAAAGGGGATATCACCACCGACCCCACAGAAATACAAACTACCATCAGAGAATACTATAAACACCTCTATGCAAATAAACTAGAAAATCTAGAAGAAATGGATAATTTCCTGGACACGTACACTCTTCCAAGACTAAACCAGGAAGAAGTTGAATCCCTGAATAGACCAATAGCAGGCTCTGAAATTGAGGCAATAATTAATAGCCTACCAACCAAAAAAAGTCCAGGACCAGATGGATTCACAGCTGAATTCTACCAGCGGTACAAGGAGGAGCTGGTACCATTCCTTCTGAAACTATTCCAATCAATAGAAAAAGAGGGAATACTCCCTAACTCATTTTATGAGGCCAACATCATCCTGATACCAAAGCCTGGCAGAGACACAACAAAAAAAGATAATTTTAGACCAATATCCTTGATGAACATCAATGCAAAAATCCTCAGTAAAATACTGGCAAACCGGATTCAGCAGCACATCAAAAAGCTTATCCACCATGATCAAGTGGGCTTCATCCCTGGGATGCAAGGCTGGTTCAACATATGCAAATCAATAAACATAATCCAGCATATAAACAGAACCAAAGACAAAAACCACATGATTATCTTAATAGATGCAGAAAAGGCTTTTGACAAAATTCAACAGCCCTTCATGCTAAAAACGCTCAATAAATTCGGTATTGATGGAACGTACCTCAAAATAATAAGAGCTATTTATGACAAACCCACAGCCAATATCATACTGAATGGGCAAAAACTGGAAAAATTCCCTTTGAAAACTGGCACAAGACAGGGATGCCCTCTCTCACCACTCCTATTCAACATAGTGTTGGAAGTTCTGGCTAGGGCAATCAGGCAAGAGAAAGAAATCAAGGGTATTCAGTTAGGAAAAGAAGAAGTCAAATTGTCCCTGTTTGCAGATGACATGATTGTATATTTAGAAAACCCCATTGTCTCAGCCCAAAATCTCCTTAAGCTGATAAGAAACTTCAGCAAAGTCTCAGGATACAAAATTAATGTGCAAAAATCACAAGCATTCTTATACACCAGTAACAGACAAACACAGAGCCAAATCATGAATGAATTTCCATTCACAATTGCTTCAAAGAGAATAAAATACCTAGGAATCCAACTTACAAGGGATGTAAAGGACCTCTTCAAGGAGAACTACAAACCACTGCTCAGTGAAATAAAAGAGGACACAAACAAATGGAAGAACATACCATGCTCATGGTTAGGAAGAATCAATATCGTAAAAATGGCCATACTGCCTAAGGTTATTTATAGATTCAATGCCATCCCCATGAAGCTACCAACGAGTTTCTTCACAGAATTGGAAAAAACTGCTTTAAAGTTCATATGGAACCAAAAAAGAGCCCGCATCTCCAAGACAATCCTAAGTCAAAAGAACAAAGCTGGAGGCATCACACTACCTGACTTCAAACTATACTACAAGGCTACAGTAACCAAAACAGCATGGTGCTGGTACCAAAACAGAGATATAGACCAATGGAACAGAACAGAGTCCTCAGAAATAATACCACACATCTACAGCCATCTGATCTTTGACAAACCTGAGAGAAACAAGAAATGGGGAAAGGATTCCCTATTTAATAAATGGTGCTGGGAAAATTGGCTAGCCATAAGTAGAAAGCTGAAACTGGATCCTTTCCTTACTCCTTATACGAAAATTAATTCAAGGTGGATTAGAGACTTAAATGTTATACCTAATACCATAAAAACCCTAGAGCAAAACCTAGGTAGTACCATTCAGGACATAGGCATGGGCAAAGACTTCATGTCTAAAACACCAAAAGCAACGACAGCAAAAGCCAAAATTGACAAATGGGATCTCATTAAACTAAAGAGCTTCTGCACTGCAAAGGAAACTACCATCAGAGTGAACAGGCAACCTACAGAATGGGAGAAAATTTTTGCAATCTACTCATCAGACAAAGGGCTAATATCCAGAACCTACAAAGAACTCAAACACATTTACAAGAAAAAACAAACAACCCCATCAGAAAGTGGGCAAAGGATATGAACAGACATTTCTCAAAAGAAGACTTTCATACAGCCAACAGACACATGAAAAAATGCTCATCATCACTGGCCATCAGAGAAATGCAAATCAAAACCACAATGAGATACCATCTCACACCAGTTAGAATGGCAATCATTAAAAACTCAGGAAACAACAGGTGCTGGAGAGGTTGTGGAGAAATAGGAACACTTTTACACTGTTGGTGGGATTGTAAACTAGTTCAACCATTATGGAAAACAGTATGGCGATTCCTCAAGGATCTAGAACTAGATGTACCATATGACCCAGCCATCCCATTACTGGGTATATACACAAAGGATTATAAATCATGCTGCTATAAAGACACATGCACACGTATGTTTATTGTGGCACTATTCACAATAGCAAAGACTTGGAATCAACCCAAATGTCCATCAGTGACACACTGGATTAAGAAAATGTGGCACATATGCACCATGGAATACTATGCAGCCATAAAAAAGGATGAGTTTGTGTCCTTTGTAGGGACATGGATGCAGCTGGAAACCATCATTCTTAGCAAACTATCACAAGAACAGAAAACCAAACACCACATGTTCTCACTCATAGGTGGGAACTGAACAATGAGATCACTTGGACTCGGGAAGGGGAACATCACACACCAGGGCCTATCATGGGGAGGGGGTGGGGGGAGGGATTGCATTGGGAGTTATACCTGATGTAAATGACGAGTTGATGGGTGCTGACGAGTTGATGGGTGCAGCACAGCAAAATGGCACGAGTATACATATGTAACAAACCTGCATGTTATGCACATGTACCCTAGAACTTAAAGTATAATAATAAAAAATAATTACAAAAAAAAAAAAATGAGAATGTATAGAGAAAATTGTCTCTCTTTTCTGGTTCCCGAGGGCGTGTTTCCTCAGGAGTTTTGGAAAAGGGAGTCAAGCCGTGAGTTTTTGTTTGCAATGGTATGCTTGAAAAGAAAGGAAAGGCGTGGTGGCTCACACTTGTAATCCCAACACTTTGGGCGGCCAAGGTGGGTGGATCACCTGAGGTCAGGAGATCGAGACCAGCCTGGCCAACATGGTGAAACCCCCTCTCTACTAAAAATACAAAAATTATCTGGGCATGGTGGCGCAGGACTGTAATCCCAGCTACTCAAGAGGCTGGGGAAGGAGAATCGCTTGAACCCAGGAGGTGGAGGTTGCAGTGAGCCAGGATAGCACTACTGCACTCCAGCCTGGGTGACACAGCCAGACTCTATCTCAAAAAAATAATAATAATAAAAGAAAGGAAAGCATAAAACATGAAGAAAAATTAGTGTAATAGTAAATTAGTATAATAATTCTTGTTTCCCTTGAATGAAGAAAATATAATTTAATATGTAAGGAAGTATATAATGGAATCAAATGATTTGGGGGAAAAGTGCGTGTGTGTGTGTATATGTGTGTGTGTGTGTGTGTGTGTGCACGCGTGTGTGTGTGTATCTAATACCTGACATTTAACAATCAGCAAATACTAAAGAGGCAGCTGGCAGAATTCTCTCTGCACTAGTACCAGCACACATCTAAATAACTGCCTTGTAGTCTGTTGGCTAGCTCCCAGCCTTCTCTGTGTAGCCAGCTGGGTTTTCTTGAAGAAAATCTTTCCTTGCTTTTTTCAGATGACTTACCTCCTTACGTGGGTCCTCCAATTAGACAGGAAAAAAATGTAAGCCTTCATGTATCATTGCCAAAAAAAGTAGAATCTTTAGTAAGGCTTCTGTGTTCTAAATTTTGATGAAACATAAATTGTGTAACTCAGTGTAGGAGATGATTTTTAACAGACAGGTTTGAAGAAATAGTGTAAGCAACAGCATGAATATTTAAATGCATGAATATTTTGTTGTTGTGGTTACTTTTATTTTTTTTTACAGTGAAACATTCCAAGAAGTTTCAAGAAACCACCACATCAAATTTTCAGACAGCAATTTTTCTTAGCTGCTAAGAGTTTCACCTATTTATAACCTCTTTTCAAGTTTTTTGTCAATAATATTTATTTCAAGATTATTTGCATAGTCTTTTCAACCTTTCCTTAGCTGTATGAACCTTTTTAAACCTGCTCATAAGTATGTTTCAGTTTCCTTCTGTAATTAATGAGACATTTATTGTGTTATTCCCTGACTGGCTCTGTTGAAAATAGCTGATATCTGTTATCTGATCTTGGGAGAGGTTCTTTTTTTTGTTTTTAAATATCAGCATTGTCTGCAAGCACTGCAAAACCAGCCCTGTTTATTCATTATTCTATTTAATGGAAATGTCTATTTCTTAGAAGAGAAGTGACCATGGCAACATGCAGTTGTAAAAACAATCCCCAGGAGGTGGCAGCAATTTGCAGCATTTTAGTACATTTCCATCCATTAAAATACACTTTATATATGCCCTGTCTACTATTTAACCAGCTCATCAGTTTAATATTTCTCTAATGTATCTTTTACCACCTGCCAATTCCCATTTTTCCCTTCTTATTTTCACGGGAGGCAAAGAAACCCACTAGAGTCCCCTTGTGGGGCTCATGATCATCTCCTCAACTCATAGGTAGCTCCCAGTCCAAACGCTCACTGTGGGGGTTTGCTGGATCTTTCGGCTATTTGTTCTCATTTTTACTTATTTCCTCTCCAGCCCTGTGACAAATGATTTTGATTTTTACTCTATTGAGTGGTCAACATTCTTTTTACAGTGGAAACTTTAGTAATCCTAAGGGTTTTTATTTCTTAGCTGTTGCTGTTTTTCTTCAGAACTAACAATTTCTATTCTTATTGAGTTTTTTTTTTTTATCTTTTGTTGCATGAACACTATTACTACTTTCTGCTATATAAATATACATATATTTATACATATAATCAACCAGTGTTAATACTTTCTGGTGTGTGTGTGTGTGTGTGTGTGTGTGTGTGTGTGTGTGTATCTATCCACAGATAGATACAGATTTATTTTTTTCTTCTAGAAGATATTAGTGGCCATGTTTCTAATAAAGAAAAGGCTTAGACAATTATTTGCTAGCATACTTACACCAAAGAAGTGTTTCTCCTTTTCCTATCTACCACTAGCTCAAGAGTTAGTATGTTAAATATTTAAGTCTTTGAAGAGACAAGTAAATGTCAACTATTGAAGAGCATGACTTTATTGACCTATTACAATTATTCTAAAAACATATGTGTTAGTCAGTTCAGGCTGCTATAAGAAATCACAATAGAGTTGGTGACTTAAATAACGAGCATTTATTTCTCACAGTTCTGGAGGCTGGGAAGTCCAAGGTAAAGGTGCTTACAGACCTGGTGTCTGGTGAGGACCCACTTCCTGGTTTTCAGATAGCCATCTCCTCACTGTATCTTCACATAGCAGAGAAGAGAAAGAAAGAGGGAAAGAGAGCTCCTCTCTCTTCTATGATGCACTAATCCCATTTACACGACCTCTACCCTTATAACCTAATCACCTCCCAAAGGCGTCATTTCCTAATATTATCACATTGGAGGTTGGAATTTCAATATAAGGATTTTAGTGGTACACAAACATTTGGTTTGTAACATCACGCTTTTTAAATATTTTCTACAGTTTCAAGGTCTCCTTTTTTCCAAAGGAAAGAATCTACCTACCTACCTACCTACCTACCTACCTACCTACCTATCACACATAAACACATGCAAGAGTATAGAGCCCAATTGCTCTGGTTGAAGTGGAGAGGACCCACAGACTTCCTGCTAGACTTCTACCTATCCTACCCAATCCCTAAAATGATCCCTGAGACACCACCAGGAGTTCCAGGGTTCCACAGAACACAGTTTTAAAACTCCCATTGTAAGGTAATTTTTAAGAATGCTAAAGTAAATTGAAATTGTATGACTATCAGACAAAAGTCGGGAAAATGATTAATGGATCAATTCAAATGGTTTCAAAATAGAATCATGGCAAGATAACCTCTTTATTTCCTATCACACAGGCATCATGCTAGTCCTCGTATCTTTTTAACCCCAGGAGCATCAGACTCTAAGGAGCAGCCTTCCCATATGTCACCTCATGCTTGAGAGACAGGGTGTGGGGGAGCTAACTGCTCGGTGGAAAGCAGAATTGTCACTTCCTCCAGCTTCGTAATTCTCAACCCTTGCTGCACATCAAGTAATTGATGAACTTTAAAAAGATATATATGCATATACAGGTCACACCCATTAACAAATGATTCAGTCAGACTCTGGGGACTGAGCCTGCATGGTCCTGTTTCGAGAACCCATCCTTAGGTGATATTTATGTGAAACCAGAGTACAGAGCCACCAAGAACTCCTAATTTCCTTTTTTCTGTTTTCAAGAGAACATATATCTAGTTAAATTTTGACTCCTCAAAGTTGTTTTCCTCTAACCATGCATTACACAGGGACCCACAGCCTATCAGATATTATGCCACACCTAAAATGAATTAACTCTTATAAAGTAAAAACATGGATATCAAAAATAGAAATTATTTGCTAAAGCCACCCACACTATGCTTCTTTAAGTTGTGGAGGATTCGTTGCCTCAAAAAATGCAGCTTTAGTGCTAGAACAGAGAAGAAAAGATATTCTAGGTAGTTAAATATGTTCTGTAATATGTTTTAAGGGGCCAAATTGAATTATTAAATTCTAGAATTTAATTGTTTGTTTACTGTGTTTTTTAAAGTTTATTGTTTAAAAATTACTAAAATTTAAAGGGTTTATTTTTAATAGCCTTATCTTTTCCTTAAAGTTCTAAAATTATAAAAGAATATTAGAAATGGGAAGGACAATAAAAGCATCCATCTCTCTGTCAGAGTCAGAAAAAAAAATGCCTTAGTTCCGACATTTGAAAGAACTCACTACACTGCACAGAGCATAATCATGTACAGTTTTTATTCAAAGGCAATGAATACAATGCCACAAGAGAAAGAGAGTGCAGGAATCATTAGGGGTCCGACTGGCAACCCATGAGTAAGTTCCCAGTGTAATTAGTCACACAAGGATCTGACCACGCTCTGTCTCCAGACTGAATCATCAAGATCTCTATAAAGAATCCAGGCTTCAGGAGAGCTCAAAGCAGGAGTTCCCACTGGTGGTTCTATGCTCCTACAGTCATATGAACAGACCAGGTTATGCCAATTGTAAGCCATTGGTAAATATTCTGACCCTGAGGGGTCCAAGGGAGCTTAGAATTTTAAACAGCATATACCTTAAACAGAACTGTTTTTATCTTGGCCAAGAGTCATAAATCAAGTACCCAGGATTTCCCTGAGGTAAAGGTAGAGTATTTCCAGTACAGCTATAAACCAACTCTATCTTCCACAGGTTCATAGTTCAGAAAAATAAAAATGAAACCCAATTTACTATATTTTAAGTGAAGTAGATGTTGTAAATTTTCCTTTATGAAAAATCTATACACTTTGTGTTTCCCCATTCTATTCCAACCATTTTTTTCTAACCAGCATCCTTGCCATTCCTCTTCTACTTTCAGATTTTAGACTTTCCATATCTGGCTTATATAATGTTCCTTTATTTGTATGTTACATAAAAATATAAATGAGTGCTCTTTCTAGAGCTCACTTCTTCATTGCCTTTGGGAAAGAGCCTAAAGCTGGGCTTGATCTGATCTTGCCCATCCAGCACCTTCCATTCCAGCGTCCCTAAAGCAACTGTGGTTTCTCTAGTACTGAGTTATTTCATCTTTGTTTACTTCCCACAATTCAAATGTCTTACAGTTTTCTGAACCTACCAGGATATTTAAAACCCTAAGCCTTTATACATGCTGCTTCCTCTCTGTGATAAAACCATTTCCCCAGATAGGGGGGAAATTTTATCTTTGCCTGAGCAATTATTGGTCATCTTTGAAGACAGCTCAGGCTGCATCTCCTCTCTGTGCCTTTCTGAATACGCTGTTACTCAAGCTCAAGTAGAATTGTACACACTTTGCTATCACATCGCTTTAATTATATACTTGTAAATATATTGGTTTAATGTTTCTTTACCTCGTTATATTGCAAGCTCCTTGAAGGCAAAATTCCTGTCATTTTATTCATAATATCCCAGCACATACCACAGTGTCAAGCTCATAGAAATGAGTCATCCATCCATTCATGTATCAAAAGTTTTTGAGTGTCTAATTTGTACCAGATACTGTTCTAGGCACTGATGACATAAGTGAAGAGGCAAATATCTGACTTTATGAGCCTTATATTTTAGTGGAAGATTAAAAAATTTGTATATCTATATATATATATTCGATAGCCATAAATGATGCTTAATAAATACATGTTGAACACGTAGCCACTGTTAGCCTATAATTATTTCTAATTGGACCATAAGCTCCTTGAGGGCAGATTTAATGTTATTCCCATGAACCACACGCAGAGCTTGATAATTTTTACTTAAGTATTTTTCATCAAAGCCAATAAAGAACTGTTCTGACAGTAATTTTTTGTAAAAAGAATCAATTACCATCTTTGGAAATGTAATTGACAGAAGCCTAAAAGTAACAGTTATTCTTGTCATGTCTTCATTTAGAACAATAGTATTATCTTCCCTCTAAATAGCATTTGATTTAGAAAGTTTACAGTGAACTTTTATATTTTCTGCTTTATCTTGTTACATTTGAAATGGATGCTTTCTAAGGTGTTCTTACAGTCCTCTTTCTATGTAAATTGTTCTCCCCTCATGTTCCCTATCAACTCCTTGGAGGTTAAAATCCAGAAGCTGTGTACATCCTGAGTGATCTTGTCCCTCAGAAAATAAGGATGAGACTGACCAGTGGTGGATACCTGTCCCATGTTGAATCAAACAGATTCTCTGTCCCATGAATTTAGACTTGGGTCTGAGAGGCAGCATACCATTCTCCACATGTGTCTGCAACTATAATAAATAAACTGGGAGCTGTGGGATGAGGGAAGAGAATTGAGAAGTTTGAGATGATTTCAGAGATTTACTGCGGAAAGAGCACAGAGAAATTTTAAAAAGAGAAACAAATGCATCTATTTGGAAGGCAAGAGGGAAAGGGTAGAATTGAGCAAGGGCTGGCAAAGGCTGATTTGGGGGTTGTGATGGTTAATACTGAGTGTCAACTTGATTGGATTGAAGGATGCAAAGTATTGTTCCTGGGTGTGTCTGTGAGGGTATTCCAAAAAGGATTCACATTTGAGTCAGTGGACTGGGAAAGGCAGACCCACCCTCAACCTAGGTGGGCACCATCTAATCAGCTGCCAGCATGGCCAGAATAAAAGTAGACAGAAGAACATGGAAAGACTAGACTGGTTTAGTCTTCTGGCTTACATCTTTCTCCCCGGCTGAGTGCTTCCTGCCCTGGATCATCGGACTCCAAGTTCTTCAGCTTTGGGACTCAGACTGGCTTCCTTGCTCCTCAATTTGCAGACTATTGTGGGATTTCACCTTGTGATAGTCCAAGTCAATACTCCTTAATAAATTCCCCTTTATATATACATCTATCCTATTAGTTCTGTCCCTCTAGAGAACCTTGACTAATGCAGGAATATGCAGAAGAAGCGAGAGCTTGGTTTCACAACATTGCAAGTTGTGTGGAGTGCCTCTATCACTGAGTGACAATTTGTGTCCATATATGGATAAAAATATCATTTTTGCTGTTTTGATGCCTTCTCTAATAACTTTTTTCTCCCTATCTAAATAAGGAAAATTTTATCTTATTATTTTGTTCTAGATAGCTCCAGCAAATTGAATTGAATTTTGAGCTAGCTTTGTCAGTGTAAAAAGCTATCAAATATTAATGTCTTGAGGCAATTCCCTTGTCATTTGGGAACAATATAGGCCAGCTCTATCCTTCAAGGTTAATTGCAGTTAAAATACATGTTTATAATTTTTCTGGAAGAAGTGCTTGTAAACTTGGGTAACAAATCTAAAAATAGCATTGTAAGTCCTAATTGTAGTAATAATTATGTATTATTTACATGATGTAGTTACTTAAGGCTATTAAAATATCTTGAGTCTACCAACTCATTTGTAATCTTAATGTGCAAAGTTACTACAGAGGAAGAATTATAGCAAGAATAACCCAACACAAGATGTAACAGTGACAGCGCTTCATATTTATCAAGTCACTGGGTCATATATATTGTATTTTTTTCTTTATATTAATCTTCTGAGGCAGAAAACCTACTCCCATTTCATAGGTGGAAATAACTTATTGATCTCGTATTTATGGTACTCTTTCTAAATTCTCCTTGATTGGAATTCTGTAATTACAGAGAATCTTATAAATTAATCTGGCCAGTCATTTTAAATAAAATTAAAGCCCAGAGAAAAGTGACATATTTAGGCCACAGACCTTTTGTTTGTTTGCTTGACTAATGTTTTAATTATTTACTTTGGTTCAAAATATCAATAGTGATGAGGCTGAGAAGCTCTGCTTTAAGCCACCTCTTTCATATTCTGTCTAGTTTATTTCATTCTGTGTTCTTCCTTAATACCATCACCCCAGGAAAATGCATGTAAATCCTTAGTCTCTGCTACATGAAGGCTGCCCTTATGGCTGGTAGCTAGGCAGTGATTGAAGATACAGTAGATGTGGAGTAATAGGTAACAGCACTTTTTTCTTTTTTTTAAAGAAAATGCTGTTTGTTGAAAAAAAAGGAAAAGAAAACTCCAAACCCGTCTTTGTTCATATTTAAAACTAAATTCTATTTATTTATGTATGCTTAAAAAGATTGTTAGCAATGGTTTATTTTGGAGAATGAAAATGAAGACAGGGATATGAAAGATGACTTTTTAAAAAATACTTTTCTATATATGTGAGTATTTAATAACAGAAACACTACATTTTTGCATCAAAAACACGTTATAAAATCTTCATTAAAAAGTTGAAGTTTTCTAAATGGAACCTAGAAATGAACACTGGTAGAGTTTAGGTATATGCTTTTTCTTAGAATACAATTTTGAATTATTTCAAAGTCAAGCCATATGGGACTAATCTATCCATTCAGCAAACAAGTAGGTATTGGGTGCTTATCCACACAAGGATACAGTCATGAAGGATGCAATTCTTATATTCAATTTGCTAACTATCTTATGATAATTATTATGTGACTGCAGAAGAGGGATGCCTAACTTAATCTGGAAGTACCACAGAAGACTTCCTGAAGGAAGTGTCTTGGCCTGAGTCTCAAAGAATGAGTAGTTATTAATTGGATGAGGTCAGTAGGGAAGAATGCTCAAAGAAAAAACAATCTGAAGATAAGGACTCTATGTTTCAGCGCTGAAGGGCCTGGTCATTAGGGAAACGGAAACCTTCTGTTCCTGCTCCTTGCCGTTTCCATCCACTTCGCTTCCCCTCATTTTCCTCCCTTTGTTTGAAAAATAGTTAAGACAAACATTTCACCTATCCAGTAAGCCAGTAAAGAGAGAAAGGGTAAAATACAAGAGAGGAAAGGAATACATTATGGAGAGATGTCTACTGAGAGGTGAGAGAGGCTCAGAACCAGGGCAAGCACCAGAAGTTTAGCCTTGGGTAGGAGGATGGTGGCCATTCAGGAAGCAGATCAGAAAAGACTTACGTGAAAGTATATTTAATAGGGTGATTTAGGGTCAGGAAATATAAGTTGTTACCTGATGCTATTTTTCTACTGTTTCCTGAGAATGTAGAACTTACTGAGTAAACTGGGTACCTAAGGGCTTATAGAAAGGTATGCAAGATAAAGTTCCTATCTTTGTGTAATCTAATAGAAGAGAGGAGACACATATTCCAATAATGACCAAAAAGAGAATGAGTGATAAGTATAGTGAGATAATGAAAAATAAAGTGTTAGGGAGTTCAGAGATGGGGATATTCTTTCAGGCAAGGATGTTATTGCTTATTGATTTACAACTGCCAGATAATAAAGGTAATTGCATATTGGTAAAAATTGGAGTTTAATCTAAAAATCAGATGAGTAGATAAATAGGTCAAACCAAATTAATCACCAAAGTGAAAATTAAATATTCATCACCAGTATGTTCTTCAATACACAGGGGCTGTTGCTTTTCAATTAGTTATAATAATGGGCTAAATTGTCTACTCTAAATAATCCCTTTCTCTTTCATCTTCTTTCTCTTCATCAATCCCTTCTTCCTTCATTCCTCTTTTTTCTCCTCTGCCCTTTTCTTATTCTCACATATTTGAGAATCTATTAAAGTTTTCTGAGATTCACAGAATTGATCTTACTCTAGTGACAAGCACCAGAGATCTCACTAGAGGAATCCTAACAGGTAAGTTTGCGAGAACTAAAGAAGAAAAAGAAGAAGGAGTAACAAATAGCATTGAATATAGCAGAGAGAAAGGTATTAAGATTAAATTAAGAAGGAGGAAGAGACAGAATAAACCAAACTCTGGCTCTTCCAGGAGACTAGGGAGACTGAGATACAAGATTATTATGATACACGAGAACCAGGACGTAATCTTTCTATTAATAAAAAAGAAAACATATTACTACATTATATCTGTTTTTTCTTCTTCAGATGATGATGGAGACACTGAAGGAGGCTCAGAAAATAATTAGTCAACAAGCATTTATTATACCTCTACCCCAGGGGATATTTGGCAATGTCTGAGGACATTTTTGATCTTCACAACTTGGGAAGGAATGCTACTGGCATCAAGTGGGTAGGGCCAGAGATGCAGCTAAGTATCCAACAATGCACACAGCACAGCCCCCACAACAAAGAATTAGCCCCATATGTCAACAGTGCCAAGGTTGAGAAACTGTCCAGAACTCTCTTCCTCCAGTCACCCATCTCCTTTAAGTCTGTACTCAAATATCATGTTAATGAGGCTTAGCCCGACTGCCTTCTGGGCAAAACTGTTACCTCTCTCGGTACTTCCTCAGCTCCCTCTCTGATTTTATTTTACTGTAGTACTTCTCACTTTTGACTCTACTGAACCATTTACTTATTATTTTATTATCAGTATCTCTCCACTAAAATATAAATTCTGTGAGGGTGGAAAATTATTGTTGGGTTGGCTGTCTCTGTTTTGTTCATGGTTGCAGCTTTCCCAGTTCTCAGTAAATATTTGATATCTGTGGGGAGAAAAGAATGGGCCCTAGGGTGAAGAACACACTTTGGGGGTGAGGCATGGGGTTATCTAAACTATCAATGGAAATACAGTGTAGAGATTGGGAGAAGAGTAGAGCAAATACTACTTTCGGAAAGGGAGCTTGATTAGGAGTTAGGGTAGGCAGAACCCCAGAAGACCCTAAAAAGGATTTGGCTTCCTGAGTGTGAGGCAAGGTTATATCTCATAGTATGAATCTGGATGTATGTGATGTTTCTGACCCCTTTCTCTCTCTCTCTCTCTCTCTCTCTCTCTCTCACACACACACACACACACACACACACACACACACACAACCAGAGGGCCCTTTTCCCTCTCTCCAGCTTTTTAACTGCATTACTAACAAAGATTCAAAAAATGCCTGAACCAAATTCAAGACAAAGATTATTTTCTTGGAGACATCTGTACAGGGTCATTTAAAAAATAAAAAGCTTTCAAGATATTAGATAAGATCAGCCTAAAGGGAAGAAGAGAAGTAAAATGAAAATGAATGAAAAGAGGAGGAATTTGAAGGGAGGAAGATGAGAAGATGCAGTCACTCTAGGGCAGAATCTCAGAATATAAAGAAGTCTCAGACACCCTGAACAGGCCTGATCTTGTCTGAATTTGGAAGCTAAGCAGGGTTGTGTCTGGTTAGTACTTTGATGGGAGACCACCTGGGAATATCGGGTACCATAGGCTTGGCCAGGCATGGTAGCTCATGCCTGTAATCCCAGCACTGTGGGAGACCCAGGCAGGCAGATCACTTGAGACCAGGAACTCAAGACCAGCCTGGCCAACATGGTGAAACCCTGTCTCTACTATTAAAAATACAAAAATTAGCTGGGCATGGTGGTTCACACTGGTAGTCCCAACTACTTGGGAGGCTGAGGTGTGAAAATCACTTGAGCCCGGGAGGTGGAGGTTAGAGTGAGCTGAGATAGTGCCACTGAATTCCGTCCTGGATAACAAAGCAAGACTCTGTCTCAAAAAAGCCACACCTACACCCACACCCACAACCCAACAGAGTCACTGCTTGGAAACGACTGCTGATCAACAGTCGCAGTCCCTGAGCCCAGTCACAAGCCTCCTGAGCAGCAGGTAGGGAGGCAGCTTGTGTGATAGCAAACAGCCAAGACAGCCCTAAGGTTCCCTGCGGTTTGGCTGAGCTTTAGACAGGCCTTTCCCTAACTCTAGACACTGACCTCTCTTTTCTTAGAGCATTTGCTTTAGAAAGCTTACATTTATAAATGCTTTATCTACCCCTTTGAGATGTAAATATTTTAAAAAGCCTCTTGCCACCAGTAAATGCAAGAATGTCTTTCTCAAGGACCTGGAAATCAACTCTTTGAAATGGAGTCAACAAGGAAGACGGAACCTCTATTTTCCAGTCTCTTTGTGAGAGTAGGAGCCTAACTTTAGTGGACATCTTGTTCTTCTTGTCATGAAGATACAAAGTTAGCCACATAGTGAGAAAGACGAATATTAATCAAATTCATTGTAATATATAATTGCAATAAGAAAAGTACCCCAGTGGAATAGAACACAGATCTCTGAATGCACATATCAAAGGAACCTAGCCTAGATGTTTGGGGGTGGAAGAAAGTTTGGGCTGAGAAATGAAAGTTGTGAAATGCTAGGAGTCAATAAGGTGAAGGGAGTGTAAAGGGATGAGGATGCCAGTGAATATTCTAGGAAGAGGGATGAACACTAGCAAAGGCCCTGTAACCAAAGAAGGCATGGTAATAAGAAATCAAAGAAGACTGTGATGGGCCCAGGAAAAGGGGAAAAGCTAGCACTGAATAAAACTAGAGAAGACAGATATAAAAGAAGCTTTTTCTTAATCCTAAGGACAATAGACAAACTCTGAAAGGCTTTAAGCTTGAGCAGGGGGAGGGGATATAATATTTTTGTTAAACTGAGGCCAGATATAATTCCAGGAATCAGGAAGTTCTTGAACTAGTTCAGGTGAGAGTTGATGATGGTTTAGCTAGAGAGAAGTAAAGTTGGTGGATTGAAGATGCTGAGAAAGCAGTATGACAGGTCTTGGTGAAGGATTGTAACAGAGATTGAGATAAAGGGATGTCTTGTAGCTGAATAGGTGTTTTGATTGTGCACAGGATACAAAGGGGCCACCCACTGAGCAGTCTGGGAAGACACTCTTTGCAAACAAGCCTTTATATTGAATTTTGCTTGGGTTTATAATTGACTGTCCCCATTTTTATTAATATTATTATTTAATATAGACCAAAATCTCAATACTCTTATTAGAGAAAAATTATCCATTAAAGTTCCAAAAATCACTATGCAGAAAATTGATACTGAATCCCTTCTTTCCACCATATACAAAAATCAACTCAAGACAGATTAAACACTTAAATGTAAAACCCAAAACTATAAAAACCCTAGAAGAAAATCTTGGCAATACCATTTAGGACATAGGCACAGGCAAAGATTCCATAACAAAAATACCAAAAGCAATTGCAACAAAAGCAAAAATTGACAAATGAGATCTAATTAAACTAAAGAGCTTATGCACAGCAAAAGAAACTATCATCAGAGTGAACAGACAACCCACAGAAAGGGAGAAAAATTTTGCAATCTATTCATCTGACAAAAGTCTAATATCCAGAACCTACAAGGAACTTAAACAAACTTTACTTCTCTCTAGCTAAACAAAGGACATGAACAGACACTTCTCAAAAGAAGACATACATGAGGCCAACAGACATATAAAAAAAAGCTGAACATCACTGATCATTAGAGAAATGCAAATCAAAAGCACAAGATACCATCTCACACCAGTCAGAATGGCTATTATTAAAAAGTCAAAAAGCAACAGATACTGGCAAGGTTGTGGAGAAAACAGAATGCTTTTACACTGCTGGTGGGAGTGTAAATTAGTTCAACCATTGTGGAAGACAGTGTGGTGATTCCTCAAAGACCCAGAGGCAGAAATACCATTTGACCCAGAAATCCCATTACTGGGTATATACACAAAGGAAGATAAATCATTCTTTTATGAAGATACAGGCACATGTATGTCCATTACAGCACGATTCACAATAGCAAAGACGTGGAATCAACCCAAATGCCCATCAGTGATAGACTGGGTAAAGAAAATGTGGTACATATACACCATGGAATGCTATGCATCCATAAAAGAGAATGAGATTATGTCCCTTGTGGGGACATAGATGAAGCTGGAAGCCATTATCCTCAGCATACTAACACAGGAACAGAAAACCCAATACTGCATGTTCTCACTTATAAGTGGGAGCTGAATTATGAGAACACAAGGACACATGGTGGGGAACAACACACACTGGGGCCTGTCAGAGAGTGTGGGGTGGGCGGAGGGAGAGCATCAGAAAGAATAGCTAATGGATGCTGGGCTTAATACCTAGATGATGGGATGACCTGTGCATCAAACCACCATGGCACACATTTACTGATGTAACAAACCTGCACATCCTGCACATGTACTCCTGAACTTAAAAGTTGGAAATTAAAAAAAAGAAAAGCAATCAGACTCTAATAGATAAACAGACAAAGAATATGAAAAAAGAATTATTTAAAAAGCAAATAGAGCTAATAAATATTTGAACATGTGCTCAACCTAATTAGTAATGAAATAAATGCATATTAATGTAACAAAAATAACAACTTTTATAATAATACTAATCTTTACAGATGAAGTCTCTCTGTCACCCAGTGCAGTGGCATGATCATAGTTCACAGCACCCTCAAACTCTAGTCAAGTCATCTCACCTCAGCCTCCCAGAGTAGCTGGGCTTACTGGTGCACACCACAATGCCTGGTTAATTTTTTTTTCCCAAATGGGGTCTCACTATGTTGACTAGGCTTAGTCTTAAACTGACTAGCCTGGATCTTAAGCAATCTCAGACTCAAGCAATCCTCCTGCATCCACCTACTTATAAGTAAAACAAGATGAAAACCTTGCTGGTGAAGATAAATGAGACAGGACCTCTGAAAAAACGCCAACAAGCATATAAATTAATACAGTATTGTAGATAAAAATTAGCAATAAGTCTCAAGTGGTTTTTTAAATATTGATGGTCCCATGCCTAATAATTCTATGCATGGGAAACTATATAATATAACTGACCAAAACTTTAGACACAGACTTATGTGCAAAGATGTTCATCACAGACATATATAATTGTATAATTGCAAAGAAAGAAAAGAAAAAGGAAATGAAATAAATAGTTCTAATTCCCCAAATTATAAGTACATAAGTAAATCATGGTATATGTATATATTGGCATATTATGTGATTGTATAAAGTAATAATTGTGAAGATTTCTTAACAACATAAAAAATTATGATATATGAGCTAGGCTAATTAACCAAAGAATACAAAGTTGTAAGTACCATACATCAATTCCATTGAAATGCATAGATAAAAAACTGAAAGACTGTATGTAAAGTATTAATATTGGTTAATTCTGGGGGCCTTACAGTTAACTTATTTTCCATATAATTTTCTGTATTTCCCAAAGATGCAATAATGAATACATATTACATTTTAACTAAACGAATACATTATGTAAGTCTGGTGTGATATACAGTTCAGATGAGCTCTCAGAAAACTTCCAGTCTGTGATCACAGTAGTATCACTTTAGCAATCATTAAGAACAATTAATCTATATTCATTGGAGAATAAACTAAAATATAAAAGAATGTAGTAGATATAAAGTTAGTCATTGCTTTTCACATCATAAAATACAGTTCATAATTAGCATCTTTGTTATTTTTCCTTTGGTTTCATGTGTAAATTGGGTTATAAATTGGATATTGAGTTATAAATTAGATCTTATCAGGTTTTTCTAGCCCACATGACACCTAGTATAAAGTAGATATGGGGGCAACAGAGCAATCTCCATTCTTTACATCAGTGAGAAAATAGAAATCTGTTGTCTTTTGTTTAGACATATGACTGATTTTATGTGAAGGCTGGGATCAAATATGACCTTCAGTTTCATTCAGACACAATTATCTTATGATAATACTGTAGAATACTGCTACAAAATAATTTGAATATATTGCTACCTCTATATGATTATTTGTTACACTTATGTTGGCATCTTCATGTTTACATTACTCTCCAGAACAGGTCTCAAACTTTATCAGGTGTCAGAATCACCACGTTAGAGAGCCTGTCAAATCAGAATATTGTACTGCACCCCACAGTGTCTGATTTGGTAAGTCTGGGGCCAATTATGAATTTCCACTTCTAACAAGGTCCCAGGTGATTCTGATGCTGCTGGTCTGAGAGCCACTGCTCCATATTGATCACTTCAATTGGTATTGTAAGCTACTTAAAGCAGAAGATCATCTGTTTTCATCAATAATATTTACTCTAGTCACTTATTTTTTGGAGGTAGGGGAATAGGGGAGTATTCTCGTTCCCTTCAACAGAAATTTTTGATAACAGATACTAATGGCATAAGCACGCCTCCAAACAGAAATAAGGCCACAGATCAGTTACATGAAATATAACATTGGTGCCTTTAATTCCTGTTACCATGACTGCAATATGCCCAGGGAATAGTGGCACGTCTCACATAAACATTGGGATTATGTGCTCCTTCCTCAATGGCACACATTAATGAATGAACATGAAGTTTTTGTAATAAGACTCTCAGAAGGTGATATCAGGGGATTATCTGTAAAATGTATAAAAGTTGTCATCAAAGAAAAGATTACACTAAGTATTATATTCTGAGAATTTTGGTCTATACTGCAAGCCTCTCTAGCAGAGTCAGAGCTCTTTACTCTCAGCCTGATTTTAAATGAGTTTTATAAAAAGTGTAAAGTCTGCCAGGTGCAGTGGCTCACGTCTGTAATCCCAGCACTTTGGGAAGCTGACATGGGTGGATCACCTGAGGACAGGAGTTCGAGATCAGCCTGGCCAACATGGCGAAACCCTGTCACTACTAAAAATACCAAAAAAAAAAAAAAAAAAAAAGAAAGAAAGAAAGAAAGAAAGAAAGAAAGAAAGAAAGAAAGAAAGAAAGAAAGCAAGCAAGCAAGCAAGCAAGCAGGGCATGGTGGTGCATGCCTGTAATCCCAGCTTCTTGGGAGGCTGAGACAGGAGAATCACTTGAACCCAGGAGGTGGAGATTACACTGAGCTGAGATGGTACGACTGCACTCCAGCCTGGGTGACAGAGCAAGACTCTGTCTCAAAAAAAGAAAAAAAGAAAGAAAGAAAAAAGAGTATAAAGTCACTGACCTGAGATCCTACAGGAATAGAGAGGAAAACATAATTTTGGATGAACCCATCTAACATTCAGTTTAGCTACATTATCTTTCATTTAATTTACATAGATATGAATTTTATTACATTTGCTTAGTGCTACATATTAAATTCCCATCATTTCCATTTGAATCAAGTGAAGCAATACATTTGGAGCTCAGAAAGAGAGTTCAATACAAATGTAAAAGTGTGATGGTAGTTACTTTTTTTTCCATCATCTGAATGAGAGAACTGGACAAAAGGGTTTAATAATACCTCTCTAGGTTCACTGGTACAATCAAGAACATGATGAAAACTCACTATTTCTAAGTGAGTGAGTAAGTGGGACTTAGTAAGCAATTGAGTAAGTGAGTAAGTGGGAAAATCTTGGACTTTGGAGACAGACAGACTTTTGTTCAAATAGATTACCCGTCCTTCCTACATGTGAGGTTTTGGGCAAGCCTCTTAGTCTCTTTGAGCCTGATCCAGTGTGGTTGTCACAGAAACGGTGGTAATGATAGCTACTGATACAGTTTGTTTCTGTGTCCCCACCCAAATCTCAGGTTGAATTGTAATCCCCAATGTTGGGGGACAGCCCTGGTGGGAGGTGATTGGATCTTGGGTGCAGACTTCTCCCTTGTTGATCTCATGACAGTGAGTGAGTTCTCATGAGATCTGATGATTTAAAAGTATATAGCACATCCCCCTTTGCTCTCTGTCTGTCTTTTGCTCCAATATGGTATGATGGGCTTGCTTCCCTTTCACCTTCTGCCACGACTGTAAGTTTCCTGAGGCCTCCCAGCCATGCTTACTGTTAAGCCTGTGGAACTTTGAGTCACTTAAACCTCTTTCTTCATACATTACCCAGTCTCAGGTGGTCCTTTGCTTTTTTTGTTTTGTTTTGTTTTATTGTTTTTTTTTGAGACAGAGTCTTACTCTGTTGCCAGGCTGGAGTGCAGAAGTGCAATCTCAGCTCACTACAACCTCCAACTCTCTGGTTCAAGCAAGTCTCTTGCCTCAGCCTCCCGAGTAGCTGGGATTACAGGCACACTCCACGATGTTCAGCTAATTTTTGTATTTTTAGTAGATACTGGTTTCACCAGTTGGCCAGGATGGTCTGGATCTCCTGACCTCGTGATCCTCCCACCTTGGCCTCCCAAAGTGCTGGGATTACAGTCGTGAGCCACAGCGCCTGGCCTTCAGGTGGTTCTTTAAAGCAGTGTCAGAATAGACTAATACATAAAATTGGTACCAGGGAAATGGGGCATTGCTATGAAGATACCTGAAAATGTGGAAGCAACTTTGGAACTGGATAATGGGCAGAGGCTGGAACTCTTTGGAGGGATCAGAAGACAGGAAGATGATGGAAAGTTTGCAACTTCCTAGAGACTTATTGAATGGTTGTGACTCAAATGCTGATAGTGACATAGATAGTGAAGCCCAGGCTGAGGTGGCCTCTGATAGAGATGAGGAACTTATTGGGTATTGAAGCAAAGGTCACTTGCTGTGCTTTAGCAAAAAAACTGGTGTTATTGTGCCCTTGCTCTAGGGATCTGTGGAATTTTGAACTTGACAGATAATTTAGAGTATCAGGTAGAAGAAATTTCTAAGCAGCAAACCATTCAATATGTGGCCTGGCTGCTTCTAAAAGCCTATGCTCATTTGCATAAACAAAGATAACATATTTAAAAGGAAAATGAAGTATACAAGTTTGGAAAATTTGCAGCCCTTCTATTTTCTGGGGAGGAATTCAAGCTGGTTGCAGAAATTTGCATAAGTAAAGAAGAGCCAAATTTTAACAGCCAAGACAATGGATAAAATGGCTCCAGTTCATTTCAGAGACCTTTGTGGCAGCCTCTCCCATCACAGGCCCAGAGACTTAGGAAGGAAAAAGTTTTGTGGTCCAGGCCCAGGACCCTGCTGCTCTGTGCAGCCTCAAGACATAGCTTCTGTGTCCCAGCCACTCTGGTTCCAGCTGTGGCTAAAAGGGGCCAAGATAAAACTTGGGCCATTGCTTCACAGGATGAAAGCCCCAAGCCTTGGCAGCTTACATGTGGTGTTGGGCCTGTGAGTACACAGAAGGGAAGAGCTGAGGTTTGGAAACCTTCACCTAGATTTCAGAGGATGTATGGAAATGCCTAGATGTCCATGCAGAAGTCTGCTGTAGGGGTAGAGCCCTCATGGAGAACCTCTACTAGGGAAATGCAGAGGGGAAATGTGGGGTTGGAGCTTACACACAGAGTCCCCACTGGGGCACTACCTAGTTGAGCTACGAGAAGAGGGCCACTGTCCTCCAGACCCCCGAATGGTAGATTCACCAGCAGTTTGCACTGTGTAGTGGGGTTGGAGCTCCCACACAGAGTCCTCACTGGAGCACTGCCTAGTTGAACTATGAGAAGAGGGCCACTGTCCTCCAGACCCCAGAATGATAGATTTACCAACAGTTTGCACTGTGTACCTGGAAAAGCTGCAGGCACTCAACACCAACCCTTGAAAGCAGCCAAGGGGACTGTACCCTGCAGAACCACAGGGGCAGGGCTGCCCACCCTTGGGAGCCCACCCCTTGAATTAGGGTGCCTTGGATGTGAAACATGAAGTCAAAGGAGATTATTTTGAAGTCTTAAGATTTCATGATTGCCCTGCTGGGTTTCAGATTTGCATGGGGCCTGTAGTCCCTTTGTTTTGCCCAATTTATCCCTTTTGGAATAGAAGCATTTATCAAATGCCTGTACCCTCACTGTATCTTGGAAGTAAGTACCTTTTTTATTATTTTATTTTATAGGCTCATAGGCAGAAGGGACTTGTCTTGTCTCAGATGAGACTTTGGACTTGGACTTTTGAGTTAATGCTGAAAAGAATGCAAATTTTGGGGGACTACTGGGAAGGCATGATTGTGTTTTGAAATGTGAAAAGGACATTAGATTTGGGAAAGACCAGGGAGTAATGATATGGCTTGGGTCTGTGTCCCTATCCAAAACACATATTGAATTATAATTCCTAGTGTTGGGAAAAGGATCTGGTGGAAGGTGATTGTATCATGTGGGCAGATTTCCGCCTTATTGTTCTCATGATAGTAAATGAGTTCTCATGAGATCTGATGATTTAAAAGTGTGTGGCACTTCCCCCTTCACCCTCTCTCCTGCTGCCATGTAAAGAAGGTGCTTGCTTCCCCTTCACCTTCTGCTATGATTGTAACTTTCCTGAGGCCTTCCATAAATGCCTCTTGTTAAGACTGAAGAACTGTGAATCAATTAAACCTCTTTTCTTCATAAATTACCCAGTCTCAAGTAGTTATTTATACCAGCATGAGAACAGATTAATACAGCTACTGTTAAGATTGATAGGATTAAATGAAATGAAGTCTGTAGAAAGCACATAGCAAGTTGCACAAATTTGTGGCTATAATAGAAATCACTAAATTTTATGCATTATACTTACATTTTTAAAATTTAAAAGTGTGAATTTTATGCTATAGGAATTAAATGTCAATGATAAATAAATTCTATAACAAAGTACCTGCCATGGAGTATCACTTAACATAACTTTTTTCTGTCTGCTGCGCAGCCTAATAGTCAGGGAATAGTAACCATAGTAAACACACAGCTGGATAGCATAAAATGCAATTGGGGTTCTCACTTTGTTGAAGACTGGCAGAAGTTTTAAGTCAAGTTACACTAAGAAGAGCATGCATTTTTGAGGGATATATGGTTAAAAGTGTAAGATTGAACAGAGTTATCACCATTTCTTTATCAAATAACACTACTAAAGCAGTAAGAAAATAATGCTATAAATCCACAAAGAAAAAGAGAACAAGAGAGGAAATAACAACAAACAAGAAATGTCAATAGATTTTTGGAAAGACAGAATCCTGAAATGCCCTGCAGGAGAAGATACATGGCTTTTGAGGTGCCAAAGGATTTCGGATTTGGAAGATTAGGGTGGAATTAAATATAAGAGAACTGACTGAAAGTCTGTATATCTAAAAGTTAGAACCTATCTAACTCCTATCCCTTATCCCGTGCTCCCAGATAACAAACCTTTTGCCAAACCTAGTAAAAGAGAGGAGGTTAATTCTCTGGGAAGAAATAGCAAGACTCCAACTTGGGAATACAGAAAAGGGTGAGAAATCAGGCAGAAAACAGGGAATGTTAAGGAGAAGCATACTGACTTCAGAGTGAGGACTCCAAATTTCCTCCTCTGGGTTTTCAGAAAGCTGGAGTCCAGATTTACATTTCTCATCTCCTTTTCACCACCAAGTAGAATTGTCGAGAATTCCTCTGGAAATACCAGCCAACTGCAGGCTCAAGGCATGCACAGCAGTCACATCCCTGTGTATTCAGCCTGGTGAAAAGCCTGTCCACATCCACTAAGTATGTATCAGCTTTTCAAGCCTCACTGTCAAATCCAAAAGAACAGCCAAGGATCACTAGGCATTTGAGAAATTTATATAGTCTGAAAAATAAGACCAAAGCAAAACAAAGTGAAATCCCTGTCTTAATTATTAAATATAGGCAAGTTTATGCTACACAACAAACTTGAAATTTCAGCAGTATAAAATTATGACAACTGGGTTTTCTTCTTTGCTATGTGCTCATCATGGGTTACCAGGCAGGCTCTGCACATTATAGTAACTCAGTGACCTAGATGGGTAGAGCAACCATCCTCTTGAGCCTGGTCAATCACCATGCCAGGTACAGGGAAAAAACTGGAGATGCTGCAATGAGCAGTTAAATTCTCTGGACTGAAAGTGACACATGTTCTTTCTGCTCAATACAATTGCCCTGAAGTGGTCATATGGTTCCATTCAACAACACAGGAACCCAAAGCAGCATATTACCATGTATGAAGAAAGCAGAAATGTGAAGATGTTAGTGAATAGCACCTACGAAAAGGAAACAGGTAATTCATAGAAAGTTTTATTTTAAGCTATAACAAACATACTTGAATACATTTTAAAATATTGTATCCATTAAACAAGAAGAGAATGCCATCAAAAATAGACTAAGAACATAAATTGCCTTTGAAAATTAAATTATAATTATATTAAGTTGTATTTAATATACAGAGTTTATATATTATACATATAACCTATATTAGACTTATATACATATAATATATAAACTTGAAAATTCAATAGAGTGAAAACTCAAAAAATTCAATAGAAATACCTTTAAAAAATAAAATATAAAGAAAAAAATGGGAAAGAAGAGAGTATGATTACAAAAATGAAGCACTCCAGTTTTCTTTTTTTTTTTTTTTTTTTATTTTTTAATTTATTTATTATTATTATACTTTAAGTTGTAGGGTACATGTGCATAACGTGCAGGTTTGTTACATATGTATACTTGTGCCTTGTTGGTGTGCTGCACCCATCAACTCGTCATTTACATCAGGTATAACTCCCAATGCAATCCCGCCCCCCCCCCCCCCCCCCTCCCCCCCTCCCCCCTCCCCATGATAGGCCCCGGTGTGTGATGTTCCCCTTCCTGAGTCCGAGTGATCTCATTGTTCAGTTCCCACCTATGAGTGAGAACATGCGGTGTTTGGTTTTCTGTTCTTGTGATAGTTTGCTAAGAATGATGGTTTCCAGCTGCATCCATGTCCCTACAAAGGACACAAACTCATCCTTTTTGATGGCTGCATAGTATTCCATGGTGTATATGTGCCACATTTTCTTAATCCAATCTGTCACTGATGGACATTTGGGTTGATTCCAAGTCTTTGCTATTGTGAATAGTGCCGCAATAAACTCACACGCAGAGACATACATAGGCTCAAAATAAAGGGATGGAGGAAGATTTACCAAGCAAATGGAGAACAAAAAAAAGCGGGGGTTGCAATACTAGTCTCTGATAAAACAGACTTTAAACCATCAAAAATCAAAAGAGACAAAGAAGGGCATTACATAATGGTAAAGGGATCAATTCAACAGGAAGAGCTAACTATCCTAAATATATATGCACCCAATACAGGAGCACCCAGATTCATCAAGCAAGTCCTTAGAGACTTACAAAGAGACTTAGACTCCCATACAATAATAGTGGGAGACTTCAACACTCCACTGTCAACATTAGACAGATCAACGAGACAGAAAGTTAACAAGGATATCCAGGAAGCACTCCAGTTTTCAACAATTGATTGATATGATTTCCTAAAAAATATAGCCAAGAAAAAATAAGTTACGAGCTTATCAAATAAGGAAGTCAGTAAAACTTCCTATGGCTTGGGTTTCCAGATTAGAAAGCTCACCAAATGCAAGCGGAATAAATAACGGACTGAATCAAGGCAACTGGTGCAAAGGGTCATCCCTACCTTTCTAAGTTATTTCTTCCACCATGGGCATAGGGCCTGGAAACTATATTTCCCATGTTCCCTTACCTCAGGATTTTGGTTAAATTTTACCAGTGAGAAGCACTATGAGAGATTGGAAGGCAGAAGAGAAGGGAAAACTATTATTCCTGGGCAGTGGCTGTGGAGTGGCTCACAGGTATTGGCAAAAGTGGAATTTTCCCCACAGTTTTAGATTCTTCTTGAGGACCATACACTTTGGTGTTGCAGAAAGCTGAGATTCATAATTGCCACCTTCCTGAGGGACCTATACTTACTCACTTTCACCACTCAGTTTTCCAAAGTTTTGCAAATTTATAACCCAAACTATTAAACCCCTTCCTCCTTGAAACAATCTAGAAATATATAGATGATACAGAATACTTGATTCTACATTCCTGAATAAAACTGATGATTATAGTACATTAGCATGAAATTCCCAAATACTAATGATAAAGGAAAAAATCCTGAAAGCTTGTCAGAGATGGGATGAGAGGAAAACATTCAAAACTTTAGTATCAGAATGACCTCAGGTGCTCAACCCTGAATACTAAAAGTAAATGAAGTAATGCCTTCAAAATAGGCATAATTATTTCTAGCCTAGAATTTACAATTCTTACATAATATTTTTAGGTAACATGAATTATAATCTGGAAGTATGATTAATCAAGTATGAAGATAGAGACATTAACAAAAATCAAAGGTCCTCTAAAATGTACTGCTGTGGAGAAATTCTTTTTCTCAGAAAGCAACTGGAGGATGTGATCCCCCAAGTCTAGAGAGGACACCAAGAAGGTGAAAGACTAGGAGCTATGGGATCAAGTGCAGGAAACAGAGAAAGAAAATACCCAGGATGTGTTAGAATGACATATGAGTAGCAGGACTAGAAGTCAAGAGTCCACATTGGAGGCCAGATGCTCCAGGAAGGATGTCTCCAGAAGAAAATTACCTACTGTGTTTAATCCTGTTGAAAAGCATGGTGTCATCGCGTGAGAAAGTTTGGGAAAGAAGTGGTGATACTGTGGTAGCAGTGTTATTTGTTCAAAAATATTGCTGTGTCTCCCTAATACTCTGCTCTAGGGGAAAAGCACATTTTCTGAATTATCGATGTCAGGAATGGCCAATGCAATGCAAGCAAAAGTAGCACAGCCACTTCTGTATGGAAATTTGAAAAGCCATGACAGAATTTTTGCATTCATTCTTTTCTCCCTGCCAGGAGTCCAGCAGGTCCTAGATAAAGACTGCTCCTTCATCCCAGGTCCTAGGAAAGGGGAACCTGGGGGATATCAGTAGCCATTTTGACATGGAAAATAACCCAGCAAGAAATGAGCCTTCACTGTTATAAGCTTCTGGGACCTAGGGGTTACTTATTATCTCAGCATAATTTAGCCTAACGTGACTAAATATTTAGAAAACCAAACAATCTAACAAACAGAAGTGGTATTAACACCAAGGCAGTGAAACAGTTGCAAAAGAAAAGAATAGTAGTATACTACATTACTCAAGTATCAGCCAACTTATTCACTCAACAGATATGTAATCAGCACTTATTAGAGTGTGTGGATACAGACAATAAATAAATATCAAGTAACTATATCAAGTAAATCAGAGAAAAATAAAGCAAGAGGGGAAAAGGCTTGCCATGAGAAGCAGGTATTTTTTATATAAAATGTACATTTGCACTGAGCTTTAAAGATGTGAAGGATTGAGCTATGGGGCATCTGAAAGTGGAGTCTTAAAGGAAAGAAAATAAGTCCTTGAGGGGGCAACAGAGTTGGAATTTTTTAGGACCATTATGGGGACCAGTGTGGCTGAAAAAGATTAGTAAGAGTGACAGAAAATGATGTGAGATTGGAGAGGTGGGTGGGGGCAGGCGGTGCTCCATCTGGGAACTCAACTGCCATTGCAAGGCCCCTGCTCTTACTTTGAATGAATGAGAAGCCATTGAAGAGTTTTGAGCAGGACTGCCCAGATATGATATGAGAGTTTTGGAGCTCACTCTGACTGGTGTGCTGCAAATTTTCAGTAGGTAGAAAAGGGCAGAAGTAGACAGACCAGTTAACAGGCTACTGCAAAAATTTGGAAAATGAGGGTGTCTTGGATGGATAATCTAAGAGGATGAGAAGTATATATATTTTTGGATGTATTTGGAATGCACAGCCATATTATGACTATAAAACAATATAATTTATAAAATAATGTAAACCCTGAAGGTTGATTTAAAACAAAATAGTAATAGAAATGCACTGAGGAGATGAGAAGAAAGATATCTGTGTTGTGTCTACGTGTGTGTGTGTGTGTGTGTGTGTGTGTGTGTTGAGAGTGTTATAAAAGAACAAAATCCTATCTTTCAACTGAAGAATCAAAAAATAGCAGTGTAAGCACATTATTTGAAACATAGAGATAAGTCAGAGAAAAACAATACAAAGAATTAGAAGTGTTAGCCTTTGGAAATGGGGAATGCAATTGGGAGCAGGTTGGTGAAGAGGCAGAAGAGAGCTATTTTATGATAAGCCTTATAGCACTGTTAAATCTGTGTACATACATGATTTTGACAAAACTAGAAATCAATGTTTTGAAAATATACTTTTAAATATACATTTTTTAAAAAACACCTACAATGTAAAGAACAGTATATGATAATCGTGGATGGCAAAGGAGAGTTATACAAAATGGAAGCTTTGTTCTCAAGTATTAGAGCTCTGTATTGTTTAGAATCTAGATTCAGCCCCTGTTATAGAGACCTCCAAAATAAGACAGAAGTTTATTTTTCTCCCATGCAACATTCAGCTCAAGGCTAGTATAGAAGACTCATGCTTAGGAATTTAGAATCTTTTCATCCTTCTCCTGCCATCAATATACAGATCAATACCCAAGTCATTCTTGGTTTCCTTGGATACTTGTCTCTATAGGATTCCTTATGTAGAAGAAACAGCATTGTGGTGAAATGAGTGTGGGCTTTAGGGCAAGACAGGCCTGGGCTTGAATCCCAGCTCAATCAGTTATTAGCAGAGACAAATCGTTTATTAAACCCCTTGCTCTTCTATTTTCCCGTCTATAAGGCTAGACTATCTCCTAATAGAGTTATTGCAAAGACGAAAGAAAATAATATGTAAAACTAAACAATGGCAGCCATGAAGGAATTGCTCAATAAACTGGAGCTGTATTATTATTAGCTAAAGTGGGGGTCTTAAGTGAAATAGTTAAAATGTAAATCTGATCATATGACCTTCATTTAGAATCAGGTCTAAATTCCTTACTACAGCCTGCAAGATCTCATGTGATCTGATTCTTGGCTACAACGCTTCACTCCACTACACCAAAGCAAACTCACATCTTAGGCTTAGGCTGTTGCCATTTCCCCTGCCTGGAATTCCCCTCTCCTCAATTTACACATGACTTTCTATTTCATTTTATTCACATTTATGTTAAAATATTACCTCCTCAGAAAGATATTTCCTAGCCATGCAACTAAAATAATAACCACCATCACATTGTCCCCTAAGTCTGGTTTCTATTTGATGCAAAATACTCACCAATCTATAGAATTATACACTGTCTGTCTCTCGCAAGAGAATGCGAGTCCCTTGAGGGCAAGGACCTTGTGATGTTTCACAATTGTATCCTCAGCATCTAAAAATACGCCTGGCGTATTGTAGGCCCTCACTCAAGGTATGTTGCAGATGCAGTACTCAGCCTCATTTAGACATGTATACATTGCACCCATTCCTACTCTGGATCATCATAGTGAAAATGGATTTCAGCAGAAAAGAGAAGCGGGTAAGGCAGGGAGTGGGGAATGAAAGGAAGCAGTGACTGAGGTTTGTATTTGCGCTCCATGAAAGGAAAGCATCAACCTTGGAATGAGGCCCATTAGCTGTGAGGCAATAACCCCTTCATCTGGTGTTTGCTTTGAGTGCCCTATTTCTTGGCTTTGTGGGAATGATTTCTACAGTACCAAACTGAGCTTTGAATCCATGCTCTCACCACTTAAAAGTGGCGAAACAGTGTTCCTCTGGGGTGAGATGTTCTGGTCCAGCTGTCTATATGGATCGAATAAATTAATTAGTGACCAAGGTATCTTTCATTTTATACTGGACACTTTGTACTTAATAAAGACTTATGAAACAGAAGAGCAATATGGAAAGTTAAAAAATATCCCTTTAGAACAGAAACAGCTTTAGTGTTTGGACATGGTTAATTTAAACACACATGTTTGATATAAACAAATGAAAGATTGTGTTTTCTCTTACCAAATGTTATTAACCTGGAACCTTGAATAGAGACTGAGAAAACTCTGACCTTGGACTTCAAAATTATCCAAAAAGATAAAAAGGTAAAATATAAAGTATAAAATTCAGAGCCAAAATTAAATAAATGGTTCCCACAAATTCCCTAATGTGACCATTTTCCCTGTTAATAAACATAACTTTAAAAGCAAGAATTGAGATGGTTTGCCTTTTGACTAAGTTTGAAAATCATACTTAACACAATCAGTGCTTTACATAAACAGGAGACACTTATGAAATAATATTGATTAATTGACCCAACAGATGTTCAGTTTAGCTTTCTAGATTAAGTTAGACACATATGGATGAAAAAAATCGAATGCTTTCCTATACTGGCTAATATGACTTAAATTTATCTTCTGTTACTTTACAATCCATTTATGCTTTACCTCTTGATTTTGCTTGGTAGCTTTTTTACTTTAAAAATCCTAAGGTGTTACCAACTAATGAACACAAAGCTTTATTCCTCTTATAAATATAGTATCAGCTCAAATATGCTTAAAATCCTATGTCACATGATATTTCACTCTCCTGTTAGCACCTCTCTATCCAGGTTCATTGCTTGGCCAACTCCACACATAGGGATAAACCACTTCTTTGGTTTTTAGTGCTTGACATCAACTGACCGAACAGTCATCAGGCCTCCTCTCCATGAAAACCTAAAAGTTGCTATTGAGCAGAATTTGAAGAGGGAGTAACCCTTGTATGACTTCTCTAATTACAACTATGATGCAGAAGAGTTTCCTCAGCTAAGTCAAGTCATATTTATTTTTTTGCCAATTCTATAATGTGTATTTGAAGCGTCTAGGAGTATAGTATTCAAGTCTCCTCAGTAATTTCTAGAAAACATTTGTTTGTAAAGTACTGTCAGCCAAATTACAGCTGGTCCTCCATATCCATGGGCTCCACATCCACAGATTCAACCAACCATAATTGAAAATACAGTATTTGTGGATATGGAACCCACAGAGATGAAGGGCAGACTTTTCCTATCTTCAGGATCCACAGATCACAGGACTTGGGCATTCTTGGATTTTTGTATCTGTGCTGGATCTTGGAAACAATTCTTTTTTGTTTTTGTTTATTTTTATTTCTGTTTTTGTTTTTTTGAGACGCTGTCTTGCTCTGTCACCCAGGCTGGAGTGCAGTGGTCCGATCTTGGCTCACTGCAACCTCCGCCCCTGGATTCAAACAATTCTCCTGTCTCAGCCTCCCAGGTAGCTGGGATTACAAGTGCCTGCCACCACACCCGGCTAATGTATTTTTAATAGAGACAGGGTCTCAACACATTGTTCAGACTGGTCTCGAACTCCTGATCGCAGGTGATCTACCAGCCTCTGCCTCCCAAAGTACTGGGATTATAGACGTGAGCCACCATGCCCAGCCAGAAACAATTCTTTGTGGATATCAAGGGATGACTGTACTACAGATTTGATTTGTATTTAATTAAAAAATGTTATGTTATCTTATGTAGCGAGTGGTCTACATACAAATGAATCTCCCAGTGATGCACACCTACCCGCATTTATGCCCTGGTAGATTAACTTGTACATTGTTGACTCTGAGTTTAGCCATGTGAATTGCTTTGGCAAATGAGATATAAGCAAACGTGATGGAAACAGAGGCTTGAAAGGTGCCTGTGTGAAGGGTCTTGTCCTTTCTTGCTGCCCTGAAACCACAAACATGAAGAAATCCAGGCCAGCCTATGAGAAAATGAGACACATGGAGCAGAAAGCAAACATCACAGCTCAGGATTCCTAGAACACTTGCGCTCAGCCTACCTGACAGCTACCTGACAGCTACCTGCAATAAGTGACCCCCAACAAGGTCAGCAGAACAACCCAGCTGGGACCAGCCCCGTGTGTTGACCCACAGAATCATGAGCAAATGAGCAAATAAGATGGGTTTTATTTTAAGCCACCAGGTTTAGTCATGGTTTGTTACACAGCAATACATAACTAATACACATCTCTTCATGTGATTTCTACTACAAGAATCCTACTAAGAGAAGAATCCTGGGATGAACTCATATTTTAATAAGGGATGGTTTCAAATACCTTCTTTTCTCTAGAACAGTTTTTCTCAAAATGTGATCTATGAAGCCTCTGCATGAGAATCACCTGAGGAGTATCTCAAAATTACAGATTCCTGGCCCCATCTTGTCTCCACTGAAGACAGTGTCTGAGGGAAAACCTGGAAATTTGCATTTTCACAAAGAGCTTCTGCTGATTCGTGTGTGTGGGTGTGTGTGTGTGTGTTTCCAATTTATTGTTTTTAGCTTGAGGTATAATTGACAAATAAAAATTATGCATATCCAAGGTACACAATGTGTTGTTTTGATATAGGTATACACTATGAAATGATTACCACAATGGAGCTTACAGAATTACCCTTTTTAAATTTGAGAACCACCTGCTTTAGGGCAGTGGTCTCCCAAGTGGAGTGCACATGACAATCTACTGGGGTGGGGGAAGAAAATACAAGAAAATTCTATTTCTATCAATTTTTATGTCATTCTTTTGTCATTTACATTTTGTGTATGGTGCATGATATACATGATATATTAATGGAGTAATCCACTTTATTATTTAATGTATAAACATGACTATTTTTAGCATACCTGCAGAAAATAAGGTAAGGCTTCCTAGAGGTGTGGCAACTGAAATTAATGTTAAAAGATGGATAGGATTGACAGAGCTCAAAGAGCCACTTATTGCCCTTATTAAAGCTGCAGGAGTTTGGGGGTCAAACCTATCAGTGAGAACATTGTGAGAAAAAGAAAAGAAAAATTGTGATGTGTTCTTGAAATTACAAATAGTATGGTGCTCTTGTAAGACAAAGAAGCAGATGAGATGTGGCAAGAAACGAAGATAGAAACAGAAATGAAGTGGTGGGTTGAAGCACATACACAAGCTGAGCAAATGCCCTAAGCATAGCAAAGCAAGACAAGCTGGCCTCTGGTCCATAAGGTATCCTGAAAAGAGCCTAACTTTTGTTTTCCCAGGATTGGGCTCAGTTCCTGGCTTGACCATGGAACAGCTTATGCCATGCAGGAACCTCTTAATGTCTCTGAGTCCCACTTGTTAGAAAAACTATGTTTAATATCAATTCCTGCAGCCACTGTCTAACAAATTCTCATGAGCATTGAGTATCAAGGTCCTTAGGTTACTTATTAGCACTGATTCCTAAAAGTGTGTCTTCATGTAATGTAAGTCTGTGATTGTATATGTCTCAACACACCACAATGCTAAGATAGGAAATATAATTTTTTAAACAAAAACACGATTTACATAAACACACAATTTTCATCTGTTTATCAAAATTGACTCTACCTAAAGCAAAGTCTATGGTATGATTTAATCAAGCTTTCTCCTGGTCATGTTATTATTCAGATCCATATTTCTTGTAAACCAACTTTAACTGAGAGGCTAGTTACAGCTCACATGCCTTACCCCCTCTTCTTAATGAGTTGATGGTATTAAGTCTTACTGAAAAGAGCTAAATTTGGAAACATAATGATTAAATGAGAATAGCCGAATGTACCCCTTCAGCTGGTCAAATTAAAAGTACTCAATGTTTGAGGAGAGTGCAATGCGTGGTCCAGAGGCTATCTCATTCTCTAGGAATAATTTTATAATCAGTGTAACCTAATATCAGGATAAAATCTTCAGTGTGATTTTAACTGTTAGAAAATCATCCCTCCTCCTTTCAAACCCTTCTTTCTACCCCAATCCCTACACTACTTGAAATTCATCAAAACTTTAACACGGTGTGAGATTATAACTTTATTTCTGTGAATATGCTCTTATTTCAAAATATTATTTCTTTGGGAAACTTTCCGGTAATCTATCTTTTAGGGTTAACTAGATAACTATATTTCATTCTAGCACATAGTTGAGATGCGTGCCACCAAGGGATTTAGGAGTATTGTTGATGGACAGAAAGCAGAAGTAATTAAGGAGCAAGAGGAAGTTGGGGAGGACAGTCAACTTTGAGACTTGGAGTAGCCAAAGACAGTATTGAAGATTCTGGGATATTCTGGAAGCAGATTGAGGGCTTGAAGAAAACAAGATCTGTGCTTATATAGAATATCCTTTACATATACACTAATATCATCAAATACCCTTTTCCAGATATATCTAACTTGGTTGTCCCTTTGGAAGAGTGAGAGTTCTTTCCCAAATTAGTGACTGGTG
This sequence comes from Macaca thibetana thibetana, assembly GCF_024542745.1. Taxonomy (NCBI): domain Eukaryota; kingdom Metazoa; phylum Chordata; class Mammalia; order Primates; family Cercopithecidae; genus Macaca; species Macaca thibetana. Next base: position 54,545,858 of record NC_065585.1, on the reverse strand, counting down.
CTTCAATGTGAGTGAAGAATTCTCTAATTTCCAAGTAACAGCAGCAACAACAATAACAGCAATGACCCCGTAATAGTAACTATCATTCACTGAGAAGGCATAACGACATTAATATGATTCACAGTGTGAGCCTATTACATTATTTTAGATGGAGACAATTAAATTCAAAGAGTCTGAGTTATTGATCAACACCACACAAATAGAAAGAGATAGAGGCAAGATTCCAGCACAGTTCTGAGTGATGCAGAGTCCAAGATCTGAGCAAGTATGCCTTCCTGCAGCGTTATGTGAGGTACTCATAATGACACAGAGAAGTCACCAAGTTCCCCGTATGTTAAGTAGGAAGTATTAGGTTGGAGTGAAAGTAATTGTGGTTTTTGCCATTAAAAGTAATGGCAAATTACTATAGAATAACTCTCTGCTACTAGATCTATTATATTCCCCCACTGCCTTGAGTTGGGATTCACAGGGTAATGCTAGGTAGCTTCAGCCAATTTCTTCTGAAAAATAAAGCGATCCCTTACTCTTTGCTTACTGACTTAACCCTAAATTCTCTGAAAAAAATAAAAATTTCTTTCTCTGTATCTAGAATATTTATGCCATAACTACTACATATATTTGGCCATACTTCAGATAAAGATACAGATTCGTGCACTGGAATTTTTCTTGATGAGTGTAAACAAAATATTTTCCTCCCAATATTTAAATATATCAAAACATAGGATCCAGGTAGATACAACCCAGCCAGTTTCTTCCCTGCAGCCTTCAACTTTTAGCACAAATGCCAAAGAGCCAGCTAGAAAATTAGAGAAAATCAGGCCGGGCGCGGTGGCTCAAGCCTGTAATCCCAGCATTTGTGAGGCCGAGACGGGCGGATCACGAGCTTAGGAGATCGACCATCCTGGCCTACACGGTGAAACCCCGTCTCTACTAAAAAATACAAAAAACTAGCCGGGCGAGGAGGCGGGCGCCTGTAGTCCCAGCTACTCGGGAGGCTGAGGCAGGAGAATGGCGTCAACTCAGGAGGCGGAGCTTGCAGTGAGCTGAGATCCGGCCACTGCGCTCCAGCCTGGGTGACAGAGCGAGACTCCGTCTCAAAAAAAAAAAAAAAAAAAAAAAAAAAAAAAAAAAAGAAAATTAGAGAAAATCCAATTCACCCTACAGAAATTGGTTTTGAAAAGAGATGACCAATAATAAAGATGGTGCTTAACTATCAAGCATTTTATACCACTAAGACGTGGATAAGCTGCTTTCTCTCAAAAAATTCAGGTCTGAAGCAAAATATCCGATATTTATAACGCCCACATGCAATATCTACTTCAGAGCTATCACCTGAATGAAAGCTAGAAGTTCTGATTCTTCACCTAGAAATGACTGCTACAGGCAAAACACTAGGAAATGGGAAATGGACATTTCACTGTGGACAACTTTAGACTGTGTACTCAGTTAACTGTGTATCTCCTCTGGAAGCTTCCTTCAATCACCAGGTCTGGCCTCAGCAGCCACATTTATACCCTGTGACCCTATGTCTCTGGAAATGGTAGTTCGATCCAACAGTGGACCAATAAAACTGGGTCAATCAGAGTCACACATGTCATAACTGGTCTACACATGCAACTGGACCACTGACACGCAATTACAGGAATTGTGGGATGGCCAGATGTGGTTATGGGGGCATCTCCTATTTCCTGGAACTTGGTTTCTATTCCTTGAAACAAAGAAGGCTGGCTCTTAGAGAGATGGATGATAAAAGCAGTGATTGAAGGTTAGAGAAGAGACACAAGGAGAGCAAGCTACCTCTTGGGGACCTCCTTCCAGCAGAATCCCCATTTATGGACCAAACAGGAAAAATGCAAGACAGATCCATTGACGGACCTGTTAAGAGTCAAAGTATAAAAGCCAATCATTAAATCCATTGATCATGCCCTGTAACTTACATATATGCTAAATGTATTCTTTGGTATATATAAAATATTTGTTTCTTTGAAAAATTAAAAATTAAATACTCCACTTCTATTAGTAAATAGTCTTTTCTGCTCTTACAAAGGTGACCCACTATTTAAAATATTCTTGAGGTATGAACTCTGTAGTATACATCTATGGGCTTTAGAAACTGAATCTTATTTTATATGCGCAGGAAATACTTCATTGAATGAATCCAGGCATAAAAAAATTTAGCCCAATTACCACCATTCAGCATTGTTAAGCTATCAAAGCAAGTCATGTAATTTTCATCAGTAGCCTTTTATGCATATTCAAGAATATACAATAACAGTAGGAAATACCCATTTCTACAGTGAACTAATTAGAGAGAAAAATTAAGTTTGAATTCATTGACTGGGAATTTTTTAGATTAATTATTGATGAATTGTTCATCAGGTGTACATAAGACCACAGTGATATAATTGTCTTAAATTTGAAAAGTGCTTTATTTACAGTAGCTCTAAATAATGAATCATATTACAAGTAAGATTTCAGAGTAGCATGTTTTCTGTTGGGGATAGTTTTTTCTCAACCATACTCGAAATATTGATCCACAGTAAGCTTGGTGACATTATTTATCCCTCATGAATTTGTTTAGAAAATTATACCGCATTTACTAGATACCCAAGCAAAGAAAAATATAGAATAAAACCTCTCGAGAAAACACTGGAGGAAAGGCGAGGGAATGAGGTAAATTAATTAAAGAATCTATTTCAATTCTTCATTTTATGTTGAGTATTAATGTAGATACAACTCAATATTAAGTACCATTCTTATGTATGTATGAAGTTTATAGCTAGGTATATTTCATTATTTTATAAGCAGTATGTATCACTATTTTAAATTTATTGCAACAAACAGCAATTCCTTCTTTTACTTATTCTCTTTTTTCTTCTTTTTAATTTCCCCAAGTTTCCTTTACTCATAAGTTTAGAGAGTAGATAAGGCAATGAAGATATTTACAGGAAAAGTGTGTCCACCCCAACTTCAGATTATAATATACTAGAGTAAACAATTGGGTCCCTTGAAGGACTGAATAAGCACTAGGGATGGAATGAACTAATTAGAAGAGAGCCTACAAGATTACAGCCACAGGGTCCCAGGCTGGGAATCTTGGATAACTTCAGCTAACATGAAACTAACTTTCTATTCCCTGGAAGTTAATGAAAGCTTAGATGTTTTATTTATTTATTTTTTTGACTTTTTCAAAAGAGTAGTCGATATTGAATAAGCTTACAAACCTTAAATAATGCCACAAAGTGTGAATCTTCAAATGCTAGAAATGATGAAATATAGGCATGTGTCACTTAAAAACTGGTACACATTCTGAGAAATGCGTCCTTACCTGATTTCATTGGTATGTAAATATCATAGAGTGCACTTACACAAACCTAGATAGTGCAGCCTACAACACACTGAGACTATATAGTATAGCCAATGGTTCCTAGGCAACAAATCCATGCAGCATGTTACTGTATTGAATACCACAAGGCAGTGGCAACACAATGAAAGTATTTGTGTAACTAAACATATCTAAGCAGAAAAGGGACAATAAAAATGCAGTATTATAATCTTTTTTTTTTTTAATACTTTAAGTTCTAGGGTACATGTGCATAATGTGCAGGTTTGTTACATATGTATACTTGTGCCATGTTGGTGTGCTGCACCCATCAACTCGTCAGCACCCAGCAACTCGTCATTTACATCAAGTATAACTCCCAATGCAATCCCTCCCCCCTCCCCCCTCCCCGTGATAGGCCCTGGTGTGTGATGTTCCCCTTCCCGAGTCCAAGTGATCTCATTGTTCAGTTCCCACCTATGAGTGAGAACAAGCGGTGTTTGGTTTTCTGTTCTTGCGATAGTTTGCTGAGAATGATGGTTTCCAGCTGCATCCATGTCCCTACAAAGGACATGAACTCATCCTTTTTTATGGCTGCATAGTATTCCATGGTGTATATGTGCCACATTTTCTTAATCCAGTCTGTCACTGATGGACATTTGGGTTGATTCCAAGTCTTTGCTATTGTGAATAGTGCCACAATAAACATACGTGTGCATGTGTCTTTATAGCAGCATGATTTATAATCCTTTGGGTATATACCCAGTAATGGGATGGCTGGGTCATATGGTACTTCTAGTTCTAAATCCTTGAGGAATCACCATACTGTTTTCCATAATGGTTGAACTAGTTTACAATCCCACCAACAGTGTAAAAGTGTTCCTATTTCTCCACATCCTCTCCAGCACGTGTTGTTTCCCGATTTTTTAATGATTGTCATTCTAACTGGTGTGAGATGGTATCTCATTGTGGTTTTGATTTGCATTTCTCTGATGGCCAGTGATGATGAGCATTTCTTCATGTGTCTGTTGGCTGTATGGATGTCCTCTTTTGAGAAATGTCTATTCATATACTTTGCCCACTTTTTGATGGGGTTGTTTTATTCTTGTAAATTTGTTTGAGTTCTTTGTAGGTTCTGGATATTAGCCCTTTGTCTGATGAGTACATTGCAAAAATTTTCTCCCATTCTGTAGGTTTCCTGTTCACTCTGATGGTAGTTTCTTTGGCTGTGCAGAAGCTCTTTTGTTTAATTAGATCCCATGTGTCAATTTTGGCTTTTGTTGCCATTGCTTTTGGTGTTTTAGACATGAAGTCCTTGCCCATGCCTATGTCCTGAATGGTATTACCTAGGTTTTCTTCTAGAGTTTTTATGGTATTAGGTCTAACATTTAAGTCTCTAATCCATCTTGAATTAATTTTCGTATAAGGAGTAAGGAAAGGATCCAGTTTCAGCTTTCTACTTATGGCTAGCCAATTATCCCGGCACCATTTATTAAATAGGGAATCCTTTCCCCATTTCTTGTTTTTCTCAGGTTTATCAAAGATCAGATGGCTGTAGATGTGTGGTATTATTTCTGAGGACTCTGTTCTGTTCCATTGGTCTATATCTCTGTTTTGGTACCAGTACCATGCTCTTTTGGTTACTGTAGCCTTGTAGTATAGTTTGAAGTCAGGTAGCGTGATGCCTCCAGCTTTGTTCTTTTGACTTAGGATTGTCTTGGAGATGCGGGCTCTTTTTTGGTTCCATATGAACTTTAAAGCAGTTTTTTCCAATTCTGTGAAGAAACTCATTGGTAGCTTGATGGGGGTGGCATTGAATCTATAAATTACCTTGGGCAGTATGGCCATTTTCACGATATTGATTCTTCCTAACCATGAGCATGGTATGTTCTTCCATTTGTTTGTGTCCTCTTTTATTTCACTGAGCAGTGGTTTGTAGTTCTCCTTGAAGAGGTCCTTTACATCCCTTGTAAGTTGGATTCCTAGGTATTTTATTCTCTTTGAAGCAATTGTGAATGGAAGTTCATTCATGATTTGTCTCTCTGTCTGTTACTGGTGTATAAGAATGCTTGTGATTTTTGCACATTAATTTTGTATCCTGAGACTTTGCTGAAGTTTCTTATCAGCTTAAGGAGATTTTGGGCTGAGACAATGGGGTTTTCTAAATATACAATCATGTCATCTGCAAACAGGGACAATTTGACTTCTTCTTTTCCTAACTGAATACCCTTGATTTCTTTCTCTTGCCTGATTGCCCTAGCCAGAACTTCCAACACTATGTTGAATAGGAGTGGTGAGAGAGGGCATCCCTGTCTTGTGCCAGTTTTCAAAGGGAATTTTTCCAGTTTTTGCCCATTCAGTATGATATTGGCTGTGGGTTTGTCATAAATAGCTCTTATGATTTTGAGATACGTTCCATCAATACCAAATTTATTGAGAGTTTTTAGCATGAAGGGCTGTTGAATTTTGTCAAAGGCCTTTTCTGCATCTATTGAGATAATCATGTGGTTTTTGTCTTTGGTTCTGTTTATATGCTGGATTACGTTTATTGATTTGCGTATGTTGAACCAGCCTTGCATCCCAGGGATGAAGCCCACTTGATCATGGTGGATAAGCTTTGTGATGTGCTGCTGGATCTGGTTTGCCAGTATTTTATTGAGGATTTTTGCATCGATGTTCATCAGGGATATTGGTCTAAAATTATCTTTTTTTGTTGTGTCTCTGCCAGGCTTTGGTATCAGGATGATGTTGGCCTCATAAAATGAGTTAGGGAGGATTCCCTCTTTTTCTATTGATTGGAATAGTTTCAGAAGGAATGGTACCAGCTCCTCCTTGTACCGCTGGTAGAATTCAGCTGTGAATCCATCTGGTCCTGGACTTTTTTTGGTTGGTAGGCTATTAATTATTGCCTCAATTTCAGAGCCTGCTATTGGTCTATTCAGGGATTCAGCTTCTTCCTGGTTTAGTCTTGGGAGAGTGTAAGTGTCCAGGAAATTATCCATTTCTTCTAGATTTTCTAGTTTATTTGCGTAGAGGTGTTTATAGTATTCTCTCATGGTAGTTTGTATTTCTGTGGGGTCGGTGGTGATATCCCCTTTATCATTTTTTATTGCGTCTATTTGATTCTTCTCTCTTTTCTTCTTTATTAGTCTTGCTAGCGGTCTATCAATTTTGTTGATCTTTTCAAAAAACCAACTCCTGGATTCATTGATTTTTTTGGAGGGTTTTTTGTGTCTCTATCTCCTTCAGTTCTGCTCTGATCTTAGTTATTTCTTGCCTTCTGCTAGCTTTTGAATGTGTTTGCTCTTGCTTCTCTAGTTCTTTTAACTGTGATGTTAGAGTGTCAATTTTAGATCTTTCCAGCTTTCTCTTGTGGGCATTTAGTGCTATAAATTTCCCTTACACACTGCTTTAAATGTGTCCCAGAGATTCTGGTATGTTGTATCTTTGTTCTCATTGGTTTCAAAGAACATCTTTATTTCTGCCTTCATTTCGATGTGTACCCAGTAGTCATTTAGGAGCAGGTTATTCAGTTTCCATGTAGTTGAGCGGTTTTGATTGAGTTTCTTAGTCCTGAGTTCTAGTTTGATTGCACTACAGTATTATAATCTTATTGGACTACTGTCATGTATGTAGTCTGTCATTAATGGAAATGTCATTATGTGGAACATGACTGTAAAAACAAACCATCTGAAAAATGCCGAGTGAATTCCAATGGAATAGCTGATAGCCTGCTCCCACATGTATTTACATCAAACTGTTTCAGGTATTTACCTTAAAACTTTTGAAGATCTGTTAGAACATGGTGAATTTGTTTGATATTGTATCATTTCCTTTTCTTCTTTTATTCGGTATGTATTAGAGTTACAGAAAAGAAGTATAATCTTCAAGAAAACTTGGAACATGCGTGGACTATTGTTTTGACCATTTTACCATGGGTGAGGTATGGTGGCTATCGTGAGGCCAGATGCAGGTCAAGAGAGAAAAAGCAGGGTTTTTATAGTTTTGTTATACTTACAGCTCTGTAGGGAGAACACTATACAGGGCCACACAGGGGTTGGCCAAGAAGCAGAGGCAGGGAGAACAATTTTTATGGTGGTTTCTGTGGGAAGAAACAGAGAAGCCATGGTAAACAGGTTTAGAATTGGCTACTTTGAATACTATCAGCAGGCTCTGGGGCACAGGGGCTGTCCCTGGTCATCTGGTACCAGGCCCTGGGTTGATTGGAGCTCATTGATAGTGACCCAAATTAGAAAAGACCAAGAAGGGAGGTGGTTGAAATTTTGGATTTAGTCAGCTTCTCCCGAAGTAAAACTGCCTAGCCTCAAGCCAGGGTCTCCAAACTGAATTAGTACTGTACTTATAAAAACCGTATTGCATCTATACAACAGATATAGCATAGAAGTAAATAGAAATAGAAAAAAGAGATAGAAAAGCCTCAGGCTGCTACAATCAGAGAAAATGTCTCTTAAGAAAGACCGTGAGGCTATTATTCCACCACCGTCGGAGTAAATGCAGGACAGTTTTAATGTACAAGTTCCTTACAGATCAAATAGAGGGTGTAATGTTATTCTCCCGAAACATTGATGCAAATTGGTAGAGACACAAAGGGCAAAAAAGGGGTTATCAACCAGAATTTCCAAAAATACAATTTTGTACAGCATATAAGCAAAAGTAAGCACCTTTAATGATTCATTTCATAAGCAATTTCTTATTAAACTCTAACCATTGAGTAATTGCAGGAAAAGAAATTGAGGAATCCTCTGCAGGTGATATTTAGAAATTTATTCCATGGAAACAAGCATTGCAGCATGGACTGGCACGGGAAAAGTTCAGTGAGACCAAGGGAAAAAAGTGGATCAATGAACAAAGACAGCAGAAGACATATCACAGACCTGGTTACTAAAATCACCCCATAGTCCCACCTGCTGAGGGGTTTTACCACTCCCATAGGGAGGTCAGGAAGTTTATGACAGAATTCCACTAAATTCATTTGCAATACCTTGCTTAGACCTTCATTTTGTTGTTGTTGTTTCCTGCATAGCAACTTCATACAATTCTTATCCCAGAGGGTGGTTTGATTATTCTTGACTTTTTATTTTGTTGTAATCATAAGTAACTTTTATTTTGTTAAAGATAAAAGTCTACTCAGAATTTCAGTATCCAGAATAAGCAGACCAATTGATGTGCAATCCCTTAAATTAAGGAAATTGACTTTTCTCGTCAGGGCATTCCTCCTATTTCCCATGACTCACTGATAGACCCAATGCTCAGTTGTTAGGAATGTACATGGTACCAGTAACTGTGAGAAACACTTGTGTGAAAATAAGATTCAATAGATTCATTCTGCCTTATACTGTTTTCATTACTCTTAGCAAAATCTTAAGCTGCTCAAGAATGATCTTCAATTCATCAAGGTCAAAGATAACCTACTTTGTTCAGGCCCTTGGCCATAGGATCGAGGTAATGATACCCAATCCCAAGGGCAGCATATCTGAAAATGTAGAAAAGCTGATGTAGCTAGTCCCCAACCCAGACTGATTTAGAATATCTGTGGGTAAGCATGGGGCTTTGCCTTATAACAAGCTCATCTGGCGATACATTGCATTTGCAAAGAGAGCTCCTGCCCTCCAGCCTGAAGAAATGTTATGGCTCTTTCTGTTGTTTTGGAGTTGTCCCCTCCCAACACAGACCCAGGTTTTTTAGTATAAAGGGAAAAGGAAAGTAAGGAAGGGTTCAACTCTGTCACTACCCATTAGTGGCAAGTATAACAAGAGTTAAGACTTCACAGTAATTTACTCAATGACGCAGAACAGGTAGCCTGATGGGTAAAACTTTTACCAAAATATACTCCTGAAATAAGGATCTGTCCAATATGTATTTGTTTCATTGAGTCTCGTGCCTGAAAGTTTGTTTTAGATTTCAGTCTTCTTTATCCAGATGGTATTTGATTGACTTGAAGTTCTTCTCATCTTTCACTGTGTCACTTTTTCTGGAGGATCACTCACTCACACATATTAAGCGTGTTCTTTATTCCACCAACATAATAGTTTTCTTTTCTCAGCTTGGATATGATATAACAGAAAATAAACTGGGCTAAGGAGACCCAGAATCCAGGCTTGCTTCTGTTCTTGAGTGCCTGTGTCCAGTTGATTCAGTGAACTAACTTCAGTTCTTTCTACCACTCAGTTTTCCCATACACAAAATAAGGGAATTGGACTTGAAGTACCTTACAACCCTGAAATTTCGCAAGTGAATAAATGTCTAGTAGTCCTTAGAAAGTACAACACTGACTTTCTGAACTTTCCATTCTGGGTGAGGAAAATTTGGGCATAAATTCCAAAAATGTGTTTTATGTCCCAATAGTAGATTAAATCAACCCTGCCTGCATTTCTAGGATGACTCAGTTCCGCCTTACCTCCAGTACTGTTTTGTTCTCCTGTGCTCCAAAGAAGTCAGTTAACCCAGAATATCAGGTCTCCTAAGCCAAAGACAACCTATAAATGAAGGCCAGAATTATCCCCTCTCTATTCTTGCAGTCAATCCAGGTGAAACCAGAGATTTTGTGTCTGATAGCCCAGCAAATATTAGAATATCTCCTTGGCTATGAAGTCACAAACTAAAACATACTTAATTTCTGGGGCCTTATCAGCCAACCAGCTAACTGGAGTCCCGTGAGGCTTTCCTCCCCGACCCTTCTCTTTCATTATATAGAAAGAGAAGGCAGGTGAGAAGTGAGAGATGTCACCCTGCAAATATTCAGAATCTCCTGCTTTTAAATTTGGAGGATAGTAGTAAGCAGTGTTTAGGACTATTTTACCATAATCTGTGAACAATGTAAAATAGATAACTGAATTATTATTATTGTTGATAATTTAAATTCATATACCTAGATGCCAGAAAAGCCTCCACAATTTTTCATGTGATACTTATTAGAACTATATGATCTAGATGGAAAGGGCCTCAGGTGCTAGGGTGAGAAGAGCTCAGCACAGGGGTCAGAAGACATGGTCTGCTACTCTTCAATCAACTGCTGGGATGTTGGGCAGGACGTAAGTTTTTTGAGCTTCCTCATGAGCAAAGCAAGAGAGTTCACTAGGTGACCCCTAAGATCATTCCTGGAGCTAAAGTTCCATGAAACTATGAGATCTACTAGTTTACAAAGAGGGAACTGAAGCCTAACAGGGTTGACTGAATTGCCTAAGGTCAACACAAACCTAGACTTCAAGTGTCCTGACCTTTGGTCGTTTTTTGTTTTTTGTTTTTTTTCCCAACTAATCCAACCAATCCAATTCCATTATTATATAACGGTCCAGCAAACAAGGGGATTAAGGCTTGAAGAACAATTTATTTCTACATTATATGACTAACTGGTGGTAGAGTAAATGTAGGAACAGAACTATTTTGCTTTTCAGTCCACAGATGTTGCGCCTAACGAATAGAGGTCAGCATTGACTAGAGAGAAAAAAGCTAGTAAGTAGGATAGATGGAAGAGCACAACTGACAGAGGAATGACCATTAAAGTAGTTAGGAAAACAAGTGGAAACAATTTTTCTATAATTGGCTACTGGTCATACAAAGAGTGAATACAGGAGATGGATTAAATAAGATCAAAGTCATTAAACAGCATAGATACTAAACTGAGGTAATTTTTAATTTATTACGAACTCTCCTTTAATCCAATTTCCCATTATAAGCATGCTTGTGAACTTGTGTGGTTGGTAGAAATATTAATGCTAGAGATAAGACTAAAATCAATATAATCCCTAAATCGTGTTTCAGTGTCTGACGGAGTCTTCACATAGACGGTACACTACTGCACACCATTATATTCATTACATAAATGGCTTTCACAATGATTTATTCTTGGCTCCGTCCTCTTACCTGCAAGGCATTTAGATACTGAAATGATACAACTCCTACCTACAGTTTGTTTCTTGTTTTAAGATTTGTATTGTTTCTCCAAAGAAAGCATGGTAAGTTTGAATAACAATTAATTCTGATAGTTCTAGGCATAGCTTAGGATTCCCTCTTCCTATCTACAGACTCTTCCTACAACTCATTTTCTAACATTTTTGGTGGCTGAAGGAAAAGACAGTTTATGCTTTGGAAGGAGTAAGAGAAAGGTAAAGAAAGAGAAGCAGTAATTACTGCATACATTGCCTATCAAACAATACAGTGTGTTTATGTACATTTCTCATTTAATCCTCAGGATATCCCAGTGAAATTGGTGCTATTATTTCTACTTCACAGATGAAGAAAGACAAATTAGGAGGTCAAATCACATAGTCATAAGGTCACATACTTTGTAAGTGACTTGGGAGACCAGAATTATAGCTTCTATCTTTCTTTAGTTCTCATCCCATCAAATTTTTATATTTAGAAGATCTAAAAAGGTTTGAAATAAAAGGCATCCCTAAAACCAATCACTAATAAAGAAATGTCTCAAATTAAAATTGAGATCAATAAGCACACAAATAATTGCAACTTGTTTCAAGCTATAGTCTGATCCATGCACTATATGGCCTTCTATTCAGAGCAAGCTGACTTTGCAGGTGTTTAATAAGCAGACAGTAGTGCAGATGTTGTCTTAGAAATGATTATTTACTTGCTTATAAATAACACTGTAATTTGCATAAATACAGACAGAGTAGGCAACTAAGAATCACACCCACATAAAAAGTTTAGTACAGAAGCTAAGGAACTTCCAGCTGTGCTAGCTCAAAACCAGCAGATGTGGTTCACTTTGTAGATTTGTCAAGTAATCATGACAGCATCTTTTAAATACACAAACATGAGCAAAGAGCAAGTCAAAAACTCACTCTTATTTTTTTTTCAGATTGTTCCAGTAAAGACAATAGATGCTGTAATGCAGAAATTGAGAGATGGTACCAATAGATATTATGGGAACTCACTAAATTCAGAATGTACAGGAAAAGAATGTTTCAGAAGAGTAAAAGACTATTTTGGAATGAATCATAGAGTCTTTTTTAAAGAAATGCAATTTTCTTCATTTCCTTCCTGTTTATCCCCATTTACAGAAAATGTTTACAGGTAATTTAAGAGACTCATTATCATTTGAAAAATTTTCTGATCCTCTTACCACCCAACATACACTAGTATTTTTCAGTATGTAACCACACATTTCCCATCAGAAGTTTTACAAAGTGGAATTAAATAGACCCAATAGTTTCAGGCTTGCTGAAGAGATGAATAAACAACATAGCAAAAACCCTTTAAATCTACTAACAAAGGAGACTTTCAAGTATAATGTGTTATTTCATTTCTAACCGCTTATGAATTTGGAATTAATTTATTGACATTGAGATAACACCTAAATCAGTTAGATTTCAGGCAATAATGCAGAAAAATATCATAGTCTGTCACTGATCAAGAAACAGCTAATAGAGTGGAGATCTGCAACATTTTTCTGTAAAGGTCCAGATGGAAACTATTTTAGGCTTTGCAGTCCATATTGTCTCTATTGTAGTCAATACATAAACTAATATGGCCATGTTCTAATAAAACTTTATCAAAACAGACAGTGGGTGGATTTGGGCAGAAGACCATAGTTTGCTCATCTCTGTTATTGAGTATAAGTCTCACAATGACTTTTTCCTCTTAGCATTAGCAGGGCCTCAGGCACGTTAGAATTGAACTTTAAAGCCCTTTGAACAGCAAGAAAATGTAAGGTTAAGGTTTGATCTTAATTAATTACATAAAGGATTAATTCCCTGATCAAGTAAATTGTAAGACCTGAAGCTAGCACAGTGCTGTGTCCTTCAATGAGAAATAGGCACTGCAGGCATCTATTCCAAATTCTAGTTTTTTTGTAAAATGTGCTAATATTGTATAGCTCAAAATAAAATTTTTATATCCTTTCTTCAAGCAGATGTCAACATTACTGGCATCATTACTAGAAGCTAAATTGGCAATGAATGGTCAAGAAAAATTATCTTCAGAATCAGCTTAAGCAGAATCACACAACATATTGAAAACTCTTCCTCCCCAAAGATGAGCATAATTACCACGCCATTGATTCCCTCTCCTAGTACTGAAAGGAAACAAAACATCCTTTCCTCAGTAGCAGGCAAGAGAACATCCCTTACCTTTCTGCCAGATTCATATTTGCATTTCTATTCAACTAGACTGTGCACGGCTTAGGGAAAGGAGCACAGATACCCAGGCCACATTGATGATCAGTATATATTTATTTTATGAATAAATAAAGCCTGAATAATAATTTTCAACACATGACGAGGAAAACACAGGTGGATCATAGGGCTGCTGTCTGGAAGTCCATAGCTGAATTGTTCTATCACAGCACTTCCCCTATTTCTGGCAGCTAACCACAGAATAGAATAGCATCAAGACACTTTAAATTCAATCAAATGCTTATAAATCACCTACCGTGTGTCAGTCACAGTGCAAATGCTATGAATACAAGGAAAGGTGAATTTTCTGCTTCCTCCCACAACATGTAGCCTACACTCATAAGCTTAATGCCCAAATTAGTCTCATAAGTATTCTAATGAAAACTGCCTAAGATTCATTTTGTAACTGTGATATTTTAATGAAAATGTATTTAGCTATATTTGGTGGTATTAGAAACACAAGTGAACAAATATAATAACTCAGACTTCAAAAAGGAAGAAATACAAAATGAAAACTCACTGACACAAAGGCATTTTCCAAGTGCTCCACATGTGTATATTAATGCTGTTTCATGAGATCAATTCACAAATTCAGCTATTCCTAAGTGAATACACATAACAAACTGTGGCAAATATTAAACCAGTTTTTGAATATTAAAATTTAACTGTTTTACCTAATTTGCACGGAGATTTTTTCTGTTGGTTTTGGGGATACTAATACTGCATATAAAACAACCCCAAAAACATTGCAGTGGCCACCAACATAAGCTAAGGTCTTATTCACACATCTAGAGATGGGCTACAATGGTTCCACTTCAGGCTGAAAGTCATGTTTAGGTCGACTTACTCTGTCTGTCATTGTAGGACCCAGGTCAAAGGGGAAACAATCCCCTGAGCCATTCCCTTCGCATTTTCCCATTCAGAGGCAGCAGTGAAAGAGGCCAAGTGAGTCAAATCGTAACTATGGAAGTCCATAAAAAGCTCGAGTGAGTGTGGGGAAATCACAGTCACTCATACTCCATGCAAAGCATACAGTCAAGTCCAACATCAATGGAACAAGAACGTTTTCTTTTTGCATTAGAGAAGAGGAAAAGGAACAATAAATATTTACTGAACAACAGTTGCAAAGTTAAAAGTGAAGTTCAAAATATAAAAGAAAAATTTTACTTGGAAGTTACAAAAATACTTTATATATACAAAATCACAAACTTCTAGGATAATCAAAGGCCAGGACTCCAGAGAAAGAGAAAGCGAGTGGTGGTATACGGAGGAAATCAGACAGGCTAATCTGTTCCAGCAGGGGCAGTTTTAATCCCTATGGAATGCAATTTGAGCTTATCACCAGAGGAGAGCAAACAGCATATTTTTAAAAATTTCTGCTCCAAAAGACAACATTGAGGATAAAAATTTTCTTGGAGTTTTAGTTTTACTTTTTCAGTTTTAGGTTTTTTTTTAAAGCTATGTTGTTGCTTGCAATAAATGTAATTACTGTGTTACTGACTAGTTTATCCAGAAAGAACAAAGTCTAAAATTGTTACCATCAAAAAATAAAACACTTTCTCTTCTGTTGATTTTAATTGGCAAATAAAAATTCAATATATTTATTGTGTACAACATGACGTTTTGAAATATGTACACATTGCGGAATGGCTCAACTGAGCTAATTAACATATCTATCACCTCACATGCTTACTGTTTCTTATAATAAGAACACTTAAAATATATTCTCCAGCAATTTTCAAAATATAATACAATGCTATAAACTATAGTCACCATGTTGTACTATATTCTATGAAATTTTTTCCGAATAGATTTGGATAAAAATGTAACCAAAATTAAAATAAAGAACAAAAGGCATCATTTCCCAGAATTAAAAAGAAGTATAGCGTTCACTACCCTGAAGCAATAGCTACGCTGTAAAGAAAAGGAACTTTCTGAGATTAATTACAGCATATTTGGTCATTTCTGAAGAGCAACCCAGACCACTGAGAGCTACTAAATTATAAGTTATGAATAATCAGTGCAAAGGAGTGAACAAAATAAGAGTTGAAAAAAGTTGGCCGGGCACGGTGGCTCACGCCTGTAATCCCAGCACTTTGGGAGGCCGAGGCGGGCGGATCACAAGGTCAGGAGATCGAGACCACGGTGAAACCCCGTCTCTACTAAAAATACAAAAAATTAGCTGGGCGTGGTTGTGGGCACCTGTAGTCCCAGCTACTCGGGAGGCTGAGGCAGGAGAATGGCGTGAACCCGGGAGGCGGAGCTTGCAGTGAGCCGAGATTGCGCCACTGCACTCCAGCCTGGGCTGGGCGACAGAGCGAGACACCGTCTCAAAAAAAAAAAAGAGTTGAAAAAAGTTATAAATATCCACCAACAGTTTCCAGAAGAAACACTCCAAGAAACTGAAAAAGCGTCCCCAAGCCAAGTCACATGAGAAATATTGGTCTCCTTCCTTCTTGGATTAAGAAATCCTATTTTCTAGTTCAGCTCAGCAGGTATCTATTAAGCACTGTTCACTGATTTGGTGAATACTTACTGCATGCTTGCTAGGTGCATGCTTTTGCTAAGTGCAGGGAATACAGATAGAAAATGCAAACCTTGCTCTTGAAAGCACTCTAGCCAGGTCAACAGCAAACAAATAATTATAACATACTGAGGGGAGCAAGATGGCTGAATAGGAACAGCTCCAGTCTCCAGCTCCCAGCGTGAGTGACACAGAAGACAGGTGATTTCTGCATTATCAGCTGAGGTACTGGGTTCATCTCACTGGGGAGTGCCGGACAATCGGTGCTGGTCAGCTGCTGCAGCCCGACCAGCCAGAGCTGAAGCAGGGCAAGGCGTTGCCTCACCTGGGAAGCGCAAGGGGGAAGGGAATCCCTTTTCCTAGCCAGGGGAACAGAGACACACAACACCTGGAAAATCGGATAATTCCCACCCCAATACTGCGCTTTAAGCAAACGGGCACACCAGGAGATTATATCCCACACCTGGCCGGGAGGGTCCCAAGCCCACGGAGCCTTCCTCATTGCTAGCACAGCAGTCTGCAATCTAACCACAAGGCATCAGCGAGGCTGGGGGAGGGGTGCCCGCCATTGCTGAGGCTTAAGTAGGTAAACAAAGCCCTGGGAAGATCGAACTGGGTGGAGCTCACAGCAGCTCAAGGAGGCCTGCCAGTCTCTGTAGACTCCACCTCTGGGGACAGGTCACAGTTAAACAACAACAACAAAAAGCAGCAGAAACCTCTGCAGATGCAAGCAACTCTGTCTGACAGCTTTGAAGAGAGCGGTGGATCTCCCAACACGGAGGTTGAGATCTGAGAACAGACAGATTGCCTGCTCAAGTGGGTCCCTGACCCCTGAGTAGCCTAACTGGGAGACATCCCCCACTAGGGGCAGACCAACACCCCACACCTCATACGGTGGAGTACACCCCTGAGAGGAAGCTTCCAAAGCAAGAATCAGACAGGTACACTCGCTGTTCAGCAGTATTGTATCTTCTGCAGCCTCTGCTGCTGATACCCAGGCAAACAGGGTCTGGAGTGGACCTCAAGCAATCTCTAACAGACCAACAGCTGAGGGTCCTGACTGGTAGAAGGAAAACTAACAAACAGGAAGGACACCTACACCAAAACCCCATCAGTACGTCACTATCATCAAAGACCAGAAGCTGATAAAACCACAAAGATAGGGAAAAAGCAGGGCAGAAAAGCTGGAAATTCAAAAAATAAGAGCGCATCACCCCCTGCAAAGGAACGCAGCTCACTGCCAGCAATGGATCAAAGCTGGATGGAGAATGACTTTGACGAGGTGAGAGAAGGCTTCAGTCCATCACACTTCTCAGAGCTAAAGGAGGAATTACGTACCCAGTGCAAAGAAACTAAAAATCTTGAAAAAAGAGTGGAAGAATTGATAACCAGAATAATTAATGCAGAGAAGGCCATAAACGAATGGGCAGAGATGAAAACCATGACATGAGAAATACGTGACAAATGCACAAGCTTCAGTAACCGACTCCATCAACTGGAAGAAAGAGTATCAGCGATTGAGGATGAAATGAATGAAATGAAGTGAGAAGAGAAACCAAAAGAAAAAAGAAGAAAAAGAAATGAACAAAGCCTGCAAGAACTATGGGATTATGTAAAAAGACCAAATCTACGTCTGACTGGGGTGCCTGAAAGTGAGGGGGAAAATGGAACCAAGTTTGAAAACACTCTTCAGGATATCATCCAGGAGAACTTCCCCAACCTAGTAGGGCAGGCCAACATTCAAATCCAGGAAATACAGAGAACGCCACAAAGATACTCCTTGAGAAGAGCAACTCCAAGACACATAATTGCCAGACTCACCAAAGTTGAAATGAAGGAAAAAATCTTAAGGGCAGCCAGAGAGAAAGGTTGGGTTACCCACAAAGGGAAGCCCATCAGACTAACAGCAGATCTCTAGGCAGAAACGCTCCAAGCCAGAAGAGAGTGGGGACCAATATTCAACATTCTTAAAGAAAACAATTTTAAACCCAGAATTTCACATCCAGCCAAACTAAGTTTCATAAGTGAAGGAGAAATAAAATCCTTTACAGATAAGCAAATGCTTAGAGATTTTTGTCACCACCAGGCCTACCTTACAAGAGACACTGAAGAAAGCACTAAACATGGAAAGGAACAACTGGTACCAGCCATTGCAAAAACATGCCAAAATGTAAAGACCATTGAGGCTAGGAAGAAACTGCATCAACTAACGAGCAAAATAACCAGTTAATATCATAATGGCAGGATCAAGTTCACACATAACAATATTAACCTTAAATGTAAATGGACTAAATGCTCCAATTAAAAGACATAGACTGGCAAACTGGATAAAGAGTCAAGACCCATCAGTCTGCTGTATTCAGGAGACCCATCTCACACGCAGAGACACAATAGACTCAAAATAAAGGGATGGAGGAATATCTACCAAGCAAATGGAGAACAAAAAAAAGCAGGGGTTGCAATACTAGTCTCTGATAAAACAGACTTTAAACCATCAAAGATCAAAAGAGACAAAGAAGGCCGTTACATAATGGTAACGGGATCAATTCAACAGGAAGAGCTAACTATCCTAAATATATATGCACCCAATACAGGAGCACCCAGATTCATAAAGCAAGTCCTTAGAGACTTACAAAGAGACTTAGACTCCCATACAATAATAATGGGAGACTTCAACACCCCACTGTCAACATTAGACAGATCAACGAGACAGAAAGTTAACAAGGATATCCAGGAATTGAACTCATCTCTGCAGCAAGCAGACCTAATAGACATCTACAGAACTCTCCACCCCAAAATCAACAGAATATACATTCTTCTCAGCACCACATCACACTTATTCCAAAATTGACCACGTAATTGGAAGTAAAGCACTCCTCAGCAAATGTACAAGAACAGAAATTATAACAAACTGTCTCTCAGACCACAGTGCAATCAAACTAGAACTCAGACTAAGAAACTCAATCAAAACTGCTCAACTACATGGAAACTGAATAACCTGCTCCTAAATGACTACTGGGTACACATCGAAATGAAGGCAGAAATAAAGATGTTCTTTGAAAACAATGAGAACAAAGATACAACATACCAGAATCTCTGGGACACATTAGAAGGAGTGTGTAGAGAGAAATTTATAGCACTATGCCCACAAGAGAAAGCAGGAAAGATCTAAAATTGACACCCTAACATCACAATTAAAAGAACTAGAGAAGCAAGAGCAAACACATTCAAAAGCTAGCAGAAGGCAAGAAATAACTAAGATCAGAGCAGAACTGAAGGAGATAGAGACACAAAAAACCCTCCAAAAAATCAATGAATCCAGGAGTTGGTTTTTTGAAAAGATCAACAAAATTGATAGACCGCTAGCAAGACTAATAAAGAAAAGAGAAAAGAATCAAATAGACGCAATAAAAAATGATAAAGGGGATATCACCACCGACCCCACAGAAATACAAACTACCATGAGAGAATACTATAAACACCTCTACGCAAATAAACTAGAAAATCTAGAAGAAATGGATAATTTCCTGGACACTTACACTCTCCCAAGACTAAACCAGGAAGAAGCTGAATCCCTGAATAGACCAATAGCAGGCTCTGAAATTGAGGCAATAATTAATAGCCTACCAACCAAAAAAAGTCCAGGACCAGATGGATTCACAGCTGAATTCTACCAGCGGTACAAGGAGGAGCTGGTACCATTCCTTCTGAAACTATTCCAATCAATAGAAAAAGAGGGAATCCTCCCTAACTCATTTTATGAGGCCAACATCATCCTGATACCAAAGCCTGGCAGAGACACAACAAAAAAAGATAATTTTAGACCAATATCCCTGATGAACATCGATGCAAAAATCCTCAATAAAATACTGGCAAACCAGATCCAGCAGCACATCACAAAGCTTATCCACCATGATCAAGTGGGCTTCATCCCTGGGATGCAAGGCTGGTTCAACATACGCAAATCAATAAACGTAATCCAGCATATAAACAGAACCAAAGACAAAAACCACATGATTATCTCAATAGATGCAGAAAAGGCCTTTGACAAAATTCAACAGCCCTTCATGCTAAAAACTCTCAATAAATTTGGTATTGATGGAACGTATCTCAAAATCATAAGAGCTATTTATGACAAACCCACAGCCAATATCATACTGAATGGGCAAAAACTGGAAAAATTCCCTTTGAAAACTGGCACAAGACAGGGATGCCCTCTCTCACCACTCCTATTCAACATAGTGTTGGAAGTTCTGGCTAGGGCAATCAGGCAAGAGAAAGAAATCAAGGGTATTCAGTTAGGAAAAGAAGAAGTCAAATTGTCCCTGTTTGCAGATGACATGATTGTATATTTAGAAAACCCCATTGTCTCAGCCCAAAATCTCCTTAAGCTGATAAGAAACTTCAGCAAAGTCTCAGGATACAAAATTAATGTGCAAAAATCACAAGCATTCTTATACACCAGTAACAGACAGAGAGACAAATCATGAATGAACTTCCATTCACAATTGCTTCAAAGAGAATAAAATACCTAGGAATCCAACTTACAAGGGATGTAAAGGACCTCTTCAAGGAGAAACTACAAACCACTGCTCAGTGAAATAAAAGAGGACACAAACAAATGGAAGAACATACCATGCTCATGGTTAGGAAGAATCAATATCGTGAAAATGGCCATACTGCCCAAGGTAATTTATAGATTCAATGCCACCCCCATCAAGCTACCAATGAGTTTCTTCACAGAATTGGAAAAAAAAAAAACTGCTTTAAAGTTCATATGGAACCAAAAAAGAGCCCGCATCTCCAAGACAATCCTAAGTCAAAAGAACAAAGCTGGAGGCATCACGCTACCTGACTTCAAACTATACTACAAGGCTACAGTAACCAAAAGAGCATGGTACTGGTACCAAAACAGAGATATAGACCAATGGAACAGAACAGAGTCCTCAGAAATAATACCACACATCTACAGCCATCTGATCTTTGATAAACCTGAGAAAAACAAGAAATGGGGAAAGGATTCCCTATTTAATAAATGGTGCCGGGATAATTGGCTAGCCATAAGTAGAAAGCTGAAACTGGATCCTTTCCTTACTCCTTATACGAAAATTAATTCAAGATGGATTAGAGACTTAAATGTTAGACCTAATACCATAAAAACCCTTGAAGACAACCTAGGTAATACCATTCAGGATATAGGCATGGGCAAGGACTTCATGTCTAAAACACCAAAAGCAACGGCAACAAAAGCCAAAATTGACACATGGGATCTAATTAAACAAAAGAGCTTCTGCACAGCCAAAGAAACTACCATCAGAGTGAACAGGAAACCTACAGAATGGGAGAAAATTTTTGCAATCTACTCATCAGACAAAGGGCTAATATCCAGAACCTACAAAGAACTCAAACAAATTTACAAGAAAAAAACAAACAACCCCATCAAAAAGTGGGCAAAGGATATGAACAGACATTTCTCAAAAGAGGACATTCATACAGCCAACAGACACATGAAAAAATGCTCATCATCACTGGCCATCAGAGAAATGCAAATCAAAACCACAATGAGATACCATCTCACACCAGTTAGAATGGCAATCATTAAAAACTCAGGAAACAACAGGGGCTGGAGAGGATGTGGAGAAATAGGAACACTTTTACACTGTTGGTGGGATTGTAAACTAGTTCAACCATTATGGAAAACAGTATGGTGATTCCTCAAGGATTTAGAACTAGAAGTACCATATGATCCAGCCATCCCATTACTGGGTATATACCCAAAGGATTATAAATCATGCTGCTATAAAGACACATGCACACGTATGTTTATTGCAGCACTATTCACAATAGCAAAGACTTGGAATCAACCCAAATGTCCATCAGTGACA
The DNA here is from genome assembly GCF_024542745.1 of Macaca thibetana thibetana. Lineage (NCBI taxonomy): Eukaryota > Metazoa > Chordata > Mammalia > Primates > Cercopithecidae > Macaca > Macaca thibetana. Next base: position 54,523,973 of record NC_065585.1, on the reverse strand, counting down.
GACTGGATTAAGAAAATGTGGCACATATACACCATGGAATACTATGCAGCCATAAAAAAGGATGAGTTCATGTCCTTTGTAGGGACATGGATGCAGCTGGAAACCATCATTCTCAGCAAACTATCGCAAGAACAGAAAACCAAACACCGCTTGTTCTCACTCATAGGTGGGAACTGAACAATGAGATCACTTGGACTCGGGAAGGGGAACATCACACACCAGGGCCTATCACGGGGAGGGGGGAGGGGGGAGGGATTACATTGGGAGTTATACTTGATGTAAATGACGAGTTGATGGGTGCTGACGAGTTGATGGGTGCAGCACACCAACATAGCACAAGTATACATATGTAACAAACCTGCACGTTATGCACATGTACCCTAGAACTTAAAGTATAATAAAAAAATTTAAAAAAAAAAAACCTTCTGAGATAAGTGTGATGCAATTCTTTCTTAGTTTTGCTTCCCCCAAGAAACAGACCTAATACAAGGATTTGAGTGAAAATTATTTATTTGGGAGGTGAAGGAAACACCAGTTGGGAAGTGGAAAAAAAAAAAAAAATAAGAAAGGAAGGAAAGGCCACCAATAATGCATGCAATATAAAGCAAGGTACTGCTGTAAGCCACTACTGGGCAACTCAGCATGACAGTGTGGAACACACTTCAAAGTCTGAGTGGGCCATAAGCTTCCCAGCATTCTCCACGTGCATGTGAGAAGCAGCGAGCGAGCTTCAGAAGGCCTTCAGGCAAACAGAGGCAGTCGTTGGCTGTTGGAAGCTTGGCAGATATGAGCTACTTCCCATTACATGCACACACAAGTCTGAGGGCATGTAGACATCTGCTGCAGAAGCATTAGCTTCACAGCCAATCCTGTCAGGAAAAGGAGGTGATTACCCTTGAGATCATAAGGTGTATAAGACTCTTGCAGGTTCAGAAAGAAGGAAAATGGTATTTCTGGCAGAAGGACAAGTGTGAGGGCATTCCAACCAGAAAATCTGTGGCACTTAGAGAAGTCCCAAGTCCTAGCATACAGGAACATGCCAAGAAGAGAGACGGGAGGGAAAACTGCTGAGAATTGAGGCTAGATGGGGAGGCAGGACAAAGTCAGAGTCAGCCTTGAACCCCATCTAAAGATCTGGATCCAGCACCATGAGATACTTGTGATGCATAGAAATAGGGATACACTATAAAGGATTATGGCACGATTTAAATAGCATAAACTTGGTGACAATCAGGACCTCTTTTGACTTTCAGATCTTTTGCTTTGTAATTGAATGACTTCAGTCAAGGAATTTGAGTCCCCACTCTGGTACTGGGGGCATATCAATGCACAGAACACAAATGGAAGCCCTGCCTTCATTAGATTTGGGGGTGAAGGGTAATGTATAATTACATAAGTAGTAAATAACAATATCAGATAGAAGTATATTGATGAAAGGGCAGTGGGACAAAGAGTGACTGGGCTATGCAGCTAGACATATCAGGAAAGGCTGGTCTGAAAAGGGTACATTGAAGCTAAGACCCAAATAATGAGGAGGCAGAAATGCTGAGGAAAAGGCATACTGTGTATGAGATATAGCAAATGAGACTATTCTAAAGCAGAGATCTGAAATGTGGCTTAAGATGGGGGCAGGAGGCAGATCACATTATAAGGAATTAGGAATTTCATCTAAGGGTAATGGGAAGCCACTGGATAGTTTCAAGCAGTGGAGTGAAAAATGATAAAATATACAATTTTTAACTTACTCGTGCTCCTCTCTGGAGAGTGGATCATAGGCAGGCAAGCATGGAAACAAGGAGACCACAGGGGAGGCTGTTACAGTAGTCTAAGGGAGAAATGAGGGTGGCCTGGGTCCACAGCTGTGGAGAAGGTGAGAAGTGGTTGGAATCCACTATTTTAGAGACTGTCAGGGCTTATTCACAAATGATGAGAAGGACTGTTGTTCATAAACAATGAGAAGGATGAGGAAGGGAAAGAGATGATTTGAAGCTACTGAGTGAATGGTGGTTTGATTAATGTTCTGTGTCTTATGTTATCTAAATTTCACGTTATTGTGGAAAAAGGACTGCAAAGTATAAACCCAGACTTTAAAAGTCTTCAGTAGTCGTAACAGCATCTCTATTATTATTATGTCATGATGCAAAAGTAATTTGATGTATTAAAAATAATTCTAGGCCAAACCCTGCCCATTTTCCAGAAGTAAGCATGATTCCTTGTGCCTCATCTCTTGTAACATCCCCTGTCTTACCTGTAATCTCTTATAAACTCTTCCTCCACTTCCCCAGGTGATTATTTCTCATCTACCACTCTGTTACTTAACATCCTTAACTTTTCTTGGCTTCTGTTTTTCAGATGGCTCTACCCCATCCTCATGTCTCTACCCCATCCTCATGTCTCTTGACCCATGAACTAAATCTTGAGCCTCTGTTCGCTCACTCCACTAATCAGCAACTTAACTCAGGCTGACTTGACGAAATACCATCGACTTGGTGGTTTAAACAACAGAAATTGATTTCTCACAATTCTGGAGGCTGTAAGTTTGAGATTATAGTGCCAGTGTGGTTGGGTTCTGGTGAGGGCCCTCATGTGGTGAGGTGAGCAAGGTCCTATCTTTCCCTTCTTTGTCATCCTATAAGGGTACTGATCCCATCATGGGGACCCACCCTCGTGACCTTTTCTAAACCTAGTTACCTCCCAAAGGTCATGTGTCCAAATACCATCACATTGTAGGACAAGGCTTCAACGTATGAATTATACAGGAATAGAAACATTGAGTCCATCATAAAAGGGCATCGTGGTAGTGACAATAGTATGAACAGCTGTGAGGGTGAGAAGGAACACTTTATTGTGTGTATCTTTACCATGAGCTCCCATTCTGCTGAACTGATGATAGGAAATTTAAAAGTCATGCAGGAGGTCACCCAGTCTATGCCACATTTTGTATTTCATATGCAGTGTCAAAGAGTTAAGAAGAGGGTATTTCGGCCGGGCGCGGTGGCTCAAGCCTGTAATCCCAGCACTTTGGGAGGCCGAGACGGGCGGATCACAAGGTCAGGAGATCGAGACCATCCTGGCTAACACGGCGAAACCCCGTCTCTACTAAAAACACAAAAAATTAGCCGGGCGAGGTGGCGGCGCCTGTGGTCCCAGCTACTCGGGAGGCTGAGGCAGGAGAATGGCGGGAACCCGGGAGGCGGAGCTTGCAGTGAGCTGAGATCTGGCCACTGCACTCCAGCCTGGGCGACAGAGCGAGACTCCGTCTCAAAAAAAAAAAAAAAAAAAAAAAAAAGAGGGTATTTCTGGTTATTGGTCATTTCTCCACATAGGTTTCTTCTGACACGTCCATGTGAATGTCTCCTTAATCCCCTCTTTGTGTTCTTTTCTTCCAGTCTCAGGGTGTTGTCAAAGAAAAATTACACTGAAAAAACTTAAACGGGCAAGGAAACTTTATTCAAGACTATTGCAATAAGGATCAAGACTATGACAATAGGGGAGAGATGTTGAACTCAACTTTGTTGGAATGAAAAGCAAGACAGTTTTTAAGCATTGGGGTGAACTGCTGGAAAAGTATTGGAGGACCATTGAGTGGGGAGATTGATCAATGTGATTAGGCCTTTGGTATTTTCTCACTGGCGCTGATCTAAGTCAGGCCCCTACCCTCCTACAAAGATGAGGAGATAGGACCCTATCTTTCTTGATGATTACATTTCAAGGGGATGACTCACAGGTCATTGAAAATGACATTCTTTGGGTGCAAAACTGGCAAAAGGCTGAGAGATTTATATACCTCTTGCAGAAAAAATAACTTGCAATTCCAAGTTTTCTAAAGCAAATGCACTAAGAAAAAAGAGGCCGGGAACTTTTAGTCAGAAAGAAACCTATCTGAAATACAGTGAGGCTGCAGGTAAGAATGAAGGCATCTTGGTGAATGTGGAGGATTTGCTTAAGGTCCTATAATTCTTGGTCTTGGCAGTATCACCCAAGCACTCTTCTCTGGAATCTTTCAGCTTCCCAGGAGTTTTCGCCAGGGAAGTGTTATGAGTATCCTGCTCCAGTGCTTCAGCCCTCTCTCCATCAACCCTAGTGAGGGAATCCTCCTTTGCTTTATAGGCAGGGGCATAAGGGCTTGGAGGAGTGGGCTCTTGTCTACTTCCCTTTTCTTCCAAGTCACTCTGCTTCTTTGGGAAATCTCTCTATTCTTTTTGTTTCCTAATTGACCTCAGTGATCCATTACAAGGAAAATCAACCAACGAAAAATGAGTTTCTTTTTCATCCAGGATTGGACGAAGGTAATTTTCAAACCCTCCCAGTGAGCGGAGGGCAAGTGGAGGGTAAGGAGGAAATTTTACATTTTGACTTTCCAATGTAACAAAAAAAAAAAGAAGGAAGGAAAATGAAAAGCAGTGCTAAGTTTTCATACTTAAACAATTATGTTCATACTCTGGCACAAAGATAATGTACTTCATAGAACGGTTGTGAGTTTAATGGGAAAACTCATATTTCTGGAAGAAATTCTGACTCTTAAGTACTCATTAAATAAGCTCCTTTCTCCCTCCTACACTTTCATTAAGAAATGAAGTATTACCTGTATGTTGGTAAAACACAGAGTGCCTTTTCCAAGATCTTTCTAAATCCTTTCTCTTCTGAATTTCAAACTTCAGCCTATCAATCTTTACAAAATTCTATAGAAATTGTTGATCAAATTTCAATGTTTAGGACAAAAGAAAAAGTACCACCCTTTAATTTCTCAGTGGAAAGGCCTTGTGGGTCAGCCTTATCATTAACAAGTTCATTTATTACTGCTATGAGGCAGTCGAGCTTGCAGTGTTAATTAACTCTATGAGGGATGCCTCATAGAGTTAATTATGTTATTTTCTATGTTGCCCTACAAAATAACAGTAGGCACTGTGAGGTACTGTCACCCGCTGGTGCTCCACCTAAGCTCATCTTCATGTTCACTGCCCCACTATTACCTAGAAACCACTTTTTTCCTGATTTAGGACTAAACAGCAGATAATGTGGATGTGAGAAATGTGACTATATATAGAAGATATATATGAGATACATAAGATATATATATATATCTTAGTTTCTCACTTTTAGGTAAAGACAATGGAATCAGGGTACAGAGGGAAGTACTTAGACTTTTAGATTCTGCTCGGTCCATAGTAAGCTTCCCATGATGTTATGTCCCTACTCTTCCGATGATATATAGGCAGATTCCAAGTATTTAGAAATTGTTCACTTGCATCTCCTTCCTTTCCTCACTTTGTTTTCATACTTGTCCCCTGCTTGCTGTGCATATGCATAGATTATGAGAACTGTGACTCCACTAATTGAGGCTGCTGTTGCCTGGTAGGGTTCAAAGGCAGCAGCAGTCGTGCTGGAACTGCATATTCCTTCTGTCACATTCTTCTTGTCTCTATTCCATGTACACAGCTCTATACCACAGAGTCCAAATGCAGACTGCTTGTTTCCATTGTTTTGATTCCGGCATCTATTCCTCCTGCCCTGGGGATGATGAATAATTGAAAACTGAACATGAGCTTAATTTGGTATGCCTTGGAAGTGGTTTTTTATGCTGATTTGGTTTTATGTTCTCTGAAACATCAAGGGCCAGGCTCCAATGTCAGGAATAATTACTATATCCCATATGTGACACACCTCAAAAATGAACAGGGGACACAGATGACTTCCTACATCATTAGGAATAGTTTTAGATATCTTAATAAATGTCAAGGATGATAAAGAGAATTTTATAGCCCTCTTTTTGGGAAAATAAATCTTTTCTATTTTGGAAATAAATGTTTTCATTTTACAAGGGATTGTAGAAAATTATGTCCAAAACTCTATGCTCCTTGTGTCATTCAATTGCTTTCCCTAGATAATCAGTCAGGGTAGAACCTTCATTAATAGGATACCAAAGATGCTCACACTTCTCTGCTGCTGTATTAAAGAATGCACCTGAAACTGGAGGTTATCATGTTAAGTAAAACAAGCCAGGCACAGAAAAACAAATATCACATGTTCTCACATATTTGTGGGACCTAAAAATCAAAACAATTGAACTCATGGAGATAGAGAATAGAAGGAGGGTTGCTGGAGGATGGGAAGGGTAGCGGGGAGGATGGAGGAAAGGTGGGGTTGGTTAATGGGTACAAAAAAATAGAAAAAAATGAGTAAGACCTAGTGTTTGATAGCACAACAGGGGAACTATAGTAAATAATAAATTAATTGTACATTTAAAAATAACTAAAAGGGTATAATTGGATTGTTTCTAATACTAAGGATAAATGCTTGAAGGGCTGGATACCCAATTTTCCATGACATGATTTTTACGCATTGCATGCCTGTACCAAAATATCTCATGTATCTCATAAATACATACACCTACTATGTATCCCCCAAAATCTAAACTTTAAAAAAAATTTTAAGGCCAGGCGCAGTGGTTCATGCTTGTAATGCCAGCACTTTCGGAGTCCAAGGTGGGCAGATCACCTGACGTCAGGAGTTCAAGACCAGCCTCAACACAGAGAAACCCCGTCTCTACTAAAAATACAAAATTAGCTGGGCGTGGTGGTGCATGCCTGTAATCCCAGCTACTCGGGAGGCTGAGGAAGGAGAATTGCTTGAACCTGGGAGGCAGAGGTTGCAGTGAGCCAAGATCACGCCATTGCACTCCAGCCTGGGTAACAAGAGCAAAACTCTGTCTCAAAAAAAATAAAATAAATCAATAAGTCAATAAATCAATAGAGATTTAAAAGAATGAAGCTGATATGCACTAGCCCCGACCGCCCTACACAAAATTTATATGCTGAAGTTGCATTCTCTGGCACCTCAGAATGTGGTCATATTTAGAGACATGATCTTTACAGATGTAGTTAGGTTAAAATTAGGTCATTAGAGTGAGCCCTATCCAATATGACTAATACCTTTATAAAAGGCGGAAATTTGTACAGTCACCTAACAGAGGGATGATGATGTGAACATAACAGGGAGAAGACAGCCATCTATAAGCCAAAGAAAGAAGCCTGGAATAGACAAACCCTTCCTTTATGGCTTAACATCTTGATCTCAGACTTCAAGTCTTCAGAAATGTGAAAAAAATACATTTCTGTTTTTTAAGCCACCCAGTTTCTGATACCATGTTATTGCAGCCCTAGCAAACTAACACAGCATTTTTCTGTCAACCCAAGGCAGGAACACCTGTGACTAGCTGACTCCATCCTTCCTGTTCACAGCTGATTGGACCAGAGGAAGTACACCTAATCCAAGAGAGCAAAACCACTGACTGTCCAGCAGCCAATGAGAGTTTCTAAAAAATCTGAACCAAAAGGCAAAGCTGAAAAGGAGGACGTTGTTGTCTTTAAGGGCAGAGCACTGTAGTGGGTCTGGCTTCTATGTGGCCCCTTGTTGGGCTCGGTGGTTGTTGGCTCCGTGATTGTGGGCTCTGTGGTTGTTCACTCTTTTGTTTGTTTGTTTGGATTCCACATGGTCTGTGGCCTTAACATAAACTGGGGTAAAAAATTTCAAAGAATTCTTACCTCAGAAAACAGAAGTCAGTCAAGAAGGGACCAGACGCAAGCCGACAAAGGTGAACCGGGGAAGAGAGGAAAAAAATGAGGAAGTGAGAGGTGCAACATGCTAGCAGCCCTCGCTTGCTCTCGGCGTCTCCTGGGCCTCAGCGTCCGCTCTGGCCACATTCGAGGAGCCCTTTAGCCCGCCGGTGCGCTATGACAGCCCCTCTCTGGGGCTGGCCGAGGCCGAAGCCGGCTCCCTCTGCTCAGGGGGAGATGTGGAGGAAGAGACGCGGGCGGGAGCCGGGGCTGCGCGCTACGGTGCGGGTTCCGGGTGGGCGCGGGCTCGGCGGGTCCAGCACTCGGTGTGGCCGGCCGGCGGCTGCTGGGCCTGATTGGAGGCTAGGTCCCGTGCGTGGACCGCCGTTGCCTCTTCGCGGGGTCATTGGCCACGATGGCAGGTCTCCCTCTCTTTCTTGTTTCCCCCCTTTTCCTCTTGGGACAAGCTCCCGCTAGGCTGCCGGAGTGCCCAGGCTAGGAGCTGCAAAGTCCCCAGGGCACTGGCAGTGAAACATGAACCCAGCTGGGCTTCTGGGAGGGGTGGGGACTCGGAGAACTTTTCTGTCTAGCTGAAGGATTGTAAACGCACCAATCAGCACTCTGTGTCTAGCTAACGGTTTGTAAACAGCACCAATCAGCACTCTGTCAAAACGGACCAATCAGCTCTCTGTAAAACGGACCAATCAGCTATCTGCAAAATGGACCAATCAGCAAAATGTGCGTGGGCGGGGGGGGGGGGGGGGGGGGGGGGGGGGGGGGGGGCCAGGCAAGGGAATAAAAGCAGGCCACCCTGCCATGAATTTTGCTGCTGCCCACTGCTTGTGTCCCTGCTGCCTGTATGAGCTGTAACACTGCAGAAGGCTGCAGCTTCACTGCTGAAGCTACCAAAACCACGGACCCACGGGGAGAGATGAACAACTCTAGACAGGAGGAACCAACGGCTCCCGACGCGCCACCTTTATGAACTGTACCAGTCACTTAGAAGGTCTGTATGAAGTCAGTGAGACCACGAAGCCACCAGAAGGAAGAAAGTCTGGACACATCTGAAGGAACAAACCCCGAACACACCATCTTTAAGAACTGTAGCACTCGTGGCTGGGGTCCGCGGCTTCATTCTTGAAGTCAAGGAGAGCAAGAACCCACCAATTCCGGACACAGAAAGGAGAATAAACATGTTACTGTCTTGATTGTGAAGCCAAATTCATCCATTCATTCATACTATAGAGCCCCTGTGTTAGGCCCTGGGCTAGATGCTGGTAACCCAGTAATAACTAAGACTTCGTCTCCATATCCAAGAAGCTTAAGGTCTAGAAGTATTTGGCTTATTGGTTATTTTGAACTTGCCTTACCTCTGTCTCTTTGATTACAATAGATCAGTTAACAATTTCTCCCTCATTATGTCCAGCTGTGTTTTTAAATGATTCATTCTTGCCTGTATGTCTGCGCATATATATATATACACACACACAATGTAATTTTTTCTGCCACTCCTATTATTTATTATAAACTAGGAGGGAAGCAGTGTCCACATAGTTATGAGAGAGAATAAGTCAGAAAAATTAACTTTCCTTCTTTCTTATGTTTAACGATGGATCTAGAAGAAAAAATTCTGGAACCAAGGAAGTATATTATTTTAATATCCCTCTCTCCTTTTATACCTCTTTTTTATCACTTACTTCCTCTGTCTCCAGGTTGTAAGCGTGTCTGAGAATCATTTCCGGGCTTGATCCCTGATCCATGAAGTACACCATGCTCTGAAGTTTTTTATTCCTCCTCCCATCTTCTCCACTTCTGCATTAAAAACCTCCAATAAATTCAGTGCAAGTGAATTACCTGGTGTCAGGAAAAGTGTAATCAGAGGGAACTCAAATGTATGAATGTTTTTGACTAATAATACTTTACCCTCCTTGTAGGTTTTCTGGTCTTTCAAAGAAGATACTTATTAATATAAATTACTGTCCATCTATTAGAATTACAGGCAATGTAGAAAAATGAAGTTTCAAAATTCTAGAGATACGTGTACAATGGACCACCAAAAGAGCAGGAAAATTCCCTGTTGGATTCTATCCCTGTTGTCAACATCCCTAACTGCCTCTTCATTCAGTTTGTCTTCTTCCATTCCTTAGAGACTGTTTGCAAGATTTTTTGCAAAATCCAGGGTTTTGTGGGATTTATTTTTCTTAAAGGAGGTGAGATGAAGTTACAAGAGAAATGTGGAACAGGAGTACCTGTCTTCTGTATAGGTCAACTAACTTAATCATCCTTTTATTCCTTTTTATTTAAGAAGTATGTATTAAGAGTCTACTTTCTTGTCTTTTCTATACTTGGGATACAAGTAACCAGTATGGAAATTGGTTACTTGGCATACAGTAATACAAAGCCTCTGCCTTTGTAATACTCACTTTTGGGAGCGTGCAAGGTTCATAAAGCTACATGATCTGGCCAAAGTTTGTCACTGCAGGAGTATGAAGTGCACGTGAGGGAAGAGTGGCTTACAGCAGATGAGGTAATAAAAACAGTGTTCAAAGCTAAGACATGCATGGTGCTTGCTATGTGCCAGGTGACAGTATGTCCTTTACATACAACTCACATATAATTATTTTGTTCTCAAAAACTCTGGGAATTAGATACTATTGTTACCATCATCATTCCTGTTTTACAAATGAGGAAACTGAAACACAAAATAATGAGAGCCATGGAGCTGATTATTGATGAAGTTGGGCTGTGGACACAGGCATCTGGCTGCCAAATCTATATGCTTCACCACCACCCTATTGCTGGCATGAGATTGTTTTCTGTAAGTTGAATTTTAAAAACAGAAATTTTGGATACAATGCCATTAGGCTGAAACTAACCCTGTGAGATCCTCTAGGATTGTAAGTGGGAAATGTGGACATGCTATGCTTTTGTAAAATTATTGCAGTGATATTTATAATTAAAACTTGAAACTAAAAACTGTCGTTTTCTGAAATGTTAGAAAAGCAGATTAATATGTAAAGTGGTAAAGAAAAGCAACTTTTTAAAATTTGTCCAGTTCTGTCATTAACTTACTGCATGTCTGAAGGTTAGATCACATGAACTCTCCAGATTTGAAATTCCTCATACGGTGGGTGATCATATAATTAATTGTCCAAATGGGGACACTTAGCAATGAAGGGGGGCCCTATTAATAATTACACTGGGACAATATTGCCAGGCAAACCACAGTAGATTGTTCACTTATGTATCAAAATGAGGCTACAAGAGCTGATCCCTAAATTCACTTCTAGTTGCAGTGGGTGTGTTTGTGTTGGCCTGACGGACTGTTTATCCAATGTATTAGGATCAGTTAGTAAGAGGCAGAAGGAAAACTCAGAGGTCTGACTTAACCCTGTTATGGTTAACAAGGTCTGTGCCTAGATTAGGACATTTTTATTCTAGCAAATAAAATAATAACAATGTATAAATTGACCACATTTATATTAAATTGAAATTGTGCAGGAGAAAACAAATGCAAGTTAATTCCAAGTAGGCTTAATGCCCAATCACTACTATGAAAATACAACAAAACGAAACCAATGCCCAAGAAAGGCTGCCAATTAGAAAGAAAGAATTAATTTAATTCATAACAGGTTTTAATTTTGAGTCCTCAAGACTGAACAGCTAACTTGGGTACCTCCAACCAGCATGACACCGAGAACAGTGTGACCTGATTTAAAAGAATATTGAGTTTGTACAAAGACCATTGGCAGGAGATCTTAGAGTCTTCATTCATGTATTCATTTAATGGATTGGCAAAAGCTTGTTATGTGCCAAACATTGCTATGGGCTGATGATACAACTAAGTAAAAACATAACCCTTGCCCCGGAGGAAATACCAGTCAGATCTTGACACCGCCATATACATGCAGTGAGGCTTTGGATATATCATTTAACTTTTCTGAGTCTCGGTTTCCTTAAAGTAAAATGAGGGAACTAAAAATGCATGGTCACTAAAAATCATCATTTGGCTAGTTAAATTTTATGAAATCAGAAGTTCTGTCTGGATAAATGTTAACCTTTAGCTGGTTTCACTATGTTAGATAATAACGTTAGGGAAAGTTTTGAGAATACAATAGGCATGCTACTGTTTTTCTCCATAATCATTGTGTTGAAAAAAAGAGATGTTTTCCTTTCACCCATAATTTTCCCTTTGTTCACTATCTTCAGGCCACATTTTCCATGTGTTTGGCAGCATGTGCTATGGTCTGAATGTGTCCCCCAAAAAGCTGGTGTTGGAAACTTAATCCTCAGTGCAACAGTGTTGGGAGAGAAGCCTAATGGGAGGTTTGGATCATGAGGTCTTGGCTCTCAAGAATGGATTAATGCTGATTATAAAGGTGGTTTGCCAGATTCCAGCCCCTCAATCTTGAACTTCCTAGCCTCCAGGACTATGAGTAATCAATTTCTGTTCCTTTGAAATTACCTAGTCCAAGATATTCTGTTATAAGCATCACAAAATGGACTAAAACAGCTTGTAAGTATGCAGTTTCAGAATGCATGATACCAGTGGTCTTCAAATGTAGATAGCTAGGCCTCACCTCCAGGGTTTCTGTTTGGTAGGTCTGATGTGTCAGATTAAAATGACCAACTACCCCACGTTTCCTGGGACTATAAGTTTTAGCACTAAAAGTTTTTTCTCTTTCCAACCCACCCCCCCCCCCCCCGCCTTTTTTTGGATACAGAGTCTTACTCTATTGCCCAAGCTGAAGTGTAGTGACATGATCATGGCTCACTGCAAGCTTCAAACTCTTGGACTCAAGGGAAACTCTCAGCTTGGCCTCCCAAGTAGCTGGGACTACAGGTGCACACCACAATGTCTGACTATTTAAAAAAATATTTTTTGTAGAGATGGGGGTCTTGCTATGTTGCTCAGGCTGGTGCTGAACTCCTAGGCTCAAGCAATCCTCCTGCCTTGGCCTCCCAAAGTGCTGGGATTATATATGTGTGCCACCTTGCCCACCTCTTTTATCTCAAGAAACTCTTCAGTCTCAGATAAGACAGACCAGTTGTTCACCCTAGGTAGAGCATAAGAATTCGTATTTTTAACAAGTTCCCAAATGATACATATACAGATGATCCAGGGGCCACATATTGAGAACTACTGCTCCATAGCTATGGTTTTCATCCTTGGCTGTCCATTAGAATTATTTGAGGAGTGTAAAAATGATATTTATTCTTATCTAACTGATCTCAGTTACAGCCAGGTAATTGTCCTTGTTAAAAGCTTCTCAGGTGATCCTAGAATACAGTCAAATTTAAGAACCACTGCTTAGATCCATGAAGCTAATCACTGAACACTTTTGACTCTGTCCTGTTAACCTCCTGTAATTGCATTGTCTTGCCGTCTTTACTGCCCCTGCTGTGATTCAAGACATCATTTCCTGCTTGTATGGTTGCACTAATCACATGACTGACTTCCCTCCCTTCAAGTTTCTCACACCATCTCTACTTCATGCTTTCTGCAACTGCTGGAGGAATCTTACTAACATTAATATTTGATTATATTACTCCGTTTCTGAGGATCTGATGGACTTTCTTATATTAATGTAATTCATGTTATCTGCTCTAAAAAGTAATTGCCAAATCCCAGCTACTTACCACAACAAAGGTTTATTTCTTTGCCGTGCCATAGTCCAATGGCTGTTCTCCTGAACAATTCTTCTTCCAGAACTGTGGTGACAGCAGTTCTCCCATTTTGTAGCTTCATGATCCCTAGGGCTTCCTTGGAGTCCTCCCTTGCATCACTTCCATTTAGTTAACTGAGAGATGGATGGACAGAATGTGGAACATGACACAGGATATTTAGAGGCTGGGCCCTGAGGTCGTATACATCACTTCTGCACATATTCCGTTGGCCAGAATAAAAACCTTGTAGCCCCAGCTAGATGCCAGGTGATCTGGAGAATGTCTTATTGTGTGCCTAGAATGAAAATGAATTAGCACAGTGACTATAAAGTATTATCTCTGTTGCAACTTTTATCAGAGTAATACAAACTCAAACACATTGTGGGTAATTTATTGGGTTGTATTACACTCATTAAAATTACTCCTCATTGCCTTCAGTATAAAGTTCAAAGTCTTGTGCTTGACTTGCAGTGATCTTAAGATTCTGGTCCTGACTCACTTTTCAGTGTCAACTTTTGATACTTTTCACAGGCATTCCCTGTCGTATTCCCAAAATGTCCCATGCCGTCATGCCAATTTGAGGGTCTGAAAAATCTTTCTCCATTTCTTCACTTAACTCTTTCTTCCTAGCTTCTCAGAGCTCAGTTCAAGAGCCAACTCAGAAAGCATTTTCTGAATCTCCATCACCTTCTGCTTCCCAATTTGAAATTGTTGCTCCTATTCTCCATTCTAATAGCCCCTGGCATTCCACACTCATAGACCTCATTCCATTGTATATCTTTGACATGGTCCAGAACATCTTGATTATGAGCATCTTGTGGGTGACAAAAGTGCTTTTTCTCATTGTGCTTAATACTACGTGACACCTGGCATGTAACAGACCTTGAATAAATGCTTGTTTGGTTAAATGAATGACTGTTTAAAGACAATTTTTTAAAACCCTGATATCATACCACAGAGTAGTCGAGATGGTTTCCATTGCAATTTGATAGGCGTAAGCAGAGTCCCCTACTTCAGACACTTGTGTGTGTTGAACTATTGAATATCCCTTTCATATTTCAAATGGGGCACTGTATTAAACATGTATTCACCATTAAACACAGCCTTTCTTGGATTGATTTCTCAGTTTGTATATCAAATTGTTATGCAGATTCCATCAGAATAGGATCCAGAAGTGTTTTAATAAGAGCTGAGATTTTTAAACTGAAAAATATATTCAGAGTATGGGCTATTTAATGAAAAAAGACCTGGATTTTATACCACACTGGAAGTCTTAGCCAGATATAGCATAAAAACATATGACTGAGGTCCAAAGGACACACAAATAAGTGGGTAAGGACAGGGGGCAGGGCAAGATAGCAGAATAGAGGCCTCCACTAATTGCACCCCCAATAAGGACACCAACTTAACAATTATCTATGCCAAAAAAAAGCACTTTCATAAGAACCAAAAATCAGGTGAGCACCCACAGTACCTGGTTTTAACTTCATTATCACTGAAAGAAGCACTAAAGAGATAGGAAAAATAATTTTGAATCACCAATGCCACCCCTTCCCCATCCCGCCACAGTGGGAATGAGGTGCAGAGAGCATTTTGCCATGCTGGGGAGAGGAAAACACAGCATAGATGGAGGCATTGAACTCATTGTTGCCCTATTATAACAGAAAACAAAACTGAACCAAACTCAGCTGACGCTCACCCATGGAGGGAGCATTTAAACCATCCCTAGCCAGAGGGGAATCACTGATCCCAGTGGTCCAAACGTCAGTTCCTACAAACCTCACTACAGTGGGCTAAAGTACTCTGGAGTTCTACCTAAGCTAGAAAGACAATCTAGGTGACATGGACAGGAAATCCTAGGTAAGTCCTAATGTTAAACTGGGCCCAGAGACAATAAACTGGGTGGCATGCAACATACACAGACACCAGAGGGGTGGCTAAGGGAGTGCTGGCATTACCACTCCCCTAACCCCAAGCTGAACAGCTAATAGCTTTAAAAGAGACCTCTTCCCTCTGCTTGAGGAGAGGAGAGAAAAGAGTGGGGGAAGACTTTGTCTTGCATTATGGATACCAGCTCAGACACAGCTCAGAGTGAACTATTACTTTGGGAGGTTGAGGCAGGCAGATCACTTGAGATCAGGAGTTTGAGACTAGCCTGGCCAACATAGTGAAGCCCCATCTCTACTAAAAATACAAAAATTAGCATAGCGTGATGGTGCACACCTGTAATCCCAGCTACTTGAGAGGCTGAGGCAGGAGAATTGCTTGAACCTGGGAGGCAGAGGTTGTAGTGAACCAAGATGGCACCATTGCACTCCAACCTGGGCAACAGAGTAAGACTCTGTCTCAAAAATAAACAAACAAACAAATAAATAATTAAAGAACTTTATGGTATGTGAATTGTGTCTCAATAAATCTGGTTTTGTTTTTTTTTTCTTTTTGAGATGGAGTCTCACTCTGTCGCCCAGGCTGGACTGCAGTGACGCAATCTCTACTCACTGCAAGCTCCGCCGCCTCCCAGGTTAATGCCATTCTCCTGCCTCAGCCTCCCTAGAAGCTGGGACTACAGGCGCCCACCACCACACCCGGCTAATTTTTTTGTATTTTCACTAGAGACGGGGTTTCACCATGTTCGCCAGGATGGTCTCAATCTCCTGACCTCGTGATCCACCTGCCTCGACCTCCCAAAGTGCTGGGATTACAGGCGTGAGCCACCACCCCCAGCCAATAAATCTGTTTTTATAATAGATATACATATATATATATATATATAGAGAGAGAGAGAGAGAGAGAGAGAGAAAGTTGCTGAAGACAAATCTCAGCTTTCATTGTTTTTTTCCTTGAACAGCCCTTGGGATTATATATTAATAGTTATAAATGCAGTGGCCTGATGGCCTTAATGAGGGCTCAGCTAGCTCCACTAACTAGTCAATGACCCAGTAACAGCAGCAGACAAAGTTGTCACCTTCCAATGGAAATCACCTTTATTTTCCTTAGCATTGATCTGTTGTACACCATCCTGTAAATATATACTGGATAATTATCTTCCCTTGTTTGCATTTTTAGCATGAGAGATGGTCAGAGCTTATATCAGAAAGATAATTCCAAGGTTCCTTCCCATTTTCATCTACCATCTTCTGGGATATAGTTGGCATAGAAAGATGGCAATGTGTATGTGACTGTACAAAAATATATTTCTGGAGTATTTCCATTTGCCTTTCTATATCCATTCTTTACTCCTCTCAACTCTGGGAGCTGACCTTTACTGACTGTGTCTACAAATTCCCTTACCTTTTCTGACTAGGTTTGTTCATAGGCTGCATGAACAGTGAATCAGAGGTTGGAGAAAAGGTTCTGTACAATTATCCAACTGGCTCCCTCCCTGTGGGTTACAACAGGTAAGATGCCTATCTACAGAAGTCCACAGGTCCAGTAGGTTGACCTCTAGGATGCTGGAAGTTACCTCCAGTTACTCAGCAAGGTTGTGTTAATTGCTCCTTCTGGATTGGTGTTGGTTCCGTGCAATTGCTAGTCCCATAGTGTTTTATTACCTCTCATCGGTTTCCCTTAATCCAGTAAATAGTCTCTTAAACATTCAGTAAAGAAATGCCTCTTTACTGAAGTTTCCAGCTGGAGAATGCCCTTTCTTTCCTACAGGGCTCTGACTGATACAGTAACTGTCTGACTAGCAACACATAGTTGATATTTAGCAGCCAGTTGAAAGGCTGCAAATAGACTGTGTGCTTAATCTCTTTTCATAAACTACAAATGCTTAAAAAGTTATTTATGATCAATGCAAAAGTGTCATATATTTAATACTATTTGGAAGACATTTCCAGGTGCATAATGCCAATCCACAATTCAATCCCTCCTGGCAAACGATGTTATAAATAAGAGGGAGAGAGTTTAAATTAGTGCTCTCTAGACTCAGAGTTAGGGGTTAAGAGCACTACACATCGAATTGAAATCTCCAGTTCCATAAAAAGTGCCAAGCATTCTCTTAATGTAACTTTTGGAATACTATTGACTGAGTGAAATTTTGAGGTCTCAGAAGTTGAACATTCACATGGCCATCGTAAGTGCCCTGTCTGACATGTCTCTGCTTAGTCAACATGTCTGCATTTAATTACCACCATGAGTAAATTTATCTCCAGCCCTACTTGCACTACATGGATATATGTTTTAAAAATCATTTTGCTTATTAATGCATATTAATACATAGTCTTAAGGTGCACATATTGCAAAATAAAATAAGCTATGGGTGACATGACAACTCTCCCACTTACTAGCTGTCTCACAAAGTTAATCTCTCTAAACCTCAGCGTTCTGAAATTAAAGAGGATGATAACAATTTTTACATCATGGATTCTTGTAAGATACAAACGAATTAGTAAATCTAAGTGTTTAGCACAGTAACTCATAAAAAGCACTAAGTGAATGGTGACTATCCTGTTATGTGTCTCTCTTTTCCTAGTGATAAACTGTTATGTAACAATTTATTACATAACAGAGAGTGGCACATTTTCTTCTGTGGCCAGCAGCTTCCAGGCTACCATGTCTGTTCCCACAGTCACTGTATTTATTTCTGGGAATGGCATTCCAGCTGAGAGTTCAGAAACTGTAGAATAGGAAGCAACTTTAGACATGAGGTAGTCCAACCTGCTCAATTTAATGATGAGAAATCCAGGACCCAGATGAGTAAAATGGCCTATGGGCTTACTGATGCAGCAGCCACGCAGGAGCTGGCAGCAGCGCTTCCATTTCCCGTGTAGTTACCCTGTTCACCACACAGTGGAGATGCCTTCAGAAATGGTTTCTGAGAGCATAGCTTCTGCCCTGAGTCCCAGATCTCTCTTTGGATCACACTGCTTGGTCTTTCATGCCTATGGCCCAGTGAAGTTTCCAATCCTGTTCTCACCACCACCACCACCACCACGACAACCACGAACTCAAACTGGACATTATAACATTATAAGACAGGTGCTAAGAGCTCTGCTTACAACTCTCCAAGATGCAAGCTCAAGTCAGAGCTCCTAATTTAGGCATAAATTAACTGGAAGACATTTTGAAATAAATAATTTTCTCCTGCCTTCAGGGCAAAGAAATCAGATGCATGAAGGGTAAAGACCCTGGTCAAAATCACCAGACACAAAAGGTCATATATTGTGTGATTCGCTTTATATGGAATATCCAGAAAAAGTACATCTAGAGACATGGAAAATAGAGTAGTGATTGTTAGGCTGGAGGAAGGGTAAATGGGCACTGATTTTGCGTTTGGAGTGAGGAAAATGTGGAACTAGATAAAGGTGATGGCTTTGTATATAAAGATACGGAATGTCTCTGAATTGTATACTTTAAAATTATTAATTTTATGTTATGTGAACTTGATTTCAATTTTTAAAAATCACATTAATACAATTATATTATTGCTTGCCAATGATATACAGTGTCAGACAATCACCTAGTCTGAGAATTCTTATACACTGATTGCTTTTGTCTTCTCTTCTAGTCTGTGCCCACTTACAATTTTATTTTTACAAAGCTGTGCTCAAAAATCTTTGCAGCTTTGCTGAAAGTTTCTTCAAGGAGTCAATTTTTTTCTTTCTGTAAATGATTCCTTCAAGATACCAAGTGTTTCATTCAACTGATATATTGAGGAGAGATGTTGATCCATAATTTTCTTTTCTTGCCATATCCCTCTCTGGTTTAGTTACCACGATTATGCTGCTTTAGTAAAATAAGTTGGGGATTCCTTTTTCTCTATTTTCTGAAAGAGTTTATAGAAGACTTATATTACTTTTTTCTACTATATTTTTGTAGAATATACCAGTACAGCAATTTGGACCTGGAATTTTATTTCTTGGAAAAGTTTTTATTATTAATTCAACCTCTTTAATAAATGCAGATTTTCTGTTAAACAGATCAGTATTTGCTTTTACTTCTTTTCTCAGTTTTACTAACATAACTTTGTTAGCATTCTTATTCATTTTGAAAAATTTTACTAATTTTCTTATTATTTCTTCTTGATTCATGGATTATTTATAAACATGCTATTTAATTTCTAATTACTTTAGGATTTTTCCAGGGTTTTTTTTTTTTTTTTTTTTTTTTTTTTTTTTTTTTTTTTGCTATTGACTTCTATTTTAACTGTGCTGTGGTCAGAAAATAAACTTGTATTATTACAGTCTTATATAAGCTAGATAATACTATCAAAATCAGGAAGGTAATACTGACATACTGCTACCATTGAATACTCAGGGCCAATTTTCAACTGTTCCAGTAATACCTTTACAGAATGAGGACTCAGTTCAGAAACAATCATTACATTATTTTTGATCATTTTTTTTAAGTCTGCTTCAGTCTGGAAAAGTTTCTCAAAATTTCCTTGATTTTCATGAGCTTGACACTTTTGGCATTTGCAGGCCAATTATTTTGTAGAATGTCCCCTGGTTTGGACCCATCTGATGCTTGTTCCTCATTACATTTGGGTGCTATGTCTTTGGCAGGAGTATCAGAGGTAGTGCTGTGTTCTTGTTGCTTCCTATCAGAGAGTGCACACGATCATTTTTTTCCTTCTCCCATGATGTTCACTTTGATCACTTGTTTAGGACCCTGTCTGCCAGGTGACATTACTCTTTCCAATTTGTAATTAATATGTATTTGTGAGAAGTTACTTTGAAACTATATAATATGCTATTCTTCACCAAACTTTTTATTGATTCACTAATTGATTTACATCCTTATGGTCTCATGGTTTCTTGTTTAATTCAATGAGTTAGAATCTACTACTGACTATATTTATTTTCACAGTCAAATTATCCCTGCTCAGACCAGTAAGAGCTTTTGCAGTTTTTGACAGGTTCTGTCTTTCTCTCTCTCTCTCTCACTCTCTCTCTCTCTTTTATTGTCATTGAGCTTATGCATTCTTTGACATTTTATTACTTTTCGGCACAACAAGATATCTCAGGCTTGTGTCGTACTTTTCCTGATTCAGCCCCGAAATTGACCATTCTTTTAGGAAGCCCTAATTCCTTTTAGAGGAAAATGGTAGTTGGAAGACAAGATTTAGGCTCTAGTTCTGCTAATCAGTATTGGATGATTGCTGCTCCCAATCCCACTCAGTAGATAAGACTGGAAAATATATATGTATATACAAACACATATTTACATCTACATTTATTTCTATATTTATTATAAACCATGAGCTCACATTAAAACCTTAATTCCAATCCAACACTCTAGAATTCATCCCAGATTTTCCACTTTCTGAACTTCCCATCAGCTTAGTGAGATCTCCATGATCTGCTTGGACCCTATAACCCCCGCTTTGGTCCAAAAACTGCTTCCAGACAAAAGAGTAGAGTGATTGTTGACTCACTTAGGTAGGTGTTTCTTCTTTCTTAGGGATCATGGTCCTGTGTGGCCTATGTCTAATGTCTGAAAGGGTTGCTTTATGTACCTGATGTGGTTTCATTTTAGTTTACAGCAGGAGGGTGGATTCACAATCACATACTCCCTCATTGCTGGATAGGAAACAATATCGCATTAAATGTTCACAGCACTCATGTTAATATATCAAACACAGCTCACACAGACTGTTACAACAATCCAGGCAATAAATCTATGACATCTGTAGTTGACAAAGCACAGAGGAAGAGATCTGAAGACAGCCACACCTATGTCAACGTTACTTTTTTCTACTGTGTGACCTTAGGCAATATACACAGCACATTTGGTCTCAATTTCTTCATCTCTAAAGTGGGGGGTTTGGGAGAAGACTAAAGGATGTAATGTATGTGAATCACCACTGGAGAACAATACACAGAGGTCTTCAATATGGGGAAGTTTATTCCTCAAATACTTCTGACATTTATTAAAATTTATTTTGAAAGAATAAAGTTTTTTCAAAAAAATATACTGAAATTCCTCCACAAACATTTTTCTCACGACTTTTATAACTTCAAATTTTCACTCTATTAAAAAAGAAAATTATTTTATAAATTGAACATCAGCATTTATCTTGTCAACCACCACTGAAAAGTCAGAGTATCTGGGGGTAGAATATGTTAGCTTTTAAATGGTGTGCAGATACAGTTTGGTTCAACTTTGAATAGAAAGTTAAAATACTTCAATCACCCAAATCTGCAAGATACATTCAAAAGTCAGGCATCAGCCAGGTGTGGTAGCTCACGCCTGTAATCCCAGCACTTTGGGAGGCCGAGTCAGGTGGATCGCTTGAGGTCAGGAGTTTGAGACCAGCCTGGCCAACATGATGAAACGCTGTCTCTACTAAAAATACAAAAATTAGCCAGATGTGGTGGTGCCCATCTGTAATCCCAGCTACTCGAGAGGCTGAGGCATGAGAACCTGGGAAGTGGATGTTGCAGTGAGCTGAGATCGCACCACTACACTCCAGCCTGGGCGACTCCATCTCAAAAAAAAGAAGTCAGTCAAGATGTCTTTTACCAAGTGAGAACTAAACAGTCACTGCACTTGTTTTTGGTACTTGTGTTTGATACAGCTGGTTACTTGTTACTATTCTTCACAGCTGAACTTTGAAAAGATGTTGAATATATAGCATTTCCAACTTTGGAAATTGTTTTCCCACCTCTCTGGAAATAAAGTCCTTTATATAAAAATTTTAATAGGCTTGTATGTAAAACAGTAAGTTTTGTTATGCAATACCCAGTGTATGTGTGGATATGTATGGGTGTGTGTGTGTGTGTGTGTGTGTGTGTATATATATATATGTTCAGTATATGCATACACACATATATATGTAACTTTTTCCAGGATTTTTTTTTTAGTACTTAAGGCTTCTCCTCCTCCTTCTCTTCCTCCTCCTTCACCCAGGGCTTTATTTTTCCCTCCTTTCTCCCTCCTTCCATTGTCTTCCCTCCTTCCTTCTCTCCTTTCTTTCTTCTTTGCTTCCTCCACATATATTCATTAAGCTCCTCTTATGTGCCAAGAATATTAGGGACTTGATGTACACGATAAATTAGAAACCACTCCTGAGCCCAGAGTGTCAGGGGTAATGACAAAATGTAAAGTTGGAGCACAGATCAAGGGCAGCCAACCCAATTTGTGGAATCAGGTGAGGCTCTTCAAAAAATGTAAGCCCTGATGTAAATCCTTCCTCTGCCCCATCTACTTTTTTTCAGTTCTGGAAAACTCCTAGCCATTATCACTTTGAACATTGCCTGTACCCCGTTCTCCTACCATTCACCTTTGGCACTTCTACTAATGCTTATGTTTAACATTTTAATTTATTCATCTTATAACTTCTTTTTCATATTTCCTATTTCTTTTTTCCACTATTTTGCGTTCTGAGTGAGTTCCTCAAATCTAGTTTCTAATTCACAAATGCTTTCTTCAGCTGGGTCTAGCCTACCATTTATCTATTAATTAGTTTAAGTTTCAATGATCATACTTCAACTATCATATTTCTACTTTTAGAACTATTATGTTCTTAATAAATCCAATTGTGCTTTTCCCCAATATCCTGAATGTATTTCATACATCCCATTTATTTCTCTATATCTTTGATTACTTAAAATATTTATTTGAAAAATTCCTTTCATATAATTCAACAGTCTGTCCATTCTGCACGTGAATGGTCACAGCTGTTCTGTGTTTTGAACCTCTACTGGTGGTGAATTTTTTAATATTATTTGACTGAGCTCATTTCTAGCAGAAGTTATGGAAATGCTTCCTGTGCTTGCAAAATTTGGTGAGTTTTATTGGTTCCATGCTAGTTTCGACATTGGCTTCTCAGCCAAGTCCCTGCCCTGGAAAGTAGTGTGTATCCATGCCCCACCCACAGTCTTAGGTCCTCTGCCTGTTTATCACAGTTCAGTACGGTGATCTGGCATCCAACTGTGCCCAAGAATTGCTACTAATGAATACAGTTAATTTACTCATAATTCATGAACTGCACAGTTCCTTGAAAGCTCCACTATTTAGGGAGTCCAATGCCAACTTCCTAACACCTTGTAGGTGTTGGGAGACCAGCCTATAACATATACCACCAAGGACTACTTGGCATCCATTTTCATTCATCAAAAATGGCTTTGAGTTTTCTCTTTGCATCAGACTCCTAATTTGTTCCTGTTCTTTCATTTGAACTTATCTAAGATGTAATATTTTAACATCTATTTTGTCCAGTGTTTCTCTGCGTATAGACCTAGGCAGGGCAGAGGAATGGAGTGACAGTTTCCGTATCTGCTCAGCCCACAATGTTGCCTCTATAATTATGAAGCAGAGTCTTAAAGGTTGAGAAGGATGTGCATATACTGTGCTAACTCCACATTCACTCCAACTATAAGGATTTTACCCCTTACGGAATTCCCGTGTACTGTGTCAGTTTTTGTTCACTTAATGACAAACTTCCTTGAATTCATGTAACTAGTTATCCATACTCCATATTCACCCACATTGGTTTTACCTCAGGAAATGATGACTGGATACAAGAGAAATAGGATTTTGAATGGATGCTGGGCTTAATTCCCAGGTCATGGGATGATCTGTGCAGCAATCCACATGGCACACATTTACCCATGTAACAGACCTGCACATGTAACCATGACCTTAAAATTAAAGTTGAAGAAAAAAGATTTACACCTAAGTTTAAGGAGAGAGAGAGAAAAAAACAACAACAACAACAACAAAAAAAAAAACAAGGATTTTGTACCTTAACAAAATGTGTGATCTGAACATGGAGGGGCATACCTAGAGTTAGCAACCTGCGATGTCTCCACTGTGCTGGATTGTCAAGAGAAGGATGTTGTAGTGAGGGTCAAGAGGTGTATGAGTTGCAAACGGATTCCAGGAAATGATGCCCTAACACCTCTCTCACCCTCTCTGTTAGCTTCCTCTCATTTTTTTCATTTAGCAATCATTCCCTAATCACTGTATATGAAATTATACATTGTTCATCTATATACTGTGTTATGGGATGAGGTATATAATAATCCACAGGGCAGGGGTGTTAAAGGTTGTGAGGTACAGATGACCCATCCATGAGGTGACAACACAGCAGAAGCTCTGAGGCCACATATGCCCAGATATAACTTTGGATCTTAGAACACGTGTCAAGGGCCTAGGAAAAGCTGCCCTTTGCATGTGTAACTCTACATTACCCAGCATTTAGGCCAGTTTCAATTCCAGATATATTCTAATAGTGATAAACTACTAGATACTGTCTAATTTGATCCTTACCACAATCCCATCAGGAAAGAATTATGCATGTTGTATGAGTCTTATATTTTTCATTCAACAAACATTAATTCCATTCCCTCTGTGTGACACGCCCTATTCCAGGCAGAGAGTTTGCAGCTGGTCAGACAGAAAAGTTTAAGTAAGTTTTCCACAGGCTACACTGCCATCAGGCACCTGTCTGAATGTAAATCAAGATCTCTAACTACTAAAATGCAAACCACTACCCAGTACTTCCTTCCAAATGTTGCAAATAAACTTTTATAATTGTGGTATTGTTATTTTCTTTCTCTTTCTTTCTTCTTTGTTTCTTTCTCTCTCTCCTTTCTTTCTTTCTTTCTTCTTTTTCTTCTTTCTCTCTCTCACCTTCCTTCCTTCCTTCCTTCCTTCCTTCCTTCCTTCCTTCCTTCCTTCCTTCCTTCCTTCTCTCTCTCTCTCTCTCTCATTCTTTCTTTTCTTTTCTTTTTTTATTTTTTGACATGGTCTTACTCTGTTGCCCAGGCTGGAGTGTAGTGGTGCAATCATGGTTCACTGCAGATTTGGCCTCTCTGGCTTAAGTAATCCTCCCACCTCAGCCTCCCAAGTAGATGGGATTATAGGTGCATGCCACCATTACTAGATATTATATATATATATATATATGGAGAGAGAGAGAGAGAGAGAGATGGAGTCTTATGTTGTCCAGGCTGCTTTAGAACTCCTGGGCTCAAGTGATCCTCCTACCTCCATCTCCCAAAGTGCTGAGATTACAGGCATGAGCCACCCTGCCTAGCCAGTATTATGATCGATGTTTTTTTTCTCTGTTTTCCATTTTCCTTCCTCCTAGTCATGTCCTGTCCTAGGGCTGCTTCTCTTCATGAAGGGACTAAGTCAGGTACTGGCTTAAATTTTCAACAGAAATTTAAAATGTTGCAATAAAATAAATCCAGTGAAATCCTAAGTATGACACTATATATTAAAAAAATTCAGACAAAATAAAAACTCAAAAGATTTATAGCTTAATATTATCTAATGCCCTTTTTTCTAAAGACTTCTAAATTCTTCTTTCTTTTCTTCTTTTTGCTTTTTTTTCTCAGTGTTCAGGTGTGTACTTTATTTTATCTCTAAAAAGGAAGTGGCTTAATGTTCAACTTCTTGTTCTTTTCTTTTCTAGTTGTTCGCATCTATTTTTTGCGTTGCTTTCCAAGTTAAATCTTCACTTTTTTTTTCACTGTTAGCCTCTTCCCATCCTTCAAATGGTTTCTTTATAGTTCTTTAGTTTTTAAAACTCTTTCTTCACAGACAACTTGCCTTTTTTCTAAAATGTTTTGAAGATTTTCCTGTGGTACAGGAACTAAGACATAAGGGAAACCTTGAAAACTTATGTTTCAGTCATTTACAAAAGCTTCCTGCTGTACTGAAAAGGAAAAAAAAAAACATTAAAGATATTTTGTTTCTGATTTCAGCTTATGTTGACACACTGTTCTAGGAAGAAAACAGAACATTTCTGCTCATCAATGTTTTGCAGTAAGAACTTGTGACCCCTAATTGTCAATATATCCTGCAGGACGGCAGGTTTTGTGCCTTAACAGAGGCCACGTCAGTCTGCCCTCTGCCCAAATAGCCCTCTTCCCATCACTTGGATGACATTGGGTAGGGCATTGACACTGAGTAGAGTACTGTCTAACTCATGGTTCACCTCTTAGAATGGAAGGATAACACATTTAGTTGTTGCTAATGCCTTGGAACGAATGTGTTTATTGGATGTCTCTTTTGGGGCTACTTCAAAAAGGCCACTGACAAGAATGGGAGGAGACTAAATGGGTCATGTTGGGGGAGTAAAGGGTGAGGTGAAGGATCCATGAAAGCGCCATACATGTGGATTCCCTGGGAGAGCCCATGAGGACCCTGGTACCTGGAGAGTGGAGTGGGCAAGAAATAAACGGGCAATTCTGAAAGGAGAGTGGTAGCCTGAACAGAAACTTCCAAACTGGAATCAAGGATTGGGAGAAAGCTTAATATGGGGATCTCCAGAGACTGAATTTGCAGAACAAGAGAAGCGGCACAGGGGCTGCCGTTGGTAATCATTCTAACCTTGGTCACCCAGTTAATGTGCTATAGCTTCTGGGGATACACGTGTCGTAACTGCCACCAAACAGTGAGGTTTTCCTTGAGTGATGAAAAGAAAAATGCATTCACTACCTCAATTCAGTACACAAAGGCCCCTCTCAGTACCAAGGATAGTTTTACAGGGTTTTAATGTCTTCCTGAGCTTTCTGAGGAGGGAAAGGAAGCACGTCACAAGCTTTGCTGAGGCTTTAAGATTAATGTGACTGGGTGCTGTGGCTCATGCCTGTAATCCCAGCACTTTGGGAGGCCTAGGCAGGTGGATCACCTGAGGTCAGGAGCTCAAGACCAGCCTGCCCAACATGGTGAAACCCCATCTCTACTAAAAATACAAAAATTAACCAGGTTTGGTATCGGGTGCCTGTAATCTCAGCTACTTGGGAGGCTGAGGCAGGAGAATCTCTGGAACCCGGGAGGTGGAGGTTGCATGAGCCAAGGTCATGCCACTGCACTCCAGCCTGGGGAACAGAGCGAGACTCCATCTCAAAAAAATATATATTAATGTACAAGAAGTAAAATACGTGGTAAAAAAATAAGCTGTCCATATTCAATACTTTTAAAAGCAAACTTTGCATATTGTGCTTTTAATTCATTCATGACAAAAAAGCTCCACCAAGCTTCCAATCAGCACTGGCAAACATTGCATCAACACTCCCCCTCCTTTATTCCAGACAGATATTACACGTTGGCCACAGTCTCTTACACAGCTGAAATCTTTATTATCTTATATGTCAATGCTGTGCTGCAGGAAGCCATGAAAAATTAATTGGGACTGGCATCTCAGGTGGAGCTTGTGTGAACCTGGTAACTTAATCCCTGCCATGTACTAGGAGAACCCAGGTTATGTAAAATCATGCCATTACATAAGGTTGTCTTTTCTGTCCTGGTCACTGGCCACTTTGCCTTCCTCCCATGTTGCTCACACACTTAAATATTCAGGGCTTTTCTGTGTTCTCAAGGCCACACTCCTCAACCAAATAAGAAAGAACTCACATGATTCTGTTCATTTATTGACTAATTATAGAAAACTATAGATAGTTTTTAAAGGGGTCAGTTGGTGGTATTGTCAATGTTTCCTTCCTCCCAAATGTTTCTTTGATTTTCCTAAGGATGAATTAGCTGCCCTGCTTCCAAGCATAACAAGAAATGTAAGTGCATTTCTACTGAAAGTAGATCTCCCTCTCACAGTGTCCAGCATTATGGGATCTCTGTTAATCACTGTTTATATGTGAGCCTTTAGAGAATGGACACAATGTCAGTTTCGGCTGGGATAAATTTTTTTATTCCTTATTCAATTTTCTTACCCAAAAGATTTTCCATCTGAATCACTTTTACCTGGTTTGTTTGACAGGCAGGTGGATCCACTTATTGAGATTCCAACTCAAGTTCATTTGGAGAAAAACTAGAGACTGCACATTTTGAAACAGAAATTCTCCAGGACCCGATCCTGGAATCTTCCATGTCTCTCTCGGGTCTAGAAAGCATACCTGCTTTCACTGATTCTGATAGAGGCCTCTGCTGATTTTCAAAAGGGTCATATGAGAATTCTGAGAGTTCTGTATGACTTAAGATGCCTCTTGGGAGAATGAGCAAGACTAGGAGATGGACCCTTTCCCCATGCTGTGCTTGTAGGGTTACCTGACAACAAATGTTTGCTCCCTACCTCTCAAAATACCATGCACTTTTCTGACTCAGCCTTGAGTCACACTACTGAAGGTGGCAGGCTATGCCACCCCCAAATATGCCACTTTCACATAAGGCACTTGAAAAAGCCAAAGGCACTTGAAAAAGAGCAGATTCAAGAAGATTAGGTGTATTCTAATCTTCCCCTTCTTTTCCCTGAAGGTAGGAGATAAAAACTGCCACGTGGAAGATGGCCTTCCTGTGCCAAGAGAAAAGAAACATTCTTCCATGGGGAGTCACAGCTGAGATAATTCTGTATAAACAGACCTTGTTAAAAGAATTATCCCCCTTTGGTCTCCCCACAAAATTTAGTTACTTTTCCACCATTGCCTCTTTATAACATCAGGTAAACTCTGCTCTTTTTTTTCATCTTCATTTTCTCATGAGGGCTCCCACGTCATAAATTTATATGCTTTTCTCTTGTTAATCTATCTTATGTCAATTTAATTCTCAAGCCCAGCCAAAACCCTAGAAGGGCAGAGGTAGAGTTTTGGCTGCACTGCACTGTTGATTCCAACACACACACACACACACACACACACACACACACACACACACAGAGAGAGAGAGAGAGAGAGAGAGAGAGAGAGAGAGAGAGAGAGAGAAACTCTCTTCCTATTCTGTGCCAGGGAAATTCTGACATCCCCTCAGACTCAAAGTTCCCACACTAGCCAAAAATGCACCCTCTGTCTTGATTCCGGTTTGCATTCATTCTGTCTTATATTGTTAATTACTGTTTGGTGGAAAGCATGTGACTCCCAACTTCCCTTCTTGAATCCTGGTATAAATTTAAATTTCCAGCTTCCTGCTAATAATGCCCCTACCCTTGTGACCTGCAGGCGCCCCATCCCACAGAGCTCTGGGAGGATAGGACTGAAAAATCCATGGTTTCTTTCTCAGCCCGGCACCTTGCCCCTTGTAGGTATTCAGTTAAAATCTGCCAACAGACTCAGTGCCCACCTGGTCCAAAGGGAAGGAAAAAGTTCATGCAGCAAATATATCTTTTCTGACTTTGAAAATATTGATGACAGTGGAGATTAAAATCCTACCAAGGCTGCTGCAGAATCAATGACACATGAGGTGACCAGGCATGGTGGCTCATGACTGTAATCCCAGCACTTTGGGAGGCCAAGGTGGGTGGATCCCCTGAAGCTAGGAGTTCAAAACCAGCCGGGCTAATGTGAAACTCCATCTCTACTAAAAATACAAAAAATTAGCTGAGTGTGGTGGCACATGCCTGTAATCCCAGCTGTTCAGGAGGCAGAGACAGGAAACTCATCTGAGCCCAGAAGATGGAGGTTGTAGTGAGCAGAGATGTGGAGATCATGCCACTACACTCTAGCCTAGGCGACAGAGTGAGACTCCGTCTCAAAAAAAAAAAAAAAAAGACACATGAAGCTTTACCAGAAGACTTCAGTATGTCCTCCAGTGCGTAATTCATTTGTTCAACAATTTTTACTGGGCAGGCATTCTAATAGATGGTGAGGATATCACAATAAATAAGGCAAACAAAATCTCTACCCTATGGTAGAGATTTTGAAATCTCAAATCATTAAGTTTTAGGAAAATTCGATGACAAAAAGAAAGTCTTATAATGTTACTGTGTCCAGATAATGTAAGTTTTTACACATTACTATTTCAATTTCATTCAATTTTTTATAAACTTTCAGTTTTTCAAACATGTAATCATATTAGTGCTAAGTATAAAAAATTTTTTCTTAATTCCTATGTAAATTTAAGTGTATTTAAGCTTTCCTTTTCTCTTTTTTTTTTTTTTTGAGATGGAGTTACACTCTTGTTGCTCAGGCTGGAGTGCAATGGCACGATCTCAGCTCACCGCAACCTCCGCCTCCCAGGGTTCAATCAATTCTCCTGCCTCAGCCACCTCAAGTAGCTAGAATTACAGGCATGCACCACCACACCCAGTTAATTGTGTACTTTTAGTAGAGACGGGGTTTCTCCATTTTGGACAGGCTGGTCTTGAACTCTCAACCTCAGGTGATGCGCTCGCCTCAGCCTCCCAAAGTGCTGAGATTGCAGGCAAGAGCCACTGCGCTCAGCCGTATTTAAGCTTTTCTATCTGAGCTTTGGAAAGTCCAGTTGAGATGGCTGTTTCTGAAATCCAAAAATTTTGCTTCATGGTTTTCAATCAATTCAGTAACATGGAATATTTTCACTTTCTTCCTTAGGTAAGCACCAAACTTTAAAAACAAAAGACACTCACTATAAGTGTGCTACGGTGTTATAATGGCTATGAGGTCACTAAGAGATAGCAATTTTTCAGCTTGTTATAATCTTAGGGGACTATTGTATACGCAGTCTATCGTTGACTAAAATATTATTATGTAGTATATGACTATACTTTTAAGATCTTATGACAAATCCACATTAAAAGAAAAAATAAGATAAATGAAAAGAAAGGTTTATCATTTCTTGTACCATATGGAGCTATATACTAACTGACACGTATATGGTTCACAGTAGGCCTTTCTTTGGGGTTTTAGAATGAATGAGAGTCCATTTGGTCCAGAAGTTTATAAAAGTCACAAAAATTATTATTTGTGTTAGGATTAATAAGAATGTATTTCTACCAGCTGAATATTTGATTGGCATTACATTTATCTACTTATCACTCTAAATAAATAAACAAATCTATACACTCGCATTTTTTTAATTTTAAACGCTCCCTCCCTCAAAAAGAAAATAAAAAAGAGAGAGAGAGAGAATTTCCAAAAAAGATAAAGGCAGGTTTAGTGAAGCAGAGTGAAAAAGTGTTAGTGTCCTGCCATCCTGTGGTTAGGAACAGTACTACAGCATTGTCTTAGAAATTTCCACCTAAGACTCAGAAATGCAGTTAGCTTCATCAATAAATTAACTTTAAAAAGAACTCAGAACATAAGGAAGCATTCTAAAGGATCTACAAAGTTATTTCATCCTAAAATGTAAAAACTTCCTGGTTGAGTTGGGTCCCTGAAAGAAAATGTTGTCATTATATGTACAGTGTTTTAAATGTTGATTGTTTTTGACAGATACTCAAGCAGTTAACAGATATTATGAATGACAAATTAACATCTCAATAAGCTAAAGCTTTTATATTTTAATAAACAGACAATCCTGTCAGACCAAGCAGAAAAAAATATGATTTTAATATTCTAAGCATAGCACTGATCTTTAACTAAACAGGTGAGTTTGATGCTTTGAAAAGACTAGCAAGTATCTGGAGGACACAGGAATAGCTCCTGGGCTTGAAGGGGAGTAAAGCCTCTTATTACTCCAGTCTTCCACCCTCCACCTCAGCCTAACTTAGTCTAGAGGCACATAGTAGGTTTTTATTTTATAATGCAGATTTTGTGCTAGGGTCCCACATTTCATTAAGCCTGTAAAATAAAATATCTATCAAATAGTGAAGGACCAGAATTGTCATTCTAAATTTAGTTGAATACTGTTTCACTCCCCATACCTTTCCCAAATCTAGTAAGATGCCACCTTCAGTGCCAAGCAATTACAAAGGCCCCCAGCAGCTACCACCAGTAAACAGTGCGAAAAATTATGAGCAACCATCTACAACAATCTTCATATTCCCACCTGCACCATTAGAGAAGTAACAGCTTAGTAAAACTTCCTGACATCTTGTTCCAAGAACCATCAAACGTTGGATATTTGGAAGTATCTGCAGTTTGTTTTCATCCACCTTTCAAGTAGGCCACAGCTTGGCAATATGTACATTTATAAATCTAGCTGTTGAACTTAATGGACAAATAAAAGGTTATTTAAAATTTATATCAAATTATTGTTCAGGTCAAATTGTAATAAAGATCAGTCTGTGATTTCATCGTGCACGCATTTGCTTATCCCACTTTTATGGTCTCTTTAGGACTCTTCTAGGCTTCTTCCTTCCCTCTTCTCTAGTTTTGCTTTCTGCTTTTATCTGTAGCTCTTCTTCCCACTTTCCCCTCTGGGCATCTTTTGCTTCAACTCTCTATTACAATCGGACTTATGTCCTCTGTAACACACTGAGTAAAAATAAAAGATTCCAACGTGAGGCTTAGGTAAGTTTGCCACAGGTTGGCAGAGGTCAGCTCACATGTTCAGTCTGCTTTCCCTCTGTATTTGTTTTGTGGTGGGAACAGGCAAGTTGTATCACTTAATCTGAACTTTTAAAGCTAAATTGTCAAACTGGTTTACTGAAGGCAAGGGTCTTGAGAAGATTTACATGCAGAGATTAGAAGTAACCTTGGGGAAACCAGCTTTTTAAAGTTTCAACTCAGAATGACTGCAAACATTGATTTAAGGGCTGATAAAAGAATGATAGGAAGTGACAAGAGAGAGGAAGGTAGAAAGAGAAGGAAGGAAGAAAGGGAGGGAGGGAGGAAAAGAGGGAGGGAAAGAGGGAGGGAAAGAGGGAGGGAAAGAGGGAGGGAAAGAGGGAGAGAGAGAGGTAAGGACAGAGGATGGAAGGGAGTAAAGGAAGAAAGGAAGGAAAGAAAGGAAGAGCTAAGCCTCAGTACAAAAATGCTAATAGCTCATTGAGTCTTTAGGTTATGCTCTGAATTTAGTATCTCATCCTCTAATCATGCCCAACACTGAGACTCCCATTTTTCACACAGCAATGTGAGTCTTTATTGAGCACACACCATGTGTGTTCTGAGCATTTTACATATAACCGTTTAATCTTGACAATGACCCTGTGAGATAAGTACTAATTTGATCTCCATTTCACAAATAAGAAACCTGAATTACAAGACAGGTGAAAGAACTTGCTAGAAAGCGAGGGTTTGAAACTTGGCAAACAGCTGCCTGTGAGGAAACAAGCCCCAGATATTACATAGCGCGCCACAAGAAGACACCCATAAGAAGACGGGCCAGGATGTGAATACAGACCTCCCTGTTGTTCCAGCAGCACCCTGTGCTATGGGCACACTGCCCAAATGCTATGGCTTTGGTGACCCTTTCTGCCTTACATCCCTGCTCTTACTCCTCTTTGACTTCTATTCTTTCTCAGTCTTTCTTTCTTTCACATCTTGACTTTCTCTTTTCTCTTCCTGTTTCTAGATGCTTTTCTGTATTTACTAAGGTAGTATCCTTTCTTCCCTTTTCCTTCAACCTGAAAACCATGACAAGCAGGAATAGTGAAATGCAGTAGTTAAGTGTACGTAGGCCTGAGTTTGACCCCTGCTTCACTGTTCTTCTGCTGTGGGACTTTGAGCAAGGTACTTAATCTTAAATCTCAGGTTCCCCATTTGCAAACTAAAACACTAGGACAAACCTCATGAGGTTAATCTGAAGGTTAAAATACATAGCCCCTGTAAATAGCCTTTTATAATATCTGGCTTATAGCAGGAATGCCTGTCAGCGCCACCACCTCCTCCACTGCCTCCTCCTCCTCCTGTCATCGTCATCGTCGTCGTTATTAAATGTTATTCATTTAAAAATTATTTTTGAGTATAAAAGTCAAAATGCCTTTCTCATTAAAATTTTCCTTCTTCCTTTTAGATGGCAAATTGCTCAAGGGAGGCAACCTCTCTTTTTGAATGCCACAGATTAACAAAAGTTAAATAGTTGCTATTATAATCCAATCTCTGTCTCTAGTGTAAAGTTGGTGAAGTCTAAATTTAGAACAAATTGTTACATTAAAAGTCAATTCCACAGTGAGGACAAGGGATATATTGCTTTTTGCTTTAAAGTGAGGCATGAGCGGAAGAGGGATGGATTTAAGAGGCATCCTGCTGCCAAAGGGCTTGGTGCTTGTTAAGGACACCAAGGCTGCAGGACCCAGCGAGGGTGGACCTCAAGAGGCAGAGTGATATGTCCCCTACGGCTGACCTTCAGTTACCCACTGCCTCTCAACCAACTGTTGCTTTCCCTAAAACAATCTGCCACTTGGACCTCTCCAAAGAATTGAGAAAATTGAAGGCCGCATGAATTCAACTTCTGAAAAAGCATTTCCACTCAGCCAAGGAGCGAGTGAACAGAGTTTAGGGAGATAACAGTAGTTGCTCACAATAAAACTGTCTTAATCAATACAGATAATTCTCATTTTCAAAAAAATAAACACATTATGTTCTTAACTTGGTTTAGTAAATATAAGCACAAGTTTAAATATTAAATTCCATTAATATCTGTGTTAACAGACTTAAAAGAAACTTTGATTTCTAATTTCCCAGCCACACTATACTTCTGGTTTGTAAATTTCCTATCCTAAGCATACAGGAATTTGCCCAAATATGAGGAAACTGTTTCCATTTTCTGCTGTGTTCCGAGTATCTCCCTCTTAGTGCCATGTTCACACTGCCCTATTCCCTACACCCCTTCTTTACATTTAAGGATTGAAAAACAGAATAAGCAGATGTTCAGTTAGTCCACTGCTTGGAACACAGTTCACATATCATAATATTTAATGAACGCTGCATCCTCCTAAAGCGGATATTTAACTCAATAACTATACAAATGGCATGCACGTGTGTCTGTCCCTTCCTTCAAATCCATGAAAAAGAAAGTCATTCTGGTAAAATATCCAAACTGCCTGTAAAAACATCCTCAGACTTGCTGTGTAAATCTCTGATGGGAAGGACAGGCGAACCCTGGAGGCTTTATTGCCGTTGTTGCTTAAATCATACTGCTACCATTCCCCGGAGATACCTGATGGTACGTTACGAATTCGGTGTTCATGTTCCCCGGGACATTTCTGCAATACTATTTTTGAATAACAGTAATTTTTGAGTTTTTACCAACTTGACTTCAAAATACCATCACGAATCATTCACACGTCTTAGCCTTACTTATGCTTTTGGTATTTTTCATGAAAAGCTAGCACACGTTGCCTTTAGCAAAATGATAATGATCACAGAAATTATTTTGATCAGAAAACTGATTCGCATGGGGTAAGGGTCTCCTGGTCCATCCAGACTCACACTGGTTAGGTTAGTCAATTCTGTATTAGGTTAACAATTTACTTGCCTGCTCTGAAAATCAGTCACATTCTTCTAATCAGCCTCCACTGTTTGGATAAAGTATATCAAAACAAATCTAGAAATATTGGTTCCAAGACAATGCACCAAAATTGCTCCTTGTTCTTAATAAAGAAATCTTCTGAGCTCACGAGCGACAAGGTCTTCTAATCAGTATTCCCTCTTCTTTCTGCCAGGCTTATCTCATGTCAAAAGGAGATATTTTGAAAGAATCATTCAATATATAGACCCAAGGGACTCTCTGGGGTGGGGAATAAGGGTGGGGCTAGCAGATACAGAGCTGCCATGTCTGTTTTTAATCTGCAGCTGCTCCTGCTGATGAGTTGAACTGAGGAAGGGAATCCTGCCTAAGGGTGGAGCTGCCCTGGCTGACGCCCATCTGCCTGGCACACAGTTCATGAATGCATTTTACAGCACACCATCTGCATCTTTGAGCTCCCTAATATGTGAGAATTTCACTGTGACCTTCCAGCTCTACTGCATACATTATTTTAGCTCACATCTAGTACCCTGAGTCCTCTAACTCCTACACTGGATCCTGCTTCTCTGGAAACACCAGGTTCCAAATTGGACCAACCAGGGCTACTACAAACTCCCTGTATATTTGACCCTGCTAATTTAGGATTTTCATCTATCAGAAAGCAAATGGTTTCAAGGTTGACTCATCAAGTAAATTAGGTAGCAGTTAAAGTTGATCCCTGAGTTGTAGATAAGTCTCTTGAGGCCTTTCCAAAAAAAGAAAAATGTAGCAGAATGTTTAAAATGTAGCTTGTGCTCAATAAATACATATTAAATGCACAAGAACCATAATGATTTTAAATCCCCAACAGAATTAAAAAGTCCCTTTTAATGTTCACTTGGAAAAGGCTTTTAAAGTAATGTAAGAGCCTCAGTACACACCACAAAAAACTCAGTGCTGTGTAGCTGGGGGAACAGAAATTATCATAGGCCCCCAAATCTTTGGCACTATATATATATACACACACTATATATATATATGTGTGTGTGTGTATATATGGTTTCTAAATTTCCTATCCTAAGCATACTGGATATATACACATATGCACATATATAGTGTGTATATATGTATATATAGTGTATATATACACACAATAGCACATAGAGCATATATATAGCATATATACTATATATGCATATATGTGCTATATATATGCTATACATATGCTACATATATGCTATATATGCTCTATGTGCTATATATATATGCTATATATATATACACGCTATTGGGGAGAAACAGGAAGATACAATTTGCCAGAGTTTATTCTTTCTCCAAAATGGATGTGTAGAGAAGTAACTGAGCTTCCAGTGTCATTTATTCTGGTTTCTTGAAGTCTGTATAATGTGTGTCCACATACAACAGAAGGAGGGAACCTCAGCATCATCGCAGAATTTTGTTGGTTGGGAAAAAGAAATGGGAGACAGAGGAGCAGTCACTCTGAATAACTGAATGAAGGTTTAGAGCCATTGTGAAATTTTTGAATGGGGCTTATAGAATTTTGTTAAATCTAAGCCATGACTTTGGCATCAAACAACCAATAAATAACAGTGCCTCCCTTTGCCACCTTTCTGCACAGTGCAGGCTCTGCCTCCTGCTGACCCTGGCTTTTGCCTCATCCAGCCCTGCAGTTCCTCCATTGCCTCCTAGTCTTGTGAGCCATTAGTCTTTCCAACTATACTCAGTTTCTTTGCTGACGATCAGCTGTGTAACTTAGGGAAATTGTTCATCACTCTGAAGTTCAGCTTCCATATCTCTAAAACAGGGATAATATAACATCTACATCAGAGGGATTGTGAGAATCACTTTACTCCATGGAGTAAAGAACCCCTGTAGTGCCATACATAAGCACCTTTGAATCCTACATCTCTTTTGTCTATGGTTGCTGACAATCACAGGGAAAAACCCACCCTCTGTTTTCTCTGCTCCTGCTCACATTGTCTACACTTAGGAAGATCAGCACCCCAGCTTCTCAAACTTCTCCAGAGGCCTTCCTCTAATAGCAAAAGAGATTTGAACAGATACCCACAACCTCCCAGAGATGGTTGTGGTTATCATTCAAAACAGTTTAGTGGGCCATGCTCGGTGGCTCATGCCTGCAAGCCCAACAATTTGAGAGGTTGAGATGGGAGGATCACTTGAGCCTAGGAGTCCAAGACCAGCCCGGGCAACCATATTAGTCTGTTCTCACGCTGCTAATAAAGATATACCTGAGACTGGGTAATTTATAAAGGAAAGAGGTTTAATAGACTCACAGTTCCACATGGCTGGGAGGCCTCACAATCATGGTGGAAGCAAATGAGGAGCAAAGTCATGTCTTACGTGGCAGCAGGCAAGAGAGCTTGTGCAGGGAACTCTCATTTATAAACCCATTAGCTCTCATAAGACTTATTCACTACCACAAGAACAGAATGGGGGAAACAGCTCCCATGATTCAATTATCTCCTACCTGGTCCTGCCCTTGACACGTGGAGATCATTATAATTCAATGTGAGATTTGGGTAGGGACACAGTCAAATCATATCAGCAACATAGTGAGAACTTGTTTGTACTAAAAATAAAGCAAAAAAACCTAGCTGGGTGTAGTGATGTGTGCCTATAGGCCCAGCTACTGGGGAGTCTGAGGTTGGAAGATTGCTAGAGCCCAGGAGTTAAAGGTCATAGTGAGTTATGATTGCACCGTTGCACTCCAGCCTGTGTGACAGAGTGATTCCCTGTCCCCATCTCTAAAAAAGGAACGAAAAACAGAAAAGAAAAGAACAAAAAAAGGCTTACCACAGTATTTACTTGAAGTTTTCCATTTACCTTAAAAATTTTATACTGATTTTCATCCTATCCTTCTATATTAAAATAATTTTTAAAATATTGCTGTAAGCAATTACAATTTCATTGCAAATGTTCCAAGTAAAATTGACACTAGAGGAAGATGTGTTGTGTTCCATGGTCACATGTATCCTAGGCACAATGTCCACAGACCCGAGGGTGTGGAAACCTGGATTTGGACAGCATGGCCTAACGGATTGTTCTATTACAGACTTGTGATATGCAGCCTCACCCTGGCTGTCATTCGGATCCACAATCTTTTCATTCATTTAATATTGACTTTCTGCCGTATTATTCAGCAATATTATATTGAACATTTCCCCTCTTCAAATTCTAATCTCACTTGTATTTTCTTCACTGAAATAGATACCATCTGAAATCCTTCAACTCTAATTTCAAAAGCTAGCAAATCAACACTTAATCCCACCTTTTCCCTTTCTCTTCTAATTCCATGACTGTACCCCTCCTCTGTTACAAATTTAACTTTCCTTGAGCTCTCCTGCCTCATCTGAACTTGTGTCTCTGTCCCCCTCTTTTCTTTGTATTTTTAGTTTATTCTCCTAATTGAACCCTTCTTTCTAGCCAGTGCCCCCTGTAACCTAGCTAAGCTTACCCAATACTCAGCCTGCTAGCCAAGCATCTTGTCTTTTACTTATTAGGATTCCTAGATTTCCGCTAAGACTTGAAGTATGTACACAATGAATTATGAAAAGGATTCACCACCCGCGGAGAGCAGGCAACTTCAACTTTAGCTCTAAAGTCAGTAACTGCTTTTCAATTTGCACCATAAAAACAACACCCAAATGTATAAGAACTGTAAAGCTTTAGCTTTAACTGATAGCAGGTTCAAATATGGATAAAATTCCATTTGTCTTAAATGTCTTTATTAGGAAGTTTGAGGCAACAGCAAATCTTCACATAAACATTATTGAAGAAAAAAATTTTAATTACTAATTTCTGCATTCCAATAAATAACTCCTTGTCAAAATTGGAAAACTGATGTTCTGTGTTCTTAAACCAGGATCATTTGCCACAAAGAACAAAGTGGCATCTTGCAACAAGTCATTTTAAATAAGGCTGGAAGGCATCTGTGTGTTTCCTTTTTCAGAGTGTATTCATCAGTAAGGTACTAGCCTAAGATAAACCAGCACCATGGAGCCCTGAAATCACCATGGCTAAGTGGAAGGTGGCTTTGAGGTGTTTTGGCTAAGTACCAAGTAGGACTCAGAAATCTGAGCAGCAGTAGAACTGGGTCAAAGCCTAAGAACCTCTCTAAAATATCCACTTGCTGATCTGCTATCATTAACTACACTCTCTTGAGAATGAAATTTGAAAAGGAAAGTAGCTGAATCCAAAGGTCTTTTGTGAAGTCTAATTGGAATATAGGTTTTGAATATAAATTCCTAAAAGACACAGGAAAGTATGTTGGGGGGTAGTGGGGGAGCAGGGGCAACATTCTAACTGGTTTACATAATAAAAATCAAAGAGACTGGTAATTAGTATGCACATTTATTTGACATTCTTTAATAACCTTTGCTCTGCTTCACTTTTGTAAAGGACTATTCAGCATTTTCCCAGACTTATAGTTTGGCCCAGATATTAGAAATAAGCAGCTAATAGAGACCGGGTATACAGAAGAGAATAACAGGAAATGCATACAACTAGATAAATTTGTGGTCTGTAGCCTGAGTCTCAGCACTAAAAGGTCAGTGGGTTATACTCAAGGACA
This sequence comes from Macaca thibetana thibetana, assembly GCF_024542745.1. Classification (NCBI taxonomy): domain Eukaryota; kingdom Metazoa; phylum Chordata; class Mammalia; order Primates; family Cercopithecidae; genus Macaca; species Macaca thibetana. The sequence continues at coordinate 54,484,208 of NC_065585.1, read as the reverse complement.
CTCAAGAACTCCCCCTGCCATTTCTTGCAAACATAGACACCCACTATATTATGCCAACTGAGGAAAGAATATTAAAAGACAAATTTGTGACCTACGTTAATTCACACATTTCCTCAAAAGAAGGGTTGTGTGTTATTTTAAGATCCATTACTGGGCTGCCAGTGACAATTATTCAGCCCCGTATTAGTAAAACTGAGTGAAATGCTGTGAAGGAGTTATTATTTTCTGAAATTGTCTTGATAAAAAAGAAAAAAATGGTAACATTTCAGATATCTTGGACTCATTCTATTTAAAGTTCAAAATATGAGTGCATTGGTTTCCTATGGCTGTTCTGACTGACGCAGGAATAATACAGGGTGGTCACAGGAGAAAAGAAAATTCCAGGCAGCAGTTTCCCATGACTAAGCAAAAGGAAACCGTTGAAATAGCTGCATAAGCGAGGGGCTGATAAGACCCTGAAGAACAAAGGTGTGGGCCAAGCTGGCTAGACCGACTGGACCCAACATGGTGCTGAATTTGACCTAGGTTTCACCTAGGACTTCATTACATGCTCATTACCATGCTAAATCACACATCTTTCCAGGGCCATGACAGTTCTGGAAACACCCACACTTGGTATAAAAAAATGGGTGGTACTACAGTTCCAAGAAGTCTTAATGCTTTTCCAGGAATCTTCATGAATATTCTACCCACTGGTTAAAGAAACCCATAAAAGCAGAAACCCCAAACCCTCTGGCACAACTCACTCTCATGAGTGCACCAGCACTCCCCTTTCTTGAGTGTGTACTCTTTGCTCTGCAATAGATCTCTATACTTTCACTATTTTCTGACTCATCCTTGAATAACTTCTTGTAATGGTATCAAGAGTCGGGACACCAGCTGGGGTCAAAGTCCCACTGGCATTTGGGGCCCTCCCGCAGCCCACTGGCATCATTACAAATTAACACAAATGTAGTGCTTAAAACAATACACATTTATGTTCTTACGATTCTGAATGTTAGAAGTCTGAAATTAGTTTCACTGGGTTAAAGTCAAAGTGTTGACAGGTTACCCTCCCTCTGGAGGCCCCTGGGAGAATCCCTTTCCTTGCCTTTTCCAGTTTTCAAAGCTGCATTCCTTACATTCCTCAGCTCAGGGCCTGTTCTTTCCTTTTCAGATACAGTAGCATAGCCTCTTGAAATCGCTGCTTCCATCACATTGCCTACTCCTCTGCAGTCAGAGCTCCCTCTGCCTTCTCTTGTAAGGACACTTGGAATTACATTTAGTATCCACCCAGATAATTCAGGATAATCTTTCTCATCCTCGAATCCTTAATCACATCTGCAAAGTCCCTTTTGCCATATAAGGTAACATTCACAGGTTTTCAGAATGAGGACATGAACATAAATGGCCATTATTCAGGCTACCACAATGAGTGTCCATATGGTTGTTTGATTTAAATCCTATAATGTGAGCCAGAAGAAAGAAGGCGCAGTGTGGTGGCTAGATCCTTATCCCCGCTGATGCTAAGACCCATCTTGTCACTGTCCATTGTGCAAGCCTGGAACTATTCAAGTTCCTACACAAAACAAGTTCAGACCCAAATCTCTGTGACTCCAGATCCGCAGCTTTGTAAAAGGGCAAGCCAGCTAGATCACGCTGACAAAAACAGAGACAATCATCCTGGGCTGGTGATTAGAAATCAGGAGGCATATTTGTAGCACATTCCAAGTGGGCATAATTCTCTGCCGTCTCATAAAAGCCCTTGAACCCAGAGCTAAACTGCAGTCAATAGCACTACTGAGGGAAAAAATAATATTAATGAAATGATAAGGATAGCTGGAAGGGGTGGGAGGACATTTTGCAGAAAACCTGTAAATACTCTCCTAAAAGAAGTAGGTTAGATGGTATTGAATCTTGAGATGTCTGAACTGGGCAGTGACAGCGATTAAGTTGGCATTATAGATGGCAATAATAATTCCCTGAACAGGCTGAATAGGAACATTTTAAATACTAACACACCTAAGCCTGAATTCCAGCTCTGCCACTCACCGCTGGGTTACATTAGGCAAGTTACTTTCTGAGCCTTAGATTTCTTACCTTATAGCAAGATAAAATAAAATTATTTCTTAGGATTATGGTAAGGTAACAGGAGATCATATATTATCTGAGTGCCTGGAACACATGGCTGTTCATGTAGCTCTAAGTACAAGGGCAGTGGTAGGTGATGGAGAAGGAGTATGATGTGGAGCTAACGAAACAGCTTAAGGGCATCCAGCTATAGGCAGTGATTATAAACCTCCACCTCCGTTGCCACACTGCCAGGCATATTGGTTGTCTTGCCCTGGTTTACTGCTGTGTATGGCACAATGGTCACCTAAAGAGTTACTAAGGTTCAAGTGTAGCAAGGTCCCATGCTATCTTCCCTGCACACGTGAGTCTGTGGCATCACAGCCAATGCTGTGTATTTCCGGACTTATTGTGTCTCTGACTTAATTGGCTTTAGCATAGGGGTGCAAGCTGCAGTTTGTAGCAACACATTGAAGACTTCATTAATACTCAATATTGACTTACTGACTTGCCTCATATTGACATCAAGATGCCTGCTTATTTGCAGTCTGCTGCCACAATCATCATGGAGATTTCCCGTCAAGGCGTTTGCCACCATTAGCCCTCTTCTTCTGACTGCTTGTTGTCTGTACTTCCTGGAGGCTTTAGTCATGTATCAGCCCTACTCATTTCAAGATCACACAAAAAGGGGCGCCTTTTATAGACACTATGAACTAATCACATAAAGTAATACTATTGGTAAACTGACCAGACATCATATGGGGAACATCTTTGGGTCTTTGCTACTTTTTACTGATGGTTGCACAAGAGTTTTCCTGGATCCAAAAGGCATGATTCCCCACCCACTCCCTTTTTTCCTAATCAATAGCTGTTCAGCACTCAAGGTCCAAACACTGTTCTCTAGATACTAATTCTAATTTCTCTGGGAAAATGGCAGATAAGGACTAACTTCTAGGGAACATGTACTATTATTTATTTGTTTAAACCCTGCAATTACTTTTTCTTTCATTTCTGAAAGGTTTTAAAACTGCTTATGAATTAAGTCAAAATGAAATGAGAATATGAGAGAACATTTAAAGGAAGAAACAGAGTAGGTGTTCAGGCACGAGTTTGACGGATTATAGCTTTGGGGCAATACTCTTGGCTCTAAGTTTTCCAGATGCCTAGAGTAAAAAGGGAAACACATTAAGATTTTAAAAAGGAAAGCATACATATTAGCATACAAAACTATTTTTACAACTAAACTTAAGTAGAAATTTATTATAACGGCCTTTATTATAGCATGTCAGTATATTAACAACAGCTTTGCAAAACAGAAAGTCTTATTTAAAAATAACATTTTCATATCAACATTCTGAAGGCATAGAGATATAGATTTAACTCTAAATCAATGAATGTCTTTTTTTTAAGGACCATATATCAGTTTGCCAGAACAGCCATAACAAACTAGATTGCTTAAACAATAGAAATGTATTGTTAGAAATCCAAGATCAAGGTGTCAGCAGGATTGTTTTTTTCTGAAGATTATAAGAGAGAATCTGCTCCATGTCACCCTCTGAGCTTCTGGTGTTTTGCTGGCAATCTGGGGTTCCTTGGCTTGTAGATGCATCACTCTGAACTCTGCCTTCATGCTCACATGGCATTCTCCCTGTATGTATGTCCCTGTGTCCAAATGTCCCCTTTTAATGACACTAGTCATATTATTTTAGGAGCCCACCTTACTCCAGTGTAACATCATGTTTACTTAACTAATTACATCTGTAATGACCCTATTTCCAAATAAGATCACATTCTGAGGTACTGGGAGTTAGGACTTCAACATATGAATTTGGGCGAGGCAGGGGTGGGGCACAGTTCAACCTCTAACAGATTCAGATGAGGTAGGATAAATATTTTACTTGCAAATGAGCTGTCCCAACACAGACACAGACCTGTAGCACTTAAATAGACTACAGCACTGCACAATGTCTTAAGCAAACTTTGGACAAGTCCTAGGTCATGGTTAATTCCTATCTATGTGTGTGCAGCAAGTCTTTGCTGTTGACGACTTAGGAATGAGATTCTAACTACAAGGGACGCTCTGAATTATTTTTCCAGGAGTAATGATTAAGTAGATACATCCATACCCACTCCATTAAAACTTCACCTCAATACTCCAAGATCGTTCCAAGCTTCTCTGACTTACTGGATCTTACCAGATGTCCTAAAAACATGCCAGTAGAATAAATGAAAGAATAGGACCACATCTATGTGCAGCAATTATCACTCGCAGGGAAAGTAGCTTCCTTTCATGATCTACTGACATTAACTTCATATAAAATATAGGCTTATTATTATAGTAAAATAAAGATATGCAGTCCCTCTGTGGATTATAGAATTTGAAGAGGGCCACATATTTCCTCTCCAAATGTGAGAATTAGAAAACCAAAACACAAAACAAACAAAAACACCCCCCACCCCAATGTCTGACTTCTGAGACATTTCTAAAACTAGAATACAGGTACCAGGTAATAAATAACAACCAGGTAATAAGCAAATAACCAGGTAGTGGGTAGACAGATAAAACAGAAAAAAAAAAAAATCCTCATGATGAAGTACTCAATGTCCTGTGTAACACTACATTACAGTGATTAAAACCAAGGTTGATGCCAGGTTTTAACATTATTATTCCCACACTGCTGCCACTATCATAGACATAACAAGCGTCATATCAACATAACATTCTATTTTTCTTGTTAAAAAGATCTATCTTTTAAATAATCTATTCAGAGGAAGCTACGTATTCTCTCTGCTATTCGATTTTTAGCATAGTTCCAGGTACATATTAAATGCCAATATTTTCCAGGAATAATTATTGTGAGTAAATTTACTTTTTCTGAAGAAAAGAAAAACCCTGCAATTCAATGCTAATTGATAAAGTGGCTGTGTTCCACATGTTATTGGTTGAGAAATATAGGGGGTAGATGTTCATATTCAAATTATTAATTAAAACCTTTTTTTGGAACATTTCTAACATCAATCAAACTCAAAGCATCTGAAGGATTCTTGTTAACGCTAAAAACCAGACAAAAATTGATGCTAAGAAACCAAATCTTGACAGAATTCTTTACTAGTAACAAGGGAATATGCTATTCTGATTCATTATGGTAATATATTACTCTTTAACCAAATGAACAGTAAACAACTCATAGAAATACTAAATGAGAAAATTACACGGATGCTAGAATGATATATAGAAAAAATTGTAAATGTTTTATGTATTTATACATCGGGTAGTTTGTTATAATAAGGCAACATTTTCCCTGAGGTGCTAGAGACGTAATACCCTGACAATGTATCTCTAAAAGAATTTTAGATATAAGCATGAAACAAAGATAGGTTTGGTTAGAAAACTCTATGCATCACAGTTTTTATTTAAAATAAAGCATTTTAGTGGCTCGCCCTTGTAATCCCAGCACTTTGGGAGGCCAAAGCAGGCAGATTGCTTAAGCCCAGGAGTCCAAGACAGGCCTGGGCAACGTGGTGAAACCCTGTCTCTACAAAAAATTAGCACCAGGCATGGTGGTGTGTGCCTATAGTCCCAGCTACTATGGGAGGCTGAGGTGGGAGATCACCTGAGCCTGGGAAGTCGAAGCTGTTGTGAGTCATGATCATACCACTGCACCCCAGCCTGGGCAACAGAGACCATGTCTCAAAAATAATAATTAATAAAATAAAGTATTTTAATGTGATATTTATTCCCTTCTCTTATTATAGTAACTTGTCTGGAAAGAGGCTCTGTACCCAGCCTTAATTTGGGTTGACAGTTTGCAATGTTAAACCTTGACGTGTGGTCTGAAGATAGTGATGAACACAGTATACAGAATATTGACTTTTCCTTATTTGAGTGGAATCTTCTGAGTTTCACAAAAAGCGTAATTTATTTACTTCATTCTGATTACCAATTTTGAAGTAATATATTATTTTATTCAAAATCCAAATTATTAAAGTTGACAGGAGCCAGAACAAAAGAGAGTCCTAAAGCTTTTCTTTAATGAGTCATTCTTTATCATTGAAAATTCCTCAACTTGAAATATTTGAAACTTAATATGTTTTTCATGTCTCTGATCCAATACTTTGTTGTACGGAGATGGCTTTAAATCAATGGTTAGTCCTATGGGTCTGGTGAAGAATTGAAGAAAAAAGTGATAGGGCAATGATAGAGTAGGATAAGAACAGACAAGAAGAGAGAAAATGAGATATTTAGAAATAAGGATGATGACAAGATCGAAAAAATTTTTGAAGTGTTCAGGATATAATTAACTAAAAACATAAATGTATATGGGTCAAAACTGGGTTCTTCTACTCACAAGATTTGAACTTTAAAAATGTTGAAAGAAAGTGAATTCCTTTGGCCCAATTTATTTCAAAGTATGTTCTCCAGTCAGCAATAGGATATCCATTGGAACTCCTTGGAAAAAAAGTACAGACCACTTTAGATAAACATAATCCACTAATACTTCATCCTCTTTCATCCTAGACCCTCTCACTGGGAAGAGGTATTTGAGATGGGGAAAATAATATTAAAAAGTTTTGGAGCCTCACAATTAAAAAATGTTTATGAAAAGAAAGTTCAGAAGTGTTTTTAAAAATATTGTGGACTCTAAAACTCACCAAAAATTATGGAATCCTTATTAGCATCAAGTAGTTATACCACAATGGCAGAGTTGAGAGCTCATTGAACTTAGGTTGTTAAAACTGTGAGAATTTTCTTTTAGAATTATACTGGAATTAATTAAAATATAAGAAACAATTGCTCAGCATAAAGTCAATGAGTAGCAAAAATAAGTGAAATACATTGGAAGAATTTAATGAAATATTTCCCTGGCCATGGCAGAAAAGCAATCATCAGCCTTGCTTGGTGAAACACCCTGGTTGATCCATGTAATGTTAACATCAGATACAAGTGCACACCTAGGCAATCAAGCAAAGGCAAGGCAGAATATTTCATACCTCATTTTAAAATAAGCTGGATCTTAGGGGAGGCAGCAGTGTGGATTCCAATGTACACTGGTGGAAGCATCAGGGGATCTGCATTTAGACGCTTGACCATTTAAGAGTTAATTATACAAATTTGGACAGCTCATTTAACCCGGGCAAAGTAAGAACAAAACTAGAACCTTCCTTTTCAACTCACAGGATTTCTATAAGGATTAAATGACCCCAAATAAAGAGTAATATAAATTACACAGCTCTGAAAATTTTAGTGGTTACTATTGCTAAAATAAATATTTGTTAGAATTCACTTTCAAAAGAGCTTTGATATTTTTCACCTTCCCATGTAATCCTATTGTTGTGTATAAAACATGGGTTTAATTGATTCAAGTTTGTGGTCAATTAACTTTTCAAAATTCTACCTTAATAAAATGCTGAATCACAGTGCAAACATTTCAAATCAGTGCCCCTTAATACAATCATTCCTAACACAGAGCACATATTTCCATTTTCTTCAGCACTTTAAATTGAGTGCTGCTGTCCCTTTGAGAATGCAATGCCAACATCCTAATTTATTTTCAATTAGTGGTTAATTTGCTTTAAAAGGCATGTTATCAACACTTCCTAGTCCTGAGAGTTTCCTGGATAGGACAAGAGTATTGGGAACCCAACTCATTTTCCTTTTGTGAAACATTAATAGGTCACACAAAATCACAGCCTACTGAGTAAACTTTCAGAGACACACAAGGTTGCCAAAACCTCAGCATCCTTCTGTGGCAGCTCACTCGCTGATCATTTTTTCCTCAGCCTTCTACAGGACAGGTAACAAAAGTCATCTGCTTAGAAACAGTATGTTAGATAAGATAGTCCCCCCAAATATAGTATAAATAATAACTTTCCTATATGACAACAATATCAAAGTAATAACATTTTTTGTAAAAAACAAAAACAAAAACTTCACTTACCAGAAATCCTCTTTATAAAATAAAAATCTAGGAATAAACTCTAAAACTTTCTCAAATAACACTGTAAAAATCTCAGATTTCTGGTGTAACATAATATATTCTTGAATCAGAAAACTCACTATAGTAAAATGTCAAATTGATTCAAAGCTTTAGTTAGAGAGTAAATACTCCAGTATACTTAAGAAATTTTTTAAAGAATAATAAAACAGGAGCTGTCTTCCTGAATTTAACAATGTAAAATAATGCTACAGACATTTAAAAATCTGGCCCTGGTATTAGAATAGATAAACATATCAATGGAACAGAATAGAGAGGCCAAAAATAAACTCAGATATATATGGGAAGTCATCTATAACAAAGGTGGGACTTCAAAGCAAAGTTTGGACAACTAGGCCATATAGGGAACAACCCCAATCATTTAAAAAACAAATTTCATATGTATGAAATATCTAAATTTAATATAATAATAGATAATATATGTGTAAATATAAACACACGTATAACTATATCAGAAAATATAGGTGAATATTTGTATAATCTTGAAGAGAAAATGGCCTTTGCAAGTATGACCTAGAACTCAGAAGACACATAGGAAATATTTGGTTTGCTGATTTGATTACACACAGTAATGTAAATTTTCTTGCAGTAAAAGGCAGTTCAAAGCTGAACTACATGACTCACAGTCAAAAGTTGACAGAAAATATTGAGCTCCTCCTATAAATCAAGAACTAAGGCAAAAAACCTAGTAGAAAAATGAGTGAAAGTTATCGGCAAACAATTTATTGAAGAATATCAATGGCCAATTGACATTGTTTTATTAAAATTATTGTACTGAGTTCTGAGAATGTAAATATGTATTTTTTCTCTATAAAAATTGTTCCAGAAGTTCTGAAAAATATACATTTTAAAGTTTGACTGTTAATGATCAGGAAGTGTTCTATTAAAAAAAACAAAAGAACTGATAAGAATTTGCTTGTGTAGTCTTTTTCTCTCATTTTTCACAAATAGATATTCTATTTATCACTATTGCTTTTTTCACTTAATTTTATAGCCACATACACACAATTTTAGATTAAAAGAAAGTGACAAACAGAATGTATATTAGGAAATTAGTAACTATCTCTAGATAGTCAGATTATGGCTGATTGTTTTCTTTTTGTTTATCTGTGTTTTCTAGATTCCTTATATTTTGCACTAAAAAAGATTTTAAGGGTATAATTTTTAAAAAATGAATCAGTTCAACTATTCTTTAAAAAATTACTCCTGAGACTTCACTTCAAACAAATCAGATAACTAAGAAGAAAAGATAAACTCACTAATATATAAATGCAACATGATTCATATATACATGGTCCTCCAATCAATCATTTGTATATTTAATTGGAACAAATTATCGACATTTCCTATGATAATTCTAAAAATATAAGCCTTAGGATGTTTACTTCATCATGTAAAAACGATTTAAAGGCAAGTGAAGATATCTTGGTTTTTTTTTAATACTTTAAGTTCTAGGGTACATGTGCACAATGTGCAGGTTTGTTACATATGTATACATGTGCCATGTTGGTGTGCTGCACCCATTAACTCGTCATTTACATTAGGTATATCTCCTAATACTATCCCGCCCCTCTCCCCCCTCCCCACAATAGGACCTGGTGTGTGGTGCTCCCCTTCCTGTGTCCAAGTGATCGCATTGTTCAATTCCCACCTATGAGTGAGAACATGCGGTATTTGGTTTTCTGTTCTTGCGATTGTTTGCTGAGAATGATGGTTTCCAGCTGCATCCATGTCCCTACAAAGGACACGAACTCATCCTTTTTTATGGCTGCATAGTACTCCATGATGTGTATTGCCACATTTTCTTAATCCAGTATGTCACTGATGGACATTTGGGTTGATTCCAAGTCTTTGCTATTGTGAATAGTGCCGCAATAAACATACGTGTGCATGTGTCTTTATAGCAGCATGACTTAAAATCCTTTGGATATATCTCCAGTAATGGAATGGCCAGGTCGAATGGTATTTCTAGTTCTAGATCCTTGAGGAATCACCACACTGTTTTCCACACTGGCTGAACTAGTTCACATTCCCACCAACAGTGTAAAAGTGTTCCTATTTCTCCACATCCTCTCTAGCACCTGTTGTTTCCTGATTTTTAAATGACTGTCATTCTAACTGGTGTGAGATGGTATCTCATTGTGGTTTTGATTTGCATTTCTCTGATGGTAAGTGATGATGAGCATTTTTTCATGTGTCTGTTGGCTGTATGAATGTCTTCTTTTGAGAAGTGTCTGTTCATATCCTTTGCCCACTTTTTGATGGGGTTGTTTGTTTTTTCCTTGTAAATTTGATTGAGTTCTTTATAGGTTCTGGATATTAGCCCTTTATCAGATGAGTAGATTGCGAAATTTTCTCCCATTCTATAGGTTGCCTGTTCACTCTGATGGTAGTTTCTTTTGCTGTGCAGAAGCTCTTTGGTTTAATTAGATCTCATTTGTCAATTTTGGCTTTTGTTGCTGTTGCTTTTGGTGTTTTAGACATGAAGTCCTTGCCCATGCCTATGTCCTGAATGGTATTCCTAAGTTTTCTTCTAGAGTTTTTATGGTTTTAGGTCTAACATTTAAGTCTCTAATCCATCTTGAATTAATTTTCGTATAAGGAGTAAGTAAAGGATCCAGTTTCAGCTTTCTACTTATGGCTAGCCAATATTCCCGCACCATTTATTAAATAGGGAATCCTTTCCCCATTTTCTTGTTTCTCTCAGGTTTGTCAAAGATCAGATGGCTGTAGATGTGTGGTATTATTTCTGAGGACTCTGTTCTGTTCCATTGGTCTATGTCTCTGTTTTGGTACCAGTATCATGCTGTTTTGGTTACTGTAGCCTTGTAGTATAATTTGAAGTCAGGTAGCGTGATGCCTCCAGCTTTGTTCTTTTGGCTTAGGATTGTCTTGGCAATGCGGGCTCTTTTTTGGTTCCATATGACCTTTAAAGCAGTTTTTTCTAATTCTGTGAAGAAAGTCACTGGTAGCTTAATGGGGATGGCATTGAAGCTATAAATTACCTTGGGCAGTATGGCCATTTTCACAATATTGATTCTTCCTATCCATGAGCATGGTATGTTCTTCCATTTGTTTGTGTTGTCTTTTATTTCACTGAGCAGTGGTTTGTAGTTCTCCTTGAAGAGGTCCTTTACATCCCTTGTAAGTTGGATTCCTAGGTATTTTATTCTCTTTGAAGCTATTGTGAATGGGAGTTCAATCATGATTTGGCTCTCTGTTTGCCTGTTACTGGTGGATAAGAATGCTTGTGATTTTTGCACATTGATTTTGTATCCTGAGACTTTGCTGAAGTTTCTTATCAGCTTAAGGAGATTTTGGGCTGAGACAATGGGGTTTTCCAAATATACAATCATGTCATCTGCAAACAGGGACAATTTGACTTCTTCTTTTCCTGAGTACCCTTTATTTCTTTCTCTTGCCTGATTGCCCTAGCCAGAACTTCCAACACTATGTTGAATAAGAGTGGTGAGAGAGGGCATCCCTGTCTTGTGCCAGTTTTCAAAGGGAATGCTTCCAGTTTTTGCCCATTCAGTATGATATTGGCTGTGGATTTATCATAAATAGCTCTTATTATTTTGAGATACGTTCCATCAATACCGAATTTATTGAGAGTTTTTAGCACGAAGGGCTGTTGAATTTTGTCAAAGGCCTTTTCTGCATCTATTGAGATAATCATGTGGTTTTTGTCTTTGGTTCTGTTTATATGCTGGATTACATTTATTGATTTGTGTATGTTGAACCAGCCTTGTATCCCAGGGATGAAGCCCACTTGATCATGGTGGATAAACTTTTTGATGTGCTACTGGATCTGGTTTGCTAGTATTTTATTGAGGATTTTTGCATCGATGTTCACCAGGGATATTGGTCTAAAATTCTCTTTTTTTGTTGTCTCTCTGTCAGGCTTTGGTATCAGGATGATGTTGGCCTCGTAAAATGAGTTAGGGAGGATTCCCTCTTTTTCTGTTGATTGGAATAGTTTCAGAAGGAATGGTACCAACTCCTCCTTGTACCTCTGGTAGAATTCAGCTGTGAATCCGTCTGGTCCTGGACTTTTTTTGGTTGGTAGGCTATTAATTATTGCCTCAATTTCAGAGCCTGCTATTATTCTATTCAGGGATTCAACTTCTTCGTGGTTTAGTCTTGGGAGAGTGTAAGTGTCCAGGAAATTATCCATTTCTTCTAGATTTTCTAGTTTATTTGCGTAGAGATGTTTATAGTATTCTCTGATGGTAGTTTGTATTTCTGTGGGGTCGGTGGTGATATCCCCTTTATCATTTTTTATTGCATCTATTTGATTCTTCTCTCTTTTCTTCTTTATTAGTCTTGCTAATGGTCTATCAATTTTGTTGATCTTTTCAAAAAACCAACTCCTGGATTCATTGATTTTTTGGAGGGTTTTTTGTGTCTCTATCTCCTTCAGTTCTGCTCTGATCTTAGTTATTTCTTGCCTTCTGCTAGCTTTTGAATGTGTTTGCTCTTGCTTCTCTAGTTCTTTTAATTGTGATGTTAGGGTGTCAATTTTAGATCTTTCCTGCTTTCTCTTGTGGGCATTTAGTGCTATAAATTTCCCTCTACACACTGCTTTAAATGTGTCCCAAAGATTCTGGTATGTTGTATCTTTGTTCTCATTGGTTTCAAAAAACATCTTTATTTCTGCCTTCATTTCATTATGTATCCAGTAGTCATTCAGGAGCAGGTTGTTCAGTTTCCATGTAGTTGAGCGGTTTTGATTGAGTTTCTTAGTCCTGAGTTCTAGTTTGATTGCACTGTGGTCTGAGAGACAGTTTGTTATAATTTCTGTTCTTTTACATGTGCTGAGGAGTGCTTTACTTCCAACTATGTGGTCAATTTTGGATAATTGTGATGTGGTGCTGAGAAGAATGTCTATTCTGTTGATTTGCGGTGGAGAGTTCTGTAGATGTCTATTAGGTCTACTGAAGATATCTTTATGTCAGAATTTCACAGTTAAGGCCGGGCACGGTGACTCAAGCCTATAATTCCCGCACTTTGGGAGGTCAAGGTAAGTAGATCACCTGAGGTCAGGGTTTCAAGACCAGCCTGGGCAACATAGTGAAACCTGGTCTCTACTAAAAATACAAACATTAGCCGAGCATGGTGGTACATGCTTGTAATCCCAGCTATCTGGGAGGCTGAGGCAGAAGAATCTGTAACCTGTAATCCCAGCTATTTGGGAAGCTGAGGTGGAGGTGGCAATGAGCTGAGATCACACTATTGCACTCCAGCCTGGGTTACAGAGTGAGACTCTCTCTTAACCAAAAAAAAGAAAAAAGAATTTCACAGTTAAATTTACAGCTAGTTAAATGAGTTTTTCCCACTTATTAAAATATTTCAAAGAAAGCTTTGTTCACTAAGAAATTGATAAACAATTTAAGGCATGATCTTGCAAGAACATTAAAGTCAGTAATAGCCCTACAAACAACAGAAAAATTATTGTAAAAATATAGCTTGAAGATGATGCCTATTTTTAAATGATCTGTCTATTTTGTTTAAGTTAGCACTGGCGAAAGAGGGGCAGAGCAAATCTGTAACTCAGGTCCACAAAAGAAATATTATACACAACAGAAATGTAAATAAAATGCTTTTCAAATCAACTAACAGGAATAAAACATAAATCTGAATTCACGATCCAGAAAAGTGGCTGAAGAGTGGCTATAATATACACTGTCTTGCAATTAAATAAAGTCAAAGTCTTATTTGAATTAGGACATAAACAAAACAGAATTTCAAGTAATTCAGCAATGTTTTTCCCTTCATAGTCAAATACAATTCTGCTGACAGCATAATTTCTAGCATCTGTACCCTGGAGTCAAGTGAATATAAAGATGGAGAAAATGCATTTTCTTATTTAGGAAAAAAGAGATTCGAAATTTAGGGGAAAAAAACCTAGGGCTTTCCCAAATTAGAGGACATTTGTATTAAAAGACGGATTGTAGATCAAGGCTCAAAAATCCTGTAGAATCTTGTCTCATCTAAAATCCACTTGGCCCATCTCTTCTCACGCTCCAAGTGCTTTTGCTTGTTCTCTGCTTAGTAGCACTTCTCATCTGGCCGCTGGATCAACACATACTTTGCTGACACTGCTTAAAGGACCAAGATTAATTTTCTATAAAGTGTAGGTAGATGGAGAAAAACCAGAAGGATTCACAGGACTAGTCTGTCATTCTAACAAACAGAAAAGCCAGAAAAAAGGAAGAGAAGGGAAAAGGAAAAAGGAAGGAAGAATGAAGAAATTGATATAGGAATTAAAAAGAAATTATTCAGGCAGATAGTGTAAGGAAGTCCTTGGTAAGGTTTCCCTTTTAATGAAAAGCAGTTCCAAACTCGTTTCTTTTCTCACAAAGAGCAGCCTGTAAAATCGAGCTGCAGACCTAGATAAGCAAGCTGAAAGTTTGCACAGGTGAATGCTGGAAGTTGTGCCAACAGGAAAGGGGCCACCTGGGAACCAGGCATGTTCAAAATGACAGCTCCATCTTTCCTTTTCCTTGCCAACCACGTGCGCAGTAGAGAGCAGAAAACATGGCTGCAGGTCAGGAAAGACTCCATTTTCATCATGATTAGGGTGGGGCTGACAGCTTCCACGTGTGCTGTGTAAATGTCACGACTGGTCCAACCAATCTCTGGGCCCCATGTAACTCAGACACCGCCTCCTCAAGCCTGTCTATAAAACCTGTGCACTCCGCCACAGGCCGGAAGATCCACTTGGGCACCTCTCTCTCTGCAGGAGAGAGAGCTATTTTCCTTTCTTTTTCTTTTGCCTATTAAACCTCCCCTCCTGAACCCGCTTCTTGGTGTGTCCGCGTACTTGATTTCTTCGGCATGAGAGGACAAACCTACGGTATTTACCCCAAATGAGGCTGCTTCAAAATCATTAAGTGAAGATATCAAAGCATCTAATTAACAGTCTACAAAGCTTAAACCAGTTGATGAGGGAGAGTGTGCGAGAGTGTGCAGTACCATGTAAGGGGCAGAGAAGCTTCCCCAATCCGTGAGTAGGTAGGCTTCAGTCATGCACCATTATTTATCCACCTAGATGTGGGTCCAGGGAATTGAGTCCAGACAGGCCCATCTGCAAAAATGTGAGGTGAGTGTTACAAATGTAGGGTTGGAAGACAGACATCTGAGCATGTGATGTGATAAATGATAAAGGAAAGGAGATTACAGGATGCCACGGAACACGTAGCAGAGGCAACTCATTTAAACTAGGGGGAAGGAAAATATTTTAGCTGAGACTGAAAGCGTGGGAAGGAGTTAGGCAAAGCAGGGAAAGGGTGTTTTCTCTGAGAAAAAGGAAATGGAATCTGTAAATGCCCAAAGGCAAGAAATGTGTTAAAGAATTAGTGAAAGTTGTCTTGGAGGAGAGTACTGGAGACCAACCAGGTAGGATTGGACCATCGGGATACTGGAAGGTCTTGTAGGCCGTATCAGGGACAATGGGAGCCACAGACAGTGTAAGCAAATAACTTGAAAAAATGAAACTCACTTAATGACTGGCACTATATATAATTTTACTTCTAAACTAGAAGCAATTAAGAAAATTTAGACTAGAGGACAATTAAGAGTTTTGCAAGGCCCCAAGGACATTTTTATGGCTTTTAGTCATCATTATACTTTACTGGAGATGAACCCAGCACATCCTACAAATGACCTTTTAGCTTTATCACCTGATATATGTACTATGATTTAGCTGTTTCTTATGGAAATCTTTATTTTTCTCTTTTTTTTTTAAGTTCTGGTTATTTGGACTACTGGTTGGTTGGATCACGAATAAATGCTTGTTATATTTTAGAAATGTTAGAAGTGTAACTCTCAAATTTATAAGAATTCCTAATATTTTATAATTCCAAAGATCTATAAACTGGTGTACTCCAGACCATTTTTGATCACATATTTCATCAACAAAATGTTTTTGAGCTGTACCTTATATGTATATCATAGTAATAGTACATAATTTCAAATATAAATTATGTATTATTATGCACATTATTAAAAATTTATGTATATTTTAAAATATATACAAAAGTAGGAAATAAAAAACAATGAGAAAAAAAAACAGAAACTGAAGTTCTAATAGAGGAAATAGAACCCTCCCAAGAGGCTATGTTGTGGGCCACTCTGGAAACCATATGAAATATTTTACTAAGTGATTCCTGATTTTTTTTAATATAGATAACAAGTTCTACATATGGGATATTTTATTTCTGATTTGAAGAAATATTATATTATGCATGGAGCATTCCTAATTCTTAATTTATAGGCACACCTTATCAGGTACTTAATCAACAGGTTCTCAACTATTTTCATTACAAAAAATATTCCAACCACAAGAATCACTGAGATCACCATTTACTCTTGAATGGATTCATCATGTTACGTCACCACGTTCTGGACAAGGAATTTCAAACATGTACAGTTGTATGGCCTTCTCGAAGCCTTATGTTTCTTACTGCAAGGAACAGAGAAGAACAGATAGATTTAGTATTTAAAAATTAACCCTAAAGGCCTCAGTAAAAGAAAAATAAAGAGGGTAAGAAGAAAAAAAATGTGTAGTAAAAAGGACCATCATTTAAACCTCTCCATAAGCTTCCTAAATAAAAGAAATAGTTCAGTATTATCTTTTCTTTATTGAGTAACTGCCTTTAAACATACCACTGAATATTCTGCTGTAGTGGACAGACCATGGTTCAGGTCTGTCCGGTTTTGACCCAGCTCTGCCACTTACTGTGTGATATTAGGCGAGTTACCTAACCCAAGTCTTTTATTCTTTATTTATAAAAAGGATTATAGCAGCATCTACCTCCTAGGATTGCTGGGTGTATTACATTAAATAATATATGTGAGGTGCTTAGCACAGTGTCTGGGCTACTGTAAGTACTCAATAAACCAGCATAATTGTTCAAATAAGTAAAAGGATATGTGAAACATAACATTGCCTTTTCTGATAAAGAGCCCAGGGTTAATGTGAATTATAAACACTTTTTTAAAAAATCTTGTTCTTACAGAATTTTTGTCTCCCTTGGTGATCACAGTGTCCTTTCAAATGTCTGTCTGAATCAATGCCATTTTTTTAGATTAAAAGGTACAGATAGGAGGCTATCAAACTTGCTCTGCAAATCAGCAGAGTCCTGAGGGCCAAGGGGATGGATGAGATAAAAGTAATTAAATTACCAAATGTAGTGGCTTCTAGCGGCAGTTTTAGCTTATGCCAGGCAGACTGCCCAAGGCTGAACAAGCCTTGAGAGTGAGTGGGTAAATGAGGTGGAAACTTCAGTTCCCAAATATGGGAGCCAGCAGCTACAATATAGTTATTAGGAGACAAAGGAGAAACAGTTTCAAGGAGGAAGAAGGCTGGAAAAGTACAATGTGCGTGCTCACGTACTTCTTTCCTAAATCTAGTATTTACCTGTACATATACTGTGCTAGTCATTCTCACAAGCTATCTTTCTCCTCATATTTTACAGATGAAGCAACCAAGGTTTAGATACAATAAACTGCTCACCCAAGATTATATAAAGAAAGCAAAAATTGCAGTCAGAAGTGGCATTTGTTGGTTGTAGTAACAGTTATCATAATCTGTGCCATGGACATCAGAAAGGCCAAGTGTGAAGGAGCTAAACCAAGGAGAAACTGTTTTTTAAGTGGGAGGTTTAAGACATACCAGTTGACAGACAGAGGCATGTTTGCATTGATAAGTCACTAGAGTAAAGAGGTAAAAATCCTAAGAGATTTCACGTGGCTGATTGATTGCTACAGAAACAACTTCCTTGGTATCTGATGGTTATAAGCTTAATGATTCTTGCTTTGGTTCCATGAATGAATTGGCATCATTATGGAGAACTGAGGAAATGCAGACTTTTGAGGCAGGGAAACATTTCATTTAGCTCATATACATGATAAAAAGAAACAGATTGTGTAATTACTACACATCTGTGATCACATTTTTTAAAATAGAGCTCTTCCTGAATAATTAATCACATCTTTTGATTCAGGCCTTGGTAGTTTTTAATAAATTTTAAATATTTATGCCTTGTTGCCAACTATTTAATTGCTTACCAACTGCACAATATACAGTCACTTTGGGAGAGGAATAAAGAGGCTGATAAATAAAAATGGTGCTATCCACAGGCTGAAATTTTTTAACCTCACCTGTAATTAAAGTACCCAAGAACTTTTCAGAGCTACCTTTCAGAAGTGTTTTCAGATTTTATACAGTCTTCTTCAAAGAGTTCTGCTCCTGTAATGTTGTTGAAATATATTTGGACACCTAAAGCGTGTGCCATAGAGACTGCTTTTCTCCTAGGAACATTATGCCTGTAATTAGTAGATATTATCAGGAAGATGATAGAATTTAAGTTTATGCATTGGGACCCATGCAGTACAGAAACCCTGGCAACCAATGACCAACCAGTCCGGATTCATTCAGCTTTTGCTACTAAAAAAATTCTTAGTAAGCTAGACACAAAAGGACAAATATTGTATGATTCCATTTACATGAGGTCCCTAGAATAGGCAAATTCACAGAGACAGAGTTAGTATAGTGATTACCAGGGTCCAGGGAAGAGAGAAACAAAGATTTGTTTAATGAGTACATTGTTTCAATTTGGGATGCAAAAATGTTCTGAAGATGGATGATGGTGATGATTTCACAACAATGTAAATATACTTACTGTCTCTTAGCTGTACACTTAAATGGTTAAAATTGTAAGTTTCATGTTGTTTATATTTTGCCACAATAAAAATATTTTAAGCAATAACAACACCAATAGTATTCACTAGTTTTGACTGCCGTGCTATATGATATGCTAAGTGCTTTTCATGAATTTTGTTATTTAACCCCTAAGTAAGCACTGCAGAGAACGTGATATAAAAGCTTAAGTCACCTGCTTAAGCTTCACACAGGTAGAAAATGGCAGAGTAGGCTTTGGACCTAAGTTTATTTGCAAAGCCCACACTCTATCTTTATCATTATATGTTTAGGATTTTATAGAACTTTTTAAAGTTTAGATGAAACTTTGATTTATTTATTTTTTCATATCAAATCAAGAACAATGTTTAAATAAATAAAATCACCAAGCATCAATGTTTTAATGCCAACAAGTGGCCTTACTGTCAGCTGATCTTTTTCTCTTCTTAAACTCTCCTTCATCTATGGAACCTCAAACATACAACAAAGGCAACTCCAGGCTTAGTATCCTTTTCTCTGGTAGTCAGTTGTAATTTTGACAATAAGAGGGAGGAAGAGAAAAGTGAATTCACTCCGTTTCCCTAGCTGTCCTCCACTATTGGTTTCAGATCATGATGCCACTTATAAGCACCTGATTGCCTCTTTTTCAATTTGGGCCAGTTCACTCCTCCTTAGACAATCTTATGGGACCCTGCTCCCAGAAAATCACCATATTGATGCCAACCTTAACGCGGACCCCGGATTGGCATAGCACACTACAGCCCAGAACTTCTGGCTTAAGCCATCCTCTCACCTCCACTTCCTGAGGGCCTCTTGTATGATTTCTAGAATGGACTTCTGTTAGTTTGTTTTTACCCCATGTCACACCCTGCTTCACAAACTGTCACTTCCTGTCCCATGGGTAGTCCCACCAGGGGCCCTTACCTCCTTGATAGGCAAGTGACCCCAAGAGACAGAATCATTTTGAAGGAGTAGA
This sequence comes from Macaca thibetana thibetana, assembly GCF_024542745.1. NCBI lineage: Eukaryota > Metazoa > Chordata > Mammalia > Primates > Cercopithecidae > Macaca > Macaca thibetana. Next base: position 54,464,482 of record NC_065585.1, on the reverse strand, counting down.
TGCTGACTCTGCTGCCACTTAGAGAGAGCTTGCTTGAAAAGAAGCCAGTACCTAGATCACCAGAGCTGAGAGATGCAGAGAGTCCTGCTGATGTTGTCTGATAATGTCTGACCCTTGTTCCAGGAATGGCTGGCATGTAATGGGTGTCCAATTATATTTTATTTGAAATAACATGTCATCAGACCACTTTATCAGAACTCCAAGATCTTGATATCTGAAATGAGGCCTTAAGTACAATCTTTTCTCATTTCATTTCTTCTGTTAATTTACTCAATGAATATTTTATATCACTGAATTTTGTTCTTATGACACAAGAACATAAACAAGTAATGATATTCTGGTAAATGCAGTGTCAGAAACATAGAGTATTACAGGAGCACAAAGGAAGCACCTGAACCCTTGTGGGAGGAGCATTGCAGGCTGAGGATGGAAGGTGCAGGCCCCAGTAGGGTTGTGCTTGGTGGTTTAGGAACATCAAGGAGGCCAGCTGGCCTGTCTCCTTTGCTGCCCAACTTTGACTTTCTCCTCCTGTTAAGGTGGCTAACGAGGTAATGTGATGAGGCCTATTTTTATCAAGCTTATCTTTATCCTTTCTTCCTTTAGGTCTCTTTCACCCCTACTGTTATGAGTACCTATGAGTAGAGTACCATGACTCTAAACCGCCAGTCCTAATCTCTGCACATGACTCCAAGCAAGAATTTCCAATTGCTTTCACTAACTCTCCTCTTGGGTCTCTCCCTGGTTCCTGCAGATCTACATGCTCCCCAATGAATTCACATCCTCTCCACCTCACAGCACATTCATTCACCTCATCTTCCTGGTAATATTTTCCCTGATAATGGCTCATTTTATTATTAGGTCCATGAGGTTTACAAGCTCAGAGTCACCTTCTTTGCTTCCCCCTGCCTTATATTTCATATGTAATCGGGTATTCAGACGAGATCACCAATAGTCAAAGCTCCCTAAATAGTCCCTAGCAAGTCACTAAACTAGATCAGATGTATGTAAGTGGGCAATCATTCTCTGGCTATTGCAATCAAGAGGAAATGAATTTTTCCTCTTTGATTTATCTGCAACATGTTTTATCTTTACCTGGAAACTTCTATTGAGAAAAAATGTGGAAAACCACAAACCACACACTTTCAGATGAACTTCCATGATGAATGCATTGTGAAAAAAAATCATTTTAAACACAATGAAAACACTTGAGTGTAAGTGTTCATGCATCACTACAATCTCATTTAAGCCAATCTGGATTACCAGCTGGGTTCCCCTGAGCTGTTCCTGTGGTGTCAGAAATCCTGAACTATTTTGTATTTCTTCATTAATGGTACTAAGTAATATATAGTCTCCAACACCACTTCAGTGCTATTCCAGGGCTCCTGAACAACACAAATCATTCCTTATCAAGACAGTATACATATTCTTTCCATCATATTTTTTTAAACTTGCAAATATCATTTCTTTAGAAAATGTTCCCTTATTAACCTCATTCACCCTTGTGTACTTCAGCATTTAAGCCTAAATATTTGCCAATTCTGATAACTGGGAAGTAGGCAGTTCATAGGAACAGTAACAACAACAACAAAAAAAGTATCAATAACAATTAAATGAATTCAATTTTAATGATGTAAAGACTTCATTTTAACTCTAGTTAGGATATATGTTGTCTAATAAGGAGTTAAGAATAACTGACATGCAGCATAACAAAATATCAATGGAAAAAATAGTCTTTGCACTCAAACCATTTTTCATATGTAATACTTGGACAAAAAGTAAAATAAAGTAGAATTATACAAGGTGTAAAAGTTATCCCTTGTCAGAGGATTGCTGAATCTGAAATTTTATTTTAATGTTAGCTAAAAATTAGAAAATATATTTAATATATTTATTTCTAAATGTTTTCTTTGCTCTAGGGTGTGTGCTTGTCAAACTTTTTTGCTTCACAGCACATGTAGAAAACCATCATCTTTGTATAGCACTCTGGTCTAAGTAGATGAAGCTTCTCACTGATATAAGAAGAGACCTGGGATGCTGGGCTCCAGGTCCTGTCCAGCAACGTCAAAGGCTGAGGGGATCAGTACCTGGGTATACCTGTAGCACATTCATGGCTGAGAAGGTCTAGTCTAGAAAGTGGGAAGGCATATTGCATAGTGGTCCTAAGCTCAGTTCTAGAATCAAACTAAAGGACTTCCCAGTCACTAGAGCTCACTGCCCTTCAGTTGCTTCATCCATAAAGGTCTAATAAAGTCCACCTCATATGGTTAGGTTATTCCTGTTAAGTGCCTGGACAGTTGGAGCTCAAAAAACGTGACCTATGGCATTGTTCCAAACCCTGGGATAATTCCAAAAGACTACGAGTAAGCCAGATCAGCTGCAGTGGAACAGAAAGGCACACAGCTTCCCAGGAGATGAGTGGGCCGATCAGGAAAGAAAATGCTACGTAGTTACTGTGGAAATCTCCGTGCCTTCTCTTAAGAGCAATGTCACAACTAAACTAGATTGTGGCATTTATTTTTCCAAAGAATAACTCCAGACATTAACAAAGTATAACTCAATGGGCAAACAACCAATTTACAGGATTCACAACACAGATCCTTATTTCAGAAATAACTCTATGTTCTACACTAAAAAAAAAAAAAAAAAAAAAATCATTTAAACTATTTTTTTTATTTTGACCATACCAGCATATAAACCTAAGATAACATGGGCTTTGCAATACAACAAGTTAATATGAAAATTTTGTAAGTTTGAATGTAAATTTAATGAAGTCAAGAGGTAATTTTACTTATGAAAGGAGCTATAACATGAAATAAACAAAGTACTTGTTAATATGAAAAGAGTGTTAATACTTAAATATTTTTAGATAGAGTTTAATTCTCAAAGTTTTCCATCTCTACCTTGTATGTGTAATTAGCATCATTTAGTCAATTCGCATGTTCTATGATGGGGACAAAATTAATTAGTACTTTACTTACCACTAGATAAAATTAGAACATAAAATCAATATCTGAAATCTGTGGAGAATTAATTTCGCGTTTTCTGTGTTTTCACCTATAGAAAATTTGCTTCAAAGAAATTTCTTTGCAAAATTAAAAAATAATTCTACTCTAGAATAATATAAATCTCAAGAAGCATAAAAAAGAAGAAAACTCAAGATGGACACATTTTCAACATTAATTTATCAAGGTAGCTGGGCAAAAATACTAGGATACATTTATTGTCATTATTTCTAGTGACAGGAATAAGTTCATATATCTGAAGCAAGAGATATCACATGACATGCTCAGTAGAATTTATCCAAATATGCTTTGACTGGGTCCCAAACATTTCAGTGACTTTTTGTTTGTTTGTTTTATATTGGCTGGATTGTCAGTATACCTTCCCAGTTATATATCTAATGACGGTAATAATATGCAGCTCATTTATGCACATTTTCCCCTGGAAACATAAGTGCATTTTTTTTCATTTTGATTTTTTTGTTTTTGTTTTTTTGAGACTGAGTCTTGCTCTGTTGCCCAGGCTGGAATGCAGCGGCATGATCTTGGCTCACTGCAACCTCTGCCTCAAGGGTTCAAGCAAGCCTCAGCCTCCCAAATAGCTGGAATTACAGGTGCCTGCCATCATGCCTGGCTAATTTTTGTATTTTTAGTAGAGACGGGGGTTTCACCATGTTAGCCAGGCTGGTCTCGAACTCCTGATTTCTGGTAATCCGCCCACCTTGACCTCCCAAAGTCCTGGGATTGCAAGCATGAGCCACCATGCCCAGCCCGTTTTTTTGCAATGTTAATAAAAATTTAGAGGCAACAAGCCATGGTAATTAGAAAAATGTATTTTGAAGTTTAGGAAAATCAAGAATTTATTTTTAATTGAGTAGTGTTAAGCCAATCACATAATTTTCTTTCTACTAAATTATTTCTATAATCAGAGGACAAAAATATCTCTTATTACAAAGGCAAAGAGCCAGTATTTATTCATTTATATAATCTATTTGAATTATTACTATGAGTCATTTAAACATACTTAGAAATCATCTTGATAAATATAATATTTATGACTCTTTGGAACCCATTTAATTAATATGAATTTTTAGTTCCATAAAGAATGCTTGCAGTTTTAAAATACTGTTTTAGGGGATGATATTTTCAGGGTAATTGATGTATTTTCTCATCATTTCTAAAAATCTGTGTCTATACATCTAAAATAAACTCCTCTCCTTTTTGTGAAATATAAAATTATCTAACATAAAAGTAGATTTTTAAACATAAACACTGGAACTACTGAAAGTACAAGTACAATTTCTAAATCCTAATGACCATATTCATTATACTGAATTCTATAATAACACTCTTTAATAAATTCATTTTAAAAATTCAGAAAGTTTCTATCAAATTCACAAGAAATGAAATGTTTTTGTTTTCAGTAATCCAGAAAAAGTAAGATCCTTGGTATAGCATAAGTGTGAGTATTAAATTATATCCCCTGGCATTTACATAACACATTAAAAGTGAAAAATGATTAATGTCAACACTTTTAAATATGTATTAAATCCAATAAAGTAAGCAAATAATATTAATATTTGAACTGTAAAAATTAATAATAATTTTACTATTTCACAAGTCAACAAATGTATAATATATCTTCTAGGTACCAGGCATTGTACTAGGTGCTGCCATATGGTAATGACTGAGACAGAAAACAAGACAAATGCTTCCGAGAGGGCAAGGATGTTGAAGCAAGAGAATTGAGTGTACCTTAGTAGGCATCTCTAAAGCTCCATAAAACATTCTATTTCCATGTATCTGCTTCAGCTGAACGCTAATCGGAGTCCCTGTTCTATTCCAGAAAAGAGAAGGAAAGCAATTGTGCATAGGCTAAACAGAGAAAGGAATAGAGATTGGCTTCTTCTTTTGCTCTGTGAAATGGTAAGTAGTATCGAGTAACCCAATATACTACTAGTGATTTCACTGTTAAAATTTTGAATTTTAGAAATTAGAATAATATGCAACAGTACATTCTTCAAAACAGATAAAGTAGGAAATATTGTAAAGTTGTAAATATAGCCTAGAAATTAATTTAGAACAAAAGACTTCTTTACAATTTGATTTCCAAATAAAATTATAGCAGACCTTGTTTCTTTGAACTTGACAATAAATAATGTGATTTTAAAGGTCATCTTGTTTCTAAAATATATTGTGCACTGAAAAAAAAATTAAAGATAATAATAGTGTATATAGCACAGTCCCATTATAGTCAGTGAGGCAAATGCATACAAACATATGTTTATATACTTGCACAGAAAGAGAAAAAACTCCAAAGTGTTTTACACAAACTGTTAGCTATGAATTACCTATACCTGCAAAAAAAGATGACTGTTAAAATACCCATTACAATGATAATTTAAAATATTACACAGACCTAAGAAAGAGCATAATACTAAATAAAATGGAATATAAAATGTAATAAACACATGTTTCTACATTAGACAGTATGTATAGAATAACAGATGAGAATAAATTAAGTATTTTAGGGAGGTGGAATGAAGGTTTGGATTTTCAAGTTAAAAATTTAAAATTTATCCATGCGCCTTCATTCTGGTAATAGCATGTTGTATTTAATTTTTCCCATTTTAAACCTCTGATTTTTATTTAAACTTTTCAAAAGATAATTTTTTTTCTAAATGCTATTTATTGATATTACTTTTTAAATATAATATATTCTATGTACACTAGGTCTCATTCTAGACTTTCTCTTCTGTTCCATTAGTCTAACTGTTTCTTCTGATTTCCATGATTTATACACATTAAATTTTGGTACAGGAAGTCCTTCTTTATAATTTTCTTTTCAAAGTTTTGCTGGCCATTTTCACAAATTTTTATTGCAGATGATCCTTGCATCATTTTGTTAATTAAAAAACAAGAACAATGCTTTGGAATATTTATTGTAAGGAAACTACATTGATAGGATAAGTTGAAAGAACTCAATATGTGATGTGACTCAACTGGCCTCTCTCACCTCACAATAAGGGCACAGTCCTGCTTACTCATTCCCAGCTAAAAGTTAGAACTGACATTTAAATATAAAACAAATATATAACAAGCTCTGTAAGAAAAGCAGTAGGGCATTTTTCTTTCTTTTTTATTCTAAGGGGGTGATATGAAATACAGTAAATCATAATAAACAAGGTAGTTCTAATTTGATTACAAAATTTTAAAATGCTTTATCAAGGGTTGATAGGTGCAGCAAACCACCATGGCGCATGTATATCTATGTAACAAAACTGCATATTCTGCACGTGTATCCCAGAACTTAAAGCAAAATTAAAAAAAAAAAAAATGCTTTATCAATTCAGAGGTTAAACAACCTCAAATTAAATCAACTCATTTGTCAGAAGTACGAAGCCAAGAAATTCAATGTACTCAAGTGTTATTAAATGGTAACAGCTGCACCTAAACAAGCTAATTCTTAACTTATTAGTCAAGAGTAACTGACACTCAAAAAAGACATAACTGTAATTCTGTTGTTGTTGTTTGTTTGTTTTGAGATGGAGTCTCGCTCTGTCACCCAGGCTGGAGTACAGTGATGTGATCTCGGCTCACTGCAACCTCTGCCTCCCAGGTTCAAGCAATTCTCCATCCTCAGCCTCCCAAGTAACTGGGACCACAGGTGCGTGCTACTCCATCCAGATAATTTTTGTATTTTTCGTAGAGAACAGGTCTCATCATGTTGGCCAGGCTGGTCTCAAACTCCTGACCTCAGGTGATCCACCCGCCTCAGCTCCCAAAGTGCTGTGATTACAGGCGTGAGTCACCGTGCCTGGCCACATAATTGTAAATTATTTGGTCTCTTAAACCTTAGTGAAAATATTTGAGTCTCTTTTGTCACTGAATGCTCCTCCATACACTGTGCCCTGCAGAAATGGTCATTAATTCTGTCACTTACAGAAAGCAAAGCAGTGAGAAAAGAAATTCACATTTCTCAAGTGTCTGTAATGGATGGCTTAGGTCTTCTGCATATGTTATCATCATTTCATAACTTTTGGTGGTGGGGGGAAATGTAGCACAAAAATTGTGATCCAAAACCAAATCAAGTTTCACTTCTCTGACATCAGAGTTAACTCATTGAGTACTTTAATTCAGAACCTTAGGTTAAAGGACTAGTAAAAGCAGTTCCTATATACACTTCAATCTTTCCATAGTATTACAAATAAAATTGTTTCTTTTGATCTGTTTGAATAAATCCCATGTTGTTTCTAATTGTGTCTATCAAATCAATAAGTACAAAAGGTTTGTAAGCTAAATTCAAAGAATTCCATTGATAACATCTGCTCCTAAATGTTCAGCACACATTTTAACCCTGAAAGCATATTATGAATATATGCATCTCCAGAACTTTATCATTTCTTAAGCTTGAAGCTAATGCTAGAGCAAAAATTATCTTATATCTGACCTAATGTACAGCCAGGAGATATGACAAGGCTTGCAACTATTCCTTAGGAATAATTTTCCTTTCTTTTCAATTACTTCTTATAAGTGTCTCTGCATTTTTAAAGAAGATTCTGCTTTTTTTGCTGAGTAGAAAGTGTATCTACTTTGACAAGTAGCAAACTTTTCTATCACTAACTAAACTAAATACCCTAAAATTCATTTTTCTTTATTTCAATGGCAAAGATTTAAAACTAAAGGATTGTGGCACACACACACACACATACACACACCATATATATACCATAAGTCTCAAACTATTCATTATCATTAGATATGCAATTTTCTGGAAATTAATATTTTTGTTGTTGTTGTTTGAGATGGAGTCTTGCTCTGTTACCTAGGCTGGAGTGCAGTGGCAGCAATCTAGGCTCGCTGCAACCTCCGCCTCCCGGGTTCAAGTGATTCTCCTGCCTCAGCCTCCGGAGTAGGTGGGACTACAGGCGCATGATACCACTCCCGACTGATTTTTTGTATTTATAGTAGAGATGGAGTCTCACTGTGTTAACCAGGATAATCTTGATCTTCTGATCTCGTGATCCTCCTGCCCTGGCCTCCCAAAGTGCTGGGATTACAGGCGTGAGCCACCGTGCCCAGCCGGAACTTAATATTTTTAAAGAATTCAGCTTTAATCAAATTCTATGAAGTTTAAGTGGTTGTGGAGTAAAGTTTTCAATAAATTAGGAAATTCTAAAGGTGCTCGGGAGCCTCCCGTGTCACCAAGGCAACATAGGCTGGATGCTGTTCTGTCACTGCTTCTGCTGGCCTCCTGTTACCACTGAGTTGACTAGCATAGAAAGACAGAATGGGGCAATGATACACTGAAATGCTCTGCCACTAACTTTCTCTTACCCTAGGAAAAATCCTTTTTTCAACATGAAAAATCTGAACTAGATAATCTTTATTACTTTCAGGTTTAAAACATGTTTTTCTAAAATTAAACTAATTTTAAAATAAATTTCACTGGAATATGAATGTTGAGGGTAGAGAACACAGAATGAGTTTTCCCAAAGTCCTGCAGTTCTCCAGGAAGGGTATCAGATATGTTTCATCATATGAATCTTTTGATATTCTTATTTAGGAAATCAAAGAATAAAATGTTAACAAAGCATCCTAAGATTGATTAGAGTTGGGATTATATTTAACCCCAGGGACAAATCAGTTACTTGGTCTAGAGAGCCATGATTCTGCTAAAAAGATAGTTGAAAACTAAAACAAAATTTAGACTGGAATGGACCTTAGGTAAAGGATCTCAGCCTCCACACTGTAAATATGTGGAAATTTTTTACCTGCACAAAATTATGTAGCTAACTGGCAAGAGTAAGAATTAAAATGCATTATGTTTCTTAACTCCCAGACAAATGCTATATTTACTTGTATAGTATCAGTATCTTGTGATGTAGGCTAAGGATATCTCTAATTAACGAGTTACAACACACTAATATAAATTATAGAAGGCTTCTCTCTCTCAGTATTTAAGTAGGCTTCAGTCACTCCTATCTTAACTGAAAAGCCCTTCCTCTGCAGTTTTCCAGTCTCACACTCTTACTAGGCATCAGAATTAGCTGGGGCTCTTACATAAAAGTCAATGCCCAGGCCTTACGTGGAAAGGTTATGATTAATTGATGGTAATGGCCAGGTATGGGCTATTTATTTTTAAAAGTTCTCCAGGTGACTTTAATATGAGAGAACTACAGTCTTACCTCTTCATCTTTTCCTACTCCTCAGCTACTGCTTTCTCCTCTTTAACTCAGTCTGACTTTCCAACACTTACAATGACATAATTAATAACTATATTAAAAACTTCAAAAGAGGTATGAAATTTACAGTAAAGGGTAAAGAAGTGCAAGTCTCTTTGAAAAGCAGGCCCCTTTCTAACAAGCCTCAATGTTTATATTGTATTCTTTCACTGCCACTGCTAAACTTATCCAGAGTGGTCTACATTTTCCCATCTCCCCTCTCCCATTCGCAACTCAGCACTGTGGCAAGACGTCTATGTTCCCAGGTTGCCTGTAATTACTGCCAGCAAGCTACTAATGACTGCTTAAATTGTCAAACTCAATCAATGTTTTTAAGCTAACACATTTGGCCTCTCTGTAGTATTTAACAGCGTCCTGTTTCTCAACACTTTCTGCTTCCTCTTAGCTGTTTTTTGTTTGTTTGTTTGTTTGAGATGGAGTCTGGCACTGTCCCCCAGGCTGGAGTGCAGTGGCGCCATCTCGGCTCGCTGCAAGCTCCGCCTCCCGGGGGTTCACTCCATTCTCCTGCCTCGGCCTCCCGAGTAGCTGGAACTATAGGCCCCCGCCACCATGCCCAGCTAATTTTTTGTATTTTTAGTAGAGACTGGGTTTCACCATGTTAGCCAGGATGGTCTCGATCTGCTGACCTCATGATCCGCCTGCCTCAGCCTCCCAAAGTGCTGGGATTACAGGCGTGAGCCACCGCGACTGGCTGCTGTTTTTTTATCTGACTCCTTTGTGGGACTCTCATGCCTGGCCCTAGTCTTAGTCACCATTTCTTCTCACTTGGTACCAAATCCACACCAAACGCTTGATATATCACCTATGGATGTTGATAAATTTTCAAACCTCTGTCTCCAGCCTCTATCTCTTCTTGAGTTTCAGCTCCATAAGTCCACTTATCCAGTGTCTCTTGATTTCCATGGCACACAGGCATTTCAAATAAAATATTTTCTCCTCTGCCTCCAAATTGCTCATAGTTACATCACCATCTGCTATAGTTTGAATGTGTGTCCCATCCAAAACTCATGTTGAAATTTCATTGCCATTGTAACAGTATTAAGAGGTGGGAAATTTAACAGATGATTTGGTAGAATTAATGCTGTTACAAAAGGACAGGTTAAACCCCTTTTTGTCTCTTGGTCCTTCTGCCTTTTGCTGAGTAACCAGGCTTTCTCCTCTCCAGAGTCTGCAAAGCATCGTTTTGGATGAAGAGAACGGCCTCACCAGACACCAAATCTGCCAACCTTGACCTTAGACCCCAGCCTTCAGAACCATGAGCCAATAAATTTCTGATCTTTATAAATTACGCAGTCTCAGGTATTCTGATATAGCAGCACAAAACAGACTAAGACACCACCCATTCCAAAAACTGAGGAGCCATCACATCTTCTTCCCTCTTTTGATACCCTTCATCCTATCCTTGCCTAATTTATTTTCTTTATACTAATGGCTCTCAAATATAACTGCTCCCTATATTTGTTGTCATGTCCTATTTCTGGCCTTCATTATTTCTTCTGCAGTCAGTCTTCAGACTGGTACTTTTGACCCTCTTCAATTTCTCCAAACTTCTATGAGTGTGATTTAAAATGTAGACCCAACTGTCACTTTAATATCACCTCATCCATACATATAAAACCCACACTCGTCTGGGCCTGGTGGCTCAGCCTGTAATCCCAGCACTTTGGGAGGCCGAGGTGGGTGGATCACGAGGTCAAGAAATCGAGACCATCCTGGCTAACATGGTGAAACCCCGTCTCTACTAAAAATACAAAAGAAAAAATTAGCCGGGTGTGGTGGCGGGCGCTTGTAGTCCCAGCTACTCAGGAGGCTGAGGCAGGAGAATGGCGTGACCTCGGGAGGCAGAGCTTGCAGTGAACCCAGATTGTGCCACTGCACTCCAGCCTGGGCAACAGAGCGAGACTCCATCTCAAATAAATAAATTAATTAATTAATTTAATTTAATTAAAATAAAAACCCATACTTGTTAATTCTTAATATTTTACATTACTCTATTTATATACATGTTGTAACATGCAGACATACACACACACACCCCCATATGCAAATCTCCAGCCTCATTTCTATAACCCCCTCTAGCCCTCTATATTCTAGCTGTTCTGAACTACTTGCCAATCTCTCCTGTGCTTTTGTTTTTAAAACACCCTTCCTCCTCTTTTCCCCTGGGACAATTTGTGTTTTTTCTTCCAAATTCAAATCAGCAATCACTAGCTGGAGCATACCTTCCAACTCTGTTTCAACCCCTCCCACCCCCAGTGCCCTCTGTCCCTACCACCGAAACTGCCTTTGCAAAAATTATAACACAAATTATGACAGTAAAATTATGACAATCTAACCAACTCCATCCTGTCTTTGACCTCCAAACTGGGTCGTTCCTGGGTGTGGGCCAAGCTAGCTAGGAGAAAAATTTAGATTATAGTTTAAATAATAATAGCGCCTCCCAAAACTAAACCACCTTTATAAAACTAATAAACATTTACTAGATTTAAAAAAAGGACCTAAATTCTGCTAAAATATAGGCACAGTTAAACAATTACCCATCATTATTCTAAAAGTCACAAAATTTACAACTTCCTCAATTACTTCTGTAAATATCATCACTATTATAAAACTGAAGACTGGCCCTCTGAGATGTCTTTACAGGCTTTTGCATTTTTGACGACCAGATGTCCCTACCTGAATCTGTGATTCTGACTCAATTGGTCCTGTGAATCCCACCCAGAAGTGAACTCAATGCAGAAAGCCCATTTTCCATACCTCTATGATTACATCCCTAACCAATCAGCATTCTCTATTCTCTAGCTCCTGCCCAGCAAACTATCTTTGAAAAACCCTAGCCTCCACATTTTCAGGGAGGCTGGTTTGAGTAATAACTCCAGTTTCCTGTTTAGCTGGGTCTATGTGTATTGAGCTCTTTCTCTATTGCAGTTCTCCTGTCTTGATAAATTGGCTTCATCTCAGCAGAGGACAAGAGAAACCCTTTGGGTAGTTACAGATTTGGGAGCTCATCTGGGATAGTTGTTGCAGGCATCTGCCTGCAGTTTGGCAGCCCCTCACTGGTGATGGGTCTGGAGGTCAGCCCAAATGGCCACCTCAATCTATTGGACTAAGGGCTATCTCTGGCACTGCAGCTACCAGCAAATTGCTATTGACCCATAGTGGATGGATCTAATCGCAATAGAGAAATATTGGTGAGTATTCCAGACACTGTCAATACCCCCTTACTTCTCTTGATCTGTTGGCCTCTCTGAGGCATTTATTATTTTTTTCCTCCATTTTTCCCATCACAGGGACTGTCTGGCTCTATAGCCTATCATGGGGACTGCTTGGGTCTCCCTAGATTGTAGGAAGAGTTTTGCTTTGGGGATATTTCTCCCCAAATGTATGGAGAATAGGGGACCTGTTTGGAGGAATATTTTTCTTGTTTGGAATCTGGTTTGGAAGGTCTTGTGTCTTTAATTTGTTGTCTGCGTTTATGTAGAGGAGATTGCTGAAGGAATTGCTGATTGAAGTCTAGCAGCCTCTCATAGTTTATCTGGTATGTCACATTCGGTGAGCCCTGAAGGAACTGTTAGCAGGAGCTCAACAGGTCTAACTCAGGGTGATCCTCTGCCCTTCCATCTTGCCCAGAGACCACTTGTTGAAATTCCTGGTCAGAAATCATCTGACCCCACTTTGAGTAGATCAAGGATGACAAGGTCCAATAGGAGCAACTTTGAGGCTTCCCAGGTCAATACTCAGGTGCTGAGTGAGGTGACTGGTGTGTGTTTTGTTATGTGTATTTTGTTCCAGTCAGAATAAGAGATGTTCATTCAGCTCCCCCATGAAAATTGAGAGGCTTTTGCCTATGGTTCCATGAAGTGGAGAAGGATGACTTTCTTTTGTAATGCAGCTTGGTCCCTCTTATCTATGGCACAGCAAACATGGTCACCAAAGTCACTCACAGAAAGCGAAACTGGAAACCTGTCAAACTGGCAAAAGGATAAGAATGGCTTAACAGGCAGGCTTCTGGCCTCTATCTGAGCAAACCAGTTAGCTGAATGAATTGGTAAGAAACATGTCTCCTCTGCAAGGTTTTAATAGGAAACAAGATTTGTGAGACTAGACACAGGCTGTAGCAAATCTGGTATATATTGTGCCATAAATTTGTCTGTGTTGTTCTATTGTGGAGAGGGGTACCATAGGATAGAATGTGGGCCTTAGACCCCTATAAACCCATTGTTCGAACCCCCTGAAGACTGATCAGTTACAAACTTTGCTGCACATCCCTGAAACAAAATCATGAGGTTTCCCTCTTGTCTTATGTCCTTAAAAACTTGACTTTGTGACCAGATGCAGGCACTCTCTCTTGGTCTCTGCCATTTGAAGGGAAAGAATTTTCGGGTTCATGTCATGGCTAGCCTTAAGAATTCTCTTGAGCAGTTAAAATCCTTTACAAGCTTAAAAATGACACCACTCTAGACTCCTTCTGGGAGAGCAATGACAATTGTCCCATGCTGTAGCTCAGTAGCTAAGGCATTGCCCTTTCACAATGGTGGCCTGAGCTCAATTCCCAGATTAGGGAATGAGTCCTTTCCAGTTTAAAAATTGTGGGACTTTTGCCATTTATTAGTTTTTCTTCCATGTACAGCTTTTGATATGCTGTCTTAAATTTTTCTTTCCCTGAGCTACCTTAAGGGTGATTTTAGATCATGTAAAGCTTACCTGCCATCTCTTTGGAGACACCTCATGTGTCCATGGTTAAGTCATAGCCTTAGTTAAGGATTATTAATTTTATTTGGGAGGTTACCTTTGGTAAAAAATTCAAAAGCTAACAATATCCACTGTTTTTTCCTGCTGAAATCTGGTAATAAGAAATTTTTTAAAGGATTGTTTTTTTGAAACCTATGTAGTTAAAATTGATTTAATTTGGACTATATGGGTACAGATATTGTTTTAAGGCGCTTGCTCTCCCACTGTAAAAACTTCTCCGTCAACTGAATTCTGTTTCTCATTTACTCCTCTTTGTCCCTCCTTCCACTGTATCTATTCTCTTTGACTTTTGGGGGCACCAGGATTACTCTGCATTATGAGAAAATTTAACCTTAATGTATAATAGCTAGATAGGAGATACACTTTTTTAAATGACTGATATCACTTGCTTCCAGTGAACGATGATCACCACAGGGTTGTACGTCTTTCTTTGTATGTTTAGATAAGGAAAGCATGCTTATAAACACCTAGAAGGTACAGAATGGAAGATGGGGTGATTATAGCATAGGCCGATTGGCGTTGGTTTGCCAAGCAGCCAGGAGAAATGTCCTTTCAATGAGATACACTGTGGAATCATTGCACTGTCTTGTCTTGTAGTATTTCCCTCTTTTGGGGACCCAGGATTTGGTGTAAAAATGAGATCCTTGATCTTGGGGATCTGTTTTGCCTTCCTGCTGTGCCTACTTATTGGACCCTAAAAACTGCATGCTTTCCTGGCCCAGTTGCCTAAAAGACTCCACCCTAAAAGCCAATAATCCAATCAAGAAACAGATCTTTAAAAATTCTCCCTGTGTAAGGTGGAGGTTCCAGTGAGCTGAGATCACGCCACTGCACTCCGGCCTGGGTGACAGAGCAAGCCTCTGTCTCAAAAAAAAAAAAAAAAAAAAAACCTCCCTGTGTAGGAGTGTCTGTTTTTCCTGGTCATCTTGACTAAACTTTTATCCACACCATTTTCCCTTGGTTTAAATAAAATATAAATTCTCTATTTAGTTTCACCTAAAAATTATCCATTTAAAAACAGAAATTTAGAATTGCCTGGCTGACAATTATTTAGGTCAGAGAATAGATAATCAAGAGACTAATGGTCTGAGGTCAAAAAGGAAAACTTAAAAACTGACAAATAAAGAATCTTATCACAATTAGCCAGACACAGTACAGTGGTGTGCACCTGTACTCCCAGCTACTTGGGAGGCTGAGGTGGGAGGATTGCTTGAGCTCAGAAGGTCAAGGCTGCAATAAGCCATGATTATGCTAGTGCACTCCAGCCTGGACAACAGAGACATTGTCTCAATAATAATTATAATAATAATAATAATCATCATCATCATCATCTTATCCCCCCACCAGATCTGCTTGTCTATTTATATATGCTGAGTATACATTTTGTTACCAAAATACATAAAAGAACTATAATTAATTGGCTTTAACAAAATTCTGTATATAAGCAAGTTGGCCAAAATTAAAAGGACATTACTTAGTTTTTCCATAAATTAAAATATTAAAATAAGAGTATACTGATGCAGAGCCAGAATCTAGGTCCATCTGTTAAATAACAGTTTCCTTAGAGCACTGATCTGCCCTTTAATAAAAAATTAGAAAGGATTATAAAAAGACTTATAAAAATTATACTCCATAGTCAAACTAATTAAAACTGGACATATTTATTTATAAAATGTTATTAAAATTGAGTTTAACATTAAGAATATACTAATGCAAAATTAAAATTTGGCTTTCTCTTTTAAATAAGATTTTCATAATATTAAGAAATAAATTTTATTTGTCATTTAAATACAGGGGAGAGAGAAAAGACAGATTCAGTTGGCTTCATGCTATCTGTATTGGTCTTAACAAGTTAAGACTCCTCTCTATTAACAAGTAAAGATTTTTGCCTTTTTGAAATTTTAAATTATCATTTTGGCTAAGTAAATGACTTACAATGACCTAGAATTCTGTTTTGTGCTATCAAGTGTTAAACCTTTGATATTTGACAAACATTCCAAAATCAAATTCTGATTTAAGTATTTTTTTGACCTCATTAACTTTTAAATATTAGGTCCCCTGAAGTCCAAAAGAGACATATTTGACTGATTTGGTATACTAAAATCATACAGAAAGCATTGTCAAATATAAAATGGTATTCAACTGTTTTGGCTACAGTCAATAAATGTGTTATTAATATGTGTTCCAAAATTATATACATTTCCTATAATTCTGATATGTCTGAGTATGTGTTATAAATAATAATTACTATATGGTTATGTACCATAAAAATGACCATGCTTCCTTTTCAGTTGCAACTTTAACTGTGGCTGTCCTGACTTTTGTTTTCCACAGATAACTGTCTTGTTTTGATCCTTTTCAAAAGGCGGTTTAAAACCAGCTATAAGATGCTAATGGGTGCTGTTGGATGCAGGTTTCTGATAATTGTAGAGACTGTGCCATTAAAACAAAAAACAAACAAACAAACCAACAAAAAAAAAACCTTCCAGGACTGTCATAGAGAGCTAGTGTGCTCATGAGGACTCCTGGTCCAATATTGAGCAAAACAGCAATTGCATGGACTGAATTAATAAAAGACCAACATCAGGTGCAGTGGCTCACATCTGTAATCACAGCACTTTGAGAGACTGAGGCAGGAGGAATGCTTGAGCCCAAGAGTTTGAGACCAGCCTGGAACTTAGGGAGGCTCTGTCTCTTAAGAAAACAAAACAAAACAAAAAAGACAAATAATATTTATGACATTTTGTTTAACATATTGCTAATTCTTTTGTTTTGCAGTCTAGAAAACTTTTTTCTTTTAAGCTATTTACAGGGTATACTCATGGGAGTAAAAGTTAAAACATATTTCTTTCTATCTTATTTCTCCAGAATTTAAAAACTATTTGTAAGCATATACTTAACTTATAACAGTATAGTTACATGCATAATTTCAATAAAAATCTGTTTTCTTTTATGATAAGACACCATTGGTTATTTTACCAAGGCTTTAACTAGAATGGCATGCTTTCAAATATAAACAGACTGCTTTAAGGAATCAAACTGACTTACAGAGCTGATAAAAGCCACTTGAAAAAATTAACTTAATACCTTGTCTACCTAGTCCCTATACAGGGTTTCTGACCTATGATGTAAAAAAAAAAAAAAAAAAAATCACTTTCTGATAGGCCTGGGAGCCTCAAGTTATCTTGGGACCTGGAGAAAAGAAAAATTATCCAATTCATACAGGTATTTATAGGCACAGATAAATCCATGGCTGGCTCAAGGCTTTAAACTTTCAAATCTGCAATTCCTTATTTTGAAAAATTCCAGCAAAGCCAATGTTTAGAAAGCCTATATGGCAAATAATTGTTCTTGCTGTACTTTATGTAAATAATCAGGCCAAGTATAAAAAAACTTAGACTTATTTTGCAAATAAATTTGTCCTACTATGATTTGTCATTAATAAAATAGAAATGAGAGAAAAAATTATGTTTCAAATAAAAAAACCTATAATACATCTGTTTTTAGGTTCTAGTCTTGGCCACTGTTTTGGGGTTTTTATTATTTTCTGCAATTTGGACCAAATCTTGAATTCTTTCCAGGCTACAAGCTACAAGTCCCTAAACTTAATGTTTTCAAATTTTTCTTCCATTTCTCTTTTTTTCTTTTTGAGAAAGAGTCTCGCGCTGTCGCCCAGGCTGGAGTGCAGTGGCGCGATCTCGGCTCACTGCAAGTTCCGCCTCCTGGGTTCACACCATTCTCCTGCCTCAGCCTCCCTAGTAGCTGGGACTACAGGCACCTGCCACCACGCCCAACTAAATTTTTGTATTTTTTTTTTAGTAGAGATGGGGTTTCACCATGTTAGCCAGGATGGTCTCGATCTCCTGACCTCATGATCTGCCTGCCTCGGCCTCCCAAAGTGCTAGGTTGCTACTTTTCCCTAAGACCTTGAAAGCTAGAACTTACTCCTTGTAATACAGGCAAGAAAATCACGTCAGATCAGATTGCCACACCTTTTTCCTCTGTAACTAAAAATGCTTTGAGTCTAATATCTGGATAAATTGTGCCCAACATTACCTTTGTTTTCCTTTTATTTCTATAAAAATGCCTTTTATTAAAAACATTTGCCTTCAACAACCCATCTACAACCTACAGGCCTAGTCCATCTACAACCTCCTGAAATGAGACACAGTTGTTTAACTGATCTAGTCACAGAACTAAAAATTGACTATAAAAGATATGGTGTATTTAAATTTACTCTTTCCTGTTTATCCCAATTTGTCTTTTTAACAACCTCTGACCCTAATCTCTATTAGCAAACCCATATCTGATTGGCTCTCAGGGCTATTCATCAGGATCTCTCAGGGCTTCAGATGAATTCTACAAGAACTCCTGCAGTCAGAACTTTTGCTTGTTATATTAGGCATGCAGACAGCTGCAAAGCAGTTTCATTTCTCTTACCCTGGGACTAACCCCTATCTCAACGAAGCCCCCGTCAGCAGGAAGTTGGAGCAGTCATTGGCTTTTTTCCATCTCTGACTGGTTTGGCTGTGTCCTCACCCAAATCTCATCTTGAATTGAAGATCTCATAATTCCCACATGTCGTGGGAGGGAGCTGGTGGGAGGTAACTTAATCATGGGGGTAGGTCTTCCCCATGCTCATGATAGTGAATAAGTCTCACAAAATCTGATGGTTTTATAAAGGGGAGTCCCCCTGCACATGCTCTCTTGCCTGCCACCATGTAAGACATGACTTCGCTCCTCATTTGCCTTCCACCACGATTTTGAGGTCTCTTCAGTCATGCAGAACTGAGAGTCTATTAAATATCTTTTATAAATTACCCAGTTTCAGGTATGTTTCTATTAGCAGTGTGAAAACAGACTAATAGAGTAAATTGGTAGCGAGAGTGGCGCACTGATGTCAAGATACCCAAAAATGTGGATGCAACTTTGGAACTAGCAGGCAGAGCTTCAAACAGTTAAGAAGGCTCAGAAGAAGACAGAAAGATGTGGGAAAGTTTGGAACTTCCTAGAGACTTGTTGAATGGCTTTGACCAAAATGCTGATAGTAATATGGACAATAAAGTCCAGGGTGGGGCAGTGTCAGATGGAGATAAGTAACTTGTTGGGAACTGGAACAAAGGTGACTCTTGCTATGTTTTAGCAAAGAGACTGGTGGCATTTTGCCCCTGTGCTAGAGATTTGTGGAGCTTTGAACTTCAGAGAGATGATTTAGGGCCTCTGGCAGAAGAAATTTCTAAGCAGCAAAGCATTCAAGAGGTGACTTGGATGCTATTAAAGACATCCAGTTTTTTGTATTCAAAAAGAATATGGTTTGGAATTGGAACTTATGTTTAAAAGAGAAGCAGAGCATAAAAGTTTGAAAAATGTGCATCCTGATGATGCAACAGAAAAAACCATTTTCTTTTAAAAAATTCAAGCCAGCGGAAGAAGTGTGCATAAGTACCAAGAAGCTAAATATTAATCGCCAAGACAATGGGGAAAATGTCTCCAGGGCATGTCAGAGGTCTTCACGGCAGCCCCTCCCATCATAGGCCTGGAGGCCTAGGAGGAAAAAATGGTTTTGTGGGCTGGACCCAGGGCCTTGTTGCTTTGTGCAGTTTCAGCACTTACTGCCCTGCATCCCAGCTGTGGCTAAAAGAGGCCAATATACAGCTCTGGCTGTGGCTTCAGATGGTGCAAGCCCCAAGCCCTGACAGCTTCCACATGGTGTTGAGCATGCAGATGCACAGAAGTCAAGAATTGAGATTTGGGGATCTCCACTTAAGATTTCAGAGGATGTATGGAAATGCCTGGATGTCCAGGCAGAAGCCCTGATGAAGAACCTCTGCTAGGGCAGTGCAGAAGGGAAATGTAGGGTGGAAACCCCCACACTGAGTCACCACTGGGGCACTGCCTAGTGGAGCTGTGAGGAGAGGGCCATTGTCTTCCAGACCCCAGAAGGGTGGATCCACTGAAAGCTTGTACCAGGCGTCTGAAAATCCATAGATACTCAATGCCAGCCTGTGAAAACAGCCAGGAGGTCGGGCTGTACCCTGCAAAACCACAGGGATGGAGCTTCCCAAGACCATGGGAACCCACCTCTTGCATCAGTATGACCTAGATGTGAGACATGGAGTCAAAGGAAATCATTTTGGAGCTTTAAGATTTGACTGGCCCACTGAATTTTGAACTTGTATGGGGCCTGTCCTTTGTTCTGGCCAATTTCTCCCAATTGGAACAGATGTATTTATCCCATATCTGTATACCCCATTGTATTTAGGATGTAACTAACTTGCTTTTGATTTTACAGGTTTATAGTCAGAAGGGACTTGTCTCAGATGAGATTTTGGACTGTGAGCTTTTAAGTAATGAGTTAAGACTTTGAGGGACCATTGGGATGGCATGATTGGTTTTGAAATGTGAGGACGTGAGATTTGGGAGGGGTCAGAGGTGGAATTATATGGTTTGCCTATGTCTCCACCCAAATCTCATCTTGAATTGTAGCTCCCATAATTTCCATGTACTGTGGGATGGGGGTAATTGAATCATGGGGGCGGGTCTTTCCTGTGCTATACTCGTGATGGTAAATAAGTCTCACACGATCTGATGGTTTTATAAAAGGGAGTTCTCTTGCACACGATCTCTTGACTGCCACTATGTAAGACATGACTTTGCTCCTCATTTGCCTTCTGCCACGATTGTGAGGCCTCCCTCGTCATGTGGAACTGAGAGTCAGTTAAACCTCTTTCCTTTATAAATTATCCAGTCTTGGGTGTATCTTTATTAGCATGAGAACAGACTAATAGAATATCCAAAGCTCACACCTTAAGAATAAGGTATGGCAAAACCCAAAAGGGAGGACAGAAACTATCTTTGCAAAAATTATAACAACTTATGTCAACTTTCATAACAGTAAAAGAGATCCAATCTAACCAACTCCAACTTGCCTCTAACCTCCAAATTGTCCTTGGTCATTCCTGGGTATGGCCAAGCTAACTTTGGAAAAAAACATTTAGCTTATAGTTCAAATAATAATCGCCCTTCCCAAAACTAAACCACCTTTATAAAACTAATAAATGTCCACCAAGTTAAAAAAAAAAATGAGAGGGTCCTAAATTCTCCTAAAACATAGGCATAAACAAATATCCACCATTATTCTGGAGGTCACAAGATTTACAACTTCCTCAATTACTTCTGTAAATAACATCACTATTATAAACAGAACACTGGCCTTTTGAGATGTCTTTTTAGGCTTTTGCTCTTCTGACAACAGGATGGCCCCACCTGAGCCTGTAACTTTTGACTTATCTAGTTCTCTGACCCCCACCCAAAAGCGGACTCCATGCACAGGGCCATTTTCCGTACCCCTACGATAGCATCCCCAACCCGTCAGCAACACTTACTTCCTAGCCCCTGCTTGCCAAACTATCTTTTAAAAACCCTAGTGTCCAAATTTTCAGGGAGGCTAATTTGCGTAATAATAAAACTCCAGTCTCCCATTTAGCCAGCTCTATGTGTATTGAACTCTTTATTACAATTCTCCTGTCTTAATCAGCTCTATCTGGGCAGTGGGCAAGAAAAATACACTGAGTAGTTACACCACAGCTCCTATTTCTACCTTATTCTTCTGCTTTTACAGTAGAAACCGTCATCATAGACCTGGTTGGCCACATTTTAATGTAATTGTGTCTTCACTTTTCTACCTTCCCCACTAACTGAGAATCCCTCTAGTGTTATTTCTATTTCTGTAACCCCAAAGCCTAACAAATGCTTGATATCTAGCCTATTTTCTCCATTTGCTCAAAAAATGACTACGTGGAAATTCAGAAAATTTAAATCTTACTTTCTCACTAATAATATATGGGAATATACAGATAACCAAAAAATTGACATAAAAAAAATCACAAGAATTCGATAAACTTAACCTTAATTGTTTATGAAGGAAATAACTTGGATAACTCAAAGGTATGAATCAAATGAGTCTAAGTTATGTGTTAGCTGAACAACTTTTTAAAGGTGCTGGTGGAGGTGGTAGTCAACTGAGGAAAAACTCACTAGACTGAAAATCCATTTGTTTACACCACCCTGAAAAAAGTTCCTACTTGCATGACTTTTACCTTTTGCCTCAATTCTTCTTAATCCTTTTTTGGTCAGAGACCCCCTTGAGTACCATGAACTTTATAGTTCCTACCTGCAAAAACCAGAAACAAGGTAAAAAACGTTAAGAAAATTTCCCCAACCAGCCCCACATGCAATGATTTAAGTACTCCTTTCACCACTCAGTTTGTGCTATAGTAATTTTTACATTGATATTTTACCCTGTAAGTATCGTATTGTTGTTATTTTTGTTATATTTGTTGTCTCTCTACCTTCATTGTGTGCTCTGTAAAGACAGGAGCCAGGTAACTTTTAATACTCTGTCCTACTTTAGCCCATATGTCATCTGCTAAATACTCAGATACTGAAAGAGCTTCTCAATGCCTAAGAACAAGCTGGTGCCAGGTAATAATAGCTAATGCTTACTGTGTACTTGCTACCTACCAAGTGTTACTCTCAACACATAACTGTATTAAACTCTGTAATTTTGACAATCACCTCCATGAGCTAAGCTAGGCTACCATCATCCAGGTGAGGCAACTGAAACACAGAAGTAACTTCTTAACTTCTCAAGATCATGTATCCAAGAAACAGTGGCCCTGGTGTTTGAATACTAGTAGCTGGCCTTAAGAAAGGACACTCTTCAATTCTCTACTACATCACTTCAAGTACTTGGGCAGAACAACTATCAGCTGGGATGTTTTAAGAAGAGAATGACTTCTAACATGCCAGTGAAAGAAATACAGGCCCATTTTGCTCTTAAAAATAATTGATTTTTTCCCTTCCTTTTTGGCTTTATTATCTTCCCCCTCTCTCCTCTTCATTCTATCCCCATCAAATCCCTGAACCCAGCTTTCCACCCCCACCAGAGAAATCCATCTTAAACTAGTTTTCCTTCCATATTTTTATCCATACTAATACTATATGAGGAGATGCAGATATTCACATGCATACAAAGCACACATACCAAGGAAGAAAGGGCATTTTCTTCAAAATGCAATATTTTTACAGCTTTCTGCATCTTCTTTCACAAAACAATACTTCCTGGAAACGTCTCTAACTCACTGGAATACATCTAGTTCATCCTTTCTGATAGCTACTCAATCTTCCTTGTGTGGATCTATCACAATGTATTCATAAGAGAAGGGCTGAAAACAAAGTTCACTTTGTTTCCAGTTGTTTGACACTAAGAACAAAGCTGCAATTAATATAAGACATCAGAAATGTCAGTGGTGGAACATGAAGCAGGCAGGCTGAGTTTCTTGGAGGAAGCTTCTCTGTCTCTGGTCTTCCTGAATTCTCTTCTCAGGCAGCAGGGAACACTCCCTCCTTCTCGGCCATTTGTTGGGGGTCAGGAAGGGAGAAGTGACATATTTTGGTGGGGACAATATCAAACTTCTCTTCAGAAGTTCAAATTTGAAAGCCAAAGAGATCTTCAAGATCTGCTCTCCAGTCTTTTCCCCTGGCACTTGCCAGCCCATGTATGAGAAAATCCTGTCCTGGTTTTCTCTGCCAAGACCCCCACCAGAGAGCAAGGCCTTATATGCACTCAGCACCAAGTGGAGGGAAGGAAAAACCCAGGTTCTATGTTCCCAGAACCTATTCCAAATCCATCTAATAATTTAATGCTCTGCTACGAAAACTACTTGAAATGCTCATTCCAAACAAAGCTGTTCTATTGTATAAAGTAGAAATGTGATGATACAAAACCAGCTAATTTACTTAAAATCAGAGTAATTAACTGGAAAGAAAAAAAAAAAAAAACTAGTGGAAAATAACTCAGTTCCTGCCTTGCCTGCCAAGGTCAACTTAGGACAGGACTATAAGAGCTAGAGCATGAAACAGGCCAAAATCACTTTACTGAAAATGGCTTGACAATCAACAAAGACAGAACCAAAGAGTTCCCTCTTAGCTTCTCCTACTTTGTGGTGGTCATGAATTTTATGTCTCCTAGGATAAACGTACTTACATTGAAGCATACCACTCAAATTGTACTCTAAAATTTTTGTAATTTTGGAATTATTATTTTTTTGTTCAATACATACTCTATTCACTCTTTCTTACTGAACTTCACTGAATATTTTAGGATTTTTGAGTCTTTCATCTAGCAGGTGACCTTATAGAACACTAAGTCACATTTAAGACAGTGATATCAGTTAGCAGTTTGGATAATCAACTTGGTTGAAACTTGGCAGAGTGCTTAAATATAAATTTACTATATACATATGTCTTGTTTAATATCACCATGCATATAATGCTACCCCATAAATGTTAAATATTTAACTTATAATACAGTATACCACTAATACATACTTTCCCCACACTCCTGATGCTAATAGGCACTGTCAACCAAGAAGAGCAAGCATGGCAGACAGTATCGTACAACCTTGAATAACAAGCACACCACAATGTCAAAATGCTTATCGTCATGACGAATGCTCCTCTACACCACCTGGGTGAAAGTAGTCTGCAACATGTAGCTACGTCTTGTGGCCCATTTTATAAACTAGCAAATAATTTTGGTCCAAAATGGCTAACAAAAGGTGTACAACGGTATTGGAGCTTCTACAAATAGACAAGGACAAATATTGTTCTTGGTGCTAAGATGAAAATGTTATGGCAAATGGAATGCGGCTTTTGGAAACAGTCATGGAAATAGGGTAGAGATCAACAGAAAATTAAATTGGTTAAAGTCCTTTGACATTATGAAAAGCATCGTAAATATTGCCACTAGCTGGGATGAACGAATAACAATTGTTTGGCAGGTGGCATTTCATGACTTAAAGATGTAGAAAAAAACTGGAGTGAGTGCCAATTTAAGATGTCAGAACCATTTCTCCTTAGGGCTTCTTCCAGAATCATAACCACCCCATGGAGCGTCAATTATCAACATTCTCATTTTTAGGAGCACATCCTTCCTATCCCCTGAAACACTGCTTCTCATGGGTCAGGTCTCTACATCCATTAAAATATAAAGACAAAGAAAGAAAAGCGAGAAGTAAAATATTACCTTTTATTTTCTCAGGCACACAAGTGATTTGGATACCAATTATCAAGACATTTTACTGATTTCCCTTTAGAATCATCTATTTTAAATCTTCAGCCACCTTAGAAAATAGTTTGCAGCAATCACTTTGCAATTCATAAGTATCAGGTTAGAATTAAGTTGTGGAGTAAGTTAACAGTTTATGTTCAATATGTGAGGTTATTTGAACTCCTGAGTTTTAAATGTCCTGTAGAACAGTGATTCCTCTCCCTTCTAATGGCTTTTCAGATTAAAGCAATGACTTTAAAAAATTATATACTAAATACTTGATTACAACAGAAATTGGCCAATCTAAAAATCAGATAGTGTTATACTGAACATCATTCTGATATAGTGAGTAGCCTCTGGCTGAAACAAAATTCCACCACCAAGGCCATCAACTAGGTTAGTACTGTTTTTCCTGGGGTCTATGTAAAACTCTCCTTTTCTCTGCAAATGCTGCTTGGCTATGAACAGCATGGGTTTACCTGCACCAACCTGGCACACACCTAGCGACTTTCTCAAGCATTCTAAAGATGTCCCTAGAGACAATAAATATTGACATATGTAAGTCACAGCACCTTTCTCAAGAACAGTCCAAATCAGCAGTGCACATTCACACACAGGAATGCTGGGGATATACTTGTACTTGCACCACTTAATTACAACAAGGGGAAATAAGAGTAACTAATGAACTTAATAGCTTCATAAGAAGAAAAATGTTTTATAGTAATACACTTGACCCTATCAGGCAAAAGCCACCTAAAAGGATTTGTAACTGGTTACAAAGTGCATCAAGGGAGAGAATGGCTGGCTCTGAATAAACCCAGTCACTTCTGAACATAAAATACACATTCTAATGACAGAGAGTTGGTAATATTATTTTCACAAACCAAACAGTACAAATTTCAAGTTATTTCACAAATCAGATGATCAAATAAAAATGGACATGAATATACTTAGTAAATTAGTATATACACTTTTAAAAGGTGCTATTGTAAAATAACCTACATGACAAAATTTGGCAAAGAGTAAACAAAATCATTAACAATAAACCAAAAAATATGTAAAACTTAAGAAAACGCCCAAAGAATTAAAAAAGAACACATCTTTCAAAAGATTCAGAAATTATATACCATTTTTAAGTGTGCATTAAGCAACTTTATACTGCACTTTAACAGTCTGAGAAATTTGACATTTCTATAAATATACATGACTGGAGACATTTTATAAGTATATATGACTGACAGCAATATTTGGACAACATAAAAGTACCCTATAGATGTTGTTGCTGCCATAAATCCGGGATACAGGATTAAAAATGGAGTAAATAAGGCATGGCAATGCTTTGCACGATTTATTGTGAATGCAACCTGAAAACCCAGCAACCAAATTCACCCAGCAGGTAGCAGGACTGTAAGGGACTACTGTTTACTTGGATGCTGGAAATGCTGAAGAAAAGAAAAACCACAGCCATAGATTGGTATTTTAGAAACAGTCAATCCATACTATTTTAAGAAAAAAATGGATGATTTATTATATAAAATTAAGATTGGCAGAATACAGAAAAATTATTTCTTTTACCTTTACATATCTATTATAAGTACCAAGCAAAGTGTAACAATTAGAACTCATTACAAACTATCAAAAAGTATTCATTTGGTGAAATTATTCAAGTCACAAATGCTAAGTAAATAAATGCACTTCCAAATATGTGAAGTGTAAAACAAGTATGAAAATAGTGATCTTAAATAATGATTCTTTTCACAAAAACTAACCAACAAACAAGAAGCACACGAAAAAGACTGTCAGGTTAGACAGAAAAAAATAAATCAAATGTATTGTTGGTTGGGATTGTTAAACTAAAATCATTAAAAACCAGCAACTAGGATTCAAAAGAAAGTAAGAAAAAAGAAAAAGAAATGAGTAGTTAGGACTCAAAAAAGAATAAGGGTATTCCAATACTGTATCTATTTTCCTACTATTAACAAGAAAGGAGGATTTGGAGGCCAATTATGTCCTGTAGACCCAGGTGCTCTCAAAGTATTTGCACTGAAGTCTTCTTGGTATGGACATATAAATGAACTTTACTGTTAGTCAAAGGTGAGAAAACTTACACATTATAAAGGAAAGGAAAGCAATTACACCTGATAGGGAAAAAAGATCACCCATTAAAATGAACAAATTCATCTCTAGCATAAGACTAAAATAATCTGCTTCCAAATAATTCCTTTGTACTTTAGTAGATGAGGACAAAGCTTTTACCATGATGAAAAGGCAAATGGGAGGTCTCTGATAAGTTGGAATCGTCATAGCAATAAAAGAGATACCTACCAGAAAATTTGCATTAATAGCTATAATCTCATTTGTTAAAAAAAACTCATTAAGTTTATAATTAAACTATTTTTAAAATAAAATAAATGAATAATATATATGTAATATGAATCATATGCCAAATTATATTCTATAGTCGTAAGTGCTATTAATAAATACATTTGATTCATGCTACAAGAGAAAGAATTGAGACAATTTCACATTTCAGAATTCCTGAGTCTTATCAGAGAAAAACAAGTACCGAAAAAACAAAGAAAATAAACTTACTTAAAGTAGGGCAAATAACACAAATTTGGGCATTAACTTAATATCATATTTATAGTTTTAAAGCTGAAGACTATGGGAACAATATATATGTACTTCATGAAATTATAAACATGTTTTTAAAGCTTGGTTTTTAAAAAAGGCGTTTTGATCAAACAAGGCCACCTGAGTGACATCTTCAATGATGGTAAGCCCACCATTTTAAACGAATAATATTTTTATTTAAAAGCCTAATTATTAATATAAAAAGGAAAAAAGTTTATTTTAACAAAATGTTTTAGTAAGATTGCAATGGGACAGCCCTTTGATGAAAAATCTAAGGAGGGTAAAGCCAATGTAAATGAATTAGAACAAGAGTTCTAATTTTGAGTCACTACCCACTAAATAATTTCCCTTTTGCTTTGCATATTACACAGTGAAAATAAACAGTTATCTTAAGAGCACTTCAGTCCCACAAGGTAGGATTTAAGCTTTGTGAATAGGTGTAAATGGCCCTGTAACAACATGATGCCTGCAAAAATACATTCCACTGAAAATTAATGTCTGTTCTCTAACTAGTAAGGAAATGAGAAGCTAAGTGGTCCCACTTAAACAATAAAACAAAACAAAACAAAACCCACTGTTTATCCTTTCTGGAAAGACTACCAAAGCAAAGAACATCCAATAATATTACACATTTAAAACTGCATACTTTTACTCATCTTTACAAGTAGGAAATATGCATACAAATAACTCATGGGCTTTATAAATAAAGACACTAATCAGAAATAATATTTGGGTTATTTCTCTGTTCGTAAATACCCAGAAATAAAACAATTAAAAAACACTAAAGTGCAGACCTATAGGCCAATACAGGCATGATAAAGAGGTGCAGCCAAATTTGCATCTACATTTACACTTACATATCCAGAAAATGATTCTAGCTTTAAAAAAAAAAATTGTGCAATTTAAAAACGAGTCAGTTTTGTTTGTGCCGTAATACAATTAGAACTTGTCTCTGCCCACTAGTGAAGTGACTGCTAGACCTTAGACAGCACACTAGGCTCTTGACAATCACATATCTCATTAGAATCATACAACATTGATTCCACCTCCAGAAAATGTTAGGGTCCTCTTGTTGTAGAATGAAGAGCCACTGGTATTTGGTTGATTGCCTTTAACCAGAGAGGACTTCAGTTCCATTTCACAAGCTACAATAGCTGCATTCAATTCCACTTGAGCTCGATGAACTACATAAAACATGAGGCCTATACTTATAATAATCTGTGAATAAAAATAAAACATTACAGTTATCAATATTTTATACAGAAAAAAAGATAAATCCAATAAATATTTGGTTTAGAAATGCTTCAAACCGGGTGCTTCTCAAAGATGGTAGGTAAAAGGCTATACATTTTTAAATAGTTTGCATACAGTTATTGTTTATTCTTTCCTTTGCTGCTTCTCCTGGGAGTGGAGGACCGAAGTCTACAGGTAACCATGACACGGTATTAGGAAAACACACATTCCTTTTGGTTCACTTGATACAAGCCAAACCTGTCTCTTTGTACCAAAAAGCTTTCTTCAAGGAATAAAAAATGTCTACAACAGAGGTAACAGCTGGCTAAACTTTGTTGGTATAATTAATGTATTATACTTTTGCATGACTATAAATGTCCATAGGTATTTCTAAGCCAACTTAGTGAGAAGCACTACCATTTACAATGAACTATCTGGTGCAGACAAAATTAAAAGTATTATGGACCACTTAAAAAAATGAAATGCCAATAAACTTCCAAAGAAATTAACAAGAGATTGTGAACAAGAAACTGCCTATACTTAGGAAAAAACAAAATCAGAGGAAAATACGATGATTATTTTAAAATGTTAGTCAAAGGGATACTAGAAAAAATAATCACACCGATCAAATTGAAAGTTAGGTTTCTAGTCTTAGCTTAGCTACTCACTAGTGATGTGATTTAGGGAAGCTTCAGTTTCTCATTGTCTTATAGGAAGCTATGGTCCCTCTGTACATTTTTCCTTTTTCCTCTTTTGAGATGGAGTCTCGCTCTGTCGCCCGGGCTGGAGTGCAGTGGCACAATCTCAACTCACTGCAACCTCCACCTCATGGGTTCAAGCGATTCTCCTGTCTCAGCCTCCTGAGTAGCTGGGATTACATGTATGCTTCCCATGCCCAGTTAATTTTTGTATTCTCAGTAGAGACGGGGTTTTACCATGTTGGCCAGGCTGGTCTCGAACGCCTGACCTCGTGATCTGCCGGCCTCGGCCTCCCAAAGTGCTGGGATTACAGGGGTAAGCCACAGCACCTAGCCCACTTTAACATTCTATGTACAATTCCTCAGAATGTCTAAGCAGTGTACATTTTCTAAATGAGTTTTATTCCAAAGTTCATTTATAAATCAGTTCTTTAGGAGTTGGAGCAAATACAGCAGGTGTTATTTAATGTCCCAGCAAGTTTACAAAGGCTGCTGTAACCAAAAGTGATGCTGAAATATAATACAATTTCAATGAAATCTACCCATAATTATAACATAAGCTTTATGGGGAAAGTATTTTAAATCCAAGTGCTGAGGGTGGTTGGGGAAGAGAAAATAGAAGCAGAGCATACTTGGGGTATGGTAAATGTGAGAGGGGAGGAACTTGGAACTTGCGCTAGGGGGTGCCATTAAATGAGTACCCATCACTCAGTAAAATTGTAAATAAGTTAGGCATCTTAAAGCTGGGTCTTTAAATTCTGTAATTGCTTTCTGTTAATTCTCTTAAAAGAAACAAGATATATTTACTGAAAACTCCTACGTTTGCTACATATCAATAAAGGGAAACACCATTTAAAGAGATGAAGAAAATATTGGGGGGGGTGCGTTGTGAATTAAATGCTACGTTCTGTTTTAGACATGCTGAATTCGAGGTGCCTGTTAGATATCCAAAAAAGTTCACGGATGTCAGGGAATGGGTCTGAAGCTATAGAAAGAGGACTGAGCTAAAGACAGTGCTGGGGAGTAGGATGAGGGTGGGGGGAGGATCTTTACCCAAATGCACATCTCAGCAACCATCAGAGTAATTGGATTTGCTGTTAAAGAAAAAAGTTTTCAGAGTAGGACTAGAAAACTTAAGCTAGAATCTTCAAAAACACAGATATAAGGGGTGAAAGGAAGAAGTTAAGCATAAGCCAGGCAAGTGGGAAAAAAAGTTAAGACACTGGTATCAAACAAACTAAGGGAAGAGTGTTTTAATAATGAAGACACTGTCAAGAGTCTTAGACTGCTAACAGGTCAAGCTAGATGAGAACTGGAAAGTGCATCTCATTTAGAAAAGGTTACTGACAGCCTTAAAAAGAGCAGTTTGAGGGAAGGAAGTGGCAGGGCCACAGATAGCAAGGGTGAAATGGTTGTATCTTTAAGTGGGACTTTCCCAGCTGCACTTCTGATCCCAGGGCCTGATGATTTGGACTATCCCCCAACAAGCCCTCCCCATCTTCCTTAGCCAAGTGAAGTGTTAAAAGCATTTAGAAAATGGAAACAGAAGGTATAGTCAATTTTTTTAAAAGTTTTCTTATTAAAATGAAATCAAAGAATCAAACACAGGCAGAAGGTCATGCGTCACACAGAAAGACAGGCATCTCTTAATGCTAACTGGAAAGCAGGCTAAGCAGGGGCGGGAACATAAGAAGTTAACAGATTTCTTATATGAAAATTCAGGGGTTTCTCAGTTGAAGGCTTCTGATTTTTCTGTTAAGCAAGAGAGGTAATCTGTTGACAATAAAGAGGGAAGCAAGTGAAGGAGTCAAATTGTGAGGAGAAGTGAAGATAGTTTAAAATAATTAACTATTTCAAGACAACAGCAGGGGAGTGAGAAGACAAAGGAGAGAGATGGGATGTGGGGTAGTGTTGAGAAACTAGGTGAAGATTTGCAACCATGAGTTAAATATCAATCCGTTTGGTTACATGACTTCCCCAAAAGAATAGGGGCAAAGCAGATAAAACTTGGATGGTTTCGGTTGGTAGGTACATAGAAAAATAACAGGCATGGAAGAGTAACTAAATAGACCACAGAATCTAAGCTGGATTTCAGTACAGGTTGAGAATCCCTAATCCAGAAATTCCAAATCTCAAAGGCTCCAACCAAAAGTTTTTGAGCACTAACAAGACACTCAAAGAAAATGCTCATTCGAACACTTTAGATTCCAGACATTTGGATTAGGGATACTCAACAGGTAAGCATAATGTAAATATATTAAAAATCTGAGGAAATTCAAAATCTAAAACATTTCTGGCCCCAAGCATTTAGGATAAGGGATAATCAAACTATACAAGAAATGGTTGTGGCTTCCTATGAACAGTTATTTTGTACTGCTTTATTTTAGGCTGGCAGCCATAAAACTCAGAGGCAAATTTGTGGCTCATTTCTAGAAAATATGAGGAATCTCATGAATATACTTATTCTGCTAGCTTTAACCTAAGCTATCTTCTTATTCTTTTGTATATATTTTGTAAGCTGCATTAAATGCCTCCTGATACAAATTAAGCTGTAACTAATATCAATTAAATCAAGCAAGCGTAAACATGTCTTCACTTCTTTTCATAAATCCCTAGGCTAAGAAATATGTGATTTCCCCACTGTTTTGTATTCTAAGCTTAAATCTGCCAGCTTAACCAAAGGGTGAGAAATCACTAAATAAAAGAAGATTCTATAGTTTAAAAAGTACCATGAACTTCATTGACTATGGTTGAATAATTTACTGAGACACATAAAAAGTTTTAAATAGTAAAAGTTATCTCCAAGCTATTAACAATGAGGGATTCTAATTACTCAAATGTAAAGTCAAAGGGAAAAAATGTTTCAAATAGATTACTTATTTTCAGGAAACTAAAAAAAAAATATGCTTAACTTCATACTAAAAAAGTCTGAGAACGTGATACACATTAATTTTACAGTACTGTAGGATGATCATAAATGATACACTGTGCTATAGATATAATGCATAGAAAGTTTAACTTTGTATGATTAGCGTGCTGTATTAATATAAATAAACCAACTGTAACATAAACATTTAACTTAGATTCAGATTATCTAAAGAAAATATAGCTCTGGGGAAAAAAGTAAAGAAAAAAACTGACTCTACATATCAAACATACTACAAAATTTTTCTTAAAGCAAGTACTTTTATTGATAAGCTTTATTTGGGCAATATTTCAATGTAAATATTCATGGTTTTACTTTATGTACTAAACTTGTACCTCGTAAGCACAAAGAAAATTAACTCTGGCTTTATTTTATCATAGTATTTTAAACACAATAGAGTCTCAAAAACTTGAGAATAATGCCACCAAAATAAAATCTGTAATATGGTACCATATACTCAGTAACAGTTAAAACTAATAAGTTAAAAGACCAGTAAGTCTGGAGGACCATCTCATTAGTATTATTTGCTTAGAGGAGTATAGTGTTGTCCCATGTATCTGTGGGGTATCAGTTCCTGGATCCCCCCAGATTTCAAAATCTGCATATACTCAAATCCCTTACATAAAATGGCATGGTAGCTGCATATAACTTTTGCATATCCGTCCATATGCTTTAAATGATTTCTACATTACTTATAATACCTAATATGATGTAAATGCTATGTAGTTATTGCAATACATTGCTTTTTTGTGCTATTTTTTGTTATATTGTTATTTTTAATTTTTTTCCCAAATATTTTTAATCTGTAGTTGGCTGAATCCATGAATGTGGAACCAATGGATACAGAGGTCTGACTATATTCTACTGGTTTTGAGCATGATCTCTAGAACCAACCACCTTGGTTCAAATCCTGGCTCCACCACTTATTAGTGGGGACTTTAAACAAGTTACTATCTAATGGTGTCTTTGTGAACCAGTTCTTGTGGATCAGAGATAGGGGGCTTGATTTACAGCACTTGCCATTTCCCATGGTGTAAATATTCCCATCATGGGCAATTTCAAACTATCAATGTGATGTCACTGAATGCAGATTTGGGAAGAGATGTATAATAAATAACCAGCTCAAGATAATAAACATCTGTACCTCCTAGGGTTTTCGTAGGGACTAAATGGGCTTAAATATGTGGCATATAAAGCATGGAATAAAGGTTAACTATCATCATCATCTCACTAGTTCATGAAAAATTACGATTTTCTATTTTGTTAAATCTCAGGAATAAAATCAATCACAAATAAATTTTTAACTATTTCTGCATGCAAATTTAAAGGCTCTAAAGAAATTTGCCTACATGGCAGTATTTTCCTCTTTCATCAACCTCTTATGTAAAATTTTATGTGCCCCAAACTATATTACAATTTGCATGGTAATAATAATCCATTACACAAGTCTTATTTGGACTTGTAATAGAAAACCTTAGACATTTTTATGAGGTAATACTTTTTAAAACAAATCTTTTGTTTCACATCAAATTGTACTAGAAAGAAATTTACATTGTCAACATAATACTTTAAAAAATGCAAACAGGTGAGTTTCAATAATTTGAATATAAAGTAACAAGATAAACACTCAACTCTGCCCAATCTTACTAAAATTATTTTCAGGCACATTTCACACAAAGTCAAAATACAGTATTTGATTTGTGATGACTCTGAAAATAATCACTACAAAAATAATCTTACTTTTGTCATTCTTTTTGCCTCTTTAAGAGGATTTTTCTGTATCAATTCAGTTCTGCACACTTGCATATATCCACACAATTAAAAAATTTTAATGTTGTCAAAATATGAGGTAGTACCAAAAGAACTAAGAAAAAAAAATCTAAAATGGAAAAACCCTCCTATTATTTTCAATGAAATCTCTCAAATCAGCAATGCCATACCAAAAGAAAAAGAGAGAAAAAAAAGAGACAACCCTTGGCCTTAAACTCACCTGTAAACAAAAAACAAAATATCCACTAACACTCTGTTCTGCAATGACATCTTCCATTGTCCGCAGGGTGGTACCCAAGTAAGAATTCAGAAGCTGGGTAGGAAGCAGTCCAACCGAAGATGCCATCAGATAGTTGGGTAATGAGAGATCAGTAATCTAGAAGAGTAGATTAAAGGGAATGATTCATTACCAAGTAAAATCTCAATTCAACATAAAAAAATGTGTGTATATGTCTAACTAGTGGTATTTCCTTGGGAAGGAGCTGACATCTTTACAACAGTATCCTGAATTTACAAAATGATTATAAAGAGAATACATGCAGAATGTAGAATATTTAGAATGAAATAAAAGTAAATTTTAATATTCTATTATACTACCATCAAAAGATAACATTTGTGACTTTTTCTTTCATGTAAATAAAATCCACACGTAGATAACTTTGTAAAAACAGTTTTGTAAGTCTTCCTCATATCATTAAATATTCTTCAAAAGCATTCTTAAATAGCAGTGTGGTCGCTGGGCTTTGAAGCCAGACAACCCTAGAATGGCATTCTGGTGCTGAGAATTCAATAAGCTACTCTGTCTCTAAATCTCTGTTTTGTTTTGTTTGGAGACAGAATCTCGCTCTGTCGCCCGGGGTTGAGTGTAGTGGTGCGACCTGGGTTCACTGCAACCTCCGCCACCTGGGTTCAAGAAATTTTTCTGCCTCAGCCTCCCAAGTAGCTGGGCCTACAGGCGCACGCCGCCACACTGCTACCTCTTTTTTTTTTTTTTTTTTTTTTTTTTTTTTTTTTTGAGACACAGTCTTGCTCTGGAGTGCAGCGGCCCGATTTCAGCTCACTGCAAGCTCCTCCTGAGTAGCTGGGACTACAGGCGCCCGCCACCACGCCCGGCTAATTTTTTGTATTTTTAGTAGAGATGCGGTTTCACCATGTTAGCCAGCGTGGTCTCAATCTCCTAACATCGTGATCCCCCTGCCTCGGCCTCCTAAAGTACTGGGATTACAGGCGTAAGTCACCGCGCCCGGCCGTACTTTTTTGTATTTTAGTAGAGACAGGGTTTCACCGTGTTGCCCAGGCTGGTCTTGAATTCCTAAGCTCAGGCAATTCGCCCACCTCAGTTTCCCAAAGTGCTAACTATCAGTTTTTTCATTTGTAAAATGAAATTCATCACCAGCTTAGATGGCTGTTAGGATCAGAAATATTTCTAAAGTATCTAGGAAATACCTGGCATATGACTGACACTCAAAAAAGGTGAAAATTATCATTATTATGCAATTATACTACCATTGTCTGAATGTAGCATGATTTAACCGCTCCTACTGTAGAATATTTACATTGCTTCATTTTTTGTATATATGGAATTACATTTATTTTTGGCTATTAAAAAATTCTAAAATTATGATAACGTCTTTTGGATATTAACCTCTGTGTTAGGCAACATCTAAAATATTCCTAATGACCTGATCTCCTGGTATTCATGTCCTTGTGTGATCCCTTCCCCTAGAGTGTGGGCTGGACTTCGTGCTTACTTCTAGCAAACAGGCAAGAGCAGAAGTGAGGAGATGACACTTCCAAAATTAGGTTACAAAAAGAATAGGACTTCCACTTTTTCCTCAACCAAGTAAGCTGCCATGCTCTAAGTAGTTCCCATGGAGAGACGCACGTGGCAAGGAACTGATGTGTTCAGTCAATAGCTAGCAAAAATAGCCTGGAAAAATAGCCAGTCAATAGCCCGGAAGTGAATCCTGCCCCAGTCAAGCCTTAAGATGACTGCAGCCCTGGCCAAAACCTTGACTGCAGCATTGTGAGGGATCCTGAGTCAGATGCACCCAGCTAGTTGCAGAGGAATCCCTGACCCAGAGAAATTGTGAGACAATAAATGATTGTTTTAAGCTACTAAGTTTTGATCTGATATACAGCAATACATGACATATGTATCTTAACTCTGGTAGGATAGATCACTAGAATTATTGGTTCAAATAGTAAAAAACTTAATTTTCCAAAATGTTCACAATGATTCAACACACCTGTCAGTATGTGATACATGAACGCATCCATTGTCATACTGTTACCAACTGTAAATATTAAATTTTAATCTTTATTTCGATAGGAGTAAAAACGATGTTTCATCATTATTTAATCTGTACTATTTTAACTTATATTGGCACATTTTCTATATACGTTTTTTATTCACATTTCCTTATGGGTTTATTTGTTCACATTTGCTCTTTTTTATTGGGATATTAAGTGTTTTTCTTATTTGTAAGAACTATTTATATAGTGAGGGCAACCTGTTGTCTATTATATGTGGCATATAGTTTTTGCTAAAGTGTCCTTTATCTCTTAATTTTATGTTTTGACATACAAATGTTTTTAAATTTTTACATAATAAAATATTATCTATTTTGTCCTCTTATTTTTCCAATGCATTTAGCTTTGGAAAGTGTTTTAAGAGTCTATTGTTGATTTCTACCTATATATTTCTTCTGATTATGTTTTTCTTTTTAGCATTCACCACTTATTCCTTCCGGAATTTACTCAAATTCGAGGTGAGGATATAGCCTGATCCCTCCCCTTTCCCAATAGCCAATTTTCCCAGCATTAGATACTAAATAATCAATAACTTCTCCATTGACTTATTATGTTTACTTTAGTAGAAATAAAAGTTATTTCATATAAAAAGGGCTTATTTGGAGCTCTAAAACTGTCCATTTATATTTAAAATCTTGTATAGAACTAAAACATTGGTGTCTCAAATCTTGTACTGAAACTAAATTGTAATAAAGACTACCAGTTAATACCTGGCAAGGAATTTCCCATTCTATTCAAACTTCTTCATTATGTTTCTTTTAAAAATGGCCATAACTGTTCTCAGCCATATTTATTCTTGCAGATCATTCTATCACTCAAAAAAAAAGAGTAAATTTTATACTGGGATTAAGGCAAATCTGCAAATTAATCTGGATAGACCTGAAATCTCTACCATATTAGGTATTCTTATCCAGAAATTTTTCTATAATTACTCAAAATCTTCTTTTATACCTCTTACTAAAGTTTGGTCACTTTATTCACGTATCCCATGCATTTCTTATTAGTTTATTTCTAAGCATTTCATGTTATTATTGTTACCACTACTATTGATTTTCAAAGTAACTTTTCCACACCCCCATCTGAGTATTACTGGTATATAAGAAAGCTACTGGCCACTTTATTAAACCTTTTTACTAATTTTAAAATCTGATATTTTAAACAGCTATAGGTGACTCTACAACTATTAATACAACCTAATCTAAAAATCATTTCATATTTTCAATAAAACTACATTCAACTCTATTAATAGATAATGAACTGGAGATGTATTACTGCTGATTTAGAAAGAATATTACAGTGACTGGTTGTTAACAATCCACCTTATCGATCACTGACTCAATAACTACTAATGCAAGATGCTCCAAGAGGTGCTTGGAAGAGATAAAAAGACACAGTGCCTACCACTGATGGATTTACACACTGACAAGTAAACATAAACTACCTGAGAAATAGGCAGAATGGGGAGCACTGAGAAGGACTACATGCTGAGCATTAAAGAATAAAGGATGAAAATTAATTGTAGAAGTGGAGGCCAAAGGGTAACTTTTTGGGAAAAGAGGGATTCAAGGCAGACACTGAAAGCCTAGTATGAGTTCGGCAAGCAAAGATAGATAGGATGAGGAAGGCAGGTGTTCCAAGAAGAGAATGAACAAAAGATGAACAGCTGCTTCCAAATTATTTTATTTATTTATTTTTTTATTTTATTTTATTTTTTTAATTTTTTTGAGACAGAATCTCGCTCTGTCGCCCATGCTACAGTGCAATGGCAGGGAAAGTACAGAATGTACTCATAAAGTTGGCAGCACAGCTAGGATTGTCTATAGGGCACACACAAAGAAATCGTGTAAAATAAAGACAGGAAAACTAGATGGGGTGATACATGTTGGGGCCTTAGATAAAAGAGGAAGGAGCCTATACTCAGAGGGAAGGTACCAGGGAGTCTAGTCAAAGAATGATGTGAATGGAGCTAAGCTGAGCAAGGTTCCTTCTTCAATTTAGAGCACTTATAGGAGCAGAGAACTTTCTTTAGAATAAACATGTCAGATATAGAAAGTAAGAACATACGACAAAAATGAATGTTATAAAAATTACATTGCAGTTAATAACAAAACATTCCATATTATGGAAGTTATCTTTAAAATAAATATTTCAGTTCAGAAATTTCAGAATGCAACACTTCTGGCCACAACCTTTACCTTTAAATGTAATGAAGTTTCTCTAAATAGAACACATAATTGACATTCACAGATGACATCAATAATATTCAAATGGGTAATTTAAGAACAGATTTCATAAATCTGAAACAACTCTATCACTCAACTCAACAAGACCATCACCCATGCATAAACTGCATAAATTGAAGTTTATCAAATCTTTCATGACCAAACCTTACCCTTGGGAAAAAGTGTTATTATACATACATATAATTTTAGTTAATAATCGTAAATATTTTTGCTGGAGTGTTCAATGCTTTAACCAATGGAGCAACACAGTAACATACATGTACACAGGTTTTAAACTACTAAGAACTTTATTAAAGATGAACAGCTTCTTCCAAAATATTTTATTTTATTAATTTATTTTGAGACAGAGTCTCGCTCTGTCGCCCAGGCTGGAGTGCAATGGCACGATCTTGTTCTCACTGCAACCTCCGCCTCCCAGGTTCAAGCAATTCTCCTGCCTCAGCCTCCTGAGTAGCTGGATTACAAGCGTGCACCACCACACCTGGCTAATTTTTGTATTTTTAGTAGAGACAGGGTTTCACCATGTTGGTCAGGCTGGTCTTGAACTCCTGCCCTTGTGATCCGCCCACCTCAGCCTCCCAAAGTGCTGGGATTACAGGCGTGAGCCACTGCGCCCGGCCTATTTTAATACAGCATTTCCTATAAGCAAAAATTTTACTCAGAATTTCCATCTAGCTCAGTCTTTGACAAACATATTTGGAATACTTGTTTTCAAAAGGAGATGCATCCAGCCTTCTCTCCGCAGTCTTCAAGCATCAAAGTTCTAAAATTTTGTCTCCTTGTTTTACTTTGTAGAAAGACATTAAACATGAGCCTAGATCAATACCATTGGAATTCTTGCCTGCAAGTACCCCAGCATTTTAGCTCAGGATTTGTATTCCAAATCAAAGAACCCCTAGATTTCTCTACCTAGGATATCAATGCTATCTTGCTAGTTAGTTTCTGTGATGAGATACCACAGCGAGAGTTTAAGGGATGGCAAACACCACCTGACTGCTATCCTCTCATGTTTTAAAAACTCTAGAAGCACTATAAAAGTATATATCCTTTATTCCCAGAGGTACATGATGTACTTGAAGATGTGATTCACTTAACATGGGGTTAACATGTAGAACATCATTTCACCACTATACCAAATAGATCCTGAAAACAAAGAAGTATTCCATCTGGGAGGGGAAAAATAAATGAGAGGAAAAAAAAAAAAACTGTAATTCTGAAGAGCAAGAGCTGATTCACCTCTGAACATGGCATTTTTGGAGCTGACAACAGAGAACCTCCGTCTTTAGATCTATCACTAGGACATTCACTGAAGCTGGGGCTGTGGTCGGTCCTCTTAGGCAAAGCACCAAGCACAGCTCTCAGGAAACCTGACCCAGCTCTTCTGCTTTCTAAGATTATAGCTGTTTACACAATGGTTTTACCACTTTAATTTAACCCACCAAGAAACTTTGTTTTTACATAGACTATCCTGGCATGGATGTAATAAAGAATATAAAGGTGACCTGTATTCAGAAGACCTCAAATTTTATGTGCAGCTCTGTGAATCTAGCATTCATTTTGGCAAATTATACCTTCCTGTACAGACGTGTTGCTTGGTATTTGGGATGCTGCTTATTAACAAAATTACTGTTAAAATATTATAAATTCCAATTAAAATATATTAAATTACATTATATAGGAAAAAATCATGAATCACTATAGAAAAAAATCATGAATCCCTAAGACTGTTAAGAAAGGATTGGTCAAGAGAAATTAAAATGACCAGTTTGGTCTTTTCATCTAATTAATATTTACTGATAAAGTATTTTACTGTATATATCCCCAAAATACTTCCTACTAATATTTCAGAAAAATTGGGGAAGAGATGGCCGGGCACAGTGAGTGGCTCCGCCTGTAATCCAAGCACTTTGGGAGGCCGAGGCGGGCGGATCACGAGGTCAGGAGATCGAGACCATCCTGG
This sequence comes from Macaca thibetana thibetana, assembly GCF_024542745.1. NCBI lineage: Eukaryota > Metazoa > Chordata > Mammalia > Primates > Cercopithecidae > Macaca > Macaca thibetana. The sequence continues at coordinate 54,423,596 of NC_065585.1, read as the reverse complement.
CTAACAGAGTGAAACCCCGTCTGTACTAAAAAATAAAAAAAAATTAGCCAGGCGTGGTGGCAGGCGCCTGTAGTCCCAGCTACTCGGGAGGCTGAGGCAGGAGAATGGCGTGAACGCGGGAGGCGGAGCTTGCAGTGAGCCGAGATCGCTCCACTGCATTCATAAATGGCAACTATTTTTCACTCTCAGAAAATCAAAAGTTTAAAAATCAGTTTAAAGAAAAACGTTAACTGCATATTCTCTTTCCTTTGCTCCTCAAAATACCTCTTCATCTTTGCTGTGTTCCCAAACTCAGCGGCCATAGCTGGAAACCTCGTCAGTCAGGCACACAGCTAATTCCTCATTTCCCACATCCAATATCTACTACCTCTTGTCAACCGCACCTTCTCTGGGGAAATCTATCCACCGTCTGGGCCTATTCCTAATTTAGTCTCCTCTCCGGTCCTGACACACAGACTACCCCACTCACTACCTATGCTAACTCCTGCAGAAATCTTTTTAAAAAGGGAGAATAATCCTGCTTAAACTCCCTCCTACTGCCATGAGGTTCTTCACAGCACAAAGTGCTTCATGATCTGGCCTCTGAGCATTTCACACATCCTGTCACACTATGTCCCAGTCACATCAAAATTGTCTCAGTTCCTACAACACTACTTGCTCCCCTTTCCCTCTGGGCCGTTCTACATTGTTCCTTCTGGGGAGTACAACAAGCACATCCTTCTTTCCACTCCATTTACTCCAAAAAGTCCTACACTGTCTTTCACTACTCAGTCATCAATTACTCTAGGAAACCTTCCCAGATGCCACAAGCCTTTTAAGTGCTTTCAAGTGCTCTGACAGAAACTATACTTCCCTGTCCCCTTTGCACTGGAGAACAACTGAAGGTTTTGCCATTTGTTTGCCCCTCAGTCCTTTCCCAAACTATAAATTCTGTGAGGAAAGGGATCTGCCTGTCTTGGTCCTCATTGTGTCCCTAGATCTTAACAAATGCCTACTATATATTAGGTGCTAAATATATGTTTATTGGAGGTTGGATGTATCAACACCAACAATGTTTTATTTATAAACATGGAAACCTAGAGTAGTTGCCAGTTTATAAACAAGTTGGAATGCAAAGTCCATTTTTAATTGGATTTTCAGAAATTAAGAACATTCTGCCAAGCACACAGAAAAAATGTTATAAATGAAAATTAACTTATTTTCAGCAAAACTTACACCATGATTTACCTAGAATGCTATTTCTCCACTGGAATGCTACCACCTCAAGGGAGAGACTTTATTTTATTCACGGCTACACCTCCAGCATTTAAAAGAGCAGCAGGCACATGCTAGGCACCTACCAATTATTTACTGAATGACTACTAAAAATATTTCCAGAAACCTCCAAGGTGAACCTAATGTCAAGGCTAAGACCCTCTTGTTAGGGTCTCTCAAGCAACCCTGAGAGTACTGAAAAAAGTCTTGCTACTGGAGAAAAAAAAAAAAAAAAAACAAAAAACAAGGCCATAGCAGTGCTGAGACCCTACCCTAATAGCTAGAGAGGGCTTCAGAGTAAAGAGATTTCTACTGACAGAAATGGTTAGGTCAATGTCTGTCTACGACACAGAAGCATCTTCATCTATGCAAGCTTCTTCAAGAGTTCACTGTCCCTAAATTAGGAACTGCTTTTAATGGCTCCCAAATATCTTAGGGAGGGGTCACCAATTTATCTGACAATTTGGTTTAACCACCCTTCCACCCTCCCACCCCCATACACACAGAGGTCTTGAATCTTCCCCCAAGGGGGGAAAAATGTGTCTCTTATTGTACATAATTTCTGGAACACAAGTTGAAAAGATTTTCTTCATAAAATCTGACATACTATAGGTTTATTGTTTGTACTAAAAAAATGTATCATATGCCTTCTATATATATCTAAGGCCCAGTTCTAAGCAGGAATAAAAAAGATACAAAGATAGAAAACTACAGCTGACTATGCAATCATTAAAAGTCATGTTGCAATACATGTAATGACAAGATGTTCATTACATCAAGTAAAAGAAGGTCACAAAAATCATTAACTCAATATTATATTAAAAATACATATCAATAAAATGCAAAAGAGAAAAATAAACACTAAAATGCTAAGGACTTTTTTCTTTGTACTTGCTATACTTTTCAAAGGTTTTACAATGAATACATATAGACAGAAAAAACAAATATTGTTAAAATACGTTTTAATAACCTCTTTGCTTTTAAACAAATTTTTTTAAATCTAGAAAGGGTTAATAAAACATACTGTATATACATTAATATAACAGGCTAGAGATATAGATTAGTGAATTATAAGCCTACATATGACACAAAAAAACGCAGAAGCTGATGAGATAACTAAAGACACACAAAGAGGGGAAAACAGTTTCAAGGAAATAAAGGTCAGCTGCATTCAGTGGTATTGTGAGGTCTCAGGATGTGTACTGAGATGACATTACACAACTTGGTCATCCTATCTGACCCTTAAGGGCCAGCCTCCAACTCTTTCAAAACACAGACTGCATCTGCCTTTCTATTTTGCCTGAACTGTACCACTGGCAGCAAATCATTACACTTTACTAGTAAGAAGAAATCATCATTACATACACTGATACAGTGACAAGTATTACGACTATCATATCTTTATCTGAATCTATGGCTATATCTACAGCACAGAATAAGAATTTAAGAAAATAAGAAAACATTACAGAATAAGAACTTAAGAAAATGAGAAAATGTTTATTTTTATAACACACACTATCACTAAACTGTTAAAAAATAAAATGTAATGTTACATTGTTGCTCAGAACACTTGTCTTTTTAAAAGCAAACTCTGACCTAATCTATACCCTCTCATTTTGCAAATAAGGAAAACTGGAGGCCAGAATCATTAAATGACTTCACCAGGGCTACAAAGGAGCTAAGACAGAACCAGAAGACCCCACAGCATAAGCCAAGATACTATACTGTATTTGTGGTCTTAGAGTCATTTGCCAAAAACTTTTCTTTAGTTGTAATAAATTTCAGTTCAAATATAAACTAAATTACTAAAAGTAATTTATCTTCTTGATAACTCAATGCAAACTCTAGGAAAACTTGAAAAACAGTTATATCTGCTTAAAGTTATAATGACATCCTTCACTATTATTATTTCAGTCAGTACCAGTTTCACAGCTCCCTGGCTCCCTCCAAAACAAAGAATCTATTTGTTGCTTCAAACCTATGGTGGGCTCACATAAATAACCAAGTAATTGGTGGTTTGGTAACAAACAATTCTATAAAGCAGTTCACTAAGAAGTGAGCCACAGTGATGGGTAAGGTCTTGCACTTTTAAATTTACTAATTTCTATTTTATTTGCATTTTACACACAATACCCATTGATTGCTTTTGTTTAAAAATTTTTTCTGTTAAATAAAAATATAAGATATATGTGAGAAATTAAGGGCCTCTTCCTACAGTTGCAGGGGCTCAGGCTTGGTAGCTGTTTTGTTGCTGTGACTCTAAGGCAGAATAAGTTGGCAAACTTTTTCCATGAAGCACCAGATAGTACACAGTTCAGGCTCTGTAAGCAGTAGGGTCTGTAGTAACTAGTCAATTTGCCATTTTGGATTAAAAGGATACACACATAGCATACACATAAGTGAGCACAGCTGTATTCCAATAACACCATTTACAGATGCTGAAATTTGAATTTCATATAATTCTCATGTACATGAAATATTCTTGTGGTATTTTTTCCAACTATTTAAAAATGGAAGAATTATTCTTAGCTTGTATGCCATAAAAAATTGGGCTGTGGTTTTCTGACCCCTGCTCTAACATCTGGGATGATACCTAAGTCAACTGTATAGAACCTTCCCCAGTCCTCCATAATGTCCGATATTCAAGGTGCGCTAGGACAAATATTCTACAACTGGAATCAGGATGTGTCTGGGAAATCCAGCTCTTCTTGGACCAACACTAGTACCCTGAGTAAGTTAATGACTGTAAACATTTACTAACTGTGTAATCTTGGGCAAGTTATTTCACCACTGTGCCTCAACTGCCTCAGCTATATGATGAGGATCATGGCTGAAATGAACAGTAAATAAGTTATGAGTGCATGATTAAACAGTGCCTAGCAATTAGTTAAGTACAATATAGGTATTTGTTAAATTTTTTTTAAAAGTAGCTCAGTTTCAGTATCCTCATTTTGGAATGCAGAGGATGGTGAGAAAGAAATAGCAAATAATGAGCAAACTATATATTTTATCACAGCTCTGCAGCATGTATTATTAAACACATCTCACAACAGAAAGTATGGCTCAAAAGAGTAACTATAACTACTTCAAGATGACACTGTAAATGTTGGAACCAATCTGATTTCAAGTTTCTAGTATGCATGGGAGAAGGGGAAAAAAATGGTTCAGAGGAGATAAGCAAGGGAAAGCGCCTTTCCTTCTTCCATATATTATCCTTTACAATCAGCTCCTGCTTCTAAAATGTGAATACAACTACCTCCACCACTACAAATAATAATAACACTTAACAATTACTGGGAAGTGACTATGAGCCAGACAAAATACTTAATGCCTTCACAGTATCAGCTTTTTTAAGCCTCATAACTCTACTTCATTTTACAGATGAGGAAATGGAGAAGGCCAGATGGCACGGACTAATTCAGGATCATCTATTTCCAAAGCCTAGGCCTCTCATGACCACTACACCTAACTTCTTTGAGGTAAGCCCAGATGAATTTCTCTAATTATGGGCACCAAAAAAAAAAAAAAAAAATGAGTTTTAACTGGAATTTGTTTTTTTTTTTTTTTAAAAAAAGGATGATTTCAAAGATAAGGAGGGATGTAGCAAACACAAGAAATATGCCTAGAAAGGGGGCAGCTATGGTCAGCAGGAGGGGTATGAGGTAGAGAGGGTATATGAGGAGGCAGAATGGAGTTCTAGAAGGCAGAAAGGAAAGTCAGACTAAAACTAACATCAGCCTTAACTAAGCTTTCTTTTCTTTCACATATCCTGGGTGAATTCAGTAAACTGTTCTAGTTGAAAGGACTACTTCTGTAAGCAGGCAGTTCAGGACAATAGGTATAAACAGGACATAACAGACCATATCCAGTGGCTTCAGAGCCCACCCTGCTATGGCTATGAGTAAAAACTTTACAGTAAGATGCACCATATCAGCTGATCCTGAGTTCAAACCCTAGCTCACCCACTTGGTAGGTGGGTGACTGAAGAAGTTCCTGGATGGTTGAGCTTCTGTTTCTTTCTCAGTGAAATGGTGACAATAATACCTATTACAAGAGACCATTTTTCTTTTTTTTCCCCTTCTTTTTTATGGATCACACAATGCTAAATTCAGAGTTGTCCCTTGTCAAGCTCAGTTTCAACTACATGATTACCTTAAATTATTACCAAGTACAAAATACAACTTCTTAGTCACATACTTAATATGTAACAGACATAATCAAAAGAAAAGCCTACCTTATTGTCAATCAGTAAATACATAATGAGCCCTTACTATTTACCCATGACTATATCCGGCATTAAATATATATTGAAGAAATGAAGAGGTGGTGGGTTGAGACCCTACCATCAGACCATGGTTCAAAGTCTGACTCCACCATTAGTTTAGTACCTTGGTGACCTTGGGTCATAACAACAGAAACGACAAAAGCTAACACGTGTTTGTTAAGCCAGGCTCTGTTGCATGTATTCATCTCATGTAATCTTCTCAATAATCCTATGGAAGTAGGTATCATTACTTTCCTTATTTTACAAATAAGAAATTGAAGCACAGAGAGAATAAACAACTTGCCCAAAGTCACTAGACTCTAAGCAGACAGCAGGAATCCACAGCACCAGCCCTGTGCTCCTAACTAGTAGACACTAGTCTATAATATGTGCATAATCAACTTCTGCAGGGCTGGTTTAAGGATCAGAAATATGTGGAAAGAGCCTAGGATAGTAGTTGGCATGCAGTAGGTGGACAAGAAAAGGCCCAAGGATACATGCTATACTGAAACACAAACTAACAATCAATCTATTCAGGTTCCTTAGCCTAACCTTCTTTCAAAGTTCTGGGATAGTTTATTTATTATTACCCAAGACTGGATCAAAGTTCAAGTTTATATTTCATACTATAGGAGGGTATGAAAAAGAAATTTAAGACTATACCAAACTACTGCTAACACTAAACTTCATCTCTACAGAAAACCGCTTATCTGTTTCCACTGCCTCTACCAAATACCATTATAGTCATTGCTGCTGTTGCTTGGAATCAAGAGGTTTGCAAAAGGCATTTAAAAGAAAAGAAAAAAGGGAAAGATTTTAATTTCATCACAAAGAGGTAGATTGGTTAGAATTATTCCTAATTCAAAACAAAATGAGAAAGTTTCCAGAGACTAACAATGATTTACTTTTTGAAACAATGCATCAGAATCACTTAAAATACATCAATTCCTATGGTTTTGAGTGCAATTATCTTTTTACTTCAGTACAGTTTTCTTTAAGTCTAGCTGAAGGGTTGAGTTCCTGGGAATCTACATAAACGCTTGGTAGTTTAGAATAATTGAATTTGGGGAACACGGTAATCTACTTTTTTAAGTCCTTCACTTTATAAAAGAGAAAAGTGAAGCCAGACAGGGTCAGTAATTTGATCCAAAGTCACAAAGTTTGTAGACCAGATTCCTTTCTTCCAGTAAAATGATCTCTTCACTAGCAGTGTTTCTATCCTAAATCAGTTGCATGGAGATGCACACTAGCTATAAAAACCTGGGCAAGCAAAACATATGAACACAAGCACAGAAAAGTCTATAATGGTGCATATATTGAAGAAAAATAAACGCTAATTGAGCAAAAGGTTATCTGTTCTGTTTTATTCACCGCCCTGCGATTTCGAAATGAAGTTCCTCCAAAGAAAGATAAACAGTAGCATTTTCTCCTTTACATCGCATTAAAGCACAATTACTTGAAGAAGAAAAAGCCCATTACAAATATAGGAAACTCCAAAAATCGGAGTCTGCAACTAGCTCCTCCACTGTTTACTGAAACACTTCCTTCGGTCCATGTTGCTAAAAACTTGAATCAAAACCCTGGATGTATTTATGCAAGCAAGAGAGAAAGCTAAAAACGTGAAGCTTTCCTCCCTAAATGTTGCCAAAGCTGCTACAAAAGATGACAAGTATTAAAGATGTGCATTTCCATTCATGTCCCTGCATGCCCACTGTTAAGAGGGCTTTTCATTTTTAATTACGTTCCCATCCCGAAAAGGAACATTAGTTTTTTATCTAACAAACTGTCTTTCGAGACTCCGCGTTAGGTATGTTTTATGTGTGTGACAGATTTCCCAGGGTGCGATGGAAAGTAATTGTAACTCCTGCCCTCAATGTCACTTCTCTGCTGGTGTTTATCTGCTAGAGCGCCCTCCTAGGGCCGCCACAAGACCGCTCAAAAACAGACTTGGAGAGGGATAGGCCAGCGGGACCCTACTTACCGAAAACACTGCATTCTGAAGCCCAAAAGGTATGGGGGTCAGTCTGGCCAGCGCCACCACTTTCAGGCCGCTTCCTCCCTCCACGACGCGAATAACGGCGCTCAGCTTGTCGCTGCTCTGGATCCTGGCGGCCACCCAGGCAGTGAGCAACCGCTTGCAGACCACATGGGCGATGAAGGTGCCGATGAGGACGCCCACCACCATCAGACCCATGCCCAGCACGAAGCCGTACAGGTAGCCAGCGGCCACGTTGAGCACGATGTAGCCCCAGCCGCAGGGGAAGGAGACCACGATGAAGCCCACGACGAAAAGCAGGACCCCTAGCAGCGAGTCAAGGCTCTCCACCCACAGCAGGAGGTGCTGAAGGTAGCGGCGGACCAGGGCCAGGGAAGCGAAGCACAGGGCGGCCAGCACGCAGACCAGCACGAGGCTCCGGCACCAACAGGTGCTGCTGAGGCAGCAGCAGCGCCAGTTTCTCACCTCGGCCACGCCGACCACCACGCCGCCGCCGCCGCTCCCGGGGCAGCCCGCCAAGGCCCCGCCCGGCTCCGGCAGCTCCGAAGCCGCTGGCGGACCGTGGCGCTCCAGATAGGCGCCGAGCAGGGCGCCCGAGGCCGCCGCCGCTGCCGCCGCCGCGCTCGCCCCGCCCCCTCGGGGAAGGCGGTCCGCCAGGCCGTCCCCGCCCGCACCCCGCGGCAGGGCCCAGCGGGCAGGCAGCTCTGCAAGGCCCGGGAGGGCCGCGTGCTGCAGCAGCCGGGGCAGCGCCTGGAGCAGGATCCCGCCCGGGCTCCGCATGCCACAGCCCGGCGCGGGCCCTCAGCCGACTAGCCCCTCCGCCGCGGCGCCTGTTAGGCAGCTGCCCTTCATGGCGCCCGGTTCGCCCGGCCTCGACTCCCTGCGTCCGCTCAGGGGGTGGGAGACAGCCCGGACAAGGGCGCCGAATCAGCGGAGGAGCGACGGCCGGGCGGAGTGAGGAAACTCCCGCCCCAGCGCCCACGGAGCCCACTCCGGCGGTGCCCGCCCCTTGTCGGCCAGAGGGGCGGGGCCGCGGGCGCTCGGGGCGGAGCGGGCTGTGTTCTGGCCCCGCCCCCGTGACGCCTGCCCGCCAGGCTGCAGGGGTCGCGGGGCGTCTGCGTGGGCCAGCGGAGGCCCAGGGCTGCTGAGAGCAACTGCTGGGAGGGCAGGAGCTCTGGGGAGGGCGGGGCGACTGGCAGGGGCGCGCTCCCCGACTTCCCACAGGCGCGCGCATGCCTGCGTGTCAGGGCGCGCGCTCCCCTTCTCGGACAGAGGCGACCCCAGTCCGTGAGCTGCTTGGATCCTCGCCCGTTCCCTCCTGGTCGTTTCCGCAGTAACCTCTTATCGGAGCGGGCATCTGTGAGTGGCGCTCACATCCGCCGCTACCCTGTCGAATTGGGGAAAGCGTTCTTGTCCTGTTCTGAGGAGGGTTTTGCTATTGTCCTTGGCCCTATTCTCCCTGTCTCAGACTTACCTCCCAGGTAGCGAGGTCACCCTGTGGGTTTCATATGGCTTGGTCCTTTAGGAGCTGGAAAAATTAGGTATAAAGTCCCCCCACCCCCTTGACAGAACGCCCCTTTTGACTCCAGAGGTCCTTTATCGAGTGCCAGGCATTGGTCTAGGGGCTTTTGAAAGATTCACTGAAGGACATTTCTTGCAGCTTCTCAAACTCATTCGCTGGTTTCTTTTCCTCTTTTTGCCTGTTTAAAGTTAGTGTTCCCCAGGTCCTCTTGCCTTCTTCCTTTTTAGAGTTCCCTGAGCCATCTCATCCAGGCCCACAGCTTTGATCCTGCCGTGCCCCCCATAAGCAGTGACCCCTAAGTCAATGTCTCTGCCCACACTTCCCAGCTTGTGGTCCGGCCTGTGGACACATCCAGACGGAATTCCTGCAGGCAGCTCAAACTCAGCAGAGCTTGGTAGATAGATGATCAACCTGGGCTCTGGTGCAAATCACGTTTAGTAACTGGTCAAACCGTCAGTCCCTGAATCTCATTGTTTCTTTTTAAATTGCAAAATGAAGATAATGGTACAATTTGCTTCGTAAGAGTGTTGTGAGGATTAAACAAAATAGTAAAGTAAGGTGATTAGCACTATGCCTGAAATTAGTCTTCAGTAAATGTTAACCATGTGATTGTATCCCTCATTAAAAGTGTGATCCCCCATAGACCGACTCTTCCTTCTGGGTTTGATATCTCAGTGGATGACCTTCCACCCAGTTGCCTGCCAAATAATGGCTCAGGACACCTTAGGTCCTTGCTGATCAGGCTCCTTCTTGCTCCTCCATGCCATTCCCTTCTATCCACCCTGGTTGGACTGAGTCAGAGTCCCTACTAGATGCCAGGCAAGTGCTGCATCCTTCAACTCCTTTTTCCAAGCCTTGTGACTCACACGGAGGAGCAGCTCTTACTGCTCCCACAGCATTTACCTAAAGTTTTACTTTGGTAAAACAGTATCAAGGAGGGGTGGTGCTAAACCATTCATGGGAACTCCACCTCCATGATCCAATCACCTCCCATCAGGCCTCTCCTCCAACAATGGGGATTACATACAGTTTGACATGAGATTTGGGCAGGGACACAAATCCAAACCATGTCAGTCCTACACTACCTTCCCATCACCATCACCATCACCCTCAATGTGGTCTTTCCTTTCCTTTCCCAGGCTACTTTCCATATGGCCATTATCACGTTTGTCCCATTGTATTGTAATTTTTTGTTTACATCACTGTCTCTCTCTTTAGGCTTTGAGTTTCTTCTGATGGGCCCTTTACTTATTAAATCTAAGGAGCACTGAGCCCTCTTTAAATGTTTATTGAATACACAAATGATTGCCGTTTGTAGGGGGAAAGTGAAGGCAGGAAAACCAGACAAAATTGCATAGGCAAGAAGCTGTCAGGATCCATGAAGTAGGATAATGGTCCTGGTGTTGGTTGAATGGGGATAAGTTTAAAGAGGAGCTGGGCAACTGATTTGTTTTCAGAAGAGAGGGAGGGGTCAAGGATAACACCTGGATTTCTTATTTGAAGTAATAGATAATGGGGCCATTGACCAAGAAAGCGACTACAAGTCTGTAGGAAAGATAGGGTTCACTCTTGATACATGAGACTTGAGGTGTCTCAAGTCTCATCCAAATGTGCTATTCCAGTAGGTGGTTGAAAATATAGATATGGAATTAAATGGGGCATCTCTCCTAGAAATTTTGACCTGGGTGTATAGGCAGCAATTAAGACCATGGTTATGAATCAGTGCATGGTGATAGGTGTGTCAAATATTTCCTGTCTGGTTTTCCTGCCTTCATTTCCCCCCTACAAACGGCAATCATTTGTGTATTCAACAAACATTTAAAGAGGGCTCATTGCTCCTTAGATTAAATAAGTAATGGGCCCATCTTGAAGAAACGCAAATATTTCCTGTTCTCTTTCAGGAATATAGCAGGATTGCATGCCCTGGCCTCCCTGTGATGGGGTTGAACTACATGACATGTTCTCCCAATTAATTGTGAACATAACATTTAATTGTTGATGCAAGACGTTCCAGAACTCTTTTTCTCTTTGCCATGGCAATCATCAGTGTTCCAGAGAGCATATGCACTATCAGTCTTGGTATTGGAGGGAAGATGATTCAGAACAGAGTCCCAGTCACATCATGAAGGACATGTAAACCTTGGTTGTTTTAAGCCACTGAGATTTGAGTTTTGTTACCAGCGCCGATCTTTGTCATCCTGGCTAATGTGCATAAGAAGAAGAGGTTTAAGGAGGAAAACTTGGGAACACCAATGTGCTTGTTAGACTCTTTTGCTTGTAAGAAAGAGAAACTCAGGAGACTACTTTAATTAAAAGAAGGAGCAGCAGGGCACGGTGGCTCAAGCCTGTAATCCCAGCACTTTGGGAGGCCAAGACAGGCGGATCACGTGGTCAGGAGATCGAGACCATCCTGGCTAACACGGTGAAACCCCGTCTCTACTAAAAAATACAAAAAAAACTAGCCGGGCGAGGTGGCGGGCGCCTGTAGTCCCAGCTACTTGGGAGGCTGAGGCAGGAGAATGGGGTAAACCCGGGAGGCAGAGCTTGCAATGAGCCGAGATTTGGCCACTGCACTCCAGCCTGGGTGACAGAGCGAGACTCTGTCTCAAAAAAAGAAAAAAAAAAAAAAAGGAGCAAGTGTTTATATGGGTATATGAGTAGCTATTAGGAGCCCAGGCATAAGCTACTCTCTTATTTCTTTCTCATTATGTCTCTGCTTTTTGCTACCTCTTTAATCTATTCTCATAGTACCAACTGGCTGATTAATCCACTTCTTATCCTCTAGTCTGTATTTCAGAAGAATGTAAGCCAGTTCAGAGTTCTTAGCTGTAAGTCGCTTCATGGGCTGCTAGCCAACCTGAAAATGAGCTGCTCTTGGGTCAGGTGCTCATCCTTCTCTAAACAGTGTCACTCCTACCTGAAACATCATTCAGCTTTCCTGGGTATGGGACCTCTGGGAGGGCAGTGCAAGCTGTAGTGGGATATTTCTACTCTCATCCCACTACAATTTATTTTTCACAGAATTGTGAAAGGTTATATTTTACAGTTGGACATCAGATGTGTCTTAATCCACATCTACCAGCCCACCACAACCAGCCTAAAACCCTTATATTGCATTCAGGAAAGACCCAACTGCCTGCCTGGCCTACAAAGCCCTTTATGATCTAGCCTCTGCCTGACATTCCTACCTCACCTCCTGCCACCCTCCTTCTCACATGTTCCAGCCACCCAGGCCTCCTGTGTCTCCCTTGGATGAGTCAAGCTGGTTTCCTCCTCGGGACATTTGCGCTGTGCCCTTGCCAATCTTTCTTGTTTGAACACGCTGCCCTTGACTCTGAGAAAGCCTGGTCTCCTCCTTCTTGTTCATTTTAAGCTCTCCTGTCATCTCCTCAGAGATGACTTTCCTGATTACCCTCATCTAAAGGACTGCCCTCTCTACATCGGGTTACTGGTATCCCTTATTTTCTTCATAGCATTTATCATCACCTGAAATTGCCTTGTTTATTCCTTTCTGTCTGTCTTCCTTAAGCAGAATGAAATACCATGAAAGTACATATCATTCCTGTCTTGTGAACCCCTGTACTCTGATTCCCTAGAATAGTCCCTGTCACACTAAATATTTTTTAAGTGAAGGAAAGGGCAGTGGGCAGTGTGCTCAAGTGCTGGTTGTTCTCTGGTGTCCTCTTCCCAGGTTCAGTGTCTACCCTTCCCTGGCTTGCTGTGTGTCTCAGGAGGTTGGCCTCTAGAGACGGTGTCACTCAGACTCCACTGGGCTCTGGATTTCCAGTTAGGCTTGACCAGTGAGAGGCACCAGCAGAATACTGGAGGATAGTACAAGTGAGAAGTGGTCAGGGCATTTATCACTTCCCAATTGATTTTCACTATGGTTTTGGCAGTGGTTCAATTTTGTGAACAAAGTTCTTATTTACCAAGTTTCCAACTCTTTCCCAGCTCTAGTTATGGTTTTCGGATGCTTTGTCATCCCTTTTAATACTTCCTTGATTAGACTCTATTTACAGTTGCTTTTGTTGCCTGCAGAGACTCTCACTGACACAGCAGGGGCAGGTCAGAGGCTGACAAGCGCAGTACAACCATCACTTGAGTTCATACAACTCACCCATAGCCACACAGAGAAAGTGGTAGAAGCAGATTTCAAATGTAAATTCAGGGAGTATGAGGAGATCTACAGAAACTGTTAGAAGTCCGAGGAAGAGAGAATGTTAAGACGTTAAGATGGAAAGATGGAATGTTAAGATGGCTTGTCAAGTGTGATTGGAGTCCCTTTTTCTTCTGGGTTTGGTGGCCTGCTGTTCTCTGATGCTCATTAAAATCTTTAATTAAAGGGTATTTTAGAGTCCTGGGCTCAAAATTAAAATTTGATTTATTTTGTAATAGGGCTCCAGAAGCCTTTAATTCTCTATTTTATTTTATTTCTAAAAGAAAAAGATTGGGCACTACTAAGATTGGACACTGCTGACCTAAGATAAAGACCCAAGATGAGAGAAGGACCAATGAGTGTCTCTTAGATATTTCTTTTAAAGGTAGCCACTAGGGCCTTAGGGAAAGTACTTTCAGGAATAGGCAAATTGCACCAGTTTGAGAGTGAATGGAAGGTAACTACAAAAGAGTGAGTTTAGATAGCACTTTTAATGATTTTGGATGCAAAGGAAGAAAAGGGTGATAGCTAGAAGGTAATACAGGGTGAGGAAGATGGGGACATTCTAACTGAAGGATTCCAGTGTGTTTATAGATTGAAGTAAAGAAGGCTGGAGAGAAGAGAGCATTTAAGTAAGAGAAGAGAGGAAATGTTATGAAGCCAGGTTGTAAAGGAGATGAAAGAGGATGTGGTTAAGATATTAGGGGAAGAATTAGATGCAGGGGAGAGACAGTGCTTCCTCTGAGATTCAAAGGAAAGATGTAGAGATGAATGCAAATTTTCCACTGCTTATTTCTAATTGTAACAGATTCTGCCATTTCAGGATTTATTTTAATGTAGTTGGGGAGCGGCAGGTAGTTTTTCTCTCCCTTTTAATAGCCTGGGGCTTCATTTCTGTGATTTTTCCTGATCAAAAATGAGAACCAATCTATCTCCTCAGCTCTTCAGGTGTCAATTATACAATAAGCAAATTTTTCCAGGCTGCCTGTTATAGACTTGCCACTATACTTCTGACTTAGATGTGGTACTTTGTTAGTATCTGTGAGGACTGAAAATGAGATAGAAGAGAAAAATCCAATCAAGCATCAAGTAATCACATTTAAATGGAAAATGGGAAGATACTATAAAAAATGAATTCAATGGTACATCACTCTCCAAACTCTAAATTTGCTATTTTATAATTATGAATTTCCATGTACTGTGCAACATTAGCTTCAGTTAAAGTGCACCCATAACGTTAAATGTGTTTTGATATGTGGTTGTTGAAGCTAACTCTTAAAATTAGTTTGCTGTGATTTATTGTTATTCATGCAAGTGGTTATCAAATACAACTGGAGTCCCCTTTTCTTCTGGGTTTGGTGGCCTGCTGTGTTTTTGCTTTTCTCTGGCTCCCATTAAAATCTTTAATTAAGGGAGATTTTAGAGTTCTGGGCTCAAAATTATAATTTGGTTTATTTTGTAATAGGGCTCCAGAAGGCTTGACTCATTTATTTTATTTTGTTTTTTATTTTTGAGACAGGGTCTTGCTCTCTCACCCTGGCTGGAATGCAGTGGCATGTGCATGACTCACTGCAGCCTCCACCTCCTGGCTTAAGTGATCCTCCCACCTCAGCCTCCTGAGTGGCTGGGACTATAGATGTATGCCACCCCGCCTGGCTAATTTTTGTATTTTTTATACAGATGGTGTTATGCCATGTTGCCCAAGCTTCTTTAGAACTCCTGGGCTCAAGCAATACACCTGCCTCGACCTCCCAAAGTGCTGAGTTTCCAGGTGTGAGCCGCAGTGGCTAACCAGAAGCTTTGAATTCTTCATGAAACTCTGAAGCACATAAACACATAAGCCAGGTATCCCTCAGTGAATAACTCCTGCAGCAAAAGGAGGTGAAAGTATAAGTGCATTGCATCAAATGGTGGCTTCAGGAGAACAATGCTGTTCTTCAACAGGCTCTTCAGCTAGCAAGGCAAATAGTCTGTAGACCCTTTTTGGTGCATTTTACAGAAGACAAGTGCCTTTTTTTCTGACTTGCTTAAGATCTGTAATTTAAATAAATACATTTGAACCCTGTATGAAATTGCTCTTCACTGTTAGCAACTAATTCTTCCTGAATGAGGTGTATGCAGCTTATTTCTTCAAGAAGAGTATATTGAGGGTATATACTTTGCTAGACTCTTTTGAGAATATAAAGGTGAATTAAAGGCATTTCCTGCCTTCAGGGAGTACAATCCAATTGTGGAGAAAAGACCAATAACTCCATTACAAAGCCTGTGCGGTGCATGCATCAGAGTGGTGTTGAAAGGTTTAGGATGGCAAGGGAAAGCACAATGACCCCAGATGGGGTGGCCATTTCTAAATAGTGCTCCTAGTTCTATTCCTCAGATGTGTTAACTAGACACTTGAAACTGAAGGTGTCCTTGATACTCTGAGCTAATGGTGAAAATAAGCAATCTTGGACAACTATCCCATGCAAGGTTACAGTTGTAGTGGGAAATGCTGCAATCTCATCCGTCTTGATCTGCTAGCCTCATGTGCACACACTTGCCCATGCTTCACCAAGTATGCACTGCCCTGAGGAATCTCTCCAGTCTCCCTCTCACACTGCTCCTCACTACATATTTGGCCCAAAGAAGTGAGTCTTGGTGAAGGCAACATATAAAGATTAGTAGAGAAAGGGGAAGCCCCAACTCATATTAGCTAAGTAATTGTTTAGCTAATTACCACTCCCAGCCAGAAAATGAAAAATTATAGGTTAACTTTGCAGATGTGACTTCCAGTTCAGAAGAGTCAGAATATTTGGTATTTCCAGTTTCCATTAGTCTCAATTTCATGGGAAATAGTATTTCAGAATTCCAAAAAGAAAACTGTTGTTCATTTATAACAGTGAATGAAAATGCCAAATCTTACTGTTATTATACTTATCATACCATACAGGTTGATATACACACAAAGTACTTCTCAGTCTAGCCACTACACTAATTAACACCATATAGGATATTAAGAAGAAAAACTAGTATAAACTATCCACTTTAAATTTTTGTTTAAAAATGTAAGAAAAAGCAAAATTCAGAATATTCTACTACCAATGAACCTTTGTTTACTAGTATAGAAAATATGATTAGAAACTTATATTGATTACTTTCACAGAATAAATTCATTACTTTTTAGCCACACATACCCAGAATAATGTCTTTCAAGATTTATTAAATATGTATGGTTTTTTAACTCTTCTCATTAATCAAGACTTAAATAAAATCTATGATT
The DNA here is from genome assembly GCF_024542745.1 of Macaca thibetana thibetana. NCBI lineage: Eukaryota > Metazoa > Chordata > Mammalia > Primates > Cercopithecidae > Macaca > Macaca thibetana. Next base: position 54,407,145 of record NC_065585.1, on the reverse strand, counting down.
GGAGAAAATTTTAAGAATTTGAACTTGAATCTGGATTTACATCAAGATTATTTGTTTCATTTATAAGATATGAGTTAGGGAGGAAAGATCTACTCTGTGGAACTCTAGGCTTAATGTGACTGACCTAATCTTTTTACAACCTTCTCTCCCAAACCTGTGCTCTCAGTTGAAGAGGAAGAAGAGGGGAAACTTCATCTTCAGTTGAAAAAAAGGAGTGAAAAACAAAGCACAGAAAGAGAGGGGCTTGCCTGCTAAGCCAGCAAATAAGCTTTTACTCAAAAATGTCTTGTTGGGCATCTACTGTGATCTCAGCATTTTAAAGGATACTTTGGAGGTGTGCCCTCAAGAATCCATCTTTCAGTGTGAGAAGGCCTAAACAACTGCACCACAAACTGTTAATTACAGTGACAGCACTGTCAGAAGGAATAGCTAAATCTGCCTGGGAGTCAGAGAAGGTTTTGCAGCCATGATGATATTTGAGCTGCGTGTTGAAGGGTAAGTATACAGTTATTTATATCTTACTCATTTCAAAAGGATTTAAGCTGTCTCCGGGTTTTGAGCAGACAGTGGGAGAGTAGAATAGCCTTTCAGGCACAGAAAGTGCCAAAGCACAGAAGTGCGAAAAGGTGCAATGTGCTTGGGAAGTGGCAAGCTGTTCTGAGGACACATGCATAGAATGCACCTCTATGTACTCTGGGGGAAGCCAGGCAAATAATATCAACAAATATGCCATCCTCTAACAGTGGTTTGCAGACTTGAGCATGCATCAAAATTCCCAGGAGAGCTTTTCAAAGAACTGTTTACTGGGCCTCATTCCCAGAGTTTTTAATTCTGCTGGTGTGTGGCCTTGGAAAGCAAGAATTTGCATTTTTCACAAATTCCCAAGTGATACTGGTGCAGCTGGTCTTGGGACCATACTTTAAGAACCATTCAGGGAAGGAAACACTTGGTAGATTATGTCACATGTCCAAGAGACAGAGTAAATAGACTGCAACCCATTTATGGAAAGATGAAATAAACTTGAGAATGTCTAAAGCATAACAAGATTACTTGGAATGATGGCATATGGGGAATAAGAGAAAGGGAAGGAGTCCAGGATGTTAAAATTATGTTCCATAATATAAATGAAATACTATAGTGTTTACGAATTCAAAGAATCTTATTCCACCAACAAACCGTACTGTTGCAGGAAGTCAGGGACCCCGAACGGAGGGACTGGCTAAAGCCGTGGCAGAAGAACATAAATTGTGAAGATTTCATGGACGTTTATCAGTTCCCCAAATTAATACTTTTACAATTTCTTACACCTGTCTTTACTGTAATCTCTGAACATAAATTGTGAAGATTTCATGGACACGTATCACTTCCCCAGTGAATATCCTTGTGATTTCCTATGCCTGTCTTTAATCTCTTAATCCCATCATCTTCTTTGTAAGCTGAGGAGGATGAATGTCGCCTCAGGACCCTGTGATTGTATCAACTGCAGAAATTGTTTGTAGAGCATGTGTGTTTGAACAATGTGAAATCTGGGCATCTTAAAAAAGAACAGGATAACAGCGATGTTCAAGGAACAAGAGAGGTAACTTTGAACTGGCTGCCAGTGAGCCAGACAGAACAGAGCTATATTCCTCCTCTTTCATAAGCAAATTGGAGAAATATCGCTGAATTCTTTTTCTCAGCAAGGAACATCCCTGAGAAAGAGAATGCACCCTGAAGGTGGGCTTATAGACGGCCCCTTTTTAAGGCGTCCCGTCTTTTCTAGTCGAAGCCGAAGGGATGAAATAAGCTCCGGTCTCCTATAGTGCTCCCAGGCTTATCAGGTGGACAGAAATTCCCACCTAATAAATTTTGGTCAGACAAGTTATCTGCTCTCAAACTCTGTTTCCTGATAAGATGTTATCAATGACAATGCGTGCCCGAAACTTCATTAGCAATTTTAATTTCACCTCATCCGGTGGTCCTGTGATCTCGCCCTGCCTCCATTTGCTTTGTGATATTTTATTACCTTGTGAAGTATGTGATCTCTGTGAGCCACACCCTATTCGTGCACTCCCTCCCCTTTTGAAAATCACTAATAAAACCTTGCTGGTTTTACGGCTCGGGGAACATCATGGATCCTGCTGACATGTGATGTCTCCCCCGGACACCCAGCTTTAAATTTCTCTCTCGTGCTCTTTCCCTTTATTTCTCAACCCAGTCGAGACACTTGGGAAATAGAAAAGAACCCATGTTAAACATTGGGAGCGGGTTCTCCCGATACCATACAAAGTTTTAGATCATTTTCTTGCCAGTGTCATGAGTTAGGTCTTTACAGCTAGATAAAGAGATGGCCCAGTCATGGTCATTCAGCAGTCATACCTCAAAAATGTGTAACATGAAGTCCACTCAGATAGGAGCAAACCTTCCTAAGGAATCTTCTAGGGGTGCTGAACCCACTTCCAGTGGTTGCAGTACTCATTGCACCCACTCTTAGTATCAGAACCTTGGCTGTAAGTCACTTGTGGTGTTTCAGCAAAAGAAACTTAACAGAGTAGACAGACAACCTACAAAATAGGAGAAAATATTTGCAAACTATGCATCTGACAAATGTCTAATATCCAGGATCTGTATGGAACTTAAACAAATTTTCGAGCAAAAAGTAAACAACACCATTAAATAATAAGCAATGGCCATGAACACTTCTCAAAAAAAGACATACATGTGGCCAAAAAGCATATGAAGAAATGTTCACTATTATTAATCACTAGAGAAATGGTAATCAAAACCACAATGGGATACCACCTCACATCAATTAGAATGGCCATTACTAAAAAGTCAAAAAGTAACGGATACTGGCAAGGTTGTGGAGAAAAGAGAGGGAGGAGTGTAAATTAGTTCAGCCATTGTAGAAATAAGTGTTGTGATTCCTCAGATAACTCAAAACAGAATTACCATTCAACCTAGCAATCTCATTATTGGGTATATATCCAAAGGAATATAAATTGTTCTGCCACAAAGACACATGCATGCATATATTCATTGCAGCACTATTCACAAATAGCAAAGACAGGAAATCAATCTGAATACCCATCAATGGTAGACTTGATAAATAAAATGTGGTATATGTGCACCATGAAATACTATATAGCCATGAAAAAGAATGAGATAATGTTCTTTGCAACCACATGGATGGAGCTGGAGGCCATTATCCTGAGGGAACTAACGCAGGAACAGAAAACCAAAATACCTCATGTTCTCACTTATAAGCGAGAGCTAAACAATAAGAACACATGGACGCAAAGAAGGGAAAGCAGACACCGGTACCTACTTAGGGTAGAGGGTTGCAGAAGGGAGAGGATCAGAAAAAATACCTATTGGGTACTATGCTTATTATCTGGGTGACTAAATAATCTGTACACCAAAGTTCCATGACACACAGTTTACCCATATGACAAATCTGCACATGTACCCTTGAACCTAAAATAAAAGTTAAAATAAAATTGTGGTGTTTCTAGCCTCAGTGTACTTCAGTAAGTGTAGGATCCCTGTCCCCTGACCTCCAGTACATAAGAGACTTCGTAACAACTATAAAAAATTGATAAATTGAGACTGGTAGAAGCCATAAAATGGAAAGATAAATATATTTGAGTAAGTTGATACCAATTATATTAAACACTTACATGAAAGCTTTGAAATTAACTTCCAGTTTCTCTGTCTAGCAACTATGGAGCCCTTAGCCAAGAATACTTAAGGAATAGTCTCTGTTCTGATCTCTCCTCCTTTGAATGTTTTTATTCTTCGGGTGCCTTGGTTCTGATGACACTCTTCTTGAATTATATGATGTTCTTGACTCTTGCAGGGCTGTTGAAATAATCAAATCTTTATTAAGTACAAATGCTTATTTATCTTTTTGCAGATTTTGAATTTTCGCATCAATATAATTTCTGCCAGTAGTATATCCAAAGCGGTTGCTTTCCTTAATCCTCGTTGCTAAATATTTATAACTCATTAGCCTTTCTGTTTTTACAGCCCATGAACCCTCTGCATCTCTTGGATTGGACTACAGCCTTTGTGGTATGCCCTTGGTTAAGACTGCATAGGGGATGGAAGGAAAGTATGGAGTGGGTGGGAGTAAGATAGGTGTTACATTTTACTCCTTTTGACTGGCAGAATAACTTTCATATGGGGTTTAAACTGAAAAAAGACTGGTGCAGTGGGTCACGCCTGTAATCCCAGCACTTTGGGAGGCTGAGGTGGGTGGATCACTCGAGGTCAGGAGTTCGAGACCAGCCTGGCCAACATGGTGAAACCCAGTCTCTAGTAAAAATACAAAAAATAGCCAGGCGTAGTGGGGGGCCCCTGTAATCCAGCTACTCGGGAAGCTGAGGCAGGGAGAATAGATTGAACCCAGGAGGTGGAGTTTGCAGTGTGCCGAGATCATGCCTCTGTACTCCAGCCTGGGTGACAGAGTGAGACTCCATCTAAAAAAATAATAATAATAAATTGAAAAAAAAATTCTTCCCTTGGACAGAAATTTTACCCTTTCTTTATGGCAACATTTAACAGTCTTTGGCTGCAGCCTTTCAGGAATTTCTCTGATTCACCATTTTGTGCTCACAAATCATATGGGAAACAAAAACTTGCAGAATACATTTCCACAGTATTGGGGTAAGAGGGGATTAATAAATTATACCTCCTCACCACTTAGGTTTTGAACTGTTGAGAGAGACATGGGTCAGTCAAATGAAGGTGAAAACTTTAACAATATTCCTGATAGAGCTGATGGAGAATGGACCGTAGAATGAGAGCCAAATAATAACTCTCTGCTGCCAGTAGGAACTTTGGAATAGCCCAGTAGCTGGAAGATTTGAGTGTAGAGCAGACAGACTAACCTAGGCCAATCACTGTGACCCATTTACCAGGTAATTAATCCAACCACCACAGAGAGCAAGAAGCCACGAGAAATACTTCCTCATGGAAAGCAAAGGATAAGTTTTGTAAGACGTATATTTTATAAGGGAGTTTTAAAGACAGTAATTTAAAAAATGGCTAGGTACAGTGGCTCACACCTGTAATCCCAGAACTTTGGGCAGCCAAGGCAGGAGGATCACTTGAGACCAGGAGTTTGAGACCAGCCTGGACAGCAGAGTGAGACCCCATCTCTGCAAAATACGTTTTTAAAAAAGAAAATAACAATGACTAACACTAACTGTGTCTAACAATGACTTCTAAACTGTAGAAAAATTGTTTCTTCCCTCAAAGGTAGTAAATGTCAAACACAATAAGGAATTTTAAAAATTCAAGAAAGTTAATATTTATTTTTCCATCTGTGAATGAAGATGATGATTAATTACATGCGTATCTTGTGTTGACTCCACTAAAAGCCTGTTTAATTTTTTAAAAGGTACCGTTAGGAGGGTTAAGGTTTTCTAACATTGTCACACACTAGTTCTTCTTCCATCTGTCCTCCAGTTTGCATAGTGGTAGAGTTAAAGCTGGATGCATGGCCACCCAGCTAGAAATACAATTGTTATTTTTACTTGCAACTAGAAGTAGCCACATGAATAAGTTCTCTCCAGTGGAATGGTAACATAAGAGTGATGTGTGCAACTCTAACTTCATTTATTTGTTTTTTGGGGTTTTTTGTGAGACACAGTCTCACTCTGTTGCCCAGACTGGAGTGCAGTGGCACAATCACAGCTCATTGCCTCCTCATCCTTCCAGGCTCAAGCAATTCTCCCACCTCAGCCTCCCAAATAGCTAGGACTACAGTGCATGCTACTATACCCAGTTATTTTTTGTATGTTTTGTAGAGGCGGGTTTTTGCCATGTTTCCTAGGCTGGTCTTGAACACCCGGGCTCAAGTGATCCTCCCACTCGGCCTCCCAAAGTGCTGGGGTTATAGGCGTGAGCTGCTGTGCCCAGCCAAACTTTACTTGTTTAAAATGAGATGAGTTGTTGTTCCCCACTTTCATTCCCCCTCTGAGTTGAAATGCCAACATGGCAGAGACCCAAGGCACCAGGGACCCTTTGTGACCTAACAGAGCAGAGCCACTCTAACCGCTTAGCCTGGCCAGACTGTGAGATGAGAAATA